>NC_084827.1:162571866-163227033 GCF_033115175.1 Lepus europaeus | reverse complement strand
GAGGCACCCCGAGGCTCCCCCGGAGTCCAGGGGAGTCTCAGCTTCCTGGATTTTAGAACCGGAGAAGCACCAAGCTGGCTGTCCTTTTCTTTTCGAGATTTTATTTGTTGTATTTGAAAGGCAGAGTTAGAGGGAGAGAGGGAGAGACAGATCTGCCATTTGCTGGTTCACTCTCCAAATAGCCACAATGGCCAGGGCTTGGAGCCAGGAGTGGAGAAGGGCTTCTTCGGGTCTCCCACGTGGGTGCAGGGGCCCAAGCACTTGGGCCAACTTTTGCTTCTGTCCCAGGCACATTAGCAGGGAACTGGACTGGAAGTGGAGCAGCTGAAACTCAAATCGGTGCTCATATGGAATGCCAGGGACACAGGCTGCAGCTTAACCCACTGAGCCACAGTCCCAGCCCCACCTCCAAGCTTTCCAGTGGCAGAAGCTCAGAGTCCCAGGATGTCAGGGTCTCTCCAGCACAGTGGGAGTGAGCGAGGTGAGCATCTAGAACCAGACTGCCGAGGGTCGAGTTACGGGTCTGACATCACTGACGGAGTGACCCCAGGGGCAGGTGTCTTAACACCTGTGTGCCTCTGTTGCCCCGTCTGCAAAATGGGGATAACAGCAGTGCCTGGCTGAGGGGGGCTGCTCGGATCACTGAAGTGCTGAGATCGCCGCCTGACACGTGGCGGGTGCTGAAGGAACCCTGGCCACGATTGTCCCAGAGCCCAGCAACTCTGGGATCCTCCACAGCGAAGTGAAAGCTGGTGCCAGTTCCTCCAAGAGGAGGCCGAAGCAGAGCAGATCAGATTCCTGGGGCGCTTAGGTTCTGGCTCACTGTGCTCCTCTGGCATTAAGCCAAGGTCAGAGGTCAAGGGCACAGGGAGGCCCACCAGGCTGAGGCCCTGGGCATGCAGTACCTGGCTGGCTTCCTCACCGGTTAGGCGGGGATGCTCAGGTGGGTGGGACCACCTCTGGGAGCTGTCCGCCAGGCTACTACTGCCTGTAAGCGGGAGGGATGAGCCCATCTTTTCAAGCTGGTTGAAGAGCAGGAAGTCTAATGCGGTCCGATTTTAAGAGGAAGAGGAGTGTGACCTATCCGAGCCTATATTAGCACGCGTCCAGGGAAAATGAGGCGGACCACGCAGCAAGGCGCGGGCCCTGTGGTGCGGCGGGTTAAGCCGCCACTTGGGACACCCACATCCCTCATCCGAGTGCCAGCTGAAGTCCTGACTTTTCTGCTTCCCAATCCAGCGCCCTGCTCGCATGCACCCAGGGAGGCAACAGGCGGTGGCTCAAATACTCGGGTCCCTGCCACCCACGTAGGAGACCTAGTTGAGTGTGGGCATATGGGGAGTGAACCCTTGGATGGATGGAAGATCTCTCTGTCTCTCTGCCTCTTGAATAAAATGGGTAATATATATATATACATATATATACATATACATATATATATAAACATGGATGTCAAACAGCTGGGGAGGGGCAAAGCCATTCGCTGGTTTTCGAATTCTATTAACACACTGTAGAAGGCCGTAATATGCCAGCTATAGCCTGTGGCCTGGGGAATAATGTAACATCTAAGATTCCCATTCACCTGCTTGGACTGGCACGAGTACGTAACACACTTGGCCCGTGCTTTAACTTGTCACTGCCAAAATCGCAACTGTCCTAGGCAAACGCCTCCCTCTCTCTGTGGGAAGCACCTATGAAGGTGACAGGCAAAAAAGAGCACTAATTCGGGAAATTCTTTATCAGGTTAGATGAGCCTTCCCAAGGGATATGGCCACGTTGTGTTCTCTAAATAGGCAGATCCACTCCATTACAACCTGTCATGTTTCCAACCACGATAGAGAACAATGGATCCAGAAAGGCCCCAGGGATGCCATGGGGATGCTGTGGTCCACACCTCCTGTCTCACAGGTAGAGACACAGGGCAAAGGGGGAAACCTTCACTCGTCCACACCACAGCCACAGTTTACGAGTGGAAAAGCCAGGGCCCCCTCCCTGGACTTCCGCCCGTGCCAGCCGCGGCTTCTAGAGTGCGTGCCGGGCTCAGAGGGCACACGCCGATCCCGCTCTGCCCGACATCCCACTGAGCCTGGCCGGGCCCCGGCTCACGTGGTGAAGACCCCGTAGGCCAGGTCCTGGTGGTCGCGGTGCTCCTTCCACAGCTGCATGTCATTCCGGACCGGGTACTTGCCCTCTTGCCGCATCACCATCTCCACGAGCGGGGCGCTGGCCAGGTTCACAAACAACTGGGGCCCCAGGTAGGACACCCACATCGGACCATACCTGGCCTTGTTCAGTACCTGGGGGGGGTCAACGAAGCTGAATTACTGGGGCCCGGCTGGGCGGGCACTTCGAGGAGAGGAGATGGGGTGGGGGAGCAGCCGACGGCCGCACCAGAGAGAGGGGGCACGCATGGGGTGACCCGTGCTTTCCAAGGGGGAGCCCTGAGAAAAAGAGCTGGGATCCGGCCACAATGGGTGTCTGTCTGGTGGTCCTGGGGAAATGAGATCCCCGGAGGGATGGGACGAAAAAACTGGGAGATGCGGCAAGCTGGGTGTGTCAAGATGTCGGCACTGGGGGGACCAGCGAGTTAGGGAAACTGAGTCCTTTAGTGAGGTGCAGTGGGAAGCCACTCTGTCTCCTTCTCTGCAGGTGGCTCCCAACAGGATGAACCCAACTCTGTGTTATCAACAAGAAAGAAGACGATCAGAGACTCCAGAAAAGACAAGAAGCCGGACGATGAAGACAGGATACCTGCAGGAATTAAACTCCGTGGTATGCGGATTTTTAAAAATGTACTGGCTAAGTCATGCAATTCTCAAATATTTTCGCTTACAAGTTCTAAAGCACGTGACAAGTGATACCTACAGCACCTGTGATGTTGACATGGCTACCGTGTTTCTAGAGCGCTGAAAAATGACAGAAAAGGAAGACATTTTGGTGCTGGGAAGGTAAAGCTTAGAAAGATCCACATTCCTGCTGAACTCTTTATTAAGTGCAGCGCTAAGTCTTTGTAACGTAAATTAAAAACATGTTATTTATTTTTTTCTTTTTTTTTGACAGGCAGAGTTAGACAGTGAGAGAGAGAGACAGAGAGAAAGGTCTTCCTTCTGTTGGTTCACTCCCCAATGGCTACTACAGCTGGCGCTGTGCTGATCCAAAGCTAGGAGCTTCTCCTGGTCTCCCATGCAGGTGCAGGACCCAAGCACTTGGGCCATCCTCCACTGCCTTCCCGGGCCACAGCAGAGAGCTGGCCTGGAAGAGGAGCAACTGGGACAGAATCCGGTGCCCCAACCAGGACTAGAACCCAGAGTGCCGGCACCGCAGGCGGAGGATTAGCCTAGTGAGCCGCGGTGCCGGCCAAAACATGTTATCTTAAAAACTAAAAAATGAAGAAAGGCCAGAGGGGAGAGAGGAAGGAAGAGCAAGCAGATATCATTATAGTCTTACAGTTGAATCTGTTCTCTTTGTATTAATATCACATTCACATGAAAAAATGAAGTATCAGAGCGTTTAAAAAAGAAGAAGACAACAAAATGGAAAACCTTCTCAAATGAGATCAATGTTGGAAAAGCTAACATAAAATTTAAGGTTGAAAGTCTAGGCCGGCGCCAGATTCTGTCCTGGTTGCCCCTCTTCCAGGCCAGCTCTCTGCTGTGGCCCGGGAGTGCAGTGGAGGATGGCCCAAGTGCTTGGGCCCTGCACCCCATGGGAGACCAGGAGAAGCACCTGGCTCCTGCCTTCGGATCAGCGTGGTGCGCTGGCTGCAGCGGCCATTGGAGGGTGAACCAATGGCAAAAGAAGACCTTTCTCTCTGTCTCTCTCTCTCACTGTCCATTCGGCCTGTCAAAAAAAAAAAAAAAAAAAAAGAAAGAAAAGAAAAGAAAAAAGAAAGTCTAAAACAAAACAGGAGACTCGGAAAAGAGACTTTGGCTTTTCTGAATGCTGCTTCCCTGAGATAAGATTCGATCGAGGGGCTGGCGCTGTGGTGCAGTGGGGTAAAGCCCCGGTCTGCAGGCATCTCATATGGGCGCCAGTTCGAGTCCCGGCTGCTCTACTTCTGATCCAGCTTTCTGCTATGGCCTGGAAAGCAGTAGAAGATGGCCCAAGGACCCACGTGGGAGACCTGGAAGAAGCTCCTGGCTCCTGGCTTCAGATAAGCGCAGCTCTGGCCATTGCAGCCATCTGGGGAGTGAACCAGTGGATGGAAGATCTCTCTCTCTCTCTCTGCTTCTCTGCCTCTCTGCCTCTCTGTAACTCTTTCAAATAAGTAAATAAATCTTTAAAAAAGAAAAGATTCAATCAAATGAGGTTGCCTGCGAGAAGCACTGAGACTGGCAGTTTGAGAACTGCATGTCCATTTCGTGGTTGAAAGGGCAGAGCGCCCTCCGCCCCGCACTGGTACAGGAGGAGGCACACGAATCCACATCCACGAAACAAAAGCAAGCCACACAATGGCGGAGGAAAGAGAACCCACAGACCCCGAGACTAAATTCACTGGCAAAAAATTGATGCACGTACTGGCTAAGTTACACCTCCACAGAAAATGAAGTGGTGATTTCCCAGCTACTTCATTTTTCTGTAGTCTTTTAAGATTTTAAGACGAACAGAATGTGTTCCAGTAAAGAAATTAAGCCAAAGGATATCTGTAAAAGAGGCATTAAGATTAAAGAGGAGAGATCTGTCATATTCAAATTACAGAAGGGAAGCCTCACTCATCTCCTTAGACTAGAAAAATGCCAATCTCACTGGTTTTACTTCTGGCATTAAAAAAAAAAAAAAAAAAAGGGAATCTGGGGCAGGCATTTGGCCTATCAGCTGAGACGCCGGCTGGCACGCCCGAGTCCCGTATCAGGGTGCCTGGGTTTGCCGCTTGGTTCCACTTCCCGACTCCGGCTTCTCGCTAATGAGGACCCTGGGAGGCAGCAGTGACTGACCAAGCAATCGGGTTCCCACGTGGGAGAGCTGTATGAGCTCTCAGCTTCCAGCTTCGGCCCGGCCACGGCTGCAACAAGCATTTGGGGGTGAACCACGGGATGGAGGTTCTCTCTCTCTCTCTCTCTTCCTGTCTTCTGTCTCTCTGCCTCTCAAATAAATAGATTTAAAACAATTGGATTCATTCTTCTATGACTAACACAATGACTCACCCAATTGCCCAGAATGCACCCTGGGAAGGAAGTGTGAACAGAACTCCAAGGTGACTTGGGCTTGTTGCCCACATGTGCCTCCCAGTAACGCCTACCAGCCTGATATGATTTTGAACAATTGATTTGTCTGTAAACTACAGCAAATACACTTATTTTCCAGGAAGGAAATAGACAATATTCAGACATCACTGTTAGGAGTCTTAAATGATACATCCTTACTGGGAGGACAATTTTGCTAATATTTTTTCTTTACTTTTAAAGATTTTTTTTATTTATTTGAAAGGCAGAGTTGAGAGAGAGAGAGAGAAAATCTTCCATCTTCTGGTTTACCCCCTAAATGGCTACAAAGACCAGGTCTGCCCAGGCCAAAGCCAAGAGCCTGGAAATCCATCCAGATCTCCCATGTGGGTGCAGGGGCTCAAGCACTTGGACCATCCTCTGCTGCTTTTCCAGACACATTAGCAGAGTGCTGGATTGGAAGCATGGCAGCTGGAATCAGTGCTCATATGGGACGCTGGTGTCGTGGCTGGCAGCTTAACTCCCCATACATTTACTTACTTATTTATTTATTTGATTTACTTATTTATTTGCAAGGCGGAGCTACAGAGAGGCAGAGGCAGAGAGAAAGAGAAGTCTTTCATCCGTGGGTCACTCCCCAAATGGCTGCAATGGCTAGAGCTGAGCCGATCTGAAGCCAGGAGCCAGGAGCTTCTTCTGGGTCTCCCATTTGGGTGCAGGGGTCCAAGGACTTGGGTTATCTTCTGCTGCTTTCCCAGGCCACAGCAGAGAGCTGACAGGACATGGAGCATCCGGGTCTCAAACTGGTGCCCATATGGGATGCCAGCACTGCAGACTGCAGCTTTAGCTGCTATGCCACAGTGCCAGCCCTTGTTAATATTTATAAAAATTAAAAATTTGTAAATAAAGTATGGTTGTCTACAAAATGGAGTACTAGGGCCGGCGCCGCGGCTCACTAGGCTAATCCTCCGCC
The DNA here is from genome assembly GCF_033115175.1 of Lepus europaeus. Lineage (NCBI taxonomy): Eukaryota > Metazoa > Chordata > Mammalia > Lagomorpha > Leporidae > Lepus > Lepus europaeus. Next base: position 163,220,898 of record NC_084827.1, on the reverse strand, counting down.
TTGCGGCGCCGGCACACCGGGTTCTAGTCCCGGTCGGGGCACCGATCCTGTCCCGGTTGCCCCTCTTCCAGGCCAGCTCTCTGCTGTGGCCAGGGAGTGCAGTGGAGGATGGCTCAAGTGTTTGGGCCCTGCACCCTGTGGGAGACCAGGAGAAGCACCTGGCTCCTGCCATCGGATCAGCGCGGTGCGCCGGCCGCAGCACGCCAGCCGCGGCGGCCATTGGAGGGTGAACCAACGGCAAAAGAAGACCTTTCTCTCTGTCTCTCTCTCTCACTGTCCACTCTGCCTGTCAAAAAAATAAAAAATAAAAAAATAATAATAAAAAAAACAAAATGGAGTACTAGATCACCTTTAAAATAAAGGCCAAAAAGCTCCTTGTCATGCTAACATGACAGTCCAGCTCTCTGCTGTGGCCTGGGAAGGCAGTGGAGGATGGCCCAAGTGCTTGGACCCTGCACCCCATGAGAGACCAGGAGAAGCACCTGGCTCCTGGCCTCAGATCAGCGCGGTGCGCCGGGCACAACACACCGGCCGTAGAGGCCACTGGGGGGGTGAACCAACGGAAAGAAGACCTTTCTCTCTTTCTCTCACTCTCTAACTCTGCCTGTCAAAAAAAAATCTTAAAAAAAAAAGTCGAGTGCAGAGATCTCTTTGGCCACGCTGGGTCTGTTCCTCTGTGTCCCGCGTGGGACTCTTTGACCCTCTTCTTCCTCGTGGGCTTTCTGGTCCTGGCCTCTGTGGCCAAGGCTTCCCATTTGCGTTACTTCTGCACTTCTCCCTTCTGTGTTCTACCACAGACGGCAAATCGCTGTTGAGGGAGCCCCTGAAGCCGTGCCTGCCGCTCACCAAAGCCTGTGGGAACAGAGCCTAGGACTCGGTCGCTTGGCTGGTTTGCCTTTAGACCTGTGTCTCCCCTGCATTTCCAGTTTCTGCTGTGAGGGCTGGGTGTTAGGACCTGGGGTTGCACAACAGGACAGTGCTGCCTCAGAATACCTGGGGCACCCCAAGAATTACCTGGTGGTGACCCTCAAGAACCTCCTGGGGTGAGGACACTTGCTGAAGTGGTTAAGAAGCTACTTGGGGGGCAGCGCTATGGCTTAGCAGGTAAAGCTGCCACCTGCAGTGCCAGCATCTCATATGGGTGCCAGTTCGAGTCCCGGCTGTTCCACTTCCAGTCCAGCTCTCTGCTATGACCTGGGAAAGCAGTAGAAGATGGCCCAAGTGCTTGGGCCCCTGCACCCATGTGGGAGACCCAGAAGAAGCTCCTGGCTCCTGGCTTCAGATTGGCGCAGCTCTAGCCATTGCAGCCAATTGGAGAGTGAACCAGTGGATGGAAGACCTCTCTCTCTCTCCTCTCTCTGCCTCTCCTTCTCTCTCTGTATAACTCTGAGTTTCAAATAAATAAATAAATCTTAAAAAGAAGAAGAGGAGAAGGAGGAGGAGGGGGAGGAGGAGGAGGAGAAAGAGAAGCAGCAGCAGCAGCAGCAGCAGCAACTTGGAACACCTGCAGCTCATATCAGAGTCCCTAGGTTCGAGTCCCAGCTCCACTTCCAACCCAGCTTCCTGCTCATGCACACCCCAGGAGGCAGCAGGTGACAGCTAAAGTATTTGGGTCCCTGCCACCCATGTGGGAGACTCAGACTGAGTTCCTGACTCCTAGATTTGGCCTGGCCCCACTCAGCTGCTGCAGGTATTTGGGGAGCGAACATTGGATGGGTTTTGTTTCTCTCTCATCCTTTCAAATTAAAAAAAAAAAAAAAAGGAGTGGTCTGGAGGTACTGATTACATTTGACTATTTCTACAATAATCTCGCCACACTGATTGTCACAGATGAATTCACATACCAACAACTTCACCCTTTCAAAGTACACAGTTCAGTGGCATGCACTCCCCACCAGCATCTAATTCCAGAACGTAATCCCCGTATCCGTTAGCAGTCCCTCCCCGGGCTCCCTGCCCCAGCCCCGGCCCCCACTTGCTGCGTCTCCAGGTTGCCTGTCCTGAACTCCTCGTGTACCCAGACTCAGGCAGTGTATGGTGTATGGCGTCTCTGGCTTCGTGTCTGGCTTCTTTCACTCAGCAGGTTTCCAGGACTCACCCACGTGGTAACATGAATTTGCACATTTCTATTTTTGTGGCTTAATGAGATTCCATTGTATATAGAGAATATTCACAGATCCCTTCTGGATATACACCTGTTTTCTTTCTTTATATTTTTAATGGGCAGTTTTCAACATTTTTGATTGTACATGTTTATGGCGTACAACATGTACTGATGTATGTAAACATGACGGAGTGGATAACTGGAGCTATCCAACGTCAGCACTGCCTCAACATTTGAAGTTTCCTCTTTTTTTTTTTTATTTATTTGACAGACAGAGTTATAGACAGTGAGAGAGAGAGACAGAGAGAAAGGTCTCCCTTCCGTTGGTTCACTCCCCAAATGGCCGCCATGGCCAGCGCTGCACCGATCTGAAGCCAGGAGTCAAGTGCTTCCTCCTGGTCTCCCATGGGGTGCAGGGCCCAAGCACTTGGGCCATCCTCCACTGCCTTTCTGGGCCACAGCAAAGAGCTGGACTGGAAGAGGAGCAACCGGGACTAGAACCCGGCGCCCATATGGGATACCAGCACCGCAGGCGGAGGATTAACCAAGTGAGCCATGGCGCTGGCCCCCCTGCAGTTTACTCTTAGTGGTTTTCAATTACACAGTATAGAGTTGTTAGCATCCTGATAGCCAATGGAGCACTTGAATTTCTTCTCCTCATCGACCTGAGATTTTGTGTCCTTTGTCAACTCTCCCAGTCCCCTCACCCCTGACTGAGCCATGGGAAGCATCCTTTTGATCTGTTTCTGCGAGTTGGGCTTCTTCAGATGAGATGTCCGACGGCAGGAGACAAAGGGTCTGTGGTGTCTGTCTCTCTGTGTCTGGCTCAGTTCACCATCCTCCCGGTTCACCCATGTCACACATGGCGGGATTTCTGTGGGGTTTTTAAGGTTTATTTATTTTTCAGTAGTCTTTAAAGGTTTGTTTATTTTCATTTTATTCGAAAGACAGACAATGAGACAGACAGAGCTCTTCCATCCCCCTGGTTCACTTCAAAAATGCCCGCAACTGCTGTACTGGAGCAGGCTGAGCCGGGAAGCAGGAACTCTGCCCAGGTCTGCCACGTGGGCGGCAGGGACCCCAGGACTTGAGCCATCCCGGGGTGTGCACTAGCAGGAAGCTGGCTGGAAGCAGAGTGACTGGGACTTGGATCAGTTACTCCAGTGTGGGATGTAAGTATCCCAAGAGGCAACTTGAACTGCTGTGCCAAATGCTTACCCTTATTTTTAAATTATTATTATTATTATTATTATCTGAAAGGCAGAATGACAAAGACAGGCATAGAGAGACCTTCCATTGGCTGGTTTGCTCCTCAAATGTCCACAAGAGCCAAGGCTGGGTAAGGCCATGGCCAGAAGCCTGGGACTTCATTAGGGTCTCCCACATGGATGGCAGGGAGCCATCACCTGCTGCCTCCCAGGGTGCGCATTAACAAGAAGTTGGATCAGCATGGAATAGGGACTCGAACCCAGGCACTCCAACATGGGATGCAGTGTCTTAACTGCTGCGCCAACACCTTTCTGCCCCCTTTCTCTTGCTTGAGGCTAAGTAACATGCCAGTGTGTCTGGACGTCACGTTTGCTTTATCTGTTTATCCTCGGGTAGACAGTGGGGCGGATTCCACATCTTGGCTGTTGTGAATCTACAATGAATATTGGAGTGCAGGCATCACTTCAACGTATCTTTCCTGTCACTGGACATACACCGGGCAGTGGAATTGCGAGAGCATATGGAAGTTTTATTTTTAATACTTTGAGGAGCCTCCATGCTGTTTCTCATGATGGAAATCCTCATGAGTTTCTCTCCTTTTTTGTGAAAGGTGGAACAACAGAGGGACAGCCTGACAAACAGAGAGATCACCCATCTGCTGGGCTACTCCCCAAATGCTTGCAGCAGCTGGCGCTGGGCCAGGCCAAAGCCAGGAGCCTGGGACTCCGTCAGGGTCTCCCATGTGGGCAACAGGGACCCAAGTACTTGAGCCACTGCGCTGCCGCCCAGGGTGTCTATCCACAGGAGGCTGGAGTCAGAAGCAGAGTGTCCAGGCATGGGAGGTTGGCATCTCGAGCTGTGCCAAACACACACCGCCTTCCTGGATGAACGTGAACTTAGCCTAATAAATCCATGAACTCAGCGGCAGACCATGAACACTGACAGCCACTACAAACTCCAGCTGCACCCAGTAACACCACACAGGTGTCCACCCCAACCCCAGCACCAGCACGGAGGGGCTGGTGTAGCCCCCGCAGCTCAGCGATGCGGGTTTGAGGGAGTAGCACCCTGGGGACGACACAAGTCTACTGTCGCTGACTTTGTGACAGAGACCCTGGCACCTCTGTGCCCAGCCCCTCTCCTCTGCATTTATGACAGGCTCTCCCAGGTGAACCCACTGCACAGGTGGGGTGGACAGCCAGCCCTTAGTAGAGGAATTCTATCCAATTCCCTCCAGGTGCCTCTTCTCAATGTAGAAAACTGTGTCTTCTGCTCCCCTCCCTTCCCCTCCCCTCCTCTCCCTCCCCTCCTCTCCTCTCCTCTCCCTCCCCTCCCCTTCCCCTACTCCAGTCCTTTCTCACCCAACAATCATTTACCAAGCACCTGCTGGCAGCTGGTCACAGAGTAGCAGAGTGAGAGGAGCTTAGTCTGTGCTCACAGCTGGTCCGGGAGGCCGTGGGGCAGCAGCAGGCAGGCAGGCAGGCGTGCCCAAGGCGAGGCTGGGGAAGGGCACCCCATAGCCCAGGGAGATCAGGGAGGGCTTCGCAGAGGCAATGACATTTGAGCTGAGTCCCGGGGATGAGCAAATTATCTGGGATGATGTGCCAGTTGGTGAAGAGGCTGTTCCAAGAGAGGGCACAGCAAGTACCAAGCGTTGAGGCCACAAAGAGCATAATGTGCTGGGGGAAGGCAAGGAAGTCGGCTCCGCCCTGGGAAGGGGTGGAAAGTACTAGAACACAATGAGCCGGCCAAGCCGCGGGAGGGACTTCGGGCCACTGCAGAATTTTAATCAGGGCGATGCATGATGGGATTCTGAAATATTCCCACAGGTATGACAAAGTCCATTTACTTTTTTTTTTTTTTTCTATGATTTAGCAAAAAATTTACACTGGGGCTGGGGCTCGCAGTTTCCAGGCTGGGGGTGGGTTCCTCTGTCTCCTGTGGCTTTCTGTACTAGAAACGACAATGCCCACGGGAGCCCCCAAGCTGCTCTCACACACAACCAGGACAGATCTGGAAGGAGAGAGAGGCGGAGGCTGGGCTGGGTCCACCCCTACTCCTCCGGCCGCTGGGCAGCTGGGAGGTGCTAGCACAGGTCCGAGGGCTGCTGCTCTTGGCCTCCAGGGTACCGAGAGCTTTAGCGCCATTACTGAGTTGGAGTGACAGCTCCCCGCTGCCCAGCCCACGCAGAGCCTCCGAGGTCAGCTCCAGGCCCACCTACAGCCCTTCCAGGAACTCTTGTGCGACAGTTCCTATGGCTCAGCACTTCCCGGGGGGTGGCTCCTGACTTTGACAGCCAAAGGGACCGGTGCTGTGCGCTGTGAGGCTCAGGCCCCTGGGTGATGCTCTCAGAGGGAGACAGCTGACCTCCACCGTGATTCCCAGGTGGGAAAGGGCATTCCCCAGGCACAGAGAGGGGTTTGGATGCTGGCTAGCCACAAAGAACGACCCAGGTCTCGGGAGTTAACAAAAGTCCTTTATTCCATTCGGTGCCCAGGACAGCAATGCACTGAGGGAGGGGCCTTGCATCTGAGTGGGAGCTGCTGCAAAGGATCCAAGTGGCCAAAGCTCGGGGTTCTGTGAGAAGGGGCGCTGGGATCTTCCGGCCCCTTCTCTCCCTCCTCACCTGAGGCACGGCAGTGGCCAGGAGCCACAGTGCCAGGGGCTGGGACAAGCCCCTGAGGGCAGGGCCCGGCTCAGCGCTGCGTGGGCAGGAAGCGCAGGCCCACCTTCTTATTGGGAACGAGGACGATGCGGGCCACGCTCTGCACCTCCCCCGTCTCGGGCGCCAGCATCAGCTCATACCGCTGGATCAGCTGGGAGGCAGAGAACACACACACACACACACACGGGCCATCGGCCTCTGTGACTCCCACCCACTGCCCTGGTCTGCACGCTCCCACCTGACCCTCCCTGCCCTCCTCCTGGAGGACCCCCACATCTCCCTGCAGCCTCTCCCCACTCACCCTGGCCAGCAGCAGCTGCATCTCTAGTTCCGCTATCCTGCGGCCCAGGCAGGCCCGGACCCCGTAGCCAAAGGGCACAGAGCCAAATGGGTGCTGGGTCTTGGAGGTCTCGGACTGGCCTCTCCTCAGCCAGCGGTAGGGCCAGAAGGTGTCAGGCTCAGAGAAGGTGCTGGGGTCCCGGGACGTCGCGTAATGGCAGAACACGAACTGGGTCTATGGAGGAAGAATGGTCGGCGTTGACTCCATCCGCCTGGGCGGCCCACACTCCCGGGCCCCACGCTCTGCAGCCCCACTCACATTCTTGGGGAAGAGGAAGCCACCGACTTCGATCTCCTTGTCCACGATGATGCGGGAGTTTGCAGGGATCACTGGGTACAGACTGCAGGGAGAAGGAACTCTGAAGTCTGGATTCAAGCGTTTGAGGCACAGTGCCTGCCCCTTTCCTACCCCTGTAGCCCCCAGCCCCAATTCCCATCCCCTCTATGCCCAGCCCCCACTTCCTATTCTCAGCTCTGACTCCGCCCACACACCTAGGGGTTTGTGCTGGGGGTGGGGGGTGCTGCAGCCTACCGCAGGGTCTCCTTCAGCACTGCTTTGAGCAGGGGCATGTGGGCAAAGTCCTTGTGCTGCGGCACCTGCCCAGCCGCCACCACACCCACCACCTCCTTGCGCAAGGCCGCCTGGATCTCTGGGTTCTTTGAAAGGTGGTATAGGGCCCACGTGAGCGTGTTGGACGTCTAGGAGCAGAGTGGGAGACGCAATGAGGGGGCATTCCAGGAGAGGCGCCAGCGGGGTGGGGATGTATGAGTGGATGCATGCGAAATATCGGGGGGTAGGCGGTAACTTGCCCCAACACGGAGGTTCGCGGGGAGTTCTGTGCCTATTGTGCCTCCACACTGGGACGAGGCAAGTAGAAGGCGATAACAAAGAGAGACATAGCAGGCCGAAAAGCTGGATGGAAGGTGCTTGGGGACACGCTTTCCACTGTCCCCTTAAACTGCAGCAAGCCAGAGGCAGAGTGCATGTGAGATTCCGGGAGTCATGGGCCCCCCTGCAGGACCAGCCCCAGCTCGCTCTGGCAGGGCTGCGTGCCCTGTGCGTCCTCCTAGCATCGCATCCGCGTCACAGAGAGAGAAGCAGAGGAAGGTCACGGTCAGTCGGTGGGTAACAGAGGTGGTCCAGGACAGGAGCTGGGACCTTCACACACCGTGTCCACTCCGGCCAGCAGGAGCTCAGGCAGGCTGCCCAGGGCCTCTCGGGGACTCAGCTGTCCGTTGGTCAGCAGGGAATGCAGGTAGCCGGATACCCGGACCCCTTCTGGCCCCGCTGACTGGAGCTGGGCCGCGACCTCCTTAAGTTTCTGATCAATCAGCTTTTTTCCTGCAGGCGCAGTGGAGAATGGGAGAGAATGAGGCCAGCAGTCCTGACCTCCAGGGGTCCGTCCCGACCTCCAGGGGCTCAGGACCATGCCAACAGCCAGAGGCACACGGGAGAAGGCCCTGGGACGGGTGCAGACCCAGCTGACAGCCCCGGCTCCCTCCCCTGGCTCCAGCGTGGGGCCTCTCACCAAAGGAGAAGATGGTGTCCCAGGCGTCCAGGTAGCGCTTCCAGAAGGGCAGCAGGGGGCGGGTCCACTTGGGGAGGAAGGTGACGTAGACTGAGTTCTGGAACATGAGCCCTACAGATCTGATGAAGTTCTCCGTGTCCTTGGGGATGGATGCTTCCAGGCAACCGATACGTTTCTCGAACAGGATGTAGCAAATGGCTGAGTAGTATGGGGAGGCCGTCACAGGAGGCAGAGCCGGCGCATCCACAGTCCAGAGGGCCTCCAAAGGGGAAGCACGGCCTACCCCTGGCCCATCCGCCCCCCACCCCAGAGCCCCTCTCCCAACAAGGGTACCTTCTAGAGCAAAGTGGTAGAGCAAGTCAGCCATGTCGGGCACCTGGTCCCCCAAGGCGCTCTCTGCTCGCAGCTGGTCCAGTCGAACCACAAAGCTGTCAATCACTTCATTGAGAACATCAGTGTAGAGTGCAGCGTCTGCTGGCTTCAGCAAGCGCTGGTTCAGAGCGTGGCGCAGCTGGTACCAGTCGTGCCCCTCCCTGCGGGCACACAGAGGAGCAACACACACCTAAGCCACCAACAGGGCACGGAGGCACCCCGAGGCTCCCCCGGAGTCCAGGGGAGTCTCAGCTTCCTGGATTTTAGAACCGGAGAAGCACCAAGCTGGCTGTCCTTTTCTTTTCGAGATTTTATTTGTTGTATTTGAAAGGCAGAGTTAGAGGGAGAGAGGGAGAGACAGATCTGCCATTTGCTGGTTCACTCTCCAAATAGCCACAATGGCCAGGGCTTGGAGCCAGGAGTGGAGAAGGGCTTCTTCGGGTCTCCCACGTGGGTGCAGGGGCCCAAGCACTTGGGCCAACTTTTGCTTCTGTCCCAGGCACATTAGCAGGGAACTGGACTGGAAGTGGAGCAGCTGAAACTCAAATCGGTGCTCATATGGAATGCCAGGGACACAGGCTGCAGCTTAACCCACTGAGCCACAGTCCCAGCCCCACCTCCAAGCTTTCCAGTGGCAGAAGCTCAGAGTCCCAGGATGTCAGGGTCTCTCCAGCACAGTGGGAGTGAGCGAGGTGAGCATCTAGAACCAGACTGCCGAGGGTCGAGTTACGGGTCTGACATCACTGACGGAGTGACCCCAGGGGCAGGTGTCTTAACACCTGTGTGCCTCTGTTGCCCCGTCTGCAAAATGGGGATAACAGCAGTGCCTGGCTGAGGGGGGCTGCTCGGATCACTGAAGTGCTGAGATCGCCGCCTGACACGTGGCGGGTGCTGAAGGAACCCTGGCCACGATTGTCCCAGAGCCCAGCAACTCTGGGATCCTCCACAGCGAAGTGAAAGCTGGTGCCAGTTCCTCCAAGAGGAGGCCGAAGCAGAGCAGATCAGATTCCTGGGGCGCTTAGGTTCTGGCTCACTGTGCTCCTCTGGCATTAAGCCAAGGTCAGAGGTCAAGGGCACAGGGAGGCCCACCAGGCTGAGGCCCTGGGCATGCAGTACCTGGCTGGCTTCCTCACCGGTTAGGCGGGGATGCTCAGGTGGGTGGGACCACCTCTGGGAGCTGTCCGCCAGGCTACTACTGCCTGTAAGCGGGAGGGATGAGCCCATCTTTTCAAGCTGGTTGAAGAGCAGGAAGTCTAATGCGGTCCGATTTTAAGAGGAAGAGGAGTGTGACCTATCCGAGCCTATATTAGCACGCGTCCAGGGAAAATGAGGCGGACCACGCAGCAAGGCGCGGGCCCTGTGGTGCGGCGGGTTAAGCCGCCACTTGGGACACCCACATCCCTCATCCGAGTGCCAGCTGAAGTCCTGACTTTTCTGCTTCCCAATCCAGCGCCCTGCTCGCATGCACCCAGGGAGGCAACAGGCGGTGGCTCAAATACTCGGGTCCCTGCCACCCACGTAGGAGACCTAGTTGAGTGTGGGCATATGGGGAGTGAACCCTTGGATGGATGGAAGATCTCTCTGTCTCTCTGCCTCTTGAATAAAATGGGTAATATATATATATACATATATATACATATACATATATATATAAACATGGATGTCAAACAGCTGGGGAGGGGCAAAGCCATTCGCTGGTTTTCGAATTCTATTAACACACTGTAGAAGGCCGTAATATGCCAGCTATAGCCTGTGGCCTGGGGAATAATGTAACATCTAAGATTCCCATTCACCTGCTTGGACTGGCACGAGTACGTAACACACTTGGCCCGTGCTTTAACTTGTCACTGCCAAAATCGCAACTGTCCTAGGCAAACGCCTCCCTCTCTCTGTGGGAAGCACCTATGAAGGTGACAGGCAAAAAAGAGCACTAATTCGGGAAATTCTTTATCAGGTTAGATGAGCCTTCCCAAGGGATATGGCCACGTTGTGTTCTCTAAATAGGCAGATCCACTCCATTACAACCTGTCATGTTTCCAACCACGATAGAGAACAATGGATCCAGAAAGGCCCCAGGGACGCCATGGGGATGCTGTGGTCCACACCTCCTGTCTCACAGGTAGAGACACAGGGCAAAGGGGGAAACCTTCACTCGTCCACACCACAGCCACAGTTTACGAGTGGAAAAGCCAGGGCCCCCTCCCTGGACTTCCGCCCGTGCCAGCCGCGGCTTCTAGAGTGCGTGCCGGGCTCAGAGGGCACACGCCGATCCCGCTCTGCCCGACATCCCACTGAGCCTGGCCGGGCCCCGGCTCACGTGGTGAAGACCCCGTAGGCCAGGTCCTGGTGGTCGCGGTGCTCCTTCCACAGCTGCATGTCATTCCGGACCGGGTACTTGCCCTCTTGCCGCATCACCATCTCCACGAGCGGGGCGCTGGCCAGGTTCACAAACAACTGGGGCCCCAGGTAGGACACCCACATCGGACCATACCTGGCCTTGTTCAGTACCTGGGGGGGGTCAACGAAGCTGAATTACTGGGGCCCGGCTGGGCGGGCACTTCGAGGAGAGGAGATGGGGTGGGGGAGCAGCCGACGGCCGCACCAGAGAGAGGGGGCACGCATGGGGTGACCCGTGCTTTCCAAGGGGGAGCCCTGAGAAAAAGAGCTGGGATCCGGCCACAATGGGTGTCTGTCTGGTGGTCCTGGGGAAATGAGATCCCCGGAGGGATGGGACGAAAAAACTGGGAGATGCGGCAAGCTGGGTGTGTCAAGATGTCGGCACTGGGGGGACCAGCGAGTTAGGGAAACTGAGTCCTTTAGTGAGGTGCAGTGGGAAGCCACTCTGTCTCCTTCTCTGCAGGTGGCTCCCAACAGGATGAACCCAACTCTGTGTTATCAACAAGAAAGAAGACGATCAGAGACTCCAGAAAAGACAAGAAGCCGGACGATGAAGACAGGATACCTGCAGGAATTAAACTCCGTGGTATGCGGATTTTTAAAAATGTACTGGCTAAGTCATGCAATTCTCAAATATTTTCGCTTACAAGTTCTAAAGCACGTGACAAGTGATACCTACAGCACCTGTGATGTTGACATGGCTACCGTGTTTCTAGAGCGCTGAAAAATGACAGAAAAGGAAGACATTTTGGTGCTGGGAAGGTAAAGCTTAGAAAGATCCACATTCCTGCTGAACTCTTTATTAAGTGCAGCGCTAAGTCTTTGTAACGTAAATTAAAAACATGTTATTTATTTTTTTCTTTTTTTTTGACAGGCAGAGTTAGACAGTGAGAGAGAGAGACAGAGAGAAAGGTCTTCCTTCTGTTGGTTCACTCCCCAATGGCTACTACAGCTGGCGCTGTGCTGATCCAAAGCTAGGAGCTTCTCCTGGTCTCCCATGCAGGTGCAGGACCCAAGCACTTGGGCCATCCTCCACTGCCTTCCCGGGCCACAGCAGAGAGCTGGCCTGGAAGAGGAGCAACTGGGACAGAATCCGGTGCCCCAACCAGGACTAGAACCCAGAGTGCCGGCACCGCAGGCGGAGGATTAGCCTAGTGAGCCGCGGTGCCGGCCAAAACATGTTATCTTAAAAACTAAAAAATGAAGAAAGGCCAGAGGGGAGAGAGGAAGGAAGAGCAAGCAGATATCATTATAGTCTTACAGTTGAATCTGTTCTCTTTGTATTAATATCACATTCACATGAAAAAATGAAGTATCAGAGCGTTTAAAAAAGAAGAAGACAACAAAATGGAAAACCTTCTCAAATGAGATCAATGTTGGAAAAGCTAACATAAAATTTAAGGTTGAAAGTCTAGGCCGGCGCCAGATTCTGTCCTGGTTGCCCCTCTTCCAGGCCAGCTCTCTGCTGTGGCCCGGGAGTGCAGTGGAGGATGGCCCAAGTGCTTGGGCCCTGCACCCCATGGGAGACCAGGAGAAGCACCTGGCTCCTGCCTTCGGATCAGCGTGGTGCGCTGGCTGCAGCGGCCATTGGAGGGTGAACCAATGGCAAAAGAAGACCTTTCTCTCTGTCTCTCTCTCTCACTGTCCATTCGGCCTGTCAAAAAAAAAAAAAAAAAAAAAAAGAAAGAAAAGAAAAGAAAAAAGAAAGTCTAAAACAAAACAGGAGACTCGGAAAAGAGACTTTGGCTTTTCTGAATGCTGCTTCCCTGAGATAAGATTCGATCGAGGGGCTGGCGCTGTGGTGCAGTGGGGTAAAGCCCCGGTCTGCAGGCATCTCATATGGGCGCCAGTTCGAGTCCCGGCTGCTCTACTTCTGATCCAGCTTTCTGCTATGGCCTGGAAAGCAGTAGAAGATGGCCCAAGGACCCACGTGGGAGACCTGGAAGAAGCTCCTGGCTCCTGGCTTCAGATAAGCGCAGCTCTGGCCATTGCAGCCATCTGGGGAGTGAACCAGTGGATGGAAGATCTCTCTCTCTCTCTCTGCTTCTCTGCCTCTCTGCCTCTCTGTAACTCTTTCAAATAAGTAAATAAATCTTTAAAAAAGAAAAGATTCAATCAAATGAGGTTGCCTGCGAGAAGCACTGAGACTGGCAGTTTGAGAACTGCATGTCCATTTCGTGGTTGAAAGGGCAGAGCGCCCTCCGCCCCGCACTGGTACAGGAGGAGGCACACGAATCCACATCCACGAAACAAAAGCAAGCCACACAATGGCGGAGGAAAGAGAACCCACAGACCCCGAGACTAAATTCACTGGCAAAAAATTGATGCACGTACTGGCTAAGTTACACCTCCACAGAAAATGAAGTGGTGATTTCCCAGCTACTTCATTTTTCTGTAGTCTTTTAAGATTTTAAGACGAACAGAATGTGTTCCAGTAAAGAAATTAAGCCAAAGGATATCTGTAAAAGAGGCATTAAGATTAAAGAGGAGAGATCTGTCATATTCAAATTACAGAAGGGAAGCCTCACTCATCTCCTTAGACTAGAAAAATGCCAATCTCACTGGTTTTACTTCTGGCATTAAAAAAAAAAAAAAAAAAAGGGAATCTGGGGCAGGCATTTGGCCTATCAGCTGAGACGCCGGCTGGCACGCCCGAGTCCCGTATCAGGGTGCCTGGGTTTGCCGCTTGGTTCCACTTCCCGACTCCGGCTTCTCGCTAATGAGGACCCTGGGAGGCAGCAGTGACTGACCAAGCAATCGGGTTCCCACGTGGGAGAGCTGTATGAGCTCTCAGCTTCCAGCTTCGGCCCGGCCACGGCTGCAACAAGCATTTGGGGGTGAACCACGGGATGGAGGTTCTCTCTCTCTCTCTCTCTTCCTGTCTTCTGTCTCTCTGCCTCTCAAATAAATAGATTTAAAACAATTGGATTCATTCTTCTATGACTAACACAATGACTCACCCAATTGCCCAGAATGCACCCTGGGAAGGAAGTGTGAACAGAACTCCAAGGTGACTTGGGCTTGTTGCCCACATGTGCCTCCCAGTAACGCCTACCAGCCTGATATGATTTTGAACAATTGATTTGTCTGTAAACTACAGCAAATACACTTATTTTCCAGGAAGGAAATAGACAATATTCAGACATCACTGTTAGGAGTCTTAAATGATACATCCTTACTGGGAGGACAATTTTGCTAATATTTTTTCTTTACTTTTAAAGATTTTTTTTATTTATTTGAAAGGCAGAGTTGAGAGAGAGAGAGAGAAAATCTTCCATCTTCTGGTTTACCCCCTAAATGGCTACAAAGACCAGGTCTGCCCAGGCCAAAGCCAAGAGCCTGGAAATCCATCCAGATCTCCCATGTGGGTGCAGGGGCTCAAGCACTTGGACCATCCTCTGCTGCTTTTCCAGACACATTAGCAGAGTGCTGGATTGGAAGCATGGCAGCTGGAATCAGTGCTCATATGGGACGCTGGTGTCGTGGCTGGCAGCTTAACTCCCCATACATTTACTTACTTATTTATTTATTTGATTTACTTATTTATTTGCAAGGCGGAGCTACAGAGAGGCAGAGGCAGAGAGAAAGAGAAGTCTTTCATCCGTGGGTCACTCCCCAAATGGCTGCAATGGCTAGAGCTGAGCCGATCTGAAGCCAGGAGCCAGGAGCTTCTTCTGGGTCTCCCATTTGGGTGCAGGGGTCCAAGGACTTGGGTTATCTTCTGCTGCTTTCCCAGGCCACAGCAGAGAGCTGACAGGACATGGAGCATCCGGGTCTCAAACTGGTGCCCATATGGGATGCCAGCACTGCAGACTGCAGCTTTAGCTGCTATGCCACAGTGCCAGCCCTTGTTAATATTTATAAAAATTAAAAATTTGTAAATAAAGTATGGTTGTCTACAAAATGGAGTACTAGGGCCGGCGCCGCGGCTCACTAGGCTAATCCTCCGCCTTGCGGCGCCGGCACACCGGGTTCTAGTCCCGGTCGGGGCACCGATCCTGTCCCGGTTGCCCCTCTTCCAGGCCAGCTCTCTGCTGTGGCCAGGGAGTGCAGTGGAGGATGGCTCAAGTGTTTGGGCCCTGCACCCTGTGGGAGACCAGGAGAAGCACCTGGCTCCTGCCATCGGATCAGCGCGGTGCGCCGGCCGCAGCACGCCAGCCGCGGCGGCCATTGGAGGGTGAACCAACGGCAAAAGAAGACCTTTCTCTCTGTCTCTCTCTCTCACTGTCCACTCTGCCTGTCAAAAAAATAAAAAATAAAAAAATAATAATAAAAAAAACAAAATGGAGTACTAGATCACCTTTAAAATAAAGGCCAAAAAGCTCCTTGTCATGCTAACATAGAAAGGCTCCTGTCTTGTTCAGCTTTTCATTACTATAAAAATGCCTGAGACAAGCTACTCATGAAGGAAAGGTTTATTATGGTTCATAGTTCTGGAGGGTCATAGTCCAAGACCAGTGGCCCCATTGTTCACATCTGGTGACGGTGATCTGGCTGGCAGTGTCCTGTGCTGGCACAGATCGTCACATGGCATCACATGGCAAGAGGGGGCACACCTGTCTATGTCTGTGTGGCCTTTAATAAAGTCACCAGGCAGCCGGCGCCGCTGTTGGGTGAACCAACTGCAAAGGAAGACCATTCTCCCTGTCTCTCTCTCTCAATGTCCACTCTGCCTGTCAAAAAAAATATAATAATAATAAAGTCACCAGGATTTCATCCCTAATGGCCTAATCCCATCCAACCACCTCCCAAAGGCCTCACCCTCACACATAATAATTGGACTAATTTTTCACCCTCTTGGTGCCATTAACTTATCACCTCGGTGTTTAAACATTAGCGCCGCGGCTCACTTGGTTAATCCTCCACCTGCGGTGCTGGCACCCCGGGTTCTAGTCCCAGTTGGGGTGCTGGATTCTGTCTCAGTTGCTCCTCTTCCAGTCTAGCTCTCTGCTGTGGCCCGGGAGTGCAGTGGAGGATGGCCCAAGTGCTTGGGCCCTGCACCCGCATGGAAGACCAAAAGGAAGTGCCTGGCTTGTGGCTTCGGATCGGCGCAACGCGCCAGCCACAGCACACCAGCCATAGCGGCCATTGGGGGGTGAACCAATGGAAGGAAGACCTTTCTCTCTGTTTCTCTCTCTCACTGTCTAACTCTGCCTGTCAAAAAAAAAAACAAAAAACAAAAAAACAAACAAACAAAAAAAAACAGCATGAAATAGGGAGCCAAATCCTGTTCAAACCATGGCTATACTCAAGGCAGATCTGTAAGTGAAAATGGGGGCTGATGCTGTGGAATAGTGGGTAAAGCCGCCACCAGCAGTGCCAGCATCCCATATAGGTGCCAGTTCGAGTCCTGGCTGCTCCACTTCCAATCCAGCTCTCTGCTATAGCCTGGGAAAGCACTAGAAAATTGCCCAAGTCCTTGGGCCCCGGCACCCACATGAGAGACCTGGAAGAAGCTCCTGGCTCCTGGCTCCTGGCTTCAGATCAGCTCAGCTCCAGCAGTTGTGACCATTTGGGGAGTGAACCAGCAGATGGAAGACCTTTCTCTTTATCTTTCTCTCTCTCTCTCTCTTTCTCCCTCTCTGCCTCTCAGTAACTCTCTGCCTCTCAAATAAATAAATCTTTTAACAGATAAGTGAAAATGTACACTACCTTTGTCTAAGAAAGGGGGTTAAATAATAATACAGAGCTTAGGCCGGCACCGTGGCTCAACAGGCTAATCCTCCGCCTTGCGGCGCCGGCACACCGGGTTCTAGTCCTGGTCGGGGCGCTGGATTCTGTCCCAGTTGCTCCTCTTCCAGGCCAGCTCTCTGCTGTGGCCAGGGAGTGCAGTGGAGGATGCCCAAGTGCTTGGGCCCTGCACCCCATGGGACACCAGGAGAAGCACCTGGCTCCTGCCTTCAGATCAGCGCAGTACGCTGGCCACAGCGCACCAGCCACGGCGGCCAATGGAGGGTGAACCAACGGCAAAAGGAAGACCTTTCTCTCTGTCTCTCCCTCTCTCACTGTCCACTCTGCCTGTCAAAAATAATAATAAAAAAAATTCAGAGCTTAGTATTAGCTTTCATAGAGCAATGCTGAATATTTACATAGAAACTAATTTAAGTGATGACCCAAGTGGGGGTGGGGTGGAGAAGAGCAGTGGGGGTGAGGCTACTTAATTCATTTATGTTATGTTGTTTTAAGTTTGGATCTATGAGAATATGTTATCTATGCAAACTTTTAAGATCTAAAAAAGACAGTATTTTCTGAATTAAGAATTCACTTGCTATTGGTCAGATAGCGCCAGGAGGCAAGAGAGCCTGGCTGAATCTCTAAGTTCTTGTTCACACTGCTCCTTAGATCGAGAAGGGGGTCCTAGCATGATTTTATCTTCCTATATGAGTTCTTTTTTTAAGATTTATTTATTTACTTGAGAGGCAGAGTTAGATAAAGAGAGAGAGAGGGAAAGAGGGAAGAGGTCCTCCATCCACTCACTCTCCAAGTGGCTGCAATGGCCAGAGCTGGGCCAATCCAAAGCCAGGGGCCAGGAGCTTCTTCTGGGTCTCCCACATGGGTGCAGGGGCCCAAAGACTTGGGCCATCTTCCCCTGCTTTCCCAGGTGCATTAGCAGAGAGCTGGATCGGAAGTGGAGCAGCCGGGACTCAAACTGCACCCACAGGGGGTGCCAGCACCAGAGGTGGAGGCTTTACCTGCCACACCACAGCACCACAGCACCAGCCCCAACATGGGTTCTTTTTTTTTTTTTTTTTTCCGCAGGCACAGTGGATAGTGAGAGAGAGAGACAGAGAGAAAGGTCTTCCTTTTTTCCGTTGATTCACCCTCCAATGGCCGCTGCGCCCGGCGCACTGCGCTGATCTGAAGGCAGGAGCCAGGTGCTTCTCCTGGTCTCCCATGTGGGTGCAGGGCCCAAGCACTTGGGCCATCCTCCACTGCACTCCCAGGCCATAGTAGAGAGCTGGCCTGGAATAGGGGCAACTGGGACAGAATCCGGCGCCCCAACCAGGACTAGAACCCGGTGTGCTGGTGCCGCAAGGCAGAGGATTAGCCTGTTAAGCCACGGCGCTGGCCGCAACGTGGGTTCTTATACAAGCTGATTCTCCTCTACTGAATTCCTTAAGAGTCTTAGCCTAAAAGGAGACTTTATTTGTTCTTCCAGTTTGGTTTGTTCAAGGCATGACTAACAAACGCACCTATGTCCATAGAGTTGGTCACAAACCAGACCCCTTCCACGTGCTTTGCCTGTGTTAACTTGGTGGTCCTTACTGCGGCTACATGAAGCAGGCGTAACAGTGCCCCCAAGGGCCCGAGAAGCTGCTCAAGGTCATTACTGAGCTGCGAGGCAGTTAGGGCTCAAACTCAGACCGCCAGCTCTCAACCACTTGGTCCACTGATCCCTGTCAGAACTGACCATGTCCGCCTAACTGGAAACAAACTGAGCTCTTTACCAACAGGATCTATTTTAAAACCACACGAACGGTGCCACAGCCCCAGGTCTCTTTGCTGTGGCACAGTTGAGGCTTGGGGCTGGGTAGTGCTGGTGTGGCCCAGTGTCTCGTGCATCGCTGGATGTATACCAGCATCCCTGGCCTCTGCCCACCGGGACTCCCCTCTCTGAGTTGCTTCAACCAAAAATATCCCCAGAAGTCACCAAAATGCCCCCTTGGGTTGAGAACCCTTGCAACAAACCCCGCCTTCTAATGTGCCCTTTGGTTTGTTTTAATTTACGGGCTCTTTTCAAGAAAGAATGTATCGCTGTGAAGAACTGTCAATCTGTTTGGTTTCTTTTCCTTCTAAGTTCAAATAAAATTGCACAGAACACTTTCATGAGAATGTGAAGAGTGGTGGTACACAGCCATTTCCAGAGAACTTTTCTTCCCTCTTTATACTTAGATTTGCTTTTCAAGTGTTTGCCGTGATCTTGGTACCAGGAAAAAAAAAGCCATAATTTCAGAGACTGTGGATAAATAGCCATTTTCTCAGGTGCCAGCTTCTTCCCCAGGATCCAGAGCACCGAGACCATTTCCTGCCGGTCACTGTAGGGGTTTCTGGGCCTTTCCCCTCCTACCGGGGCCGTCCTCTCCCCTCTTCCTCCACGTCCCTTTCCTTTTAGCGTGCTTGGTGGAGCTGCACAAGGACGGCTTATGTAAGAAGTTATTTTAGAAAGACACCCGGGGACTTGCTGAGAGATGTGTGCTGGGTCTGTGCACCGGGCCATTAGGCTGTAACCTGAGCCAATGAGAAAGTTCTCGGATGGGGACTGTGGAAGAGCCCTCTGCCGGGAGCGATCATCTTTCAGAATGAATGGGCATGCCAGCCCTCACCTGGGGAGACTCCAGCAGGGAGAGTGTTAAATTCATTCAGCATTCATGTACCAAGTTCAGGTCCTGTTGCTCCTGCCCTGTTCTAGGGGCGGGGGATACAGCAGGAAAGATCCACCCTTAAGAGTGCTTGTTTGCAGCGTGTGCTCCAGACTGTCGAGAACCTGATCACACACACGCCCAAACTGTTCGCTTGTGACTCTGTGGCTATCTCCTCTCTCCAAACAGAAGGAAAACCTCGAGGGCAGGACCATGTCATATGTCTTTTTTTCTTTTTCTTTTTCTTTCTTTCTTTCTTTCTTTCTTTTTCTTTTCTTTTCTTTTTTTTTTTTTCTTTTTTTTGACAGATAGAGATAGACAGTGAGAGAGACAGAGAGAAAGGTCTTCCTTCCTTTGGTTCACTCCCCTAATGGCCGCTATGTTTGGGGCTGTGCTGATCAGAAGCCAGGAGCCAGGTGCTTCCTCCTGGTCTCCCATGCGGGTGCAGCGGCCCAAGCACCTGGGCCATCCTCCACTGCCTTCCCAGGCCACAGCAGAGAGCTGGACTGGAAGAGGAGCAACTGGGACTAGAACCCGGCGCCCACATGGGATGCCGGCGCCGCAGGCGGACTAACCAAGTGAGCCACGGCGCTGGCCCCATGTCATACGTCTTAATTCCCTCCCACACTGCTTGACACAACGCTAGGCACATTATAGACACTCGATAAACACTGAGCAGTGGTCAAGGAAGCGAGTGGGGAAAAGTAACAAATGCAGACTCTGCAAAGATTAGGACACAGAGACGAGGAGGAGGTGACGACTCCCAGGAAACCGCTAGCAGCGGCTCCTCTGGGCAGGCTTCAGTTTTTGTTTTGTTTTGGTTTTAGTTTGTGTTTATTTGAAAAGCAGAGCAACAGAGAGAGAAAGACAGAGACAGATGGAGACAGATCCTCTAAATGCTGGTGCACACCTCAGATGCCCCCAACAGCCCAGGCTGGGCCAGGTCAAAGCCAGGAGCCCAGAACGCCATCCAGATCTCTCTTGTGGGTGGCAGGGACCTAAGTTCTTGAGCCGTCATCAGCTGCCTCCCCAGGTGTGCACGATGAGACCGCTGGACCAGAAGCAGGCACTGAGGGGAGATGCAGGTGCCCCAAGCGGCACCTTTACCACTGTGCCCAGCACCTGCCCCTGAGTGAGAATTTTAAGCGCCTGGAAGAATATGAAGAGGAAATTAAGAAGATAATCTCATTTGCAATAGCCTCTATTATGCACTGACTGTTTACTCCTATGCTGAAAGTCTCGCCCCTGATGCGGCTGCATTTGGAAATGAGGTCTCTAAGGAAGTAAGCAGGGTTAAATGAGGTCACCAGGGTGGGAGCCCTGATCTGATAGGATTAGGCCCTAATAAAAGGAGACACCAGAGGGCGAGCAGGAGGAGAGGCCATGTGAGTTCATGGGGAGAAGGTGGCAGAGCCCTCACCAGGAACCAGCCACACTGGCACCCTGGACGCCAACTTCCAGCCTCCAGGCCCCAGAAAATCGATTTCTGTGGCTTCAGCCATGCAGTCCGCGGCGTTTTGGGACGGCAGTCCAAGCAGAGACGCAGCGTCATCTTAAATAATAACGAGATAGGAACCTCCGAAGAAGCGGCACGTGTACTTGGAACGGCAGAGAGCTGTAGCCAGCACACGGCTCCACCGCGAACCACGAGCAGACAGAGAAGCAGGGGCAACAGGTCGTTTTTAAGGGCAAAATAAGGAGGATTGCATAAGATATTTTGAAACAATAACCCTCGACTAAGAGGACCAGTAACAGGAGCGTATGGGTCTCAGCTTAGACAGACAGCTGGTCGGCAGATGTCCTTACAGAAGTATCTCTGTGGTCAACGGTGGCAGTGGGGAATGATTAATTGTGCTTTGGGTTTAATTCAAATGATTAAGGTGTTGGGGGGGGGGGGAGTGTTATGGAAAAGTTTTCAAGTTCCAGCGGAGGTGGTGGCTGCGCAACACTGAGAAGACACCAAGTGTCCCCGTGCCCTTTAAAATGATTATTTGCATGCGACGACTTGAGTTTCACCTAAAAATTAGTTTTAAAGCCTACAAGTTCATGGGCTTTAAAAACCTCCAGAACCGCATTAAGAACTTGGCTGCGGACGAGAGCGAGGTCTGAGGAGACAGAAAATAGAAAGGAACTGAGCGATCAGGCTTGGTCTCATAAATCAGAGGAAGACAGCTCTCGTCCCCTGCCTCGGGAGCGTACACTGGCAGCACCTCTCTGCCTCCAGCGCTGGGGGAGTGTTTTCCTCCCTGCAGCACACTGGCCCTGAGCAGCTCGCTCTTTCTCCCTCTTTTTCTTTTTATTTGTTTATTTTATTTGAAAGGCAGAGTTACAGAGAGAGGGGGAGGGAGAGAGAGAGCTCTTGCATTGGCTGGTTCACTCCCCAAATAGCCATAACGCCCAAAGCTAGGCTGGATCAAAACCAGGAGCCAGCAGCTTCTTCCAGGTCTCCCACGTGGGTGCAGGGGCCCAAGCACTTGGGCCATTCTCCACTGCTTTCCCAGGGGCATTAGCAGGGAGCTGGATCAGAAGTGGAGCAGCCGTGATGCAGCTTTACCTGCCATGTCACAGTGCTTGTCTCTCTTTCTCTCTCTCTTTTTTTGAAGATCTATTTATTTATTTGAAGGTCAGAATTACACAGAGAGAGAAGGAGAGGCAGAGAGAGAGAGAGAGAGAGAGAGGTCTTCCATCCGCTGGTTCACTCCCCAATTGGCTGCAACAGCCAGAGCTGTGCCATTCTGAAGCCAGGAGCTGCTTCTTGGTCTCCCATGCAGGTGCAGGGGCTCGAGGACTTGGGCCATCTTCCACTGCTTTCCCAGGCCATAGCAGAGAGCTGGATGGGAAGTGGAGCAGCCAGGACTCAAACCAGAGCCCATATGGGATGCTGGCATTGCAGGCAGTGGCTTTACCCTCTATGCCATAGCACTGGCCCTATCTTTTTCTTTCTAAGATTGATTTAATTTATTTGAAAGGCAGAGTGACAGAGAGGGAGAGACAGATTTTCCAACCACTGGTTCACTCCCCAAATGACCACAACAGCTGGGGCTGAGCCAGGCCAAAGTCAGGAGCCAGGAATAGCATCCGGGTGTTCCACGTGGGTAGCAGGGGCCCAGATGGTCGGGCCATCCTCTGCTGGTTTCCCAGGCACATTGGCAGGGAGCTGGATCAGGAGCAGACCAGCTGGGACTCAAACTAGTGCTCCACTATGGGATGCTGGCATCACAGGTGACAGCTTAGCTCACTGCACCACAACGCAGCCCCTGAGCAGTGTTTTGAAGGGATGGACAGAAACACGAGGACTTCCTGGTACAAGGCAAATCCAAAAGCAGCAGCAGCAGAAACCTGGGCAAGCTGAGACTCAGGCACCAGCTCTACAAATGACCGAGAAATAGAAGGCGGCTCACGGTAAGCAGATAATGAACAATCGGCAGAGAGCGGGAGCAAGCGTTTGAAGAACACAATGAATTCTGTTTCTTGACATCCTAGCCTAATTTTGAATGAGAGAACAGATAAATGAATGAACAAATGTCACAAAGCAACCAGTTGATTTTGCAGAAAAACAGAACCTGCCGCTAGGGTTGCTGGTTCAAATCCTGGCTGCTCTGCTTCTGATCCAAATAAACTCCAATTCAAATAACTAAATACATCGGAGAGAGAGAGAGAGAGAGAGAGAGAGAGAGAGAGAGAGGAAATAGAGGAAGTCCCATCCAGACAGGTGGGACTGCACGAGGCTGCAGCTGTAGCCACTGCCAGAGCCAAGTGCACGCCTCACCCCCTGAGTCAGGCACCTGTGCCCTGTGGACCACACATCACACACAGAAGTTAATCCTAGATGGGCTAAAGATTTAAAAGGACAGAGACAAGAAGATGAACATGCTAGTTACATAAGGTCGATGTAGGGAAGAATATAAAGATTGATTTGATGACATAAAATTATGATAACATCAACCCCGAATGCAGCTATACACCCCATAATGATGTTTTGGCCAATGAGGGGCCGCATATGGCACTGGTCCCATAAGATGTCGCCTGGTGACATGGTGCTTGTGGAAGCACCTACTATGATGTTTGCACAATGAGGAAATCACCTAAAGACACTTTTCTCGGAATGTATCCCTGTTGCTAAGCGACCACACTTTGCACTCTATTTGATAAAGGACTGATAATCTTGCTATGTAATCAGGAAGCTGAAATGCACGAGAAAAATTAAAAAATCCTGTGAGAGGGGCAGGCATTGTGGTGCAGTGGGTTAAGCTGCTGTCTGGGACACCTAATCCCATGTTAGAGTGCCTAAGATTTGTTTTAAAGATTTATTTATTTATTTATTTGAAAGTTGGAGTTACAGAGAGGCAGAGGCAGAGAGAGAGGTCTTCTATCCACTGGTTCACTCCCCAGTTGGCTGCAACAGCTGGAGCTGGGCCGATCCGAAGTCAGGAGCCAGGAGCTTCTTCCAGGTCTCTCACACTGGTGCAGGGGCTCAAGGACTTCTACTGCTTTCCCAGGCCATAGCAGAGAGCTGGATCAGACGTGGAACAGCCGGGACTTGAACTGGCATCTATATGGGATGCCGGCACTGCAGGTGGCGGCTTTACCAGCTACACCACAGCGCTGGCCCCAGAGTGCCTAAGATTAAGTCCACCTCTTCTTCCAATGCCGTTTCCTGCTAATTCGCCTGGGAGGCGGCAGATGATGGCTCAAATACTTGGGTACCTGCCACCCACTTGGAAACCCAGATGGAGTTCCCAGCTCCTGGCTTTGGCCTGGCCCAGATTTGTGAAGCAAACCAGCAAATGGAAGCTCTACCTCTCATATAATTAAAAGAAAATTTAAAAATAAAAATTTGTGGCCAGCGCCGTGGCTTAACAGGCTAATCCTCCGCCTTGCGGCGCCAGCACACCAAGTTCTAGTCCCGGTTGGGGCGCCGGACTCTATCCTGGTTGCCCCTCTTCCAGGCCAGCTCTCTGCTATGGCCCGGGAAGGCAGTGGAGGATGGCCCAAGTCCTCGGGCCCTGCACCCGCATGGGAGACCAGGAGAAGCACCTGGCTCCTGGCTTCGGATCAGTGAGATGCACCAGCCGCAGCGGCCATTGGAGGGTGAACCAACGGCAAAAAGGAAGACCTTTCTCTCTGTCTCTCTCTCTCTCACTATCTACTCTGCCTGTCAAAAATAAATTAAAAAATTTTTAAAAAATTAAAAAAATAAAAATTTGTAAAAAGGTCAAAGGTGATTTTTATAGAAAAAGTGCCATGTGTTTTCATCTCAGCTCAGTCATCCACAACAGGTGGCAACAGGCGGCAGCAAGTGCTTAGCAGGAGATTCTGTTCCTGCTCCAGCCTCCACTAGGCTCCGTGACTTTGCCACGGCCCCCTCGTGACCTTGCACAAAGTCTTGGATCCAGCATTCCCTTGATGATTGGATGCCCTAAGAGCCTTCCAGAACATGAGAGACCCAGAGGTCTGCACAAGGAGCTGCTCCAGGGCCACCCCCACTTCCCCTCGCCTCCCCGTCTCCCCTGGGAGCTGTCTTGAGACGGCTTCTTGGTCCTGATGTGGTGCAGGCTTTCAGTCTTGTCGCCTCAGAGGAGAGAGGCAGGATGGGAAGCCCTGCAGCTAGAAAGAGCTAGAAAGGGCTCCTCAGCCACTGGGGTCACCAGCGACTCACACCTTGTGCTTGGAGGGTGTCCTTTCCAGTGTGGGCGCCGAGGATCCCGGAGCTGGTAGCTTTGCCCCATTAATTCCCTTGACCGCCCACAGGCTTGTAGTGCACATTCCCCATCTGGTATGGCTCATGGAATCTTCAGCAGAGGAAATTCTCCGGCCATGGCCTTGAACTATGCATGAACCTGACTCATTTGGGGCCCAACATGGAACCGGTGAACTTACAACGCTCTCGGGCCACGAGGACCAGGTTAGGAAAGAAAACAAAGTCCCAGGATCTAGCAGCAGCACGTGCTGTCGCTTTAAGGGAGTGGACAGTGGGTTCCTCCCACCAGGGACTTGCTGGAGACAGAAGACTCCCAAGGTCTAGAAAAATAGGGGAGCAGGGATTCTCCAACAGTGCCATCCATTCTGCCACTAAGCCGCGAAGCCAGCCACGGGGGCAGATCGCTGCCTTAAACTGTGAAAAGTGTGTCCATGTGTTGATGCTGAGCGAGCAGCCACTTCAAAATGAGAGTAAAGCAGTCCCCGCTGAGGGTGGCGCTTGCTTGAGCCGCCCCGGGGATTCCCACGGCAACCCCTGCGGTGCCTGCAGGTGGCTCTGTGACTCCTGTGCCTTTCTGGGTCTTTGTGAGGTGGGGCAAGAACCCGCAGTGAAGTGTTCTGTGAATGACAGGCCTGTGAGCCCCGCGGGGCGCTGCTGCCAGAGTGGATCAGTGGATCAGTACTGACAGGCGTCCTTGTGAGCGCTCTCCAAGCGTCAGGGCGCCTTTCCTGGAGAAGTTGAAGGTCTCCGCGGGAGGGGCTGGCGACAGCCCCACCCAGCCTCAGGTGCAGGCACAGCACCGCAGCTCCCTGGCTGTCTTTTACCAACTCAAAGTGTTACTGAGCCAACGCTTGTGCCTGCAAAAGCAGAGTCGTGTGCACCTGCTCCTGACATTAACTAGTGGGGTTTTTGACCCTGAGGCCGATAAGGTCACAGTGCCCTTTGGGAAGAAGACAGCGAGGCCAACTCAAGGGAACAGGATCCTGGCAGGCAGTGGCACCGCTGGGAGCTGGTGTGTTTGGTGACAAGAGGGACAAGTGGTCTTTTGTTTTTTGGGATATGTACTGGTGCCTTTGTCTTGACCAACTGGTTGCATGTTTGCTGATAGAGAGGCTGCCTGGAAAACACGTCCAGGTTTGTACACAACACGCTTTCCCTCGTGATGCTGCCCCTTACCCACTACAGAGCCACAGATTCTTCCAGCTCACGAAACCATGGCAGCAGGTAACATAAGCTTGGCCCCAAGCCCTTCTAAGGCGCACCTGCTGTGAAAACTCCACATTGGCACCACCCTTTATTTTGAGACCCTCACGGATTCAAAGTGTCCCTCTTGCAGTAGGACAACGTGTCTCTTCTAACAATCAGAAGGCTCCAACAAAGGGAACTTTGTATCTAATTAATTTTGTGTTTCCCAAGATCATTAAAACATCGAAAGGTTTATAATTCATCAAAAGACTAAACGTGAACCTGTGCTAGCTAAAGGTCTTGTCAGGGACTTTCATGTTCTTGCTCAAGCAATGACTACAAAATAATGTTGCTTAGAAACGAAAAGCAATCTATGAAGAATAAACTGCCATTGGTGGGATGGAGGGAGAGAGCCAAACAGAAGGAAAGAAGCCATGCCAAAAGGCAACTTAGGGAGGCTTGTCGCTGACGTGCTAATGCTATCAACAGAGTAGCTGCATATTTATGCTACTTGCCCAGGTCTCTTGGGTCCTTTCTCTGGATAAATATTTTCAACTACTAATGTGATTATGGGGGGGGGGGGGTTGGGGGTGAGAGGACACTAAAGTAACCAGTAACCCCAGGGCTTCAAACCACCTGACATAATGTGGCAAGAGAGAGTTCAATGTGCCATATGATCTCCAAACCTATTATTACCTTGGCTATGGCCGCACTGAGTCTCTCCAAAGTGAGGGAGGCTAACCAGGAAACATAACAGGAGCCATACTATTAGCTAAATTAAACCAGTCTGGTTTGGCTGGGCTATCTTCCGGCAGAGCAAATCCCTAACTGACCCCTCGCGAGAAAGCCAGGAAACTGGCCTAAAAGCTCGTATGGGGATATGAGCCCTTGTCACTGCCAGCATCACGACCAGGTGTGCAGCAGCAAAGGGGACCCGCCCTGCTAGAGGTGTGTATAACGCTGGCTTGGGGCTGTCGGGCAGATACGGGATGGTGCTTGGTGGCTCGCGGGGAAGTACTGCTCACTTCTTCTTCTTAAAGCTGCGAGGGGATCTATGATAGCCTTGTGTCTTGCTAATCCACTCTGAAAATGACGAGACAAACCTAGGCCTAGGAAATGAACAGGAAAAGTTCTGCTGGCAAGATGACTTGAGAGCGAGTTTATCTATTCTGCTGCTGGCTCCTCCTCCCATCTTTGGAGATACCTGAGAAAGTTTGGGTGAAGCAAAGCCTAATAGGGCCATACTGGGCCCTATTAAATGGGTTGTTCAGGAAGAGGCCAGGTAGTTGGGTCGATGTATTTTTACAGCTAAGATGTGTGTTGCTGCAAGCTTCATGCAGGGAGATGGGACAGCCAGAGACTCTGGGGAAGGCACCAACAAATGGCTGCAACCATTGTCCTTGAGAGTCCCGATGAGCTGGATCGGTGCCTGTAATTAAACAGGGGATCCCAGAAAATCAGAAGGGTCCTCGCCCTTCTTTACCGCCAGGAAAGTAAAACCTGTGGCTTTGATCACAGATACAACACTCAAACACTCCCTGGTCATCAGGGACAGCCAGCTCCTCAGAGATGTACAAAGGTCTCCTCCTACACCCCGGCCACGAGCACCTTAGTGACTCAAGTGTGGAGGAAGAGCGGTCAACAGTGAACCACCCTCTCCCACGCTGGCATCCCACATGAGTGCCAGTTCAAGTCCCGGCTGCTCCACTTCTGATCCAGCTCCCTGCAAATGCACCCGGGATAGCAGCAGAACACGGCCCAAGTGCTTGGGCCCCTGCATCCATGTGGAAGACCTGGATAGAGTTCCAGAGTCCTGGTTTTCAGCCTGCATCAGCCTTGGCCATTGTAGCCATTTGGGGAATGAACCAATAGATGGAAGACTCTCTCTCTCTGCCTCTCAAATAAATATTAACAACAACAGTGACTGGGGCTTGCTATGTGGGTCTGACATGTGTACTGCACCAGCCTTCCACCAGGCTGAGCTCCCACCATGCGAGTGGCATCCAGGAAAGACGAGAGTTACGGAACCACAGCCACCCTGTGGGCCAGTGTGACTGTGGCCTGGACTGCAATGGGAAAAATAAGGACCTAAGTGATGAGCTAGTGACTCGGGGTCAGCCTGGGCAGTTTGTTCAATGGGCACCAGCAGGCTTTGGGGGACACTTAAATCTTGGGGCAGGGATTTAGCCTAGCAGTTAAGATGCCAGTGAGGATGGCTGTGTCCCATAAGCCCAGTTCTGGCTCCTGACTCCAAGTTTGCTAATGCAGGCCCTGGCAGGCAACAGTGATGGCTTAAATAATCAGGTTCCTCCCACCCATGTGGGAGACTAGGGTTATGTTTCAGACACCCAGATTTGGTCCAGGCCAGACAAGAACAGACAAGAGGATGGGAGTGCTCTCTCTCTTTCTCTCTCTCCCCCCCTTTCAAAAAAGAGTATATAGTCATTAGGGTGAACCTTAATGTATATGACTGGCGCCCTCCTAAAAAGGACACACATGGAGCAGACACAGGGCACACAGAGGACGCCACGTGAACGTGAAGACAGCACTCGCAAGCCCAGACCCTCCGCTCCCAGCCCTCAGAAGGAACACACCTGCCAACCACTTCTTTTTGGACTTCCAGCCTGCAGATCTGTGAGGCATCTGGTCTCTTGTGGAGGCTCCTCAGCTTGTGGCACTTGATCACGGCCCGCCTGTGCCACTCAACACGTAGACAAAAGGAGGCCATTCAGCCGGCGCCATGGCTCAACAGGCTAATCCTCCACCTAGCGGTGCTGGCACACCAAGTTCTAGTCCCGGTTGGGGCGCCAGATTCTGTCCCGGTTGCCCCTCTTCCAGGCCAGCTCTCTGCTGTGGCCCGGGAGTGCAATGGAGGATGGCCCAAGTGCTTGGGCCCTGCACCCCATGGGAGACCAGGAGAAGCACCTGGCTCCTGCCTTCGGATCAGCGCAGTGCGCTGGCCACAGCGCGCTGGCCGTGGCAGCCATTGGAGGATGAACCAACGGCAAAAGGAAGACCTTTCTCTCTCTCTCTCACTATCCACTCTGCCTGTCAAAAAAAACAAAAAAACAAAAAAAAAACAAAAAAACAAAACCAGAAACAAAAACAAAAAACAAAAGGAGGCCATCGTGATCCAGACTCACCTTAGTCTGCCTGGGCTTCAATTGCAAAACACCATAGTCCGGGAGCTTAGGCACAACAGAAACTTAGGTCTCGCAATTCTGGAGGCTGGAAGTCACCAGCAAGGGCCAGCCTGCTGGGTCGCAGGCAAAGCCTTCTCGCTCACGGTGGAAGGGATGGGGGAGCTCTCTGCACCTCTGCAGTCAGGGCACTACTCTCAGGCTGAGGGCTCAGCTTTCACGGCCTAATTGCCCCGCCCAGGGGCGCCACCGGCTAACAGCACCCCTTTGGGGACCGGGTTGCAACACAGGGATTTGGGGTCACACAGCGTTCAGTCTGCAATAAGACTGCAGGATCGGCTGGCACCGCAGCTCAACAGGCTAATCCTCTGCCTGCAGTGCCAGCACCCTGGGTTCTAGTCCCGGTTGGGGTGCCGGATTCTGTTCTGGTTGCTCCTCTTCCAGTCCAGCTCTCTGCTGTGGCCCGGGAAGGCAGTGGAGGATGGCCCAACTCCTTGGGCCCTGCACCTGCATGGGAGACCAGGAGGAAGCACCTGGCTCCTGGCTTTGTATCGGTGCAGCGCACCGGCTGTAGCAGCCATTTGGGAGGTGAACCAACGGAAGGAAGACCTTTCTCTATGTCTCTCTCTCTCTCACTAACTCTGCCTGTAAAAAAAAAAAAAAAGAAAAGAAAAGAAAAGAAAAGAAAAAAGACTGCAGGATCATGTGGCCCTCTTACACCAGAGGTCCCCAAAGAGAAGTGGTAAATAAAGTGGAAGTGGCATGTCCAGCAAAGAAGTCTGAATGACTGGCCATCCTCTGGATGGGCTGAGTCAGATCCAGCAGCTCGGGTCTCCTGGGGGCTTCGGAGCACAGATGATGCCTGGGCCTGGTTCAGCTAAGTGGAAGGCCTGTGGTGTGCGCTGGGGCTGCTGCTGTGTAGCTCCAAGGAACTGTGTAACACTGGCATGGAGGGGTCGGCACCACGGCGAAGTGGGTAAAGTCGCCACCTGCGGAGCCAGCATCCCAGGTGGGTGCCAGTTTGAGTCCCGGTTGCTCCACTTCCAATCCAGCTCCCTGCAAAGGCACCTGGGAAAGCAGTGGAGGATGACCTAAGCACTTGGGCCCCTGCACCCACATTGGAGACCCAGAGGAAGCTCCTGGCTTCTGACTGGCCCAGCTCTGGCCGTTATGGCCATTTGAGGAGTGAACCAGCAGATGGAAGATCTCTCTCTCTCTCTCTCTCTCTCTGCCTCTCCTCTGTAACTGTTTCAAATAAATAAATAAATCTTAAAAAAAAAAAAAAAAAACAACCTTGCCTGGAAAGCAGAGCTCTGATCAGTGGGCAGAGTTGAGAGATGTGGCACTGGCCCTAGAAACGATGTCGCCATACTGTACCGTGTTGCATTTTCACCAGTTTGAGGCAGTGTGGCCTGGTGCCTGGCAGCAGAATGAATGGACGACCAAGCTCTGCGTCTTCAAGGGCACAAGACCTAAGCTGCCTGTTTGCGAGCCAAGCGGATGCCCATGGGAGAAAGTTCGTCAAGATGAGCATCAAGAAGGACACGGACATGCCATGGCACAGGGCACGGAAATTCATGTGCAGTTCAAGGCTGAATCCCCAAACGTGGCCTGCTGATTCCAGCACAAGGCCAAAGAAGCCTGGCAACCGGGCCCTGCCTGCCAGCTACACAGATACAGGTAAGGGAACTTTGAGGGGCACTGGGCCTGGCCTGGCCTGGCAAACAGAGCAGCCGGGCTCCCCAGTCCCCTCGAGAGTACCACTGGGCATGGACTGCAATATCCTCACAGCACTGCCATCCCGGTCTTCACAGCAGATGGGAGGTGCACTAGCCAAGCACCCTTAGATGGACTGTGCTACCTACTGGGGGTCCCCCCAAAGCCTCTGACTCAGGCAGTTGTGTCATCTTCCTAGCAAAAAGTACCCCAACTGGGCAGCCGCCTGGCTGTATCTTTCATGCCCGGTATCGTTCCCAGGCTAATGGATGATGAGAGAGCCACTTGAAGAAGAAACTGAAAAAGATAACCAGACCGCCAAGACTCAGCTCCCACGGATCACACGTGTGAGACTATAAATAGAGCGATTCACACTTAAGCACAATTTAAAAATATATATTTCTTTATTTATTTGAAAGGCAGACTTACAGAGAAGCAGAGGCAGAAGGAGAGAGTCTTTTATCTGCTGGTTCACTCCCCAAATGGCCACAGTGGCTGGAGCTGTGCTGATTGGAAGCCAGGAGCCAGGAGCTTCTTCCAGGTCTCCCATGTGAGTTAAACATAATTTTTAATTACAAGACTGGGGAGATGAGTTTGGCTATGAAAGACCCAAACCACTTAATTATCTCTCCTCATTGTATTCTTTTTTTAAAATTTTTTTTTATTTATTTTATTTGAAAGGCAGTTACAGAATGGCAGAGAGAGAGAGAGAGAGATCTTCCATCCACAGGTTCATTCCCCAGATGGCCGCATTGGCCGGAGCATCGCAGATCCAAAGCCAGGACCTTCTTCTGGGTCTCTCACATGGGTACAGGGGCCCAAACATAGCAGAGAGCTGGATCAGAAGTGGAGCATCCAGGACTCGAACCAGCACCCATATTAAAGTAGACAGGCATACAGGTTAAAATAGATTAGTTTTGCCGGCGCCGCGGCTCAATAGGCTAATCCTCCACCTTGCGGCGCCGGCACACCGGGTTCTAGTCCCGGTCGGGGCACCGATCCTGTCCCGGTTGCCCCTCTTCCAGGCCAGCTCTCTGCTGTGGCCAGGGAGTGCAGTGGAGGATGGCCCAAGTCCTTGGGCCCTGCACCCCATGGGAGACCAGGAGAAGCACCTGGCTCCTGCCATCGGATCAGCGCGGTGCGCCGGCCGCAGCGCGCCTACCGCGGCGGCCATTGGAGGGTGAACCAACGGCAAAAGGAAGACCTTTCTCTCTGTCTCTCTCACTGTCCACTCTGCCTGTCAAAAAAAAAAAAAAAATAGATTAGTTTTGTGAGCTGGAAGACCACGCCTTTGCCATGACCCTGTGTGACCTCACGCCCTACCTGATACCTTCACCACGCCCCTGTGTGACCTCATGCCCCTACCTGGCTACACCTGGCTGCCCACCAGCCAATCAGGTTAATTAACCACTCCCCTTTGGAAGTGGGTTAAAAGCCTGGGACACAGTGTGTCTTTGCCCTGGCTTCTTGCCAGGAGGGGGTTTGCTATAGCCCTGCGCCTCCAGGGCGCGTGGCCTTCGGGCCACCCACACTAGGCTTCCTGGCCTAGATGCTCCTCCATGTGGCTGGTTCCCAGTGCTCGGTATGAACCCAGATTTTCCCCTCTCTCTCTCTTAAATAAAGCTCTCACTCTCCTATGCATCTTTTGCACTAAATAAAAGCTTAAAATGTACCATGCTGCCTCGTTTACCTGTGCCGGTATTTAGAATTCTTCTCTAAATATTAGGCAAGAACCCTCTCAGCTTATTAATATTGGGGACCTATTTTTTTTTTTTTTTTGACAGGCAGAGTTGGACAGTGAGAGAGAGAGACAGAGAGAAAGGTCTTCCTTCCGTTGGTTCACCCCCCAAATGCTGCTACGGTTGGCACGCTGCGCTGATCCGAAGCCAGGAGCCAGGTGCTTCCTCCTGGTCTCAATATTGGGGATCTATTAATAAGTATATAGTGATCGTATGGCACCCCAAATTCTGGTAACATATGTGGCATCCCAGATGGTGCTTCTGGGGAACTTTAAGGGGCCACATTTTCATAGATTTTAGGGAACCATCTCCGATATCAATACGGGATGCTGGCACTGCAGGCGACGGCTTTACCCGCCACACCACAGCAATGGCCCCTCATTGTGTTCTTTTTCTTCCCACACCTACTCCTTGGGAAGGCAGGCTACTGGCGTTTGCATGTAGCAAGAAGAGAAAGGGAACGAACAGCTGGGACCTCGTGCACTTTTGCCATCGGAGATGTTTGCTGGCTTTGGGGATCAGGGTGAGAGATGACAAGGACCACGTAAATAAGGTGACAGCTCCAAAGCTGGGCCTCACACGGCCCACACATGGGGAGTGCGAGACGCTCTCGATACCTGTACAAGGAAGAAACTGCTGAGTCATCTTGGGACAAATGGGGCACGTGTGTGGATAAGACATAAGAATGACTAGGAGAAAGCATGGGGTGACTGGAAAGAGACCAGCTGTGGCTTGGAGGACATCAGGCGCCAAGCCCAGGAAGAGCGGAGCGGGGGGAGGCACTGTTGATCTGTCTCTCATCTCTGATACATAAGACAACTGGCCCGGACAGCTGCTACCCCACTCAACTTGACTGCTGGCCATGGAAGAATCAGAATCTAAGAACTTGAGACACTTCCCCAAGAGGTTCAGCCTCCACAAAGATGACGCAAGATCAGCTTTCTGGACGCTGGCTTGGTCTCTCCCTATTCCTGCTGGCCTTTTTTGTTTAGATGTCACAAGTTGTCCCAAAGTTGTCAGCAGGTTGCCACAGGCCAGCCTTTGGTTGCACTGCCGCGGGGGAGGCCTGGCTGCAATCCACCCAAGGAGGCCTGCCCAACCTGCAGGGAGCTGTGGCTGGACACACTGTCATCTGGTACTGCCTGGCACAAACAGAACAGGTCTCAGCAAAGTCAACTCGCGTCCATCTGCCAGGGCTGACCTGTGCCCCTGAGAACTCCCAGGCAATCAGCCAAAAGGTGGTGGGTGGAATTGTGGGGGAACGGGCCCTAATCTGTCAACCCTGCAAACAGCCACTCATGCAAAGACTTGAGCCACAGCACAGGAGTTTTGCCAGACCACTGGGTTCCTCCTGGAATGGAAAAGAATGGGGGTGGGGGTGGGGGGGAGCCAGCACCGTGGCTCACTTGGTTAATCCTCTGCCTGCGGTGCAGGCATCCCCTGTGGGTGCTGGGTTCTGGTCTCGGTTGCTCCTCTTCCAGTCCAGCTCTCTGCTGTGGCCCGGGAGTGCAGTGGAGGATGGCCCAAGTGCTTGGGCCCTGCACCCGCATGGGAGACCAGGAGGAAGCACCTGGCTCCTGCCTTCAGATTGGCGCAGTGCGCCGGCCATAGAGGCCATTTGGGGGGGTGAACCAACGGAAGGAAGACCTTTTTCTCCATCTCTCTCTCTCTGTCTAACTCTGCCTGTCAAAATAAATTTAAAAAAAAAAGAAAAGAATGGGGGTAACGAGGCCACCTCCCCTCACCTCCATATCTCCCTGGGAGTCTGCCATGACACAGCATCTCACTGTCTCCCTCCCAGACTGGAACAAGGGCTTTCTGCCCTGTGCCCCTCTCAGAAGAGAGCCACAGGGCACGATGCTGCTTCACTCCCCAAACCACTGAGACAGCTGAAGCCAGCAGCCAGGAACTACACCAGCTGGTCTCCCACGAGGGTGGCAGGAACTAGAATAGTTGAGCCACCATCTGCTGCCTCTCAGAGTAGTAACAGGAAGCTGGATCCGAAGACCTGAACCCAGGACCTCTGATATAGGGTGCTGGGTCCCAAGCAGCAGCTTAGCCCAGCGTGCCACAAGCCCCACCCCTCTTATTTTGGTATTGCCCTTTGGGGTGTGTGGGACAAGGACCTTGGAGACCTGGCACCTTCGGCTTACTCTGTTTTTCACCATCTATGTAAGTAATAAACTATCTAGAAGGGACTGGTTGCATCTGCTGGGCCTTGGCCTTGACTTTAGTCATACGTCCTCATGCTTCAATGAAGGCATTATACATTACTGCTCCCAAAGGTGCACAGTGGCTGGGCCTTATGGTAAGGGTGGACAACCCAAGGCAGACCCCAGTGGCCACCAACTAAACTGATGAAGGCTCCCCTTCACCTCCCAGGCAAGAGGTCACAAACTGGGTTGTGCAGAAGCCAGGAGTCAGAGACGAGGGCAGGAATCCTCTGCATTATGCGGTGTATAAAAACTCTCTGCAGGGCTGGGAACCCAAAAAAGTTTAGGAAACTCAAATCTGAGTTGTATGTGCCTCAAAAACTCAAAAAGTGGGGGCTGGTGCTGTGGCATAGTAGGGGAAGCCTCCACCTGCGGCACTGGCATACCATATGGCACCAGTTTGAGTTCTGGCTGCTTCTCTTCCGATCCAGCTCTCTGCTGTGGCCTGGGAAAACAGTGGAAGACGGCCCAAGTGCTTGGGCCCCTGCACCCACATGGGAGACCAGGAAGAAGCTCCTGGCTCCTGGCCCAGCCCTGGCTGTTGTGACCATTTGGGGAGTGAGCCAGTGGATGAAAGACCTTTCTCTCTGTCTCTCCCTCTCTCTGTCTGTAACTCTACCTCTCAAATAAATAAATAAATAAATCTTTTTTTAAAAAATGATCCCCCCCCAAAAAAAAAAAAAACTCAAAGAGTGATCCCAAGTCAAAAAGTGGCAACAACCCAGATACCCATTAGTAGCTGAATGGGTAAACAAATTGTAGCCTATCCCTACAAGGGAATATTATTCAGTCATAATACGGGACCAAGGGCTGATGCTACAATATTACGCTAAGCAAAATAAGCCTGTCACAAAAGATGGCACATTGAGTGATTCCACGTTGTTGGTGATGTTCACAACAGACAAAAGCCACACAGACAGCAAGTAGATTCTTGGTTGCCAAGGGGAGGGGGGACGGGGGGTGAGGGTTTAGAGAATGAAGGGAGACTGCTACAGGGTCCCAGGTTTCTCTCTCGGATGGTGGCTGCACAACTCTGTGCACATACTCTATACTACATTTTTAATGGGTCCACCACAAATTATGCAATTATATCTCAATATAGCTGTTACCAAAAAATAGGACATTAAAATCATCTGAGGGGCTGGCGCTGTGGTGCAGCCGGCACTGTGGTGCAGCATATAAAGCCTCTACCTGCAGTGCCTGCATCCAATATGGTACTGGTTTGAGGCTCGGATGCTCCACTTCCAATCCAGCTCCCTGTTGGTGGCCTGGGAAAGCTGTGGAAGACAGCCCAAGTGCTTGGGCCCCGGCACCCACATGGGAGACTTGGAAGAAGTTACTGGTCCCTGGCTTTGGATCAGCCCAGCTCCAGTTGTTGTGGCCATTTGGAGAGTGAACCAGCAGATGAAAGACCTCTCTCTCTGCCTCTCCCTCTCTCTGTAACTCTGCCTCTCAAATAAATAAATAAATCTGAAAAAAAACAAAATTGTGGTTGGCACTGTGGCATAGCAGGTAAAGCTGCCTCCTGCAGTGCCAGCATCCCATATGGGCGCCGGTTCAAGTCCTAGCTGCTCCATTTCCGATCCAGCTCTCTGCTATCGCCTGGGAAAGCAGTAGAAGACGGCCCAAGTGCTTGGGCCCCTGCACCCACATGGGAGACCCAGAAGAAGCTCCTGGCTCTGGCTTTGGATCAGCGCAGCTCTGGCTGTTGCGGCCATTTGGGGAGTGTATCAGTGCAGGGAAAACCTCTCTCTCTCTCTGCCACTCCTTCTCTCTCTGTGTAACTCTTCCTCTCAATAAATAAATAAATCTTAAAAAACAAAATCATCTGAAATCTACCTCCTCCCCCACCCCCAAAAATTGATATCGCCTTGAATGTGCTAGTCTCCTGCTTAGTTTATGGAGAGTGCACTCCTTAGCGTGGCTCTCAGCCCAAGAAAACAGCACTAAAACAGCAAGTAAGGAACCTTGACCATCAAAGCGAATCCAACAAGCTCCAAGCACGGTTTGCCAGTATCAACAAACCCGGCATCCAAAGCTGGCAGCCGTCAGTTGGATTAAACAGAGAGAAGTCACTTCAGGCTCAGGCCGCCCTTTGGCCTCAGCTGACAGAGGTCAGACAGAGGGCTCATTCTGGGTCAAAGGCCAAGACAAGTCCAGCTGGGATGGCCCTGCCTCCGTGCTGTCACAGTTAGCCCCAACTCCCCCACACAAGTGGAATTCACATTTCCAAGTGACAGGAGGTGCGAAATAATTAACAGCATTCCTGATTCTCCTGCTCTGCACCTGGCCCGTGAGGGCCTCCTCCAAGAACAGAGCAGGCCAGCGGCACCCTAGGCGCTCAGGACAAGCACGACCACTGTCTTTTTTTGATGACACATATTCTCACATTGCACATTCAAGGAAACCACACTATAAACTGCCAGGTACCCACCCTCCCAGAATAGAGAAATGTTCATATTTTTTCATATTTTCTTCGAATATTTCTTGAGTGCAAATTTTCAAACACTAAGTTCCCTTCTCAGTCTTCTCCAGTCCCTTTGTCCTCCCTCCCTTTGTCCTAGAGCAGCCACTACTGTGTCTCTGAAGCGTGGCCTTCTTGTCAGTGTTCATATGATTTTACAAACCACTGGGTCTTCAAAACATTCAAGGGAAATGCATGTTATGCAAAAGCTATGCATGGATTTCAAAGTGTTTTTTGCACCAAGATAAATTTTTAAAAATTTATTTGAGGGGCTGGCATTGTGACATTGCAAACTAAGCCTCCTCTGCAGTGCCAGCATCACATATGGGCACCAGTTCAAGACCCACTGCTCCACTTCCAATCCAGCTCTCTGCTAATGCACCTGGGAAAGCAGTGAAAGATGGTCCAAGTTCTTGGGCCCCTACACCCGTGTGGGAGACCCAGAATAGGCTCCCGGCTTTGGCCTGGTCCAGCCCCAGCAGTTGTGGCCATGTGGGGAGGGAACTTGGCAGATGGAAGATCTCTGTCTTTCCCTGTTTCTCTGTATCTCTGGCTTTCAAATAAATGAAAGCAAATCTTGAAAAAATTTCATTTGAAAGGCAAAGAAGGAGATTCAAGATAGCAGAATAGGGAGGGAGCTTACTGCTCTAGTCTAAGAGAAGATAGTTTTTAAAAAAGTGTAAAGAGTGCCCAGCCCTCTGCCTCTCTGCTGAGCTGCCTGCCTGGCCTGCCCAGGTGTATTCTCTCCACTCAACAAATACTAACTGGTAGAATTAAAAAGGAGAGAACGATCCAACATGGAAAGCAGGATACATAGCAGACTCATAGAATGGCAGATGTCCTAAACAGCACTCTGGCCTCAGAATCAGCCCTTAATGCATTCAGATCTGGCTAAAAAGCCCATGAGAGTATTTTAGGCATGGAAAGCCAAGACACTCTGGGAAAAAAAAAAAGAAGACATAAATGAAAGATCTCTGTGAGTGAGATCCCAGTGGAAAGAACGGGGCCATCAAAGAACGAGGTACCTTTCTCTGAAGGGAAGAGAGAACTTCCACTTTGACTATGTCCTTATCTAAATAAGATCAGAGTTGGCAAACTCAAGAGGCTTCCATAGCCTTGGCAGTTCATGACAAGAGCCTCAGGTGATTACTGACATCATAAATAAGAGTATCAATTGTTAAATCAACAACAGGAGTCACTGTGCACTTGCTCCCCATGTAGGACCTCTGTCCTTAATGTGTTGTACTATGAGAATTAACAGTAAAACTAGTATTCAACCAGTACTTTATACTTTGTGTTTCTGTGTGGGTGCAAACTGTTGAAATCCTTACTTAGTATATACTAAATTGATCTTCTGTATATAAAGATAATTGAAAATGAATATTGATGTGAATGGGATGGGAGAGGAAGTGGGAGATGGGATGGTTGCGGGTGGAAGGGAGGTTATGGAGGGAAAAAGTGGCTATAATCCAAAAGTTGTACTTTGGAAATTTATATTTATTAAATAAAAGTTTAAAAAAATAAAATTTACATTCAAAATTCAAAAAATAAAAAATAAAAAAGTAGAAACAGTGCAGTCCCAGGGGAGAGCTAGGGAGAAAATAGCAGAGGAAACGCCACACAAATTAGAGGGACACCATGGACCTACATGGAGGGTGTGGACTC
The DNA here is from genome assembly GCF_033115175.1 of Lepus europaeus. Taxonomy (NCBI): domain Eukaryota; kingdom Metazoa; phylum Chordata; class Mammalia; order Lagomorpha; family Leporidae; genus Lepus; species Lepus europaeus. Next base: position 163,182,100 of record NC_084827.1, on the reverse strand, counting down.
CCACAACTCAGGACCCCAACAGCCAAGAGCCCCAGCACCAGCTTTGGAGAGTGAGGTGAGACCAGACTGCAGCAGCCCAAGCCACTGGCAATAAAGCTGCAGGAAGAGCCTGGACAGAATCTGGCTTGGAGCCCTAGCAGGACAGTGCACCTGCCAAACCAGAGGGGAAAGAAACGGGGCACATTTCTCTCTCCCCGACCACCCTGCACTGGCATCCCCTAACTGGCTGAGAGAGGGTGGCTGTCATTTTGGACATATGCAACAGCTGTGCCAGCTCATGTCCACGTACCCAGCAACCAAGTGGAGATGCCTCGGTCTGGCTGGGAGAACTGACAGGGGGCTGGGAAATCATGACTGTGGGAGACTTGTGTGTCACCACTATGAAAATACTGTGACTGCATGGTAAGGCACAGGGTATGGCTGAGACTTTGGGCAGTCACTGTGGGAGGCTCCAGACACTCAGGGCTCCCTGATTCCCTGGTGAGGGTCATTGCTGCAGGATCCATGCTTATACCGAGGACTGCACGGATCCTTTGTGTGGTTCTTGTGGTGGTGTGGATGAATACTGTACCCACTGGGGCTAGTGCCCAGGCACTGGTCTCCTTTGAGGAGAGAAGGTGAATATGAGACTACACCAACAGAGCAGAACAAACCTACCCTCTGATTAAAAAAAAAAGAGAGAGAGAGAGAAGACTTACCATGCCCAACATGGACATCACCTGGAACACTCCCTTCACCCAGGAGCACTGAACAGAGCTCCCTGACCACACCTGGCACTCACCTCTGGGTATTCACTGAAAAAGCGGGCACTCCACTAAGCAACAGAGGAACAGTCAAACATAAAAGCCATCACAGGGAAAAACAAAACAACAAGTATCTCCACAAATGCCTAATAATAAACGCAGCGATTCAAGAAACAAGAATAAGGAAGACAACATGATGCCTCCAAAATCACAACACTTCAATACTAGAAAGTGAAGATGAAGACATTGAAGAAATGCCAGAAATCAAATGAAAAAAATGGATTGTAGGATTGCTTAGACGTAATCAGAAGCAAATCCATGAACTAATGAAATCCACACATGACATGAAAGAAAATTTCTCCCATAAAATTGAGATCCTAAAGAGAAATCAAAATGAAATATTGGAAATAAAAAAATTCAATAGAACAAATAAAAAATGTGATAGAAAAGCCAAGAAACAGAAAGACACACACACACACACACAGTTCTATCCACTGCTTCATCCAAAATAGCTGGGCCTGGGCCAGGTTGAAGCCAAGAGCCTGGAACTCAATTCAGGTCTCCCATGTGGGTGGCAGGGACCTAAGTACTTGAACCTGCTGCCTCCCAGAATGCACATAAGCTGGAAGCTGGAATTGGAAGCAGAGCCAGGATTTGAACTCAGGCCTTCCAACATAAGATGTGAGTATCCCGAGCAGGGCATATCTTGACCACCATGCCACATATCCATACCAATTTATCTTTTAATTCCACTTTAAAAAATTTAGAGAGAGGGAGAGAGAGAGAGAAAGAGATCTTTGGCCTGCTGGTTCACTCCCCAAATGGCTACAACAGCCAGGGCTAGGCCAGGCTGAAGCCAGGCTCCTAGAACTCCATTCAGATCTCCCACGTGGGTGGCAGGGACCAAAACATTTGGGTCATCTTCAGCAGCTTGCTCAGGAGCATCAGCAGGGAGCTGGATCACAAGCAGAGTAGCTGAGCCTCCAACCAGTGTTCTGATATAGGATGCCAGCATTGCAGGTGGTGGCTTAACCCACTGCACCATAGCACGGGCCCCTTTTAATTCCATTTTGCACTGCTTTCTGAAGTCCCCACATATGTATCCAATAGTAACCAGTAGCATTTCCATGAGCTTATTATGATTTATAGGAGTGGAACTCTACTGTACATGTTCTATACTCAACTTTTCTTGTGTGTCATGCCTGTTGATACATGGAGCTGTAGCTTTCATCATGACTACTAGAGAGGACTCCACTGCAACAACACATCACACTTTAGTTCCCCAGTGGATAGGCACTTAGCATGTTTCTTAAGTTTTGATTTTACAAAGTTGCAAACATATTTCTGTGCAGGTGTGTGGCCATTACTTCAAGAATCAGAAAAATATCTGTTTTTACGCAAGAAGGCAGAACTGTCATGTTACAAAGATATGTACCAGAGAGTTGGAATCTCCCACTGGTTTTATGACCTAGGGAAAAAAATGGGATGGGGGTAGTAACAGATCAGAAAGTGACCCAAGAAAAGGTTTTGCCCTACCAGCAGCACTGCTCACCCCCAGCACCCACAGCACCCAGAGGCAAACCTCAGTGAGCTGAGCATAACAGGGTCTAACGCCGGGCCAAGCGGGGTTCAGCAGTGGGAGTATTGCCAGGAGGAGGAACGGATGACGAGCAAGCCATGCAGGGTGCAGAACAGGACGCCTGCGCACAGCTGGACGCCAGCAGTAAGGACAAGGACCAGACAGGCATACAAGACGGGAAGGGCTGTCCAAAAACCCCCCAAATATTAGGCTGGACAAGAATGCATTTGGTCAGCTATCCTTTTATGTCCGCTCTTGAGCCTTTTGCTGTTGTTGTTTTTTCAATTGTAATAACACATGCGCACTGTTCAGATTCAAGCAATACAAGAGGGTATGCAATGAGAAGTAAGTCTTCCTCCTAACTCTCACCTCCAGAGCACAGGCGGCAGCCATGGTTATCAATTTCTTGTGTGTCTTCCTAGAGACTATTTATGCATATGCAAATATATACACAGGAGGGTACTTCAAAAAGTTCGTGGAGTGACAGAATTAACAGTATGAGGTTATCGTGCTGCAAAAAATTGTTGAAACCCACGTGTAGCTTTTTCATAATACAGATTTTTCATATATTACAAAAAATACATATATGCCCCTCTTTATTCACATATGATGGCATATTATAGTTTTGCACCTCATTTTCTTCCCATCTCTTACCAACCAATTCATATTTATACACTAGATTCCCCCTATTCTTGTTAATGGTTGTATAAAATCTTGCCATATGAATTTATCCTAATTTATTTAATTAGTCCCCCACTGTGGGACTTTTAAGTCATTCTAATCTTTCCCAACCACAAACAATACTACCTTGAATATTCTTCAATATCTCATTGACCCTATAATTTATCTCTAAGGTAAAACCCTGGCAGCCCAATTGCCAAACTGCTATGCTTCACCCATTTTTGACATTAATACCTAGTTTCAAATTTCCCATCCCTGAGGCTTAACAGCAGGGCGCCCGGTCCCGCCACAGTGTCCCGGGCAACCTGTAATGTCTGCCAAGCGACATGAAAAAATACTGAGCCCGGTCAAGGTAACTGGAGGATAATCTTTGAGAGGCTTGACGGTAACACGAGTGCTGGGGAGGGAAACCACCCACCCAGGGCCGTGAGCCCGGCTGAGAAAAGAACGTGTGAACAGAGGGGAGTGGTCCTTACAGAATCCAGAGGAAGGCAGCCACACGGCCAGAACTGGGCAGGATTTCTCTCTCGCTCTCCAAGCGAGAGGCACCAGGGAAGTACATTGAACCAGCTTCTCCAGGTCTGGATGGAGTATCCTTCAACCGCACTCCCCTAGTCCTGGGTTTTGCACACCAAGCAATCCACGAACACAGCTGCTCCTCTCTCTCCCGAGGTACCTGGGTCCTTGGAAAGGTGTGTGGCGGACTGAAGACAGCTACAGATAGCTTTGAAACCCTCCCATGCAGATGTCCAGGCCTTCCGCAGAGTCTCAGTGGCCTTGGAACTACTTTGGCGAGGGGAAGGCCGTGGACAGAATGCTGTGTCACTTTTCAGGTTCAGGCCTTAAGAAACTGGCAACTTCTACCTGTCTTACAACACAAGCTGGGGGGAGCCAGCACCATGAAGTCTCTCTGAAGACCACCACGCTGTGAGGAAGCCCCAGCCAGCCATATGGAAGGAGACAGAGATATCAGGCAAGCCCAGGCACTGAACATGCACATGAAGAAGCCACGTTGGCTAATCCAGCTAACGCAGCCATGGCACACCAGCCAAAAGACGGACCGGAAGCCCAGACATATTGCTCCACTTGAGCTGTCCCAGCTGTATTTGGCCATCTGAGCTGATACTTCATTTCATCCCAGAATAAAGATAAACCATGTCTTTTTTTTTTTTTTTTGAAAGATAGAGTTAGACAGCGAGAGAGAGAGAGACAGAGAAAGGTCTTCCCTCCATTGGTTCACTCCCCAAATGGCCACTATGGCCAGCGCTGCGCCAATCCAAAGCCAGGAGCCAGGTGCTTCTTCCTGGTCTCCCACGTGGGTGCAGGCGCCCAAGCACTTGGGCCATCCTCTACCACCTTCCCAGGCCACAGCAGAGAGCAGGACCGGAAGAAGAGCAACCGGGACTAGAACCCAACGCCCATATGAGATGCCAGCGCAAGATAAACCATTTCATAACACCCTGCCCAAATGCCTAGCCCACACAGTCATGAGCAAACACGCCTGTTGTTTGAAGCGACCGGGCTCTGGCATGGTTTGTTAGCCAGCAACAGATAACTAGAACAGAAGTTCCTGGAAGATGGACTACCATGTGCCCCGGGAGGGTTGGCCTGCTCACTCAATAAACACACGGGCACTCCAGACCACACATTGTTTCTGTGGGTTTGATCGATGTGGAGTCAGTCCCAGTAGTCTGCCCACACTGCACGCGTGGACAAAATTTCATTTCTGAACCTGAAACGCCAAGAACTGCAGGGTCTGGAGGCATCACCCTGCCCGCCGCCCTCAGCACGTCTCCTTCACTCTTTCTTATGTCAAACAACCCAGAGTGTCACAAAGAAGATGACTGTCGGCGGCGCCCCCTGGGTGCACCAGATATACCTCCCTTGTACCAAAGACTGCGCCCAGTGCTGGGGCACAGAAGTAAGAAAGAGATAGGCCCTGGCCTCAGAGCCTTGCAACCCAGATTCTAAGCCACCTAAACAGGAGAATATAAGAAACAAACAGGATACACGAAGTGACAAATATGAGCATGGAGCAGTGTGGGGCACAGGCGGGCCCCAACCCAGGTGTCTATGATAAGAGCTACACCACTCAGTATCCACAGCTCTGAAAGACATAAAGTTAATATAAATTCCCATGTATATTTAACACGCCCACAGTTCATTTTCCCAGCACTCTTGACATTAAGAGATGGAAAGGCACCTTCATGTATGGAGTAGCGTTCCATGCCCTAATTCCTGCCCAGCGCCCTTACATCCAACAGTGCTTCCGTAAGCTGCTCTAAGCAATTGGGTGTGCGATAATGCCAACTGAGGGTGCAAGGGACACTGTGGTTGGCTAATTCCCCCATGGTTTGGGTAGGAGGGGGAGCCAGAGCCCAAGCTGAGTAGAGTGTATCTATCTCATACCACTGTTCTGATGGTTTCAGGGAGGGCAGTTAACCCAGGCCAAGGCAGTCGAGCAGCTTGTGCAAGACAGCAGCATCGACAGAACTGCAGACAAACAGCTGTGACTTCATGAATCTTGCTGTGGCTTGTCCTCCAAAGGTTCCGGGCTCTCCATTGTAGTGGTATTGAAATGAGCCCTTAAAGAGGTGCATCTTGGAGGGAGGAGTCTGGGTCACGAACACTAATGCTGGTCTCCCAGGACTGGATTAGTTCCCACAAGACCGGCTTGTTATACAAGAATCTGGCCGCTCTCCGGTCTCTGCCTCCTCTCTTGCCACGGGACTTCTCTCTCTTGCACGTGCTCCCGCCACGTGAAGCCGTCCACCACATTGCGATCCAGCCAGAAGGCTCTCACCAGAGGCCAGCTCAGTGGGGTCCCAGACTTTCAACTTCTAAACCTGTGAGCTGATTATAGCAGCCTCCGGCATGTTGTTACAGCCACACAAACGGACCGGGGCAACTGACACCTGACAGACAGGCAACTAGCAGAGATTTCAATTCTACAAGCCAATAAAACTACTTTCTAGTTTGAGCGGCAACCAAATACTGACTTTACGAAAGTGGGCCATGAGAACACACCCTTGTCCTCAGTAGGGCTACTCCCCTGCTCTCACAGACACACCGCATTCTGCTCTTTACCGAGTCCTCAGCTGTATGTAGCGAGCTCATGTGTCCATCCGGGGTCACACGACCCAAGATCTTTGGGATACAAAGGCTGAAACCAGAGGACTTGCCTCTAAAAGGCCACACATTCTTTGCCTTCTGCTTCCTCCCCCTCCTCCTCCTCCTCCTCAAGCCATCTAGAGCTTCTTGGGTAATGGCTACTCTAGAATTAGTCTCCAGCCAATCCCCCCCCCCCCCCCAGCAAACCCTCAGTCCCCACAGTCGGGGCATTCGCCTCTCACCGTTCTAGAGGTTAAACCAAGCAGGGGGCGTGCACAGGACCCTGGTCTCCTGGCTCTGAGGCGGCCCATCTGGGCCACCTCTCAGACACTGTGTGACCTGTGAAACCCGAGTCCAACAGGGCAGATCCCAAGCGAGAGCAGCCTCGCAGGGCAGGTACAGAGCTTGCAGCTCCTGATGTGGTCAAGTCCCCTCCATCCCCGACCCCGAACCCTCAAAGTCATTTTCTCTCTCAGGCTTAACTCCACCCTGGCTGCCGCCACATCGGAGCCTTCATCACCTACGACTCTCCGCACCTCTCCTGACCAACCCAGACTCCGGGACACACCACAACCTGGACAGCGGTGCTCGGAGGCCACCTTCACCCTGGGCCTGCTCAGGAGCCTGTCACTGGCCCTTAGAGGGACCAAGGCCATCCTCAAAGGCCTGCCCTGCCCCCAGTCCCTGCGGCTCCTCTTCCTTTTTGATTTCTCCCCAGCATGGACCCACAGGGCCCACGGATGGTTACCCACCCCCGTGCAAGGTCTGCCTCCTGCTGACTGTGAGTCACTGACAGCCCACTGGGGGGTGTGTGTGAATCAAAGACACTACCCAGCCTGAGAACAGCGTCTGCCGCAGAGCTCTCTCTCTGGGGTTAACTGTGTGTTGGTTTAGCGACTTGTCCTCCATCTTCCCCCAAAGGAACACAAGCCCCATGCGGGCAGGGGCCTCACTGCACTGAATCCCAGCTTCAGTATTTGTTAACAGTCATTAGGAAGATAGACCCCACCTGATTCCCTCGGGTTCATTTCCTAAAACGTCTCCAACTTAACCACACTGGCCAGGGTGGGTTCTCCGGTGTCCGTCGGTTGCCATGGGCTCGCCCTTCATCCCTACCTCATCTCCGCTTTCTACTACATAAGCCGCTCAGAATCTTCCCACTCTGAGAAGCAACATCTTTCTTCTCCTAAAGGGAAATTCACCTTGCAAGTTACTAAGAAGCCGCTGGAATCCTCCTAAAGCTATCTGCTTTGGAAGAAGGCTGGGGTAGCCAATATTGGCACAAACTTCAACAGTCATTCCAGAACACCTGTGGGCCCATGCACCTGCTTCTGCTTCCAAGGCACCTCCCTCCTCCCACAACCTCTGTGCGCGGACGCCTTGCTGGTCTCCTCACTGATAACACTTAGCATCCTGTTTATTTCCGCTCAAGCGAGATTTCCAAAGCACTGCGGACCAACCTCAGAAGAGCCAAGTTCTGGAATTCTCGTCCAGCGCCTCCTCGGTTGCGATGCCCGCCCCCAACCCCTGTCCCAGGCCGAGGTGCGCCCACTCTGTTACCTGGAGCTTGTGCAGGTGCAGCAGGTAGCCTTGCACGAACGCCTGATAGAAGAAACGCAGCCGCCCTAACCTCGGAAGCTCCTCCAGACTCCGCCGTCGCCGCCGGTCCCCAGGCCCGGCTTCCTCCGCGGGGAGGGCGGTGGGGATCGCGGCCTTGGCTCTGGCCCCGTGTGGGCAGAGGCCACAGCCGGCCACTCGCGGCCCCAGCAGCGCCCACCTCAGCCTCGCGCAGCCCAGCGCAGCCATGGATCCGAGTTCGTGCGGCCGCGCCTTCGAGTCGCGAGTGCGCAGCACCTAGGCCAGCCCGCCAGGCCGAACCGAAGGGGCGGGCTCAGAGGCAGGGGTGCCGCGGGCCGGCGGAGCGGAGGCCGGCCTCTCCCCGCCTCCGTGTCCCGCGGTGCTCGCGCCCCTGCGAAGCGGGATCTCGCGAATGTGCTGCAGGCCCTGTCCTCAGCGCTGGGTGCCGGCCCGGGACAGTCCAGGGACGGACGCCCGGGAACCCCGCTCTGGCTCTGGGCAGCCCCGTTCTCCAGGCCCCGCAGGCTCCTCCCCGAGAGACCCGCCCCGCCAGGCCCGCGGATCCGGACCGCGGAGCGCCGTCGCCCCGGGGGCCCTCACTTCCTGGTGGGTTAGGAAGCGGCCCGCGGAGGCTGAGCCGCCCGCCGGCTTCTCCAAAGGGTCTCCCGCAGTGATCTGAGTGCTGAGCGGGGAAGTCTAAGGCTCAGAGCCAAGGTCAGCTGATCCTGGAGAGGGCAGCCGAACAAATTCATCACTTTTTCATAATGCAGTTCTCCTCCTGCACAACATCCCATCCACAAGTCTGCTAAGACAGGGTGTTTCAAGCTACCGGTGAAGACCAGATTTAGTGGGTCGTGACCAGAATCGTTTTGCAATTTTTATTTATTTATTTATTTATTTATTTATTTATTTTTGACAGGCAGAGTGGACGGTGAGAGAGAGACAGAGAGAAAGGTCTTCCTTTTGCCGTTGGTTCACCCTCCAATGGCCGCCGCGGTAGCGCGCTGCGGCCAGTGCACCGCGCTGATCCGATGGCAGGAGCCAGGTGCTTCTCCTGGTCTCCCATGGGGTGCAGGGCCCAAGGACTTGGGCCATCCTCCACTGCACTCCCTGGCCACAGCAGAGAGCTGGCCTGGAAGAGGGACAACCGGGACAGGATCGGTGCCCCGACCGGGATTAGAACCCGGTGTACCGGCGCCGCAAGGCGGAGGATTAGCCTAGTGAGCCGCGGCGCCGGCCCGTTTTGCAATTTTTAAATTTTTACTTATTTGAAAGGCAGAGACCTCCCAGTCCATTGGTTCATTCCCCAAATTCCACCAACAGTCAGGGCTGGGACAGGCAGAAAGGAAGTCAGTGCTGGTCTCCCGTGTGAGTGGCAGGGACCCAAAGACTTGAGCCCTCACCTGCTGCCTACAGGGGTACACATTCGCAGGAAGCTGGAATCAGGAACAAGAACCAGTACTCTGGCCGGTGCTGTCGTGTAGTGGGTAAAGCTGCTGCCTGCAGTGCCAGCATCCCATATGGGTGCCGGTTCAAGTCCCAGCTATTCCACTTCTGATCCAGCTCTCTGCTATGGCCTAGGAAAGCAGTAGATGGCCCAAGTCCTTGGGCTCCTGCACCCATGTGGGAGACCTGGAAGAAGCTCCTGGCTTCGGATCAACCAGCCATTGTGGCCCTTTAGGGAGTGAACCAATGGATGGGAGATCCTTTCTCTCTCTCTCTCTCTCTCTCTCTCTCTCTGTGTGTGTGTGTGTGTCTGCCTCTCTGTAACTCTGCCTTTCAAATAAGTAAAATAAATCTTTTTTTAAAAAAATTAGAAAATGACTCATACAAATGAACACAGGGTCAAGGATTATTCAACCTTGAGTGAAGGAAACTGCAGGCTGATAAAGCTGGTTCAAAGAGCATTTGAGCAGCCTGTTGAAATCCTTGCTTAGTATATACTAAGTTGATCTTCAGTATATGAAGGTAATTAAAAATGAAACTCGATAAAGGGCGGGATGGGAGAGGGAGAGGGGAGGGCCACGGGAGGGAGGTTGGGGGGGAAGCCACAACAATACAAAAGTTGCACTTTGTAAATTCACATTCATGAAATTAAAAAAAAAAAAAAAAAGAGCATTTGAAGAATGGTTATCAGTGGGCAGCCATAGGGGAGAGGTGTGTCAAGGTCAAGTTAGACTGACAGCTCACAGGGCTCGGTGGGGTTTTTTTCATTTATCCTAACATTCAGTTTCTTGAACCTGTGACTGAGTGTCTTCTATCAGTTTGGTGAGTTTCCCCAGCCATTATCTGCTCAAACATTGCTTCTCCTTTCTTCCTCTTCAAGGACTTCAAACTATATTAGGACTTCTCACCGTAACCTTTCTGTCTCTTACATATCCTGTCTGGCATTTTCTGTTTGTCTCTTCTAGTTCATTAATTCTCCATTTCAGTTGTGTTCAATATGCTATGAAAATTATCCAATGAATCCTTAGTTTTTAAAAATATTTATTTATATGGGGCTGGCGCTGTGGCGTAGCAGGTAAAGCCACTGCCTGTGGTGCCAGCATCCCATATGGGCACCAGTTTAAGTCCCCGCTGCTCCACCTCCAATCCAGCTCCCTGCTAACTCGCCTGGGAAGGCAGTAGAAGATGACCAAAGTGCTCGGGCCCCTGTACCCCCATGGCAGGCCCAGAAGAAGCTCCTGGTTCCTGGCTTTGGATCAGCCCAGCTTCAGCATTTGCAGCCATTTGGGGAGTGAACCAGCAGTTGAAAGATATTTCTCCCTCTCTCTCTCTCTGTCTCTGTCTCTATCTGTAACTCATCCTTTCAAATAAATAAATAAATATTCTCTTAAAATTATTTATTTATGTGAAAAGCAGAACTAGAGAGGAATATATATACATATATATTTACATATATGTATATTTATACATATATTTATACATATATATACATATATTTACATATATGTATATATACATATATTTGTATATATGTATATACACATATATACAAATATATACACATATATATATACATATATATGTAGAGAGAGAGAGAGAGATCTTCTACCTGCTGATTCATTCCCCAAATGACTGCAATGGCCAGGACTGGGCCAGGCCAAAGCCAAGAGCAAGGAGTTCTTCCAGGTCTCCCACCTGGGTACAGGGACCCAAGCACTTGGGCCATCCTCTGCTGCTTTCCCAGGCACATTAGCAGGGAGCCGGATCGGAAGTAGAGCAGCCAGGATTTGAACTGGCGTCCACATGGGATGCCAGCATAGCAGGCAACAGTTAACTCACTACATCACAATGCCATCCCCTTAATTTCTTTCTTTTCAGATTTATTTATTTATTTGAAAGAGAGAGAGACAGAGGGAGAGAGAGATCTTCCATTCACTGGCTCACTCTCCAGTTGTCTGCAACAGCTGGGGCTAGGTAGGGCCAGGCTGAAGCCAGTAGCCAGGAACTCCATCTGGGTCTCCCAGGTGGGTGCAGGAACCCAAGCCCTTGAGCCACTATCCCTGCTTCCCAGATTCATTGGCAGGGAGCTGGATCAGAGGCAGAGGAGCTGGGACTTTAATCCGCGCCTCCAGATGGGATGCAAGTGTCCAAAGCAGCAATTAATCTGCTGTGCCACACCTCTGCCCTGCCTAACTTCTGGTTTTATTTTTCAGTTTTCAATTTGGATGAGGTTTTTATTTCAAAATCTATGTCCTTTTTCATAATTTCAACTTTTGTGTCCAAATTCTCAAGTGTGCCTTTTATGTTCCCTTTCATTTCATAAGTGTGGTCTTAGGACGGAACTGGACCGTTAGAACTCCAATAGCTGGAGCCTGTGTGGGACCCAGTCGGAACCACCCGCTGTTGCCGGGGTTTCGCTGTGCCGCGTTGCTTCCTGTGCCGGCTTACCTTTGATCACGTGCCCGAGCGGCACCACGCGTTGGCAAACTAGGATGCTCCCACTTTGCCCAGGGAAGAGCTGCTCTCCCTGCTGACTGTTGCCTGCGGCACCAGCAATCCAACAGAACCTTGGGACAATCTCGGCGGCAGATGCTTGAAGCTGAATGCCATTCTTTGGGGGGCTAGCCCGTTCCCAGTCCTTATGTTACCAGAAGAGGTATAGGTTTGCTGCCCCGTGTGCATAGAAGCCAATATTATGTCACCAGCTGTCGGGAGAAGACAGAGGCGCTATTGCAAAAGTCGACTTGGCAAGGAGATGGGAGGGAAGGCTTCAATCCATCTCCCCGATCCGTGGGTCGGGAAAGAGAAGCGACGACACAGACACATCCACAGGGCAGCTTCTGCTGGATGAGGCCTGCACGGCTGCACCACGAGTGGATCGGAACCAGGACAAGCCTGGTCAGTGGAGCTGCTCACCTTCAGCACGCTGAGTTCCTAAACTGTCTGCCGCTTCTGTTGCCGCTCAGTCTCTGACTCTGGTTCCGGGGGAGACCGGGATCGTGTCATCTGTAGGCCATGGGCCTCCTTTCTGCACCCACATGGGAGACTCGGAAGAAGCTCCAGGCTCCTGGCTTCGAGTTGGCTCAGCTCCGGCCGTTGTGGCCATTTGGGGAGTGAACCAGCGAATGGAGGAACTCTCTCTCTCTCTCTCTGTCTCTTCTTCTGTCTCTCTGTAACTCTGCCTTTCAAATAAATAAATCTTTAAAAAAGAAATCTCCCACATAGCTTGACGTTTTTTCTAACCCAACAAGAGAATCTTTTTATTTAAAGACTTACTTTATTTGAAAGGCAGAGTTACAGAGAGAGAAGAGGAGAGAGCTCTTCCATCTACTGGTTCACTCCCCAAATGGCTACAACAGTCAGGGCTGGGCCAGATCACAGTAAGGAGTCTGCAACTCCATCCAGATCTCCCATGTGGGTGGCAGGGACCCAAGCACTCAGGCCATCTTCTACTGCTGTCCCAGTCACATCAGCAGGAAGCCGGATCAGAGTGAAACAGCTAGGACCTAACCCGGAACCCACATGGGATGCCAGAGTCACAGACACGCACTTAACCTGCTGAGGAACAATGCTGGCTCTTTTATTATTTTTAAAAATTATCATTGGTGGCCAGCGCCGCGGCTCACTAGGCTAATCCTCCGCCTGCGGCACTGGCGCCCCAGGTTCTAGTCCCGGTCAGGGAGCCAGATTCTGTCCCGGTTGCCCCTCTTCCAGGCCAGCTCTCTGCTGTGGCCAGGGAGTGCAGTGGAGGATGGCCCAGGTCCTTGGGCCCTGCACCCACATGGGAGACCAGGAGAAGCACCTGGCTCCTGGCTTCGGATCAGCACAATGCGCCAGCTGCAGCGTGCCAGCCACGGCAGCCATTGGAGGGTGAACCAACAGCAAAAGGAAGACCTTTCTCTCTGTCTCTCTCTCTCACTGTCCACTCTGCCTGTCAAAAAAAAAAAAAGTAAAAAAAAAAGTATTGGTTTATTTTATTTATTTGAAAGACAGACAAAGATCTTCCATATGCTGGTTCAGTCCTCAAATTCCCCCGACAGCTGAAGCTGGGCCAGGCTGAAGCCAGAACCCCAGAGTTCAATCCAAGTTTCCTGGATAGCAGGGAACCCACCACCTGAGCGATCATTTGCTACCTGGAAGTGTGTGCATTATCAGGGAGCTGGACGAGGAGTAAGGCGGGAACTCGAACCCAGGCACTCTGATATGAGGCACAGGTGTCCTGAGCAGCAGCTAACTGCTACACCAAACACCCACCCCAACAAAAGAATCTTTAAATGGCAAATATTATTTTTCTGATTTGAATAAAATGAAAGTATGATTTTTTAAAAGATTTTATTTATTTATTTGAGAGGTAGAGTTACAGACAGCGAGAGGGAGAGAACAGAGAGAGAGAGAGAGAGGTCTTTAATCCAATGGTTCATTCCCCAAATGGCCACAATGGCCAGAACTGGGCCAATCCAAAGCCACAAGCCAGGAGCTTCTTCCAGGTCTCCCATACAGGTGCAGGGGCCCAAGCACTTGGGCCATCTTCCACTGCTTTCCCAGGCCATAGCAGAGAACTGGATCAAAAGTGGAGCAGCTGGGTCTCTAACCCACGCCCATAGGGGATGCCGGCACTGCAAGTGGCAACTTAACCAGCTGTACAGCAGCACCGATCCCTATTTCTTTTTTTGATAAAGATTTGTTTTATTTCTTTGAAAGGCAGAGAATGAGGGACAGAGAGAGAAAGAGCTTCCATCTGCTGGTCCACTTTCCAAATGTCCCCAACAGCGGGGGCTGGACAAGGCAGAAGCCTGGAGCCAGGAGCTTCATCCAGATCTCCCATGTGATGGCAGGGGGCCAAGGACTTGGGCCATCTTCCACTGCTTTCCAAGGTGCATTATCAGGGGCTAGATGGAAAGTGGAGCAGCTGAGACTCGAACCAGCATCGGTATGGGATGCTGGCACTGCAGGCTGCTGCGCCACAACACCGTCCCTAGTTTTTTAATTTCTTAGATTTTGTAAACATTTTTACTTATTTATTTATTTTTAAAGATTTATTTACTTATTTGAAGATGAGAGAGGGGGAGAGAGTGGAGTAGCCAGGACTCAAATCAGTACCCGTATGGGGTGCTGGCATTGCAGGCAGCAACTTTACCCACTGCACCGCAATTTTTAAATTTTTTTAAAGATTTATTTATTTATTTATGTGAAAAGTAAAGTGATAGAGAAAAAGAGTGAGACAGAAACAGATCGATCTTCTGTATGCTGGTTTATTCCACAAATGGCCACAATGGCCAAAAGTTTGATGCCACTGTGTAGTTGGGAGTGTTGGGAAACAAACTCTCCATCACAGTTTAAGGAAGTGCAAATTGCTACAGAGCTTTCAAATTTTTAGGAGCAGCAAACCTACTGCTGGGGATTTATTCCAGCCATGTACTTATACACTTACAAAATAATAAATATAGATGAATATTTATCACAGTTTGTAAAGATAAAGAAAATACTGGATACAACATCAACACCCATCAGTAGGGGACTAGTGAAAGAAATCATGGTTAACTCATGCATTGGAATTGTTACAGCCTTAAAGAGCAATGATACAACCCTACATATGCTGATAATACAACAAATTCTGAGATACATATTTTCAATTAAAAAGTCCAAGATGTAGGGGCCGGCATAAGTAGTGGGTAAAGCTGCCGCCTGCAGTGCTGGCATCCCATATGGGCTCCAGTTCAAGTCTCAGCTGCTCCACTTCCGGTCCAGCTCTCTGCTGTGGCCTGGGAAAGCAGCAGCAGATGCCCCAAGTCCTTGGGCCTCTGCACCCGCATGGGAGACCCAGAAGAAGCTCCTGGCTCCTGACTTTGGATGGGTGCAGCTCTGGCTGTACTGGGGAGTGAACCAGTGGATGGAAGACCTCTCTCTCTGCCTATGCCTCTCTGTAACTCTGGCTTTCAAATAAAATAAATAAATCTTTAAGAAAAAAAAAAAGTCCAAGATGCAGAATCGTGTTATTCAGTTGTTGCATAACTGCCGATGATTGCCCGTGGACCGACTGTCTCAGGGTAGACACACGAGAACTGTGGCTGCCTCTGTGGCAAAGAGACCAGGGGTCGTCCCTCACACCATGCTCTCTGGGAGTTTTTGTAGTAAGTATACGTAATACCTTATTTTTTAAAGTGGCTTGGGCCTGCGCCCCAGCTCACTAGGCTAATCCTCCATCTGCCGCACCGGCACCCTGGGGTTCTAGTCCCGGTCGGGGAGCCGGATTCTGTCCCGGTTGCTCCTCTTCCAGTCCAGCTCTCTGCAGTGGCCCAGGAGTGCAGTGGAGGATGGCCCAGGTCCTTGGGCCCTGCACCCGCATGGGAGACCAGGAGAAGCACCTGGCTCCTGGGTTCAGATTGGCACCGTGCACCGGCTGCAATGCACCAGCCGTAACAGCCACTTGGGGGGTGAACCAACCGAAAAAGGAAGACCTTTCTCTCTCTCTCTCTCTCTCTCTCACTGTCTAACTCTGCCTGTCCAAAAATAAATAAATAAATAAATAAATAAAGTGGCTTGTTCAGAAGATGTCACATAGTAAGGACTTTTTTTTTTTTTTTTTTTAAGACAGGCAGAGTGGATAGTGAGAGAGAGAGAGAGACAGAGAGAAAGGTCTTCCTTTTTGCCGTTGGTTCACCCTCCAATGGCTGCTGCGGCCGGCGCATCTTGCTGATCCAAAGCCAGGAGCCAGGTGCTTCTCCTGGTCTCCCATGGGGTGCAGGGCCCAAGGATTTGGGCCATCCTCCACTGCCTTCCCGGGCCATAGCAGAGAGCTGGCCTGGAAGAGGGGCAACCGGGACAGAATCCGGTGCCCCAACCGGGACTAGAACCCGGTGTGCCGGCGCCGCAAGGCGGAGGATTAGCCTGTTAAGCCATGGCGCTGGCCAGTAAGGACGTTTTTTAAAAAAAACTTTCTGAAAATTTATTTGCCAAAGTGATGTCCGCATGTCCTATTAACGCGGTCTCTTGAGTCTTTTACGAGGTATGAATATCTTTAGTGGAGTGTGGCGGGGAGGGCAAGGGTCATGTCTGAGTGGAGAGCCAGGGGGAACCAGTTGTGCTTGTTCACTGCTTCACTCTGGCTGGGCGGTGCCGATCGCTGATCTACTTACATCCCACAGATCAATGTCTCTCCCAGCAGAACTGCCAGATGATTAATACACGTGATGCATGAGCCCCCTTGGACTGCTCCGGCCCCTGTAGCGTGACCCCCTCCACGTGACACTTTTCCTACTTTGGTGCAGATTCTTCCAGATGTTCTAT
This sequence comes from Lepus europaeus, assembly GCF_033115175.1. Lineage (NCBI taxonomy): Eukaryota > Metazoa > Chordata > Mammalia > Lagomorpha > Leporidae > Lepus > Lepus europaeus. The sequence goes on along the minus strand of NC_084827.1, from coordinate 163,165,675 downwards.
GTGTCAATAAGCCCCTGTTTTCATCTTTTGGTGAAAAAAGATCATGTTGAGACCCTGTTGTGAATTCCTAAAAAAATATTATGAAGGCTGATGGCTTTTAAAAACATGCTTACAGCTCATTTCTATTTTTCCTACAAATTCCTTATATCCTTTGGTTATTTTTCCAATTGGTTTGTCTTTTCTAATTGTCTGTTGGTGTTCTGGTTCTGTTCCTATTTACAGAGGGTAGTATTCACCTGCTACAAGTGTTTTCTCCTGCGCTTTGTCCCTTATTTCTGGACTGTATTTAGGGTGTTTTGAGGGTGTGTTGGCATTTTTTGCTTTAACGGTTTCTGGGTGTCATATCCTGCCTAGACTACCCCAAGATAACTAGGGAGGAAACACATTGTACTTTACACTTGCTAGCTTTGTTTTTCACATGCGTATTTTTCGTGGCTAGCAATTCAGTCATCTGAAATTTCTTGTGTTTTTTTGTGTGACCTAGGGTCTTAGTCCGAATAATAGCGAAGTATTCCAGCACCATTTATCAAACAACAGCTCGGGGATTTGCTGGATTTGCTCTACTGTGGGCTGAGGCCAGAAGCCTGGAACTCAGGGAGCCAAATGTCTTGTGCCTGAGCGAGTGCTGACAGGGGAGCCCCACATTGATGACATTTGTTGGTCCTTTATTGCCAGCGGTGGAGAGTGGGCTCATGCCCTAAAGAACTCTCGGCCCCGAAGCTCAAAGCAACAGGATTTATACAGGCAAAATCCACAAGCAGGGGAGGGGGAATACAGGCTTGCTAGGGTCAAGCTGACCCAAGGCCTAGGTGAAAATAATATCAATTACAGCCTTGACTATAGGCAAATTACAGTCTTAACATTAAACCAGGTGCAGCGTATCTGTTTTAAGCCTGAGCCAGCCTGCTAGGGAGTTTCTCTGCTCTGCCAAGTGGGGTGCAGTGTACCGTCATTGTCTGAGTTTTAGATCATAATTGCAGACCAGAATCTCACAGTGGGGGGTGCCTCCTCAAGATGGAGTCCCTGCTGTCAAGGTGTCACTTCAGCCTGAGCACATCAGCAGGGAGCTGGAATGGAAGGGGAGCTGAGACTCGAACCCAGCGACTCCAGTACAGGGTGCAGGCGTCTCAAGTGCTGGCTTAACTGCTATGCCAAATGCCCACCTCAGAAGTCAGAATTTTCAAGAGAAAGTGGCTAACACTCTGAAAGTTTTCATTGGTCCAAACCAACCAGTAGGTGCCAGTTTGCACTTTCTTCGCTATTCTTGGGCCATCTTCCACTGCTTCCCCAGGCACATTAGCAGGGAGCTGGATGGGAAGTGGAGCAATCGGGACTTGACCCGGCGCCCACATGGGATGCCGGTGCTGCAGGCTGGGACTTCAACCTGCTGTGGGACAGCGCTGGCCCCATACGCTAATATTTTACAAGAAGAATCGGAGGGGCAGAGGTGACAACTGATTTGCCAGGAAGGTCAGAGCCAGGGATGAGAAGCCGGGAGTCTCCACTGATTTTCTTGGCTTCCCTGGTAGGACTTCCACTCTTCAGAGCAGAAAACGCTGGCTCTCAGCCAGCACATATTTTTTTTTCTATTTCATCATACATCTGAACTTCAGCTGTTACAAAACAAACATGGGTGATGTCTGCGGGCTGCTGTGTCCTCCTTTCTCTGAAGGGAATGAGATGCAACAGCCAACCTCGACTCCTGCATCGGGTCAGTTGCTCAGGTAAAAAGAACCCCCTGGGGTCAGCGCAGTGGCGTAGCAGGTTAAGCCTCCGCCTGTAGCACCGGCATCCCACATGGGTGCCGGTTCTAGTCCCACCTGCTCTATTTCCCATCCAGCTCCCTGCTACTGTGCCTGGGAAAGTAGTGGAGGATGGCCCAAGAGCTTGGGCCCCTGTGCCCACATGAGACCAGAGGAAGCTCCTGGCTCCAGTGTGATCCAGCCCTGGCCATTGCAACCATTTGGAGAGTGAACCAGCTGATGGAAGCTCTCTGTCTCTCCCTTTCTGTAACTCTGCCTTTCAAATAAATAAATTATATTTAAAAAACACATACACAAAAAGAGAGCAGACACTTAAGATGACGTCATGCCATATTAGAGCATCTGGGTTCAACACCCTGGCCTGGCTTCTGACTCCAGTTTCCTACTAATGGCGGGGGGGGGGGGGGGACAGTGATGGCTCAAGTAATTGGGCTCCTGCCACCACAAAGGAGACCTACACTGAGTTCCCAGCTCCCAGTCCATTATGAGTATTTTTTTTTAATTTATTTTTTTGACAGGTAGAGTGGATAGTGAGAGAGAGACCATTATGAGTATTTTATTTCTCTCTCTCTCTCTCTCTCTCTCTCTCATACATTTTAATATTTTAAAAAAAAGCAAAAGCCAAGTTATAAGACCATTTCAGGGGCCGGTGCTATGGCATCATAGGTTAAGCATCCGCCTGTGGTGCCAGCACCCCATATGGGCACGGGTTCAGCTCAGCTTCCAATCCAGCTCCCAACAATGGCCTGGGAAAGCAGTACAAGATAACTCGAGAAGCTCCTGCACCTGCAAGAAGCTTCTGGCTTCGGATCAGCCCAGCTCCAGCAGTTGCGGCCATTCGGGGAGCGAGCCAGCAGATGGAAGACCTCTCTCTCTCTGTCCCTGCATCTGTAACTTTGTCTCTCAAGTAAATAAATCCTTTAAAACAAAAAATTTCAACCATTGATCTCATACTCACTAGAAAGACATATCAAAGTTAATAATGGTGATAGGCCAGCGCCGCAGCTCACTAGGCTAATCCTCCGCCTGCGGCGCCGGCACCCCAGGTTCTAGTCCCGGTTGCTCCTCTTCCAGTCCAGCTCTCTGCTGTGGCCCGGGAAGGCAGTGGAGGATGGCCCAAGTTCTTGGGCCCTGCACCCGCATAGGAGACCGGGAAGAAGCACCTGGCTCCTGGCTTCGGATTGGCGCACTGCGTCAGCCGCAACGCGCCAGCCGTAGTGGCCACTTGGGAGGTGAACCAACTGAAAAAGGAAGACCTTTCTCTCTCTCTGTCTCTCTCTCACTGTCTAACTCTGCCTGTCCAAAAAATAAATAAATAATGGTGATAAATTATGTGACTTTTTTCTATACTTTTCTGTATGTTGTGCTAAGCATTTTAAAAAATGCATCTCTTTATAACAAGAAAAACTGCACAACAGTAAAGAAGATAGGGTGGGCACTGTGCCCAGTGGGCTAGGATGCCACTTGAGATGCCTGCATCCCATAGTGAAGCGCTGGTTTGGGTCCTGGCTACTTTGTTTCCAATCCAGTTTCTGCTAATGCACCCTTGGAGGCAGCAGATGATGGTTCAAGTACTTGGGTCCCTACCACCCATGTAAGGGGCCAGGATGGAGTTCCTGGCTCCTGGCTTTGGCCTGACACAGCCCTGGCTATTGCGACAATTTGGGGAGTAGACGCTCTCTCTCTCTCTGTCTCTCCCCTTTCCCCATCACTCTGCCTTTCAAGTAGATGATAATCCATAAATTTGTTTTAAAGATGTATTTATTTGAAAGGCAGAGTTACACAGAGAGAAGGAGAGGCTGAGAGAGAGAGAGCTCTCCCGTCCACTGGTTCACTCCCCAGTTGGCTGCAATGGCCGGAGCTGCACTGATCCGAAGCCAGGAGCCAGGAGCTTCTTCTGGGTCTCCCATGTGGGTGTAAGGACCCAAGGATTTGGGCCATCTTCTACTGCTTTCCCAGGCCATAGTAGAGAGCTGGATTGGAAGTGGAGTAGCCAGGACTTGAACCAGCACCCATATGGGATGCTGGCACTGAGGCAGTGGCTTTACCTGCTACGCCACAGCGCCTGCCCAATACATATTTTTTTTAATAGGCTATATGGACATATAGTCATGGGACCCAGGTTCTGATCCTGACTTTGCTACCCACTCATTGTGAGACTTTGGGAAATTTTCCTGATTTGGAATAAGCCTCAAGCTCTCAATGGCTAAATTAGAAGAATTCACTCATACATACCAACTGCACGAGACTGTCGTGAGGATGACAGGCAAGGGAGTTCCTCACTTAACGAATGGTCATGGTTATAATGCATCAGGTGTCTTGCTTAACCTGTAACCAGTACTTTGTTTTTACTTTTTTTTTTTTTATTTCACAGGTAGAGTTATAGACAGTGAGAGAGGGAGACAGAGAAAAAGGTCTTCCTTCTGTTGGTTCACCCCCAAAATGGCCACTACGGCCGGAGCTGCACCGATCTGAAGCCAGGAGCCAGGTGCTTCTTCCCGGTCTCCCATGTGGGTGCAGGGCTCAAGCACTTGAGCCATCCTCCACTGCCTTCCCGGGCCACAGCAGAGAGCTGGACTGGAAGAGGAACAGCTGGGACTAGAACTGGCGCCCATACGGGATGCTGGCGCCGCAGGTGGAGGATTGTCCAAGTGAGCCACAGCGCCAGCCCCTGTTTTCAACAAATGAGCAGTAAATATTGACCCAGGAGGCCTGGGGTAGGGCTGGACACTCTGGAGTTCTACTAAAGTTCCAGGTGAAGACAAGCTATTTGGCCCATGGACCACATTTGGGTTGGCAGGAGTCTACAAGGAACAGCACTGGAGAGAAGGCATGTGTAGCTGATCCCGCCAGGCAGGTTCATGGTGGGAGCATTTGGTAATGCTGGGAACAGGCAGGACATTGCAAGTCCATGCTTCACACTCTAGGAGAGCCATTCAGAGGGGACAGAGACACCAGGAGGAATGTTGACAGAAACAAGGCCCCATTCTCACGGCCAGCTACCCCCTGAGGACTTTTGCCAAATGCTGGGGCTGTACACAGTGAGAGTCTGAAAATCTAAGGAGAAAAGCTTCCAGAAGATAAAGTGGAGCTTTCGGAAGCCTTGCAATACGTGGAGAATTGAACTGAACATCAAGGATAATGTAAAAGGCAGCAAGAAGTGGAGCTGAAGAACATTCTAGCACTATGAACTAAAATCAAAACGTAGGCTCTAGCTGTTGCTATGGAACAAACTGCCCACTTAGTGACTTAAGATAGCAATCATTCTGTTATATGGATTCTGCAGGTCAGGAATTTGGAGTGGGCACAGCAGGGGGACAGCTTGTTTTTGTTCTGATTTTGGAACCTCAGCTAGGAAGACTCCAAGCTGCAAGCTGGAAGAATCTGGAAGCAGCGCATGACTCAGACTCAGAGCGTTTCCACGGGGACTGAGGCATGGCAGCCTCAGAGCAGTAGGACTCGCCATCCCACAGCGCGGGGCTCCAACCGGGAATGTTCCAGTGAGTCAGGCAGAAGGTGCATGATCTCTTATGACCCAGCTTCAAACGTGACACAGCATGAAACCTGTTGTGCTCTGTCGGTCAGCTGAGTCACCCTGGACTGAAGGGGAGGAAAATCAGACTCTGATTGCTAATGGGAGAGCAGTGAGGTCAGCTGTAGACTGCACGTGGCATGCCACCACCTTTGGAAACCACCATCTCCCACATTAACCATCCCGGAAATACAATGTGACGCCACGCTGAGATAGCGCTGTGCTGCCACTACGATGACTAACATTAAAAGACAAATGAATAAAGGCAGAAACACTAAATTCATAAATACACAAGTGTTAACTCTACTTCAGTCAGAACCTTGATACACTGCTGCCAAAAGTCTCAGCTGCTGGGCCAGCATTGTGGTGCAGCAGGTTAAGCCGCCAACTATGATGTCAGCATCCCATGAGCGCAGTTCAAGACCCGGTTACTCCACTTCCAATCCAGCTCCCTGCTAATGTACCTGGGAAAGCAGCAGCAGACGGCCCAAGTTCCAGGAGTCTTTAACTCCATCTGGGTCTCCCATGTGTGTGCTGGGACCCAAGTCCTTCTGCCATCTTCTGCTTTCCCAGGTGCATTAGCAAGGAGCTGGATAGGAAGTAGAGCAGCTGGGACTCGAACTGGCACTCCAATATGGGAGATAAAAATCGCAGGAAGCGGCTTAACCCTCTGTACCACAACATGAGACCCCCTCCCACCATGCTGAGTTTTTTTTTTTTTTTTTAAGATTTATTTATTTATTGAAAAGGCAGAGTTACAGAGAGGGAGAGACAGATATCTTCCATCTGCTGGTTCACTCCCCAGATGGCTGCAACAGCCAGAGCTGGGCTGATCCAAAGCCAGGAGCTTCCTCTGGGTCTCCCACAAGGGTACAGGGACCCAAAGATTTGGGCCATCTTCTACTGCTTTCCCAGGGCATAGCAGAGAGCTGGACCAGAAGTGGAGCAGCCAGGACTTGAACTGGTGCCCCTGTGGGATGCCAGCACTGTAGGCAATGGCTTTATCTGCTATGCCATAGTGCCGGCCCCCATCATGAGATTCTTAATGACAAAGATCCAGCTCATTAGAAAGGTCACTGCATTAGATCAGAGATGGATGACAGAAAAAAAGTTCTTTCATCTGCAGGGATTTGGGCCTTTCCCCCGGGAGAGGGAGGTGGGAGAGGGAAGCGGTGGGCAGGAGGGGCCAGTGCTGCTGACCTCAGCAGCAGTCTCCAGGTGATTGCTGAGCTTCTCCACTTCCTAAGCCCACGGACGCGCCTGAGTCAGTTTCCCAACGACAACATTTGCTTTCCTCTGCCACAAAGCATCATCCACACTTGGGATGTCCATCAGCCCTTCAAATTCAAAATGTACCACCCAGAGAGCTGCACATCAAGGCTGGTAACACCACTACCACGGCACGGACCTGGCTGGGATCCCCACTGCTAGGTATGGGGTTGTGACCAGCTGAACTGCGACTCCCACCCCTCCCCCAGGCCAACTATGCAACTAATACCTAAATCACGAATAGATCACTGCCATTACTCGTGTCCCTTTTCTTCTTTTTTTAAATGATTTATTTGAAAGACAGAATGACAGAAAGCGAGAGAGCGAGAGAATCAATCTACTCTTTTACTGTCCAAAGGCACTCAACAGCCAAAGCTGGGCCAGGCTGAAGCCGGGAGCCAGAAACTCCATCCTGGTCTCCCACATGGGCGGCAGAGACCCAAGTACTTGGGTCATCATCTGCTTTCTTCCCAGGCACAGCAGCAGGGAGCTGGATCAGAAGTGGAGCAGCCAGGACTGGAACTGGCACTGTGATACGGGATGCCAGCGTCACATACGGTGGCTTAACCTGCTGCACCACAATGCCAGTCCCGGGGCCCCCTTTCTTACTATGTGAGAGGTCTTCAAAAAGTTCAGAGGTATAGCACAAAAAAAAAAAAAAAAAAAAAAAAAAAAAAAAAATCCATGCCTGGATTTCAAAATTGTTTTGCACCTAAGTGCAGGAGTTTAATTCCTCTTTTTCATGGAGTTTTTGAGGTCCACTCATACTATTGACTCCCAGACACAACGTCAGCTCTGATTTCACTCTCTGTAGGCTAGCTGCTCTCTTCTGATGCTTGCAGAGCTACACAGGATGTACTCATCTGTGTCTGGCTTCTCTCAACCAGTGTAACGCTTTGAGCTGCAGAAATCACTGGTTCGCTCCTTCCCTCCCACCCCGAGTGTTAGTTCATATCAGTTTATCTGGGTCTCCCATGAGTGTGCTGAGATATCTGAATTAATCACAATTTTTTGTGGTTAGGAATAAAGTTTTTGATAAACATTGTTGGCGGACATGGTTCCGTGTCTTCCCCATTTTGGGGGTAGAAAACCCAGGAGTGGTATTCCCAAGCCAGGGGCAGTACACGCTACCTTTGTAAGAAACTGCACGTGATTAGTAGTGGCTGCACCATTTTCGCTCGCTAGTCATGTATGAAAAGCTTCAGTTGCTGAGGCTAGCGCTATGGCTCTAAACAGGTAAAGCCACCACCCGCAATGCCAGCATCCTATATGGGCGCTGGTTCGAGTCCCGGCTGCTCCACTTTCGACCCAGCTCTCTGCGATAGCCTGGGAAAACAGTAGAAGGCCCCAAGTCCTTGGGCCCCTGCACCCACGTGGGAGACCCAGAAGAAGCTCCTGGCTCCTGGCTTCAGATCAGTGCAGCTCCAGCTGTTACAACCAATTGGGGAGTGAACCAGTGGATGAAAGACCTCTCTGTCTCTGCCTCTCCTTCTCTGTGTAACTCTGACTTTCAAATAAATAAATAAATCTTTTTTTTAAAAAAAAGAAAAGGCTCAGTTGCTATACAGCCTTTCCAGCATTGATCTTGGCTGCTTTTTTTAATTTTTAAAAAATGTATTTGAAAGGTAAAGTTACAGAGAGAGGAAAGGGGAGACAGAGAGAACAAGATCTTCTATTTGCTGATTCACTCTGCAAATGACCACAATGGCCAGGGCTATGCTAGGCTGAAGCCAGGAACCCAGAGCTTCTTCCAGGTCTTCCCTGGGAGTGGTGGGGGCCCCGAGCACTTGGGCCATCTTCCACTGCTTTCCCAGACACATCAGCAGGGAAAGGGGTTGGAAGTAGAACAGCTGGGTCTCGATCCAGTGCCCATATGGGATGCCAGCATCACAGGCGGAAGCTTAACCTGCTAGACCACAATGCTGGCCCCTTGGCTGCCTTTTTAATCTTAATTATTCTAGTGTCATTTCATTGTGATTTTCATTGCATCAGCTTCATGAAATGGCATCTCCTCATGCTTTAAAAAAATAATCACCTCATAGGCTGGCGCTGCGGCTCACTAGGCTAATCTTCCACCTTGCGGCGCCAGCACCCAGGGTTCTAGTCCCGGTTGGGGCACCGGATTCTGTACCGGTTGCTCCTCTTCCAGTCCAGCTCTCTGCTGTGGCCCAGGAGTGCAGTGAAGGATGACCCAAGTGCTTGGGCCCTGCACCTGCATGGGAGACCAGGAGGAAGCATCTGGCTCCTGGCTTCGGATTGGTGCAGCGCGCCGGCCATAGCGGCCATCTGGGGGGTGAACCAACGGAAAAGGAAGACCTTTCTCTCTGTCTGTATCACTGTCCACTCTGCCTATCAAAAAAAAAACAACAACAACAAAAAAAAAACCCTCTACCTCCACACAATTCTTATTTTCAGTATACAGTGTGGTGAACTTCAACCCCACGCAGCGGCACAGCCACGCCTGTAACCTCTGAATGCCTGGGCCCCTTCACACTTAGTTCCCCTCATCAGTAGTCCCTGGCAACCTGTGATCTGCCTTTTATTTAAAAAAGGAATGGTTTGTTTTCATTTGAAAGGCAGAGACAGAGGTCTCCCTTCTGCTGGTTCACTCCCCAGATGCCCACCACATCTGGGGTGGGGCCAGCCCAAAGCCCATAGCCAGCGACTCAATCCAGGTCTCCCCATAAGGGTGGAGGGGACCCAACCATTTGAGCCGTCACCTGCTGCCGCCCAGGGTCTTCACTAGCACGAAGCTGCAATCCAGAACAGAGCTGGGAGTCCAAGCCAGACACTCCACGCCAGGATGTCCTGACACTGCCCCAGATGCCACCCCGGATCTGCTTCCCACAATGCTGTGAACCGTAAGCACGCAGTCTTGTTTCTGGCTTCCATTTAGCGTAAGGCTCTTCAGATTCACCCGTGCTGCTCCTGGGTCAGTTTATTCCATTTTTATGTCACTGTAGTATTCTGTTGGACAGATAGATCACAACTCACTCACTCATTAATTTGTTGGACATGTGAGTTGATTCCAAGGTTTGCTCCGAGGAAAAAAGCTGCTACCAGCTTTTCTTGCCCCAAGTGAGGGCTGAAGCAGATACTTTACGTCCTCTGCAGAGGACGGTGAATGTTCCCACTAGCGAAGGATCAGGTGAGGCCTGATGTGTTCTTGTGCTGTGTGGCACCTTGGAAATGTGTTTGAATGGTTTTCCTTGTAATAGTTTACGTAACTTCAGAACTCAAGTTAATGAGTCATAGATTTATTGATGTTTGAGAGTTTTATTGTTTTATATAACAAATTTGGAAAATTTAGTGGTGTCAAGATAACAATAGTGGGAATGTGAAAAGAGCCTGCAGAAAAACGGTTGGGATCAAAGAGAAAAATGTCAGAGATGGAAATTCTCCCATCCCAGTCACTTTTTTTTGACAGGCACAGTGGACAGTGAGAGAGACAGAGAGAAAGGTCTTCCTTTTCCGTTGGTTCACCCTCCAATGGCCGCTGTGGCCAGCGCACCGTGTTGATCCGAAGCCAAGAGCCAGGTGCTTCTCCTGGTCTCCCATGCGGGTGCAGGGCCCAAGAACTTGGGCCATCCTCCACTGCACTCCTGGGCCACAGCAGAGAGCTGGACTGGAAGAGGAGCAACTGAGACTAGAACCCGGTGTGCTGGCGGTGCCGGCGGAAAATTAGCCTATTGAGCCGCAGCGCTGGCCACTTCCAGGCTGCTTTGTAAGACTGAGATAGCCTCCTGGCTAGGATTAGCTTGCTCAAGAATGTTGGAGACACTAATACCACAACAAATCACGCTTCTAGAAGGAGGGGCTGCTAACAACATTTGTTTGCAGGAGTCGAACTGCTCCCCCAGGCGTTAAGCGGCTGTTTCACTTTTGAGACCAGAGTATCGCGTTGCATCCCCACCAGCAGTGAGAGCCCCAGTTAGCGCACATTCGCACTGCTGTTTGGCATTTTCTGTCTTTTCACTTTGGGCAGGTTAGCGTGTAAGCGAGAGCTCACTGTAGTTTTAGTTTCACTTTTCTAACAACAAAAAAAGATAAGGGCCCTAGGCTTTCTAAGATCATTCTCTTGATTAAATCTTTAGCTTTATTCTCCTATGAATGGAATCAAAATATATTTTACCATAGTTTTGCAATAACAACATGCTATTTTAGTAGGATTTTAAAACTGTATGCTGTTACTGTTACTTTAAGGAAGAAATGTTTTTGGTTTGTGTGTTTGAGAGGCAGAGATAGGCAGAGAGCCCACGCTCATGCTGATTCACTTCCCAGAGGCCAACAGCAGCCAGGGTGGCCCAGGGCCAGAAGCAGAGATTCAACCCAGGTCCCCGCTGTGGGCGGCAGGAGGCTGCAGCAGGGAACTGAACCCAGGCAGACCAGTGTGGCACGCGGGCGCCTGAGCTGCTAGGCTACACCTCTGCTCTGGGCGGCGGTTTTTGAACTGTTTCAGAATCTATTCTAACTCTGTACCATTCACACACTGAGGCTCTCTGTTAGATATCTTGTGCCTTTTTTCCCCCCTATTTAATCCCCATTACAACCCACCAGGTAAACTTTGATATCCTTAGTTTACTGCTTGAAACCTGAAAAGAATAAACATCTTTTCAAACTTTTGCTAGCTTTCCTTCCCTGGGGCAGTCTCTCATAGCCCAGCATAATTAAGATACAAGTGGGTTTAAACAACTATTCCACCATGCATCCCTCCTCTATTCCTCCACCCAGGGCCAGCCTGAGACTGCGTGCAGGGACGAACCCTGTGTTCGGTGGGTTAAGCTGCTGCCTGCAATGCTGGTATCCCGTATCAGAGTGCTGGTCGAGTCCCAGCTACCTCGCTTCCCATCCAGCTTCCTGACGATGTGCCAGGGAAGGCAGCAGAATATGGCCCAAGTATTTGGGTCGCTGACAACTACATGGGAACCAGGTTGGTGTTTCTGGCTCCCGGCTTTAGCCTGGCCTATCCCCAGCTACGCAGACATTTGGGGAATGAATGAATCAGTGATGGAAGATCTGTTACCTTGCCTTTCAAATAAATCTTGGAGAAACTACTTGCAGCTTTCGTTGATCCACAGCTGGCGAAGGGGCCAAGTCCAAGGCAGCTGCACAGATGCCAGGTAGGGGTACGTGTGCAGATCCTGCTCTGGGGAGCCTCGCAGGCCCGGAGTCAGAACCTCAAGTGGCAGGAAATGCAGCTCGCAGCCCCACAGCCCTGCTAACCACCATTTCCAGTCCCGAAGCAGTTGGGATTTAAACAGTAGCTAGCAGTAAGCGGGAAAGATCCCCAGCTGCCTCTGGTGATGTCATCACGGGTGATACCAGACCTGAGGGGAGGGGCGAGTTCCTGGCATCCATACCCCCAACGCCACCGTCAGATCCTCTCGGAGGTCAGCTGCCCGAGGGGCTAGGATGGGCGGACCATCACCTTTGGCGAGGCAGCCTGACACCACGTCCCTCAATCTGTTTCCAGGTGCACACCCTTGTCCTTTGGCCCCTGCTGGTCGAGGCCTCCAGCTTCAGCATCCGCCGCTGGGCACGCTCGGGGCTTCCTTCCTCTCCCTTTTCTACCCAAGCTCATCTTGGGACAACTTGGGGACTCATCTCATTTGATCCGCATACTGCGACTGCCTCCGTGCTCCCTTGCCTAGGGAACTTGCACTCTGAGGTATGAAACCAGAGGTACCTCCTCCAGAGCAGTCACAGCAAGCTGGAAATGGCTGGTGTTTCTGCATGCACTGGGGTGGAGGCAGGGGGGACACAGCTAAGTGTGTTCTGGACGCACCACTTCTAAAACATCTCAAGCACTGCTCCACGTCCCCCCTCGGAAAGGGCTCGCCATTCCAGCTCGCCTCTCCCTATCTAAGGGCACCTGGACAAAAGGAGTGACCATGCACAAGTACCCACTGCATCCTAAGTGCTTCTACTACGCTTGGCTCCCGTCTTCATCATCCCCGCCAGGTAGGTACTGTATTCATATTATGAAGAAACGGAGACTTAGGAGTCAGTTGGCAGGCCCAAGGTCAGAGCCAGTGGTACAGTTCACTGGAAGGCCTACGCTCTTTTCCTGACATAAAGCCACTTCTTCATTAATAGTCATTCTAGGGAAACGTAGGTTTTGATCAATCCCAAGCGGATTTGAAGTACCCGGGAACAGTAACCTCCAGTTCGCAGCCACCCCCTCCCCCTACTCCATCGCAACACCAACACCCTGGACAGCACTCCTGGTCTCTGGACACTCGCCGCCCTGCCTGCAACCGGGCACTGGGTGAGTTACCAAGTTAGGATGGCAACGGATAGACTGTGGCAAGTGTTGACTCTACTAGACTCCCGCACTTTTTAAAAAAGAATTATTTATTTGAAAGACAGAGCAACAGGAGAAGACAGAGAGAGACGTTCCCATAACTGATTCACTCCCCAAAAGGTCACAGTGGCTGGGGCTGGGCCAGGCACTCCACGCTGGTCTCCACGTGGGTATTTGGGAATACCTTCCAGGTATCTGGGCCGTCTTCCGCTGCCGTCCCAGGCGTACTTGCAGGGAGCTGGCTGGGAAGCGGAGCAGCTGAGACATGACCCAGCACTCCGACGTGGGATGCCTGCACCACACAGAAGCAGTGGCTTACCTCGCTGTGCCACAACACCGGCCCCTGGACCTCGACTTACACTTCCCAAAAAAACCCCCCATACTCCTCAGCAATTCCTTATTTAGCTGAATGTTCGATAAGCCAGAGCAGCTTTGCTCTCCAAGGGAAAAGTAAACATGATACAAAAGCCAACCCCCTTCCTCCAGCCAGCAGACTACCACACCTAGCAGAAATAAAAACACACGTGGGAACAGGTTTTAAACTGCAAAACACACTTTACTTGCATCACTCACGGAGTCTCCTAAGTCCTGCCCTCCCTCCCCCGGTGCCCCTGCGTCCCCGCCTGGGGGACTGCTCCCCATCTGGGTCAGACTGGCTGAGCTGTGCAGGGTTTCTGAGGTTGGTTCCCAGGGAGTGATGCAGCACCCAGCAGGCAGCACCGGACTAAGAGGCAGCGAGCTCCCCCATAGGAAGGCTGCCGACACTCAGTGCTTGATCCACGAAGGGCAGGAGGGAGTTCCCTTCAACGATATCAGCTAAGATCTGACGGGACCGGCAAGGACCTCTGCCACCGTGGCCCGACTTTGAAGTCCTCAGGACTGGACGGCACATGCTGCCCTGGACTTTGTCACCACCACACTTTCTTCACAAATGTCAACATGACCTTAGGACTGCCTGGCCCACTCCCCTACTCTATATCCTTGAACGCTGTATCAGGACTCTCAGTGACCTTTCCAGGTCTCCACTCCAACTCACCACCTGACATCAGGAGCCCGCCGGGGTAGGGGTCGGGGGTTCATCTCCATGTTTTCAAAGTTCAGAAGAAATGGGGTAACTGGAGGCCGTGATGGCAGCAGCCCAGCCTGGATGTCTGATGCACAAAGGGGAAACCAGCCCATGGGAGATGTGGGGCCAGTTTCTGGTTAGCTCCCAGTGTGCACTGCGGCTACAGTACTAAGTAAACCGACTGTAGGGACTGACTCGAGGAGGCCAGCAGCCATAGGAGGTGCTGGGCTAGGGACAAGCAGGGTCCACGTGCAAACCACCTTTCTGCCCCACTCTAAGCCTTGTGCCTCCCCCCAGGTGAGAGAGAACTTCTGGCTCAGGCGCTCGAGTCCTTTGAGATTTCTGTATGTACAGTTCACTCCATCAGCATTTATTGAGCACTCACTGTTTACTTAGGCTTGGGGAGGGAGGTAGATTCCTTTCAGTTCAAGAGTTTAGCAGGCGTCTGGAAGGCCAGCCTACAACAGTGATGGCCCACCGAGCTGCCAGCCCGAGTGGGAAGCCTCGGCTCCTCCCACCCTCCCCAAGAACTGTGTCCTTTGACGCAGGGCACAGTTAATGGCAACTGCGATTATCCGGGCTTCTTCACTGGGGCCGGGGAAATTCACAAAGCTCACAGAAAGCCAGGAGCTGAGGAGGTAACAGCTGTGAGGGGAGTCTAGCAGGCTGAACAAGTAGCGAGACGGGGCCAGAACGCAGAGCCCTAGCGCCACGGGCTGGGTGGGTGCCTGAAAGAGCAGACACTGCAGTGACAGGAGATGGGCTCAGCACGTTCTGGACTCTTCTGCCCCCTACTGAGGAAGTCGGGATCCTGCGTGCAGGGGTGTGGAGAGGAGGCCTGAGGAAATGAGGCCCTCCGGAGGAAACCCCTTGACTGAAGAACAAAGGACTTCCGGCCCACACCCGTTCAGGAACTTCTCTCCTCTTGGGCTCCACTCAACCACTGCACTGAGGCCAAACACAAAGCACACATGGCTCTGGAGGTAGAAACCAAACCCTGCTTTATAAGGCTGCCCGGCCACCACTGGCTTCTCAGCTGAGACAGGAGGGGCCAGCCCCATCACCACCGCTCCTCCAGACGCCCGTGTCTACAATGCGACCACTTCAAAAAAAATACTCTGATAAGGGGCAACGTGGAGGGGTGGTGGCTCAGGCTGATCGGCAGGTTGGTTCCCCTGAGGTAGCTGACCCTGGTGTTCCGTGCACAGGTCAGGTGTGGGCTCGCAGCAGCTGGTGGCCTGGGAAGCAGACGATCAAAGTGTCGAGGTCCACCCATGGTAGCTGGTCACAGGTAATGCCTGGGCGGGGAGGCTGGGCTCTTTGCTGGTGTCCTCACTGTGCTTTGAGGAACTGGGTTTCCTGGGCTAAGGCCAGCTTGGATGTTCCTGGGCTTGGGTGTGGCCCCATCTTCAGAGGCTGCTGGGCTTCCCTCGGAGGAGCTGTGTTTTCTGAAGGGAACAGGTGGGGAAAGAAACAGCTGAGACACTGCAGAGCTGAACTTATTTTTAAAAAATGATCTTGACTGTTATTGTTCAGCCTTTTAACCTTCCTGCTTTTGTGTTTTATTTATTTTCATTTTTATTCAAAGGGCAGAGCTCCTCCCTCCACTGGTTCACTCTCCAAATGCCTGCAACAGCCAGTGCTGGGCCAGGCTGAAGCCGGGGCCCACACGACAGACGTCTCCTACGTGAGTGGCAGGCACCCACGTACCAGGAGCCGCCTTCTGCTGACTTCCCAGGACACGGAGCAGCTGGAAGCCGGACGGGAAGCAGAGCCTGCACTCTACCATGGGACGTGAGTCCCCCACGTGGTGCTCTGACTGCTGTGCCAAACGCCCGCCCTTTAACGTGCCGTCTGCCTCTGGAGTCTGGACAAGGCATTTCCATTACGGTGCTGTAGACCACACGCACACTGCTAGAATACCCATAAAATCTCTTACTTATTTGAAGGCGTGAGAGCCTAAGTGTGAGCGTATTTGGGTGAATGTAGGTGAGGCAAGAGCACCAAGGACTCCCCACAGCGAGTGGCCTACGGTGCGTGCTCAGCCTTGCTGGGCGGACCAGGAGCCCCCAGGAAGAGGCTACTACAGCTGCAGATTCCCACACTCTCACCAAACCACTGGAGGAGGATGATTTCCTGGTCACAGTCTGGGAAGACAGGAGGGAAAAACACTCCCCAACTCACAGCCAAGGGGCCTTTCTTTGTCACGCGGTACTCACCCCAGCTTGTCGGTCTCCAACTGGCGTAAGGCATTGAGTGTCCTATCATCCTTTGCAACAGTCAGAAGTGACACTGGGAGAGACCACTAGGAATAAAGGCAGCAATGAGGCCAACAGGGCCAGGCAGGACCCAGGCAGCAGTGTGTGGGGTCTTGGGACTTTCTTTCCAGCTCCACCCTAAGGGATCATGGGGCTCTCCTCTTCTCTACCCTTGGGCTTGGGCCTGCATGGGTAAACACCTTGATTCTCTCCTGAATCAGGTAAGAAGCTGAGGACTACAAAGTACTCTTTAATCCTTGAAAGGAAGGCACCCAGGGACTTGAAAGGGAAGATTCCTAAGACACAGAGCCAGGATCTACAGAACAAGTGAGATGGTCTGTACCTACAACCCAACTACAGCGCACTCCTAGGCAAAGAACATCCGTCTCCCAACACACACCAAGACCACTCACCACTGGGGCAGAATCAGAGACGACTCCTACGTGGAACCCTTTGTAGCACCAACTCCGAAGCAGATCCACTCCTAGAACAAGAGTGGCAGAGGTTGGAAATTCAAAGGGTGGAATCAGCTGGTCTATTCTTTCCAAAGAGGCTCATTTCTAGGCCTACTGGGATTAAATCTCTCCCTAAACATGGCTTCCTGTGTGCAGGGAGGGCATATCACCTTTCAGCTTGTTGCCATGGTACTTCTGTTCCCACTGGGTGGTGAGAATGTTGAAATATCGTGGCTGCTCAAAAAAGCGGAGATAGCGAGAGGAGATTCGAGAAGGAAAGATTCGTTCAAATTGACCTCGGCGAGAAAACTCATCCTCCATCTCAACCAGAACTCGGACATCATCTGGCGTCAGGACATCCAGCACAGATGCGTAGAACTCCTGTGACCCAAGGAACAGGGAGCGTGAGAATATGACAGGACGTGTGCGCCAGCGACAGAGAATCAAGTCACTTAGGGCAGGAAACAGTGCGGGGGGTCTGGGGGTCCCAGGACTCTCATGGGACTCAAGCCAGCCGTGTGAACCAGCTCTGTACTTTGTCTTTAAGTCTACTAACTCAGCTAGTGAAGGAAGACGCTCTTGGTTGGGGTCAAGGCAGCCAGTAGGGTTCTGAGGTTAAGTGCTTTGTTGGATGGGGTCAAGATCTTGCAGAACTTAGACTTGGCACCAGCCTTAGGTCTGCCACTCTTATTTGTGGCTCCCTTGTCTGCTCTGAGAAGGACAAGCCTCTTACAGTCTCACTCTGCCTCTTAGGGAAAGAAACCCACAGGGTAATGGCCTACAGCTCTGACAAGAGAGGGCCAGTACAGCATCTTGCTAAGAGCAGTAGTTCTTGAAAATGTGGTAAGTTCACCAACTTTCTCCCACAACAACACACACTCCAACTAATCTGTACGCCACAGTGACCCCAGACCTGGGGTGAGAAACCCTGCTCTAGAGAAAGGAAAAATGGGTTGCTTTGGGCTCCCAAACATTTGAACACAGATCTTTGTGCTGGCATTAGGGGTAAAACCAATCTCCTACCTGATCTGGGATTTTCTGCGTCAGAAAGTAGGCTTCCTTCATCTTCTGCGCAGTGAGATGCTGTGGGGCCACTCGACACTTGTCTCTGGGAGAGCTGGACAGGCTAAGGCATGGGAGGAGACACAGCCCGGGTCAGCAGCTTCCCACGCTGAGCAAACACGGAGAGAAGGGCCAGCCCAGGGAGAGCCCCCCACAGGAAGACGGAGGTGCATGGAGACACTGATTAGCGGGGTGCCTCGCACTAAGCGGGACTGCACTGGAGCAGCCCCCAGACATCCAATGCCATGGCCGCATGGGCAGAGCACGAGGCAGCCTCTGACTCAGCCTGACCGCTGTTCACTTGGGTCTCACTTAACTCGGGGAAGACTAACTATGCGCCCAGCCGGGCCCTTCTGGCATGGTGGCCCTGCCTTAGCCTCTGTGCACCTGCTTCATGACCTGTGCCTCTAGGATGACTACAACCACTGTTGAGAGTGAAACAAAAATGACCAAAAGCAACCCTTGCCTCCAAGGAGCTTATGAGGTGGCAGCAGGATAAATCTCAGGCCAGCGCAGGTAGCATGAGCCAGTGTGTGCGCAGTGAGATGAGAACGCAAACCCCAGTCCCTGCCACTCTAGCTGAATGGCTCTGGATGCGTTATTGAACCCCGTGATCCTCAACTTCCTCTTCTGTGACCTGTGACACTACGATTAGCCTGACAGGATTGCGGGGAGGGTAAATTTTGGGTTTTTCCTTGCATATCATAGGCACTGGCCAGATTTTAGCTCCTCACCCTTGGGAGTGGCCCCAAGTGCTTCAGGGGCACACAGGAGAAAGAACACCCTGAGCTGGTGTCAGGAAGATGCAGACTGGAGGCGGGCTTTCACGGACAGTAGAGATTACAACAGAAAGGTCTGGCTAAAGGGCATTTTGGGAGCAGAGGCAAGGAAGCTAGAGGGGAACAGCAAGAGGAAACGAAGGCTTCAGAGAGGAGATCGGACTCACTGACCCTTAAAGATCCTTCCAACCTTGAGGTTCTGTGAGGGATCCGTTTTGTCAGAGCACAGGGGCCATGAAGACGAGTAAAGAGAGACGCGCCTGAGAAAAGGAGGCTGGGGCCTCGAATGTCCAGATAAGGAGCGTAAGTCTGACGCCTAGGCCCTGTGGAGAGTCCTAAGCAGAGGAGCAATAAGACCAGACGTGCTTTTAGGAGCCCTGCAGCAGCAGTGCTGGGCGAGCAGGCTGTACGGGCAGACTGGGACAGCAGGTAGGAGAGCGCACCAGAACCCCCTCCTTCCCACAAGCACAGCGGGCTGCTCGTGCTGCTAGCGAGCGGGGAGGCTCACCTGGTGCTGGAGCTGCTGGAGCTGCTGGAGCCAGAAAGAACATCCTCCGGGTTGGGCAGAACAAACCCTGCTAAGTTCAGAAGGTCACGGATCATCTGGCCTTTGATGCTGATGTCCAGTGGAGAGTTGGAGTGCAGGCTTCGGGGAAAGGATGCACAGTGGTCAGAGCAGCACTCATGGTCTCTGGCCCTACGTCCAGGTTGAAGTGGTCCCACTACCCCTTAGCTTCCCCAGGTCGAAAGGGGCTCCAACATCCGAATGCACCAGTACCACTGTGAGAGTCTCTGATCCCAAACATAGTGAATTACTTGGTTTGCTAGGAAGGGGAAGTAGGGATCGACTTGGAAAGAACATTTAACAAAGTGTCTCAAGTCTCAAAGAACTTTGAGAAAACATCAGAGAATGAGTGAATGAGCAAGCACACAGAGCACGGGGAGCAGACGTGCAGCCCAGCAGTTAACATGCCCCCATGTCCTACATCATGCGCCTGAGCCTAATACCCAGCTCCAGCTCCTGCCTCCAGCTCCCTGTTCATGCAGATACTGGGAGGCAGCCGTGACGGCTCAAGTTATTGGGTTCCATGGGGGAGGCCTGGAGTGAGTTCTCAACTGGCCCGAGCCAGGATCCACCCCGGCCATTCCACACGTTTGGAGAGTGAACCAGTGGATGGGAGCCCTCTCAAATACATGAAAGTTTGAAGACAACAACAACAACGCGTAGATCTTGAAGGGATAACACAAATTCTAGTGAAGGAAAGGACTTTCTTTCCACAGCCGACAAGTTTGTGTTGGCAATGGGATCCTGAGGATACAGGAAGGACACTCCTGGAGTGTCCTAGGAACATCACCTACCTTGGGGAAATGTTCACTTCCAGGACCCAGGGCTTAAGGTTTTCATCCAGCATGATGTCAAAACCGAATAGCTCATGGCAGCTGTAGGGGCACCGCACATACATCTTGAGCAGGTTGGTCACGTAGGGCTCTGACCTGGTCATGGAACAAGGAAGCGTTCAGCTCAGCTCTTCTCAGAGGGCCCTGCCGGGAGTGTCCAGCCAATGAGGCAGGAGACGAGCCAGCAGAAGCAACCCAGGAAAGGCAGCTCTGAAGAGGAGCCTCTGATCTAGGGCCAGCTCCTGGGGACGAAGTTCAGTGAACAGGCAGAATTTAACTCTACCCGTTCCTTCCTAGTCCCTGTTCTCAAAACTGAGTTGCAGTGTGGCCGAAGTCTGGAGTGCAGCCGCGCGAAGCCAATGAGAAAGGGGGGGAGGGGGTGGCAGCGGCAGGCCCCACACCCAGGCTGGCGCTGTGACTCACGAGATGATGGTTTTGACAACAGCATCCTTTATCTTCTCCCAGATGGCATCACTGTTGACTCCCTTCTGGCTCAGGTAGCTCCACAAAGCCTTCAGTGCCCTGCAGGGGGAGCACGAAGGTGAATGGGGGTTATACTCCAGCAATGAGTAATGAAGCAGAAAGAAAAAGGAACAAGAGGCCTCAAAGTATCCTCGTCTCTTCCCCTGGCACCTACGTTAACAGAGATGAACACGGAGGCACACGGCACAATCCTGAACTGACAAGTGTTTGTGCAATCTCAGGTGTTATGTTAATCCTCCGCCTACCACCCCCAAGCCTCCCCCAGATCCCAGGACCCTCCTGCACTGCTCCAAGCTTCGCAGGGATCTCTCCTCATTACCATTTGTGCCCCTGGCAGGCCGTTTCATCTGCATTGGCCTGGTACTCAGCATTCTTTTTATTGACACTGTAGTTCGTCAGGTGCATGAACTTGTTGCTAAGGCTCTTCATGGAAGGGGAATACCTAGAAGTGAGGAGGAGCAGACAGAGGTTAAGGTGACGAGCTAGCAAATGGGAACGGGCCGGTCTTTCCCCAAAGGCTCAGGCAGTGAAGGACAAGTGCACAGATCTCAGCTCCACAAAGGCCCGAGAAGGATGTCTGCGGGCAGGTTCAGGAAGGCCTCCGCCCCCTCCTCTCCACCACCTCAGTCCTGCAAGATCTTCCCCAGCTAAGCAGAGTGGAAACCTCCTTATCCCCCATTCCTCACCTTTCCCCCTCACTACCCACAAAAACTCCCGTTCCATGTCTGTCTGGTGTCCCCTCGCTGCCCTCCCAACTGTCAGGTGGTCAGGTGGCCCCGGCCCCACCGTCACATACTTGCAGCTGGCAAAGCGGACGAGTCCATCTGAAAAGAGGTAAACTCGAAGAGGGTAGTAGGAAGTGACGTAAACATAGATCCGCAGATCAAACTTGCTGCCGCTGATGAGGTAGGGCTTGTGTAGATACCTGCGGAGGGGAAAGGCCACTTCTCATCCAGCCAGATGAGATGGGGCTTGGAGGGGAACCAAGCCTCGGCAAAGCCAGCAAACAGGTCCCGAGACAAAGACCTCAAAACAGTTGGGGAAGGAAGGATCCTGGCTGCCATGATCAAGGGCAGAACATGGTGAGAAGGGAAGCTGGAGGCCAAGCAGGTGCGAAGATGCAGGCGGGGCTGTGGGCTAGACAGGCTCACCTCTGCACCAGGAGGGGCCTTCGCTTGGGGAGCTGACTCCACTTGTGAATCACCTGGATGCCAATGCCACGAGCGGATGCTGGCTGCAAGTCACGTGGGAAGGAGATGAGACTCGCCTTCAGCCGAAAACCCCACTGTTCTCCCGCCTCAGCCCTGACTTACTGGCTTCACGATCCACTTCTGACGGCCGCTGCTCTCCCAGGCTTTGCGCAGGAGCTTGGCGTCCTGGGGCAGGATAAAGGACTGGGGGAAGAAGCTGAACTCCTTCTTGCCAAAACGGCTCTGCATGCGGGACAGATTCCGCCACAGCCGGTCCTTCCTCCCAATCTGGAATGACCCTGGGAAGTGGTTCAGCTACAGAAAGGACGGAGTGTGAGGAGGGAGACGGCAGAGGTGAGACCACAAGGAGAATGACAAGACTCACGATCCCATCCCAACTCCCTCAGCCTCACTGCAAGTTGCTGTCCCATCTTCTGTCACTATATAGTGAGCCTTAAGTACCCAACTGCTAGCTACTCACCAAAAGATGATTAAGACAATACTCATTAAGAAAGACATCATGGGGCCGGCACTGTGGCATAGCGGGTAAAGCCACCGCCTGCAGCGCTGCCATCCAAGTCTCAGCTGCTCCACTTCCGATCCAGCTCTCTGCTATGGCCTAGGAAAGCAGTAGAAGACGGCCCAAGTCCTTGGGCCCCTGCACCCACGTGGGAGACCTGGAAGAAGTATCGGCGCAGCTCCAGCCGTTGCGGCCAATTGCCAACTGAGGAGTGAACCAGCAGGTGGAAGACCTCTCTCTCTTTGCCTCTCCTTCTCTATGTGTAACCCTTTTTCTTTCTTTCTTTTTTTCTTTTTTTTTCTTTTTTTTAAAGATTTATTTATTTACTTGAAAGTCAGAGTTATACAGAGAGAAGAGAGGCAGAGAGAGAAGTCTTCCATCCGCTGGTTCACTCCCCAGTTTTTGGCTGCAACAGCCAGAGCTGGGCCGATCTGAAGCAGGGAGCCAGGAGCTTCTTCCAGGTCTCCCACGTGGGTGCAGGAGCCCAAGGACCTGGGCCATCTTCTAATGCTTTCCCAGGCCACAGAAGAGAGCTGGATCGGAAGTGCAGCAGCCAGAACTCGAACCAGCGCCCATATGGGACACTGGCACTGCAGGTGGTGGCTTTACCCACTACACCACAGTGCTGGCCCCCTGACTTTCAAATAAATAAATAAATCTTTAAAAAAAAGACATAATGACCATCATAAGTACTGAGAAAAATTTTTACATCTGTTTCCATGACAGTCTATGGGACAAGGACAGGAAAGAACTTGTTCTTTAGTTAAGTCTGAGAGTAAAGAACTCATTCAATCCAACCTGAGGCTCCAAGTCTTTTATACATATTCAGGTTGGTGGGGGATGGAGGCGATGAGCAACGGCTATAGAGGAAACTTAGTAAACTCAGACGGTGCCTCCCAGGACACACTGAAGGAAAGTGTCTTTCAGAGGTGGCGACTGCCCCAGACACGGCAGCTAGACTGAGGGTGTTCGTGAACCATAGGATCTCACACTGCGCTGCCCTCCTGGGTCTTCTCTAAAACCCTCCTGAGCTCTGTGGTCATCCTCCTCTTGCCACACCGCCTCCCTCTCCCAACACACCCCTCCTCCAGGCCTCCCCTGTCCAAAGGCCACGGCATGGAAAGGGCCCCTACCTTCTGATGCTCTCGTATAGATCGGAAGCTAGGAGACTTCATGTGGTGGCCCCAGCAGCCCAACCAGTCGTCATTCCCTACCGAGACACATCAAGGAGTCAGTCCTGCTGGCAATTCAGGCCCTGGGACCGAGAGAGACCCAGAGGCCTCCAGAACCACCACTGAGCCTGGGCCCCGCTCCCAGACTGCACGTTGCAGAGTTGCCATAGAGCTGTCCTACTTGAGGTCCAAGGGCCAGAGACAGAACAACGGCCCTCTGTTGTCCAATTTGGAACAGGCTTAGTCCGGGGGATGGGGTTCAGAGCCATGCGTGCCTATGAGTTCAGAAACTGCAAGACAGGGTCCTTGGCTGCCCTGACGTGACTGGAAGTACCCAGGGCACTCCTCCCACCTATAGCCCATCAGCTGAGGCAGAGGACACGTGTGCAGTCGGACAAGTGACTCACTCTTGCTGATTTTGAAATGGGACCGTCCAATGGTCTGCCTGACAATGTTGGGGGTCACTGTGCTCATCTTCCATCGGAGCAGCTTCCTCTGCTCCCAGGGAAGTTTCTCCACTAGAGAGGAAGACAGGGGATGGGGAATGGGAAAGAGCAGGAGAGGCGTGGTGAGAGCTGAAGGCGACTGCTGCCCACCCCTCCCCGGCCAGGCAAGCCACTGAACACCGTTCCAAGATGAGGCTCTCAGAGGGGCACAACTTGGGGAAGAATGGGGTCTGTGCAGGAATGAACAAAGAAAAGGGTGGCTGAAAGCAGCAGCAAACAAGCTCAGAGGCTATGAACCGAGCATGAGATGGTGCGCTGACAAGGGTCAGCTACAAGACAGACAAGAGAAAGGTCCCCATCAGCCTATAAGCCGGTGGGAACAGAGCACATGAAGGCCCATTCTGGAAACCCTCTCCCACCCTGTTGCCACCTCCTCCCAACTTAGGACCCTTCTGCTGGGGATGCTCTGGGCTTGCACACTTGGCCAGGTTTACCTCTCTCGTCCCGAGTGCCAAAATAGATGGTAGGGGGCCTGTTGGGGAAGAGACTGTAGATGAAGGCCGGTCGGACAACTTTCTCATGATTGGAGAGGGGTTTGGTCAGAGCCTCCAGGCAGCTCCTAAGATGGAAAACAAGCACGTGAGAGAGAAAGGGAAAGCACAGGCCTCAAGTGCTGTGACTATCATAGATGCCATTTCATCCCGGGCTGTCTTTGAAACAGTGCTTCTTACATGAGTGAGTGCTCAGGAAGAATCCTCAGCTGCTAGGGCCACCCACCCACACAGTCTCTCCAGGAAGTGTTAGCGAGGGCGAGGTCTCCAACACTTCACTCTGTACACGCTCCAAGACCTCCTGTGCCAAGCCAGGCTGCGGAGGCTCCTGACAAAGGTGGTTCTTAGAGGGGGACGTGAGTCTGGTGGACACTAGCAGAGTATGCTACAAGACAATGAAAGGAACGAGGACAGGAAAAAGGATGATAGAGATAACGAAAATAAGGAGGAACACCATGCAAGATCTGAGAACAGGTAGAGACTTTTTTAAAAAAAAAGAGAGAAGAAAACAGAAAAGAACTTATGTCTGGGTTATGTGAAGACACATGGATGGTTCATCTTCATTTGGAAAGAGATTTGTGACACTGGATTTTTATGTAACAATATGATAGCAACACAGGTCTAGATCTAAAACTCTAGTCCTCATTGCCAAAAATTTTTCTTCAAAAGCTTTAATTCACTGAGCATCCGAGTTTAAGATCATTGGGGCCGCTGTTGTGGCATAGTGAGTTAAGCTGCTGCCTGTGACATGAGCATCCCATATAAGCGCTGGTTCAAGTAATGGCTGCTCCTCTTCTGATACAACTCCCTGCTGATGTGCCTGGGAAAGCAGCACAATTCTCCCACCCACATGAGACCCAGATGGAGTCCTGGGCTCCCGGCTTCAGCCTGGCTTAGCCCTAGCAGCTGTAGCCATTTGGGGAGTGAATCAGTAAATGAAAGATATATATCTCTCTATCCCTCTCTCTGTAACTCTTTCAAATAAATCAAATCTTGGGAAGGAAAAAAAAAAAAGAGGGGGGCCCAGTGCTGTGGCACAGCAGGTTAAGCCACCGCCCCAGCATCCCATATTGGCACCAGCTCAATTCCAGCTGCTCCACTTCTGATCCAGCTTCCTGCCAATGTACCTGGGAAAGCAGCAGAAAGATGGCCCAATTCCTGCACCCACGTGGGAGATCTGGAAGAAACTCCTGGCTCCTGGCTTCGGTCTGGCCTAGCTCAGACTGTCGCAGCCATTTGGGGAGTAAACCAGAAGATGAAAGCTCTCCCCCTCTCTATCTCTCCCTCTCTTTATGTAACTCTGACTTTCAAATAAAATAAATAAATCCTTAAAGAAAAAAAAAAAAAGGAATTTAAGATTACTGAAAAGCAAAGTGAATGACTTAAAATTTAAGCATGGCACAGTGGTTAAGCTGCTATTTAGGATGTCCACATCCCATACCGGAGAGCCTGGGTTTGAATCCCTCCTCTGCTTCTAACCCAGCTCCCTAGTGATGCATACCTCGCTCGGGAAGCAGTAAGTGTTGCTCAGGTACTTGGGTCCCTCCCACCCACATGGGGGGCCTGGATGGAGTTCTGGGGCCAGCCCTGGCTGTTGTGGGCATTTAGGGAGTGAACCAGTACATGGAAGATCTCTGCCTGTCTTTCTCTGCTCTTCAAATAAATAAAACAAAGACAAGATAGAAATATAAAACTGTATAGCCACTCTGGAAAATTTTTGGCAGTTTCTTAAAAAACTGAACTAGGCGCTGTGGCCTAGTGGGCTAAGTCTTCTACCTGCAGTGCCGGCATCCCATATTGGTGCCAGTTTGAGTCCCAGCTGCACCTCTTCCAACCCTGCTATGACCTGGAAGGGCAGTAGAGGATGGCCCAAGTGCATGGGCCCCTGCACCCACATGGGAAACCCGGAGGAAGCTTCTGGCTTCAGATCAGCCCAGCTCCGGCCATTGTGACCATTTGGGAGTGAACCAGCAGATGGCAGACCTTTCTGTCTCTCCTTCTGTTTGCAACTCTACCTCTCAAATAAATTAATCAAATTAATCTTTATTAAAAAAAAAATACTGAACAAGTAACTACCACATGATCAGAAATTGCACTTGTGGGTATTTATTCCAGGGAAATGAAGACTGAATCGCAGAAATGAAACTATGTATGTGATTGCCTGTTGTAGCTTTATTCCTAAAATAACCCAAAGCAGGAAACAATCAAACTATGGTACATTTATGCCTGCAATAGAAAGGAATTAACTACTGATACACAAAACCACCTGGATCAATCACTAGAGAATACGCCTAGTGAGGAAAAAAAAAAGCCAACCACAGTAGGTTACATACTGTGTCATTCCAGGTGTAGAACATTCTCAAAAAGACAAAATTATAGGTTTGGAGAACAAACCTGTGGTGCTGGGATTAAGGAGGGGATGGGAATGGGAAGGTAGCAAGTGTGGCTGTGACGGTAACAGGATAGAGTCCTGCAGCAACAGGAAGGAACAGTCTATATTGCACTGTTGCAAGATGTTATCTTTGGGAGGAAACAGGGCACACAGTACAGGGGTGTCCCTGTATTATTTCTTGTAACTGCATGTGAATCTACAACTATCTTAAAATCAAAAGGTTAATTACGCTGTGGCGTAGTGGGTAAAGCCGCCGCCTGCAGTGCCAGCATCCCACCATATGGGCACTGGTTCAAGTTCTGGCTGCTCTACTTCCTATCCAGCTCTCTGCTATAGCCTGGGAAAGCAGCAGAAGATGGCCCAAGTGCTTGGGTCCCTGCACCCATGTGGGAGACTCAGAAGAAGCTCCTGGCTCCGGATCAGCGCCACTCTGGCCGTTACGACCAATTAGGGAGTGAACCAGCAGATGGAAGACTCTCTCTCTCTCTGCCTCTCCTTCTGTGTGTAACTCTGACTTTCAAATAATTAAGTAAATCTTTAAAAAGGAAAACATAAGAAAGAAAACCCTTGCTAGCTGCCTCAGAGCACTGGCCTTACCCTCAACAGATGCGGCATCTCTCTAGCTCTGCTATAAACTCTCACCTTGGAACACTTAACTTCTCTGGCCCTCAATTTTTACACTAGACGATGACTCCTATCTCTAATAAAACTATGCGATTCTTAGAACAAGAACACAGCAGCAGGAAATGCAATACAACTATTGGTGGGTAAAGGAACAGAAGTAGTATTTTCAACAACCTTCCTGTTTTTTCTGTAGTTGCCAAATGTTCTATAATAAATATATAAAACTTTCATAATAGGGAAAAAATTCAGTTTTATCTATCTGAAAGTATTTCCTCTGATTTTAGTCATTCTTAAAAATGCAAAATAGTTTGGAATTCATCAACCTCTATTCTTGAAAACCATGTTTTAAGTCTCATCTAGAAAAGAAAGTGGGCACAATTTGCAGGATTTAGTGAGCAAATGATAAGCACCTGTTGTAAATTGTACTTTCTTTATGTATCAGGAAGGCTAGGTAAAGGGCTTGTAGCCGTCCTGAAGCAGGCTTCGAGATAAACACAGGTCCCCCTTGAGTGTAGAAACTGTGGGACTCCAGCTACATGTGGAAGACCCCATCTACACAACCACAAAGAGCTGTGCTGTTCTGAAAGGGGGCGGGGGAAGAACTTAGAGTGGCAATTTGCACACTGGACTTCGGGCACTTGCGACAAGATTCCCAAGCACTGATTCAATCAAGGCAAGTCCTAACCCTGCCTTTCCCACTTTCCGAACTGCCTTGTGTCCATCTGGTGGGATCTGGGCTCTGTAGCCAGTACAGCTACTGCCACACTCTCTTTCATGGAGACGTGCCTTGTCCCTGCTGACCATGGCATGGAAAGTCCCTCTGCCTCTGCGCTTCACCTGAGGCAGGGCTGCTGCAAAGAAAGGCAACCAGTCCGGGGACTCCTCATGCCAGGCAAGCTTTGACATGTACCACGTGGACTTTCATCAAAATCTGGCACAGAAATTCAAACTAAAAACACAAATTCTCTAAACTTTTTGTTTCTTTTATATTTTCAATAGAAATTACTTTTTAAAAGAAAGAAAAACCTGGCATCCACTCCTTACGATGGTGTGGAAGAATGCTAAAGGTGGTTCCAACAATCCTTCAGCTAGTTCTAAAATTCTAGCACAACGACACACCCTTTTTATGGGAATCTCTTCAGTCCTGCATCCCCGCCTCTCCCCCGACATCCCAGCTCACCGAGGCAGCACCCTACAATGAACTGCCTGTTTCACAAAAGGGCCTACATTCAAAGCCTGACTTTATTGGTTCTCTAGTTAAAGAGGAGCATCACTCAGACTTCACCAGAAGCAGTCGATAAAATAATCCGGATGAAAGCTAGGGTACTTAAGTGTAATTTCTTCTAAGATTACCGTCAGTCTTATTTCCCAGTACAAAGCCAACCCCGAAGGGAGCAAAAGAGCATTTCTAAAAACTCCAACTCATGATACCTCTAATCTGTCTCAGAACCATTTCTGAGAATGGGACAAATTATACAGCATAAAGTCTACAATTACCCTTATGCAGGTGGCCTAACAAATGAAGAGTTTACCTCAAATACTATGCTTCTTCATGAATCAGTTATTAATTTTCTGAACACCCCTTTTCCTTAAATAGTTTCTTGGAGCCTGAAGACCAAACTGCAGCCTAAGAAACAGTAGCATTTTTAAGCCCAACTGATGAGAAGTGCTGCTGTCTCCCACTGCTCCCTGCTCAAAACCTACAGCTGCAAAAAAAATTTCTGGTGAAAATGAGTTAGGGTTCTGAGGGCCATTTATTGACTGGAGTAGTAAATCTCTCTACAACCTTCAAGAGACAGAAAACGATGTGCCAATGACCAACACAGCCAACACTCACCGAGAGATCATTGCCATGGACTCGCCAGGGGAGATAGCACTTAATGAGGAGCACTCTGAGTCTCCTGGGGGGAGGAAGAGCAGAGAAGTTCGCACTGGAGGAAGCTGCCATATATCACCAAGCTCTGGGCAGCCCTGCCTTGAACGTCCTGGGCGCAGGCCTTCCTGAGGAGCCACGAGGACTGCCCTGCCACCTTCCACTGCCTCCACTGAACTCAACAGAGGCAGGGCGCAAGCTAGCACAGCGGGACAGAGGACTAGAAACTGAAATCCCCTGGAAGCCACACCTCCCCAAGACCCCCAAAGCGCATGTCTGATGCAGGTGACAATGTGGGTCTAGGACCTGGTATCCAACTGTTAGTCCCCTTCCCTAGCAGGTTCAGACCAACCCCCAGCGGGAGGTGAAAAGGTTTCCTACTCACCCTCCTCTTCTTCGTTCTCATCATGGCTACAGGAGTCTTCCAAACCATCCATTAGTTCTTCTTCTACATCTTCAGTTTCAAAGTGTTCTGACTGGAGGTCACTAGCTGAACTAAGAGAGAGAAATCATGCCCCACCCCCGCAACCCAGACAACCCCATAAGAGGTCACAGTTGAGAGTCTCGTTCCTCCACCATGACCTAGTGTTTGTCTCTTCCCTGTCACCAATCTATTCTCTCGCCTGGACCTGCCAACCCATTCTCTCACCTTCGAAGCTAAGTCTAGCCATGGGTCCTCAACCATATATCCTCCACGATGTGCTCAATCTTGGAAGTCCCTACGTAACACAGAATTCTGCATGCAGACAGCCATCCAGGAATATCTGGCAATCGACTTCAAATGTCCCTAGGCTGAACTCGGCAAGCTCAGAACAAGGCCTTGGTGGACCAAGGTCCCCAGGAAAGTGACCAGGCACAAGAGAAGGAATCCACTACGCCCCTGCCCTCATTCTAAATGGCCATCACAGCTGGAATGACCAGGAACCTGATTTGGTTTGAAATTAGCAGGAGAGTCACAGGCAACAACATGTGATGTTCACAATTTCTCCTCTAGCTATAACCTAAAACAGGGGCCGGCAACTTCTCTCTGAGGGATTAGCTAGTTAAGTATTTTCAGTTTTGCGGGCTATTCAGTCTGCCACAATTCCTCCACTCTACCACAGCAAATAAATGGGTGAGGCTGCTTTCCAATAAAACTTTATTCACAAAAGCAGACAAGCAGGATTTGGCCTACAAGCTAGTTTCCTGACCTCTGCCCTAACATGAAAGCCCAAAATTCCAGGTCAACTAGAAAAGTTAAAACCAACCCTCGGAGGTACAGGGTCAGTATCACCAAATTATAGGGCATACATCCCAATGCTCTACATGAGCCCAAACGTTCTCCAACTTACCCAATGTCCCTGGCAGGTAAGTCCAGCTCCGTGGCACCCTCGGGCCCCTCCTTCTCAGTCTGGCCCAGACGGATGGAAGAGAGGCGGGAGGCCACACTGGCTATGCCGAGGGGCTGAGCGGGAGGAGAGGGAGCCAAAGCTTTGTCTTCTCCGAGCAGCAGGAGGTCGCCTGCAGATGTGCAGGCGGGGCTGTCGTTGAGCCCATTGGCATGTGAGGCAAGGAGGTGAATGCTGATACGTTTGGTACAGAAGACTGTACTGTCCAACCCCACGGCGTCCGAGGTGCTCGGGGGGCCCCTGCTGTCCGACGCAGTGTCCTCCTGGGGAAGCTGCTGGCCTGCCACAGGCTTCCACTGCCTGTTCCTGTTGAGGAGGCTCCACTGGAAGCGAGGGTTCACAAAACAAGACTGTTCCAACTGGCAGCCCTGCTTCCGCATCCTCTCGTAGCCTTTTGCAGTCAGCCTCCTCACAGCCTCTGTGAACCGAACCTCTTTAGCCTGAGCCTGGGACTCAGTGTTCTCACCCAGGCCACAGGCATGCGGCTCCGCCACCGTGGCTAAGCTACACTGGTTATACTGCGGACAGGCAACACTGGTGGAGGATGTGTGGAGGGACCTAGGAGCAGATGGGGCGACATGGGCAGTGGCATCATCCAGGACATTGCCAAAGCCCCTGGGCACCTGACGGTCAAGAGGTCGGGGCACGCAGTCTCCAGTACCCCCCAGATGATGCCAGGAGACAGCCTGGATCTGAGGGGAGGATACTGGCTTCAGGCCCTCTGTGGCCTGTGCGAAAGGCACTCTAGTGCTGTTTGGCCGCATGAAGGAATTGTTATTGAGCGTGGGTTTGAAGGAGGAGAGAGCGGACGGGATCTTCCCTGAGATGGCACAGGCCAGGCTCTTCCTGGAAGGGTTTTCCCCAGCTGACGCCACTGAAAGGTACAGATCCGCAGACGAGGACGCCACGGGCTGGGCCATGGGCGAGACCGTGGAGGACGCGGCTTTGCTGGCAGTGAAACTGACAGGGACGCTCTTTCGAGGGGGAGGAAACGGTGTTTTTTCTGACGAGTTGGAACGCAAGCAGAAAGACTCCGGCTGCTGGGATGGTTTGTGCCAGGCGTCAGAGCGGCGACACAGCAGGGTGCTGCTGAGCAGGTACGGCAGAGAGTGCAGGCAACAGGAGCTGCTGCGGCCCGCGAGGACGGCCGCGGTGCCAGAGCTGCATAGAGAACTGGGGCAGAAGAAATAGGCAGGCTGGCCGTGGAGCTCCAGGAGGGCTGGGGCCAGGCCTGCCGACGCCGTCCCCACAGGACTCTCCAGCTTCCAGACGGGCTTCCCCCGCTGATGGGCCCGAGGCCGGGCCTCGCCCTCAGGGAGGTTCCTCAGGCGGCGGGGCAGGCACTGCGGCTGAGGGCCCAGGCTGCTGGAGGCTGCTTCCCCGGTGGAGGCCGACACTGTGGCGCCCTGTTCATGCTGAGGCCACGAGAGGCCCACATCATGGCCACATGGCCTCATGGCCTGGCTCAGGGAAGATGCCACACACCTCGAGTAGTACCAGCTGCATCCTGGAAGTCCGTCAGCCTGCAGGGGAGAGAGATGATTGGGTGGGGTGACACCCACAGGGGCCCTCCGGAAAGCAACAGAGTCCCATGGCAGCACTGCCGGGGCCAACCCAGCTTGTCGCCACTGGACACCCAAGGGGAGCGTCCGACCTCCAGGGAATTTTCACATGAGCAAGGCCGGCCTTACCGAAGCCACCACTGTGAGGCTGCTCACATGTCCACACACTCGCTCGGAAAACTTTCTTTAGTCTCCAAAGAAAGTCCATTTCCTGTCTCCCCATCCACAACTAACTCCACAGAAGTGGCTACCTTCCCTCCCCTAAAACCAGTGGGGCCAGGAAGAAGGCAAGCCTCCCCGAGGCAGAGAAACCTGCCACCATCTTGCTCCTCACCAGCCCACTCTGAAAGCTCAAAGCTTCTCTTCCAGCCATTGCTCCCTCAAGCAACCCTCAGCCACCCCGTCTTGATCTGCGTTTTAAGGTTAAGCGTGACAAGTTCAGACAGGAGCAGAGAACTCCCCTGCTGACCCTGGAGGTTAGCCTACAAGGGAGACAGCAATTCATCTCTTCGAGAATCTTGCCAAGTCTAGGACCGATCCCACCCCACGCGTGGAAGGGAAAGAGAGGAAGATGGCACTGAACGCCAGCCCTGTTTGCATTCGGAGTGACTTCACTTCGTGCTGCCACGCGGGCCAGCAGGGTTCAGAACAGAATACAGAGGCCAGGAGAAAGTTTCTTCACTCTCCAAGCCCAGGCTTCCAGCGGAGGCTGATCTCAGGGAGGGAGAGCCTGTCTCACAAGCCGCCTTGTTTCCCTAAAGCAAAACTTCTCGCCCAGCCTTGCAGTTCTGGGTCTCACACAGTCTGTTCACAAAACAAGCTCGTGTGTGTGTGTGTGTGTGTGTGTGGTGGGGCAGGGGGCGGGGAGAGAGGGGCCTGCTGTCACAGCTGTAAGAAGTCACTCTGAATAGACTTCCTGGCATCCTTGAAGGGTTTCAGAGTAGCTGGAGGAAAGGGTTAGCAAAATGGTTTCTCACTCAGGTTACATTTAAAATACAAAAATAAGGAGAACAGTAGAGGTCAAGGAAGACCAGGATTCCTGTCACAGTGACAGTGACGAGTAGACGGCACCAACAAGGAGCCTACAGAGGCAACGGGAGGCTGTCCTCTTCCTGCACGGCGCCTCCCCAAGGAGGGAAAGAACAATCACAACGCACCACTGCTATGTTGTCATCTGCTACCCACACAGTGGGCGAAAGAGGCGACAGACAGTGGACCATCACAGTCGAAATGTGGAAATACAGTGTCTGACACGCAGTGGGTGCTCCACAATCCTTCTGAATAAACACACTGGACAAGCACATTCGATGAAGGGAAACAAATGCTGGTCGGGCAGGTACTGACCGTCAGGCACCGTCCTGGGCATCTGCCCTGCATTATCTCATTTAACCCTAACAAAAACCCTACGTTCAGCTCACTGATGGATTTAAGTCTCGGGTAAGCGACGTGAGCTTTCCATAATTAAGCAACTGGTAAACAGAGTGCCTGGATTAAAGTTCCATTGTGTGTGCTCTGAGGAATCAAACACTCTTCGGTCTGTCTCCTCCAGTATCACGCATCTTCAGGCACAAAACGAAAGGCAGGCAGGAAACCCTCTCTCAGCATCTGTCCCAAGCCCCTCCTGAGCAGAGCGCCTAGGACCACGGGACCACCGGCTCTCACAGCGCCTCCGGGCTGGACGAGGGCCCCACCTGTGGTGCACCGCATCACCCCGGGTGAACCCTCAGGGCCAGGAACCTCGACCACAAGTGCTCCAGACCCGACTGCCCTGACTTTAACTCCCCAGAGGTCAGAAGCTGTGGGTGGCCTGCTTCAGCAGAGGGAAAAGCTGGCCAGCTGGGCGAGGGCCACAGGAAAGTGGATCCCAGCTCCCACATCTCTGCGGTGGTCACTTTGCACCCCTGTCTCCTCTCATGGTCCTCACGACGGACAAGATGGCAGTTTGGAGAAGGGCCACCTGTCTCCCTGAACAAATAGTCAGGATGCAAATGCCAAGCAGGTGAGAGGACGATTCCATAGTTTTCTTCCTGGGGAGTTAGTAAAAGATAACCTACTAGGGCTGTGTCAGGAACTGCCAAGCAAAGACAACTTGGTCACGTCGGACATTCCGCAAGGAGCAGCTTCAAGAACATGAAGGGGGCGGCATTGTGGCCTAACAGTTTAAGCTGCCACTTGTAATGCTGGTACCCCATTTTGGGTGCTGGTTCAAGTCCCAGCTCTTCCACTTCTGATCTAGCCCCCTACTAATATGCCTGGGAAAGCAGAGAGGATGGCCCAAGCCCTTGGGTGCCTGCATCCATGTGGGAGACCTGGATGAAACTACTGGCTCCTGGCTTCGCCCTGGCACAGCCCTGGTCATTGCATCCATTTAGGGAATGAACTAGCAGATGGAAGATCTCTCTCTCTCTCTCTCTCTACTTCTGTCTTTCAAGTAAATTAAATAAATCTTAAAAAAAAAAAAAATGAAGAAACAGTACCACTTCCTAACAGTATCACATACAAATGCCCAGCCTGGGTGTCGTGTGTTAGGCTTAGAAGTAGTGGCTGGGTTAGGCAGGACTAACGGCAGCTTCCTCTTTTCTCCTTATACAGATTCCTAATGACATCAAAATCCCTCGTGTTGGGGAAGCAGAGACCCAGCTAGAACCTTTGGGCAGCCTGTGTGCCAGGCCCTCTGTTTTCACAGGTCGCCTTTTCCTCTATGCTACCAACTTCCCTACACATTTAACAAACTTCTAGAAGATCCAAAAATCTAAGTAGAAAAAGTGAGAAAATAGTTCCAAAAGCTGACACTGAGAAGAACTGCAAAAGTCAAAATCCACAGAGGCAAATAACCTCTGGTAGCCAGTGCCCACAGGAAGCACCTGCTTGGAAGGCAGCTTTGGCAAGGTCAGACCCTCCCTTGGGAGTAGGCACTGAGGCACAGTGGGCTAAGCCACCAGAGTCCCTGGTTTGAGTTTCGGCTACTCTGCTTCTGATCCTGATACAGATGTGCCTGAGACACAGCAGATGATGGCCACGTACTTGGGTTCCTGTCACCAACATGGGAAACCCAGATGCAGCTCCTGGCTCTTGGCTTCAGCCTGGCCTAGCTCCAGCTGTGTGGCCATTTGGGGAGTGAAACAGTAGATGGAAGATCTCTGTCTCTGTTTCTTCTGTCTCTGTCACTCTACCTTTCAAATAAATAAATATATCTAAAAAAAAAATAAAAAAAAGAAAACAAATCTTCCTTTCAGTATAATCTGGGCTCCCAAGGCAAAGTCTGAAAGACTGTCCTCTAAGCCTCCTTTAAATCTTTAAGTGTTAGGGGCCAGCACTACGGGCTAGTAGGTTAAGCCTCCATCTAAAGTGCCAGCGTCCCATATGGGCACCGTTCACGGTGCTGCTCCACTTCCAATCCAGCTCCCTGCTAATGGGCCTGAAAAAGTATTGGAAGATGGCCCACGTGCTTGGGCCCCTGCATCCATGTGCGAGACCCAGAAGAAGCTCCTGGCTTCGGATGAGCCCAGCTTTAGCCATTGCGGCCATTTGGGGACTGAACCAGCAGATGAAAGACCTCTCTGTCTCTCTGTAAATTTTCCTCACAAAAAAAAAAAACTTTAAAAATAAATGAATGAATTTCTAAGTGCACTTTGATGGTGTGTTTGTGTGTGTGTATATGTGTGTGTCTATGCACAAAACTTTAGGATCCAAGAGACAGGTTGCCTATCTCCAGGAAATAATGCAGAATGAGGCATGGAAGAAAAGAGAACAGAGAGAAAAGTACTTATATACATAGAAGGCCATGCACAGGTCACTAATGGAAGCCTTGCTTCAAAAATATCCAACTGAAACAAAGCTAAACTCACTGGTGACTATGTTAATTGCAAAGAATTCCCTTCAAGTTCCATCATTTTTATTCGGTTTACATACAGTTTCTAGACACATCACATAAAAACAGGCAAAGGCATTCATACTTACTCTCTTTGACTAAGGTCAAAGGATCCACCATCAGCTGACCCTCCACTCAGCAGCCTGCAGGAACTTATCTTAGGAGCAAATAAGCTGGCCTTACCTGGAAAACAAGATTTTCAACAATCTAACATTTACAGAGTCAAATCTAACGTGTTCAAATCTAATGAGGTCCTAGAGGTACAAACAGGAAACTACAGCCTGCTGAGTTCAAATTTAGGGGAAAACAAGCATGGGGGCCGGTGTTGCGGTGCAGCAGGTTGAACTGCCGCCTGAGACGCCAGCAGCCTGTATCAGAGCGCCAGTTAGAGCCCCAGCTGCTCTGCTTTCAATCCGGCTCCTGCTAGTGCATTTGGGAAAGCAGCAAACTGTCACCCACGTGGAAAGATGCAGATGGAGTTCCTAGCTCCACTGTAGCCATCTGGGGAGTGAACTACTGGGTGGAAGACTGATCTCTCTCTCTCTCTCTCCCTGCCACTCTGCCTTTCAAATAAATCTTTAAAAAAGGAAGAAAAGCAGCCTGTTTTGGTGGTTAAACTCTTCAACCTGGGTCCAACAGGAGACTGCTCAGCTGAAAAGCAAATACATGTTAGCTGATAGCAGAACCGCCGAGCAGAGTCATGCCGGCACACAGGTGGAGTCAGTCTACCAGGCCACAGCGCCAGCCCAGCCCCGTATTCTTATTGGCACCAGAAGATCTCTCTCCTCCCCTCAGCCCTTTCACAACTGCAAGGAAAGGGGAAAGGCACAGAGCAGGCAACAATTGTTATACCACAAAATGCCAGCTATGACAAGCAACGTTCTGTTACAAAAGCCATTAACGGGCTGGACCTGTGGCGTAGTAGGTTAAGCTTCTGCCTGCGGTGCCGGCATCCCATATGGGCACCGTTTCAGGGTGCCCAGTTTGTATCCTGGCTGCTCCACTTCCAATCTGGCTCCCTACTAATGGCCTGGGAAAGCAGCAGAAGATGGCCCAAGTGCTTGGGCTCCTGAACCCACATGGGAGACTTGGAAGAAGTTCCTGGCTCTGGCCTGGCCCCGCTGTGGCTGTTGCCCCCATTTGGGGAGTGAACCAGTGGATGATTGATCTCTCTCTGTGTCTCCTTCTATCTGTGTCTCTGCCTCTCAAATAAATAAATAAATCTTAAAAAAAAAAAAAAAAAAAAAAAAGCCAGAACTATCTTGTTACTTGGGAGCTTTAGGGAGACTTACTATATTACCAGTAACAAGTTTCAGATACAGGTGTCACCTGGCTCTAATAGGCAACAGGAAAGGACTTGGAGACACCTGGAGAAGGTACATGGGAACAAAAACCTGTTTCCTTATTTCTAGTTATTTATTTGAAAAAAGGAACGGAGCCGGGGTAGAGATCTTCCAAGCATTGGTTCACTCCCCAAATGGCCACAGCAGCCAGGTCTGAGTCAGGCCGAAACCATGAGCAAGAACTCTCTGGGTCTCCCGTATGGGTGGCAGGAACCCAAGTATTTGGGCCAGCTCCACTTCCTTCCCAGGTGCACTAGGAGGAAGCTAGATCAGAGGCAGAGCAGCTGGGACTCAAACCACAGTCTGAGATGGCATGTCAGCATTGCAGGCCGCAGCTTAACCCTCTATGCCACAATGCCAGCCCCAGTGCTTCAGATTTCTGAAAACATTGGGTAAAGAGTTCAAAAAGTGACTGTCTGTCATCAGGGCCAGACCCTGTTATCTAAATACTATCTAGTAACAAAAGGAGCCAGGGCGCTTTGAAAAATGGCTGACTACAGGGCTGAGGCAGGGCAGCAAGAGACAGGCCTGGGATCCCTTGTGCTCCAGAGAGTAAGGAAGTGCTCCAAACTCCACCGGGACCCATTAAAAGCTCACCGAAACAGCTAGCATCACGCTTAGAACTGGAACACTAGGCATTTTCCCCATTTCCACTCAGCTCTGCATTAGAAAAAAAATTTTTAAACTTTTTTTTATTTAGTAAATATAAATTTCCGAAGTACAGTTTATGGATTACAATGGCTTCCCCTCCCCCATAATTTCCCTCCCACTCGCACCCCCCCATCTCCCGCTCCCTCTCCCATTCCATTCACATCAAGATTCATTTTCAATTATCTTTATATACAGAAGATCGATTTAGTATATACTAAGTAAAGATTTCCTCAGTTTGCACCCACACAGAAACACAAGGTGTAAAAATACTGTTTCAGTACTAGTTATAGCATTACTTCACATTGGACAACACATTAAGGACAGATCCCACATGAGAAGTACACAGTGACTCCTGCTGTTGACTTAACAAGTTGACACTCTTGTTTATGGCGTCAGTAATCTCCCTAGGCTCTAGTCATGAGTTGCCAAGGCTATGGAAGCCTTTTGAGTTCGCCGACTTCGATCTTATTCCGACAGGGTCATAATCAAAGTGGAAGATCTCTCCTCCCTTCAGAGAAAGATACCTCCTTCTTTGATGGCCCCGTTCTTTCCACTGGGATCTCACGCGCAGGAATCTTTCATTTAGGTCTTCTTTTTTTTTTTTTTTTTTCCAGAGTGTCTTGGCTTTCCATGCCTAAAATACTCTTATGGGCTCTTAAGCCATATCCAAATGCCTTAAGGGCTGATTCTGAGGCCAGAGTGCTATTTAAGACATCTGCCATTCTATGAGTCTGCTGTGTATCCCGCTTTCCATGATGGATCGTTCTCTCCCTTTTTGATTCTATCAGTTAGTATTAGCAGACACTAGTCTTGTTTGTGTGATCCCTTTGACTCTTAGACCTATCAGTGTGATCAATTGTGAACTGAAATTGATCACTTGGACTAGTGAGATGGAATTGGTACATGCCACCTTGATGGGATTGTATTGGAATCCCCTGGCACGTTTCTACCTCCACCATTTGGGGCAAGTCTTATTGAGCATGTCCCAAATTGTACGTCTCCTCCCTCTCTTACATTTAACAGGGATCAACAATAGATGCTGGAGAGGATGTGGGGGAAAAGGACACTAACCCGTTGTTGGTGGGAATGCAAACTGGTTAAGCCACTATGGAAGTCAGTCTGGAGATTCCTCAGAAACCTGAATATAACCCTACCATACAACCCAGCCATACCACTCCTTGGAATTTACCCACAGGAAATTAAATTGGCAAAAAAAAAAAAAAAAAAAAAGCTGTCTGCTTATTAATGTTTATTGCAGCTCAATTCACAATAGCTAAGACCTGGAACCAACCCAAATGCCCATCAACAGTAGACTGGATAAAGAAATTATGCGACATGTACTCTATAGAATACTATACAGCAATCAAAAACAATGAAACCCAGTCATTTGCCACAAGATGGAGGAATCTGGAAAACATTATGCTGAGTGAATTAAGCCAGTCCCAAAGGGACAAATATCATATGTTCTCCCTGATTGGCGACAACTAACTGAGCACCAAAGGGGAAACCTGTTGAAGTGAAATAGACACTATGAGAAACAGTGACTTGATCAGCTCTTGTCCTGACTGTTGTTGTACAATGTAATACTTTATTTTAGTATTTTGTTGTTGTTGTTGTTCTAGTACTATTGGTTGAAGTCTGTAATCAACACACAATTATTCTTAGGTGTTTAAATTTTAACTGCATTAGAAATTCTAATCAGGGCCGGCGCCATAGCTCAACAGGCTAATCCTCCGCCTGCGGCGCCAACACACAGGGTTCTAGTCCTGGTCGGGGCACCTGATTCTGTCCCAGTTGCCCCTCTTCCAGTCCAGCTCTCTGCTGTGGCCCGGGAAGGCAGTGGAGGATGGCCCAAGTGCTTGGGCCCCTGCACCTGCATGGGAAACCAGGAGAAGCACCTGGCTCCTGGCTTCAGATCAGCGCGGTGCGCCGACTGCAGCGGCCATTGGAGGGTGAACCAACGGTAAAGGAAGACCTTTCTCTCTGTCTCTCTCTCTCTCACTGTCCACTCTGCCTGTCAAAAAAAAAAAAGAAAGAAAGAAAGAAAGAAAGAAAGAAAGAGAAATTCTAATCAGTATAACAAAGAAAGAAAAAAAGAAATCAAAGACATATAGAACGGAATGAGTTAAACTATTTATTTCCAAGAAGAAATTGGAACTTACACATTGCTAATGGGCAAGCAAAATAGTTTTTTAAAATCTCTGAAAAATAGTTTGGCAGTTCTTACAAAGTTTAACATGTAACAATCCCAGCAATCCCATTCTAACATTCACACAAAGATTTACACATGGATGTTTACAACAGTATCTTTCATAACAGCCCCAAGCTCGAAACAATCCAAATGTCCATCAAACAGGAAAGGAATCAACAAAACAGATCTACCCATATCACGAAAAGTGAAGGAATGAGCTGCTAGGAGGACACAGACTCATCTCAAAAACATTCTGCTAAGTCAAAGAAGCCAGACAGGGGCCGGCGCCATGGCGCAGTATGTTAACCCTCCGCCTATGGTGCCGGCATCCCATATGGGCACCCGGTCTAGTCCCAGCTGCTCCTCTTCCCATCCAGCTCTCTGCCCTCGCCTGGGAAAGCAGTGAAACATGTCCAAGCCCTTGGGCCCTGCATCCACCTGGGAGACCCAGAAGAAGCTCCTGGCTCCTGGCTTCAGATTGGCACAGCTCCAGCCATTGTGGCCATCTGGGGAGTGAACCAGTGGATGGAAGCCCTCTCTCTCTGTCTCTCCCCTTCACTGTCTGTAACTCTACCTCTCAAATAAATAAATATAATCTCAAAAAAAAAAAAAAAAAAGAGGCCAGTGCCACGGCTCAATAGGCTAATCCTCCGCCTGCGGTGCCGCCATCCTGGGTTCTAGTCCCGGTCGGGGCGCTAGATTCTGTCCCGGTTGCCCCTCTTCCAGGCCAGCTCTCTGCTGTGGCCTGGGAGTGCAGTGGAGGATGGCCCAAGTGCTTGGGCCCTGCACCCCATGGGAGACCAGGAGAAGCACCTGGCTCCTGCCTTCGGATCAGCGCGGTTCACCAGCCACAGCGCGCCGGCCGCGGCGGCCACTGGAGGGTGAACCAATGGCAAAAAGGAAGAACTTTCTCTCTGTCTCTCTCTCTCACTGTCCACTCTGCCTGTCAAAAATAAATAAATAAATAAATAAAGAGAAGCCAGACACAAAGACTATGTATCATATGATTCCATTTTCATAAAACTTTCAGGAAAGACAAAATCGTAAAGACAAAGCTGATCAGTGGTTACTTGGGGCAGAGGGTGATGGCAAATGAGCACAACTGGATTTTTTTGGAGTAATGAAAGTGTCCTAAAACCAGTTTGAGGCAATGGTTGTACAAATAGAAAAATCTACTTGAAGCCACTACACAATGTTTTTATAGTTGATGAAGCAAATGTATGTTATGTGTATAATACCTCCATAAAGCTAGTAAAAGTGAAAAGGAGGAGCGGGGCTTTGGCAAAGTGGTTAAAACCACTGCCTGCAGTGCCAGCATCCCATATGGGCACCAGTTCAAGTGCTGGCTGCTCTACTTCCAATCCAGCTCTCTGCTTATAGCCTGGGAAAGCAGAAGATGGTGCAAGTCCTTGGGTCCCTGCACCCATGTGGGGAACCTGGAAGAGGCTCCTGGTTCCTGACTTTGGATCAGCCCAGCTCCAGCAATTGCAGCCATTGGGGAATGAATCACTGGATGGAAGACCTCTCTCTCTCTCTCTCTCTCTCTCTCTCTATGCCTCTGCCTCTCTGTAACTCTTACTTGCTTTTCTTTTCTTTTTTCTTTTTCTTTTCTTTTTTTTACTTATTTGACAGGTAGAGTTAGACAGTGAGAGAGAGAGAGACAGAGAGAAAGGTCTTCCTTCCGTTGGTTCACCCCCCAAATGGCTGCTACGGCTGGTGCTGCACCGATCTAAAGCCAGGAGCCAGGTGCTTCCTCCTGGTCTCCCAGGCAGGTGCAGGCGCCTAAGCACTTGGGCCATCCTCCACTGCACTCCCGGGCCACAGCAGAGAGCTGGCCTGGAAGAGGAGCAACCAGGACAGAATCAGGTGTCCCAACCGGGGACTAGAACCTGGTGTGCTGGTGCCGCAGGTGGAGGATTAGCCTAGTGAGCCATGGTGCTGGCCTGCAATTTAAATTTTTTTAAAATTTTTTGAAGTCATTAATACTGAAAGAAAAATTTAATTTGGTTTTCTTCAGACTATAAGGTAGGAAATATACAATCAACTTCAACTTTTCCTTGAAATTATACTGGCAGAAATGGACTTTGCCATTGAACAACTTTAAAAAAAAAAAAAAAAAGCAATGCACGCTCCATTATCTAAATCAGGCTTAACTGGGGAATCCACCTGTCACCCCTAACATACAAGATCTGAAGTCACATGACTTAGGAACGACCTCGCCATCACACAAGTCTTTTTAAAGGTGGCCACCGTGGGGCCAGAGCTGTGGCACAGCGAGTTAAGCCTCTGCCTGTGGCAGAGTGGGTGCCAGTTCGTGTCCCAGCTGTTCCTCTTCCAATCCAGCCCTGCTGTGGCCTGGGAGGGCAGTGGAGGATGGCCCAAGTGCTTGGGCCCTGCACCCGTGTGGGAGACCTGGGGAAGGCTCCCGATCAGCTCAGCTCTGGCCGTTGTGGCCATTTGGAGAGTGAACCAGTGGATGGAAGAAGACCTCTCTCTTCCTCTGTCTGTAATTCTGCTCTCAAATAAATTAATTAAAAAAAAAAAAGCAGCCACTTTAAAATGAACTAGTCGTCCAGCACACACCACTCTAGTCTGCTTGTGAATCTGCAGACTCTGACTCAAAGGGAGTTCCAGGGAGAACCCTGAGCCTGGCACAGGAAGTTTAATAACAGCACTGTCTCTGAAGTCCATCAACACACAGTAACGGGGTTTGGAAGAGGGGGAGGTCTCAAACATTTAAAGGAAAAACTGTTTAACACTGATGCTTTGGTAAAACCTCAACAAAAAACCACACGAGCCCTTGTCTTGCCCTCAACTGAGAAAGCAGCTGCTGTCAGCACCAGCTGAGAAATGGGCGCCTAGAGGCCGAGATCAGGACTCTCGGGTTAGAGTCAAGGAAACAAGGGGGCAGGGTTT
Organism: Lepus europaeus; assembly: GCF_033115175.1. NCBI lineage: Eukaryota > Metazoa > Chordata > Mammalia > Lagomorpha > Leporidae > Lepus > Lepus europaeus. The sequence continues at coordinate 163,122,616 of NC_084827.1, read as the reverse complement.
TCACAACCACTGTGTTTTCAAGGAGGGAGCAGGCTGCCTTTCATCTCCTTGAAACTTGACGGGAAAGTCAGACTTCCTTGAAGTCAAGCCAGGGCAGCTGGAGGGCAAGCAATGGGGCAGGACAATCAATCACATTCCTCCCCGCCCAATCAATCTTTCAGAGTCAAGGGCAGAAAATAAGCCACAGTTGCACAGACTTCAATTAAGAAAAAAAAGAAAAATACCCAGGCAGAAGGGGCTTGGCTCCTGGGACAGGCACCCATGCAACAGACATGCCTATGATAATGGTTTCACCTTGAACTCAGCAGCCTTCACTTCCACTCAATCCATCAAGTCTGCCCAGCTTCAAGCATAAGGCCTTGAATCCATCTATTCTCCATTCCACTGTCATTACCTTATCAAGCCACTGTCGCCACTCACTGCTCATTTCCCTGCTTCTACTCCTACCCTTTACTATCATGTATTTTCCAGACAGAGGCCACAGAGCTCTTTTTAAAACACAGCCTAGGGGCCAGCACTGTGGCGTAGCGGCTGAAGCTGCCGCCTACAGCACTGGCATCCCATATGGGCGCTGGTTCAGGTCCCGGCTGTTCCACTTCTGATCCAGCTCTCTGCTTTGGCCTGGGAAAGCCGCAGAAGATAGCCCAAATCCTTGGGTGCCTGCACCTGCATGGGAGACCTGGAAGAAGCTCTGGTCTCTAAAATTTCCAGTAAATCCTGGACTTTGGTTTTTCCAGTTTGGGCCCAACTGAAAAAATCGAAGGACCTATGTCTCTCATCTTATAGAGACACCAACTAATCAGTCTATTTGGATTATATTAGAAGGACTGTCAAGATGTGATGTGGTACCAGACTTTAAGTTTCTATAATGGAAAATGCTATTAATACAAATGTTTGAGAATTAGAAAGTCTAATGATCTTGTGTTACTAGACATGATAGTTATCTTGATGAGAAAGCCCCAGAGGCCTAAAGGGTTAAATACTTGTAAAATCCCACAGGTGCTTTCAAGAATACTGTGAAGTAAGCAAGTGCCTCTTGTTGGTTGATGAGTTTATAATTTTAAGCATGGCAACTTAAAGTCTTTTGTCATCCACAGTTATATATGATGTGCTGCTCATAAAACTAAAGCATTGTTGGTTCTGTGTTTAGCTGTCCTCCTATAGGTTCCTATGGACTTTTTCCAGCCACTTCCATTGTATTCAGTACTTTGGGATGGCTCTGTAAACAGATGAAGCCAATAATGTATTAACAGTACCAACTGAGAGAAAGTATGGTTAACTGAGGTTACTAAAAACAAAAAGCAATTCAAATCAATTGGCAATCTACAAAAAGAGTTAAAGATTTTAAAAGCCATTATTAAAATAGCTATATTGGTCTATTATGCTATGTTATATGTGTGTACATATTGTATGTCCACATGGCGAAATTTTATTAAGAGTTTTATTTTAAATGGCTTATAGATAAGATTGTCCATAAATTTAAGCTGCTAAAATCAAAGATACATTTTAATTTGTGTGACCTGAATCTGTGTATCATATGTTTTAAACGTGTTGGTAGAAAGAAACTAAAAACATTTTAGATGGTTGTGCTTAAGTTTACTGGCTAAACAAACTACACCATGTTAGATATTTAAGAGGTGTTTTCAAATACATGATTCTTAAAATTTATAGAAGGCATTGGACCTTCTGGTAAATGTTTTCTTAAGTTGTTATCTAATGGTTGAAACGGTTTGCTAAGTATTCATGTAATATTGCTATTGTCAGCAAGCGATCTAGGACTTGCTCCCTCATTTCTCTATTCTAAGCCCAACTTGTTCTTTCATTTCTCTATTCTCTTCAAGGTAGGAAACTAATTCTATTATAAAGGAATCTGTAGGACGCACAATTTAATCTTTAGACCTTATAAAAGAGATGGCTAACATTTTTCTGTAATAGCATAGCCAAAATAAGAACTTAAATAATAATCTCACAGCTAGATTCACTTCGCCATCAGCGAAGTATACAGTAAGTAGAAAAAACCTCCCTTTCAGACCAAAGGGAAAGAAAGTTTTAAAGTGAGAATATAATTTTCTTCATGGGCATTGTCTACCTTAGAAAAACTACTACAGAACATGCCTGTGACTATAGACTTGTAGTTCAGGCCACCAAAGATTAGAGATGGGACTTGGGCACTCCCTTGACTTGCATCCTCTGGTCTGCTTTAACACAAACCAGGAGGAAAAGAAAGCTAGGCATCAGAAGCAATGGGTGGCAGGCCTATTAATGGCTGATCTGTACAGTGATCTGCCCTCAAGGAGACCCAACAGGCCAGTCCACTGCAGTGGCTTTCAAAAATGTGGTAAGCCTGGGCTTCAGCAGAAGTCAGCTAGTGAAGAGCCCTGGCAGCTCTGCCAAGAGTTGGATCACTGGAAATGGACCTGCCCTGGAGTCGAAGGATGCCCAGGTCAGAGCCACAGATCTTATTGGCTCTAAGCTGAAAAGCCCTTCACTCAGCCCAACTTCCAAAGTGACCACTGCAGCTGAGGGGATGGTCAAGTAGGGTCAGCAACATTGCAGGCAGAACTGTAAATTTCTTGTTAGAGATGCCACCTGCCTTTACCTGGCCAGCTCTCCTCCCAGGCCAGCCAAGTAATGAAAGTCAACAGAGTGCCTTCCCCTAGGAGGTTCACACCTCCCTTAGGATATACCCCATGTGAAGAGATAGATAGGTCTGGGCCTCTTAACTTACAAGGCCTAAAGCCCACCAGATTATTATTAAGCCCCTTCTATCAGGTTCTATTTGCCTCTCAATCAGAAAACTTAATTGTAGCTTAGACAGCACCTTTCTTAGCTCCTCTAATAATGACTCTGTCCTTTGTTCTAGACCCTGTCTAGTGCACTTGGGCCTCATTCCTTTGTAATCATAACCTCTACTCTACCACCAATGGCTCTACTCCCAACCTGTGTACTGATGGTCCTCTTCCCCACTTAATGCTGTATAATTGTTCAAACCTGGTAAATGCCACTCTTAGGATCATTGGTTACTATCCTCACCCTGTCTTTTATGACCTTGTCTAAATATGATCAGAGTCGGTAAACTTGGAAGGCTTCCATAGCCTTGGCAACTCATGACGACAGCCTAGGATGGTTACTGGCGCCATGAACTAGAGTGTCAATTTGTTGGGTCAACAACAGGAGCCACTGTGCACTTGCTCCTCATGTGGGATCTCTGTCCTTAATGTGCTGTACATCGTGATTTAATGCTATAACTAGTACTCAAACAGTATGTTTCACTTTGTGTTTCTATGTGGGTGCAAACTGTTGAAATCTTTATACTAAATTGATCTTCTGTATATAAAGAGAATTGAAAATGAATCTTGATGCGAATGGAAGGGGAGCGGGAGAGGGGAGGGTTGCGGGTGGGAGGGAAGTTATGGGAGGGGGAAGCCATTGTAATCCATAAGCTGTACACTGGAAATTTATATTCATTAAATAAAAGTTAAAAAAAAAAAAAAAAAAAGAAGCTCCTGGCTCCTGCCTCCTGGCTTTGGATCAACGCAGCTCTGGCTGTTGAGGCCATCTGGGGAGTGAACCAGCAGATAGAAGACATCTCTCTCTCTCTCTGTATAACTCTTTCAAATAAATAAATATCTTAAAAAAAAAAAAATACACAGCCTAAAGCCATGTGAGGACTCCAAGGTCTCATGTAGTCCAGTGCCTGCCTCTCACTCTGACCTTAACCAGAGCCACTGTCCCCGTCACCAGGCCTGTTCCCTCCTCTGGGACTGTGCTGTGCCTTCTGAAATACTCAGTTCAGTTCCCTCACTCCACATTCAGCTAAAGGTCTTCCACCTTTTTTTTTTTTTTTTTTTTTTTTTTCTGACAGGCAGAGTGGACAGTGAGAGAGAGAGACAGAGAGAAAGGTCTTCCTTTGCTGTTGGTTCACCCTTCAATGGCCACCGCGGTTGGCCATGGGGTGCAGGACCCAAGGACTTGGGCCATCCTCCACTGCACTCCCGGGCCACAGCAGAGAGCTGGCCTGGAAGAGGGGCAACTGGGATAGAATCCGGCACCGCACCCCAACCGGGACTAGAAGCGGGTGTGCCAGCGCCACAGGCGGAGGATTAGCCTATTGAGCCATGCTGCTGGCCCCACCTTGTTATCTTGATTTCCTTTGTTCACTCCTTCACCACCTAAAATAACTACACATTAATGTTTCCTTACACTTGCCTAAAGAAACAATGGCAGGATAAACAAAATGATTCTTTTTAATGAGACTTCCTTTCACTTTCCACCAGTTTATTTATGGGCCGGGTGTTGTAGCATAGCAAGAAAAGCTGTCGCCTGCAGCGCCAGCATTCCACATGGCCACTGGTTTGAATCTTGGCTGCTCCACTTCTGGTTCAGCTCTCTGCTAATAGCCTGGGAAAGCAGTAAAAGATGGCCTGAGTCCTTGGGCCCCTGCACCCACAAGGGAAACCCAGAAGAAGCTCCTGGCTCCTGCCTATTGCAGCCATTTGGGGAGTGAACAAGCAGATGGAAGAGCTCTTTCTCTCTTTCTCTGCAATCCCACCTTTCAAATAAATAAAATAATCTTTTTAAAAATTACTTATTTATTTGAAAGGCAAAGTTACAGAGAGAAAGAGGGAAATATAGAGAGAAAGATCCTTCATCCATCCGTTTACCCCCCAAAATGACCGCAACAGTCGGAGCTAGGACAGACAGGAGCCAGGAGCTTCTTCCAGATCTCCCACATGGGTGCAGCAGCCTAAGGACTTGGGCCACTTTCCACTGCTTTCCCAGGTGATTAGCAGGGAGCTGGATCAGAAGTGGAGCAGCCGGGACTCAAACCAGCCCATGTGGGATGCCAGCATCACAGGTGGCAGCTTAATCCACTATACCACAGCACTGGCCCCAACAAAATGATTTTTTTTTTTTTTTAAGATTTGTTTATTTACTTGAGAGTAGAGTTACAGACAGAGAAAGGAGAAACAGAGAGAGAGGTTTTCCATCTGCTGGTTCATTCCCCAAATGGCTGCAACAGCCTGAGCTGAGCCGATCCAAAGCCAGGAGCATCTTCCAGGTCTCCCACATGGGTGCAGAGGCCCAAGCACTTGGGCCATCCTCCACTGTTTTCCCTAGTGCATTAGCAGGGAGCTGGATCAGAAAAGGAGCAGCCAATAGGCTAATCCTCCGCCTGCGGCGCCAGCACACCCAGTTCTAGTCCCAGTTGGGGCGCTGGATTCTGTCCCGGTTGCCCTTCTTCCAGGCCAGCTCTCTGCTGTGGCCCGGGAGTGCAGTGGAGGATGGCCCAAGTCCTTGGGTGCCTGCACCCACATGGGAGACCAGGAGAAGCACCTGGTTCCTGGCTTCGGATCAGCGCAATGCGCCGGCCGCAGCGCGCCGGCCGCGGCAGCCATTGGAGGGTGAACCAACGGCAAAAGGAAGACCTTTCTCTCTCTCTCTCTCTCTCACTGTCCACTCTGTCAAAAAAAAAAAAAAAAAAAAAGAAAGAAAGAAAAAGAAAAGGAGCAGCTGGGACTCGAACCCGCACCCACACGAGATGCTAGCACCACAGGCAGATGTTTAACCCACTACTCCACTGTGCCAGCCCCATAAAATGATTTTTTAGAAAAGATTACCAATGGGGTTGGAAACAGACACAGATGTATAGTCTTGCATGTAATTTCTTAATCTCTGAGCTATATAAATGGATCACTTGGTCAAAAATCATGTTTATTATATCTTAAAATAAAAACTAAATTTTTTAAAATTTATTTATTTGAAAGACGGTGTTACAGAGGTAGAGATGGAGAAACGGAGAGAGAGAGAGGTCTTCCATCCACTGGTTCACTCCCAAAATGGCCAAAACAGCCAGAACTGAGCAGATCCAAAGCTAGGAGCTAGGAGCCAGGAGCTTCTTCTGGGGCTCCCAGAAGGGACCCAAGCACTTGGGCCATCTTCCACTGCTTTCCCAGGGCATAGCAGGGAGCTGGATAGGAAATGGAACAGCCAGGAATTGAACCGGCACCCGTATGAGATTCCAGTGCTGTAGGTGGGGGCATTAATCCGCTGTATCACATCACTGGCCCCAAAACTAAATTATTTATGCATTTCTTTGCTATTTGTCTACCTTTTTAATTATATATCTTTTATAGATTATATTTTTTTAATTTATTGTTATTTGTCTATCTTTTCTTCCAGAATGAAAGCTATCTGGGAATAGGGGTCATGTTCACCCAGTTTGCGCCTGGTCCTAGAACGTAATTGGGGCGCCTTCGACACTGACTGGATAAACAGATGCATCTATCACAACTCTGAGTGAGCTGTGCCTATTCACAATGCCTCCAATGTAGACACTGTCCCATCAGGCCCCAGTCTCCCTCCCTTAGCGTAAAGTTTCTTTACAAATCAACTCCTTTTCTTTTTTTTTTTTTTTTTTTTTAATTTGACAGGTAGAGTCATAGACAGTGAGAGACAAAGAGAAAGGTCTTCCTTCCGTTGGTTCACTCTCCAAATGGCCGCTATGGCCGGCATTGCACTGATCCGAGGCCAGGAGCCAGGTGCTTCCTCCTGGTCTCCCATGCGGGTGCAGGGGCCCAAGCACTTGGGCCATCCTCCACTGCCTTCCCGGGCCACAGCAGAGAGCTGGACTGGAAGAGGAGCAACCAGGACTAGAACCCGGCGCCCATATGGGATGCTGGCGCCGCAGGCAGAGGATTAACCAAGTGAGCCACAGCGCTGGCCCCACAAATCAACTCCTTACTAAAATGAACTAATTTGAGGGAATGGTCATTTACCTTCTCTACAGATAACATTGGCCTCGTTTCAGTGTTTTTCCAAAAATTCCTGAGCAAAAAGATAAATAGCACCTGACTGACAGAAGCCTATTTTGCCATCATCAATTACCAGATGAACACTGTATCACTCACAGGATCACTGACCCACTGGAGAGGACCAGAGCATTTCGGACCCATCAGAGACCTATTCCTAAACTGAACACACACTTCCCAACCCCATCTTCAATCTATACACTCCCTTACCCTAACCTCAGGAGCCTGGGAATTAAGCTATCGCTGCCTGGCTCTGTGCTCTGCAGGTAAACACCTACTTCCACTACGCTAACGTCAGTGGTTTTCTGTGTGTCCAGCGAGCAGACTCAGTTTTGGGGGGTTCTATGACACGAGCAGCTAAAGAAGAAAGTTTTTTACTCTCTTATTCTGTCACTGACAACACAGCACCGAGTACTTCATCTCTGGTCATCAAAATGTGTGCATTCAGGGAATGGGGCGAGTGTTACACTCCAAAGAATTCTCCAATGGCACCAGCTGGGCATCTTATAATTTATTCAGTTCTGACACTAACTACCTAAAGATAGCATCAGATCTCACCGGTTAAGGGTTCAGTCCCAGACTGTACCTGCTTCAGATGGCCTGACCCATGAACTGTAAATTGGAGTGCCCAGGACATGTTGTCTGTGTTCAACAATTCAAGTGGCTCACAGAACTCAGGGAAACACTTGACTCCCATGTATTCTAAAGGCACTAAAGGGATCCATGTGAACAGCCAGGTGGAAGAGATGCATGTGGCAAGGCCTCTGGTAAGGGGCCCAGCAATACCACAGCAATCTAGACACACTATGGACGTGATCCTTTGGGGTTTTTCTGGAGGCTTCATTATGTAGGACATCATTGGCCTTCAGTGATCAGCTCAACCCTAAAGCATGCTCCCCTCAGAGGCTGGGTGCTAGGACTGAAAGTTCCAACACTTTAATCACTTGATTGGTTTCCATAGCAACCCTCCTTCATCCATCAGGAGCATCCAGTCATCAGTCATCTATCTCCTTAGCACATATAGATACACTTATCACGTAGGGACAGTCCAAGCATTTGAGGAGCTGTGTGAAAGGAACCAGGAGCAGAGACCAAATATATACTCTGCACTGTTATTGTAACACAATATCACAGCAGCAAAGCCACAAGCTGGGCCTCCTTATATTTAAACAGGTACCTCTACCACCTTCTCCTTGTTGCCACTTCTTTACTCAGTGCATGGGTTCTGCCACAACAATGCCCCACCCATTCTTGTTTTTTTTTTTTTTTTTTTTTTTAGGATTTATTTGAAAGTCAGAGTTACACAGAGAGAGAAGGAGAGGCAGAGAGAGAGAGAGAGAGAGAGGTCTTCCACCCGCTGGTTCACTCTCCAACTGGCCACACAGCTGGAGATACACCAATCTGAAGCCAGGAGCTTCTTCTGGGTCTCCCACGTGGGTGCAGGGGCCCAAGGACTTAGCCATCTTCTACTGCTTTCCCAGGCCATAGCAGAGAGCTGGATCAGAAGTGAAGCAGCCGGGACTCAAACCAGCGCCCATGTGGGATGTCAATACTGCAGACAGTGGCTTTACCCACTGTGCCACAGCACCGGCCCCAACCCCACCCTTTTTCCTCCTCTCGAGGCCCTCACCACCACCGAAGCCATCCACAGTTCCTCTGTTGATCCTCTCTCTCCCACATCCAGGCAATCTGCTCTTCAAGATTTCAACAGTTATCCGCAGGCGACCATTCTGTAGACTTGACCTCCCGCTGCTTCGTTTCTGCACTGCCAACTGCCTGTTCCACCTTTTCCGAATGCAGGTCCAACCACTTCAACCCAGCTTGTCAAACTCACTCTCCACTCCTGGCCTACCAATTTCCTTCAGTGGGACCTGCTTTTTCCTAGTCATCTTAGGGGGACACTTAAGCCACTTCTGACTTTTTCCTTTATTTCCCCAATGCCAAACCAGTTGTGAATCTTAAGAGAGAGCCCGTATTCATAGCATCCTTCCTGCTTTCTTTATGACCACCACAGCCCAATCCGGAGCATCCAGACTGAAGAACCAGGTCTCCCCTTCCTAATTCACCCTGCAGCCAATCTCCAGATTAACTCCGCTCAAATACTGATCAGGTCACTCTCTTTTCAAGAACTGTCATGAGGGACGGTGCCATGGCTCACTCGGTTAATTCTCCGCCTGCAGTACCGGCATCCCATATGGGCGCTGGGTTCTGTCCTGGTTGCCCCTCTTCCTGTCCAGCTCTCTGCTGTGGCCAGGGAGTGCAGTGGAGGATGGCCCAAGTGCTTGGGCCCCTGCACTCGCATAGGAGACCAGGAGGAAGCACCTGGCTCCTGGCTTCGGATCGGCATAGTTCCGGCCGTAGCGGGCATTTGGGGGATGAACCAATGGAGGGAAGACCTTTCTCTCTAATAAAAAAAATTTAAAAAAAAAAAAAAAAAAAAGAATTGTCAATGAGCCCTCACTAAGCATTACAGTGGCCAAAGAACTGTATCAGAGTAATCTAGGGGTCTGGATTCCGGAGCCCCTCCTTCAGATGATGCATCTGGCCTGCTGTGGGGCCAGGAGTCTGTATTTTTAACAAGTGTCCCAGATGACTGTCACTGTGTCAACAAATGAAATATAGATTTCTAAGCTTGGAGTGAAAGACTGCACCGTCTGGCCCTGACCCTTTTTTAAGGCTTATTCCTTTCGCTGGCCTTGCACTAAATGCTGGGATAAACCTTTAAAATGTCTGTCTGCCGGGCTTTACTCTGGTAAGCTTCCACCTCCTAAAACCTTACCAGATGTTAACACTTCCAGATCCAGTTCATGCCCCACCCTCCCCCTGAGTCCCTACTCTGCCAGGGCTGTCTTACATCACTGTTGCCCCTCTACATGGGGATAATCCAGAAGCTCTATGACGGTTTTCACAGGAAATCCCTGTGCATCTGTAACAGACCAATGCAGAGCTGTCTGATGGAAGGGGTGGGTAGGGGCATGAGAGGAAGCCTTCTCCTAGCTTGGCCCCCTCCTCAACTAGCACAGGTGAAACAGGCATGAAGTTTGGAACAAATGAGCTGGATGATTTTCCCACAACTTCTGTCTCTGCAGCTTTGTTCTGTAAAGCCAGGGTCTTGCACACCAATCCCGTACGCCCGTTTTCTCCTGATGCACCTGCATCTCCTCTGGGACTGTGAGGAAGGGGATGCCACAATGGCCACTCAGAAGTTAAATTCCACAGGGCCAGCATTGTGGCACAGTGCGTTAAGCACTGGCATCAAATAGATGCTGGTTTGTGTCCACCGGCTGCTCCACTTCCAATTCAGTGTAATGTTAATGCGCCTAGGAAAGCAAGGGAAGACGGCCCAAGTAAGTGCTTGGGTCATAAACCCGTGTGGGAGACCCAGATGAAGCATCTGCCTTCTACCTAGCCCAGCTATGGCCACTGCAGCCATCTGGGGAGTGAGCCAGCAGATGGAAGACACATCGTGCTCTCTCTCTCTGGCTCTCCCTCAACTTTCCTCCTCAAGTGAGCATGAATGATTAACAGCCTACCTAGAAAATCTACCTCACAGGCAGGCGCTGTGGTGTAGTGGGTTAAGCCATCACCTCAATGCCACCATCCTATGTAGGCGCCAGTTCACGTCCTGGCTGCTACACTTCCGATCCAGCAATCTGCTGATGACCTGGGAAAGCAGCAGAACATGGCCCAAATGCCTGGGCCCCTGTACTCACATGGGAGACCTGGAGGAAGCTCCTGGCTTCCACCTGGCCCAGCCCTGGCTAATGTGGCCATTTGGGGAGTGAACTAGTGGATAGAAGATCCCTATCTCTCCCCCTCTCTCTGTAACTCTGCCTTTCAAGTAAATCTTAAAAAAATCTACCTAGGAAGCTCAAACCACCCAATCTCCAGAAGCCGGGCTGAGAAACTTGAACAAAGTCTCTATCTCTACAGAAAGCAGTCAGCAGAGCGTGTGGCACGTGAGATCTGCAGCATCCTTTTCCTCCCTCATCTAGCGGTTTCCCTAAGCCACACAACATGAGAAATGGTTCAGAGTCCCCGCTGCTATGGCCTGGGAAAGCAGTAGAAGACGGCCCAAGTGCTTGGGCCCCTGAACCTGCATGGGAGACCCGGAGGAAGCTCCTGGCTCCTGGCTCTGGATCGGCACAGCTCCAGCCATTACAACCATTTGGGGAGTGAACCAGCGGATGGAAGACCTCTCTGTCTCTCCCTGTGTCTGTAACTCTCTCAATAAATAAATAAATCGGAAAAAAAAAAAAAAAAAAAAAAAGGAAATGGTTCAGAGGGGCCAGCGCTGTAGCACAGCAGATTAAGCCTCCCCCTGCAGTGCCAGCATCCCATATGGGTTGGAATCCTGGCTATTCCACTCCTGACCCTGCTTCCTGTTGATGGCCTGGGAAAGCAGCAGAAGATGGCGCAAGTGCTTGGGCCCCTGCACTCACATGGGAGACCCAGAAGAAGCTCCTAGCTCCTGGTTTCAGATTGGCCCAGCTCTGACTGTTGCAGCCATTTGGAGAGTGAACCAGCAGATAGAAGACCTCTCTTTCCCTCTCTAACTCTGCTTCTCAAATAAATAAATCTTAAAAAAAAAAAAAATCCATTAAAAAAGAAATGGTTCAGAGGTCTACAACCCACATGACTTAAACTGCTCAACAGCTGGGTAAAAAGACAGAACTGACTCACGTGGAACCAAACAGAAGGGGGAGCAGTGTAAGAACTAGACCCATCTTCTGTTATGGGACAAACCCCAAGCTTTGCCTCCCTAAACAAAGTTAGGGGAGCAATCAACCTAAAGCCCTGCTAGGAAAGGAAGGTCAGCATGTCAGCCCTAATGAGCAGGCAGGTCACTGCCACAGATAAGCAAAGTCATAGGTCGCTCTGGTCAGGAAGGCAACATGAGAAAGCAAAGTAGAGGGAAAGATACCAGTCTCAACAGCTCCAGCTGAGAAAGGGAAACCTACGAATTACTGAAGAGTGAAACCAGCGGAAAATTTCCTGTAACAGGGGACTGCTCCACTGAAGCTTCAGCAAAGAACTCTGCCCCCCCCCCACCCCCCAGGTGAGCTATGGACCAGACACTGCAAGCACAGCCCACAGACCCTTTCAGAGGTCCTGCTAGGGTGAAACTGAAGTACTGACATAACAAAACTAAGATGCTATTTTCTTTTTCTTTCCTTTTTTTTTTTTTTTTTTTTTTTTTGACAGGCAGAGTGGACAGTGAGAGAGAGAGAGAGACAGAGAGAAAGGTCTTCCTTTTTTCCATTGGTTCACCCCTCAATGGCCGCTGCGGCTGGTGCACCGCGCTGATCTGAAGCCAGGAGCCAGGTGCTTCTCCTGGTCTCCCATGGGGTGCATGGACCCAAGCACTTGGGCCATCCTCCACTGCACTCCTGGGCCACAGCAGAGAGCTGGCCTGGAAGAGGAGCGTCCGGGACAGAATCCGGCGCCCGTACCGGGACTAGAACCCGGGGTGCCTCCGCAGGCAGAGGATTAGCCTATTGAGCCATGCTGGCCTAAGATGCTATTTTCCCCTTCACCCTGGGCTGACCTTTCCAGTGATGGAGCAAAAGCAATGGTGAAGGTAACAGCTGGAACCTCAGCATGAATCAAGATAACACATGGGTCTGATTCTTCACTTCTAGATACTTCTTGGCCACTCAGTGAAGAATAAATGCCAATTCTACTTGATGACACATTAAAAATTGTATTAAATCTTGACCCTTGAGAATGCATCTTTTTCAAAAAAATTTTTATTCATTTATTTGAAAGGTAGAGTTACAGAGAGATGCAGAGACACAGAGAAATCTCCCATCTGCTGGTTCACTCCCCAAATGGCCGTGGCTATGAAATCGGACAAGACCGATTTCAGCTAGATAAGGCCACCGGGAGCCTGGAGCTTCCTCGGGTCTCCCACGTGGGTGCAGGGCCACAGTGCTTGGGCTATTTTCCACTGCTTTCCCAGGCACATTAACAGGGAGCTGGACTGGCACCCAAGCACACCTGCTATGCCACAACCCTGGCACTGAGTATGCAACTTTTTAATATCCTGTATGACCAAATGGGAAGTACATATGAAACACTGATGCTGGATATTGAAGATGCCAGTTGTCTCTAAGCAAAGCATTTGTTTGCACTGCAAGGTTTTCAGGGGAACACCATGTTTATTTGGAAGAGTGACTGACACATAAGTGATATTATTCAGACTTTGGTATTTGGCAGACAAGTTCTGCAAAGTAAAAGCGAGACTGTCACTTCAAAGAAAACAACTGGCAGTATTTGCTGCCAATGATAAAATCTGAATTTCCAAAAGAAAATTAGAATCTTGGCAAAACTGTATCTGCTACCATGAGCATCCCAGTATTTACTGCCTTCATGAAGAGTCTGTAGTGAGGACATGAATGTGATTTTCGGATACTGCATTCTCCACCCAGCACAAGAGGCTAGAGTCATGCACCGGGCGTGAGGACCAAAGTGAGACACATTTCAACGCAACAAAGTAGGAAAGTTTCTGATAGCATTTCAGATTCCACTTTACAAGTAACCCTTACAAAGCAACTCTTGCTTTGTGTAGTACCAAAGAGCACCACAGTTCTCTGAAAAGGCTGTTGGGGTACTCCTCCCCTTTCCAACTAAGTAACTGTGAGGCAGGGTACAAAACAATGAATGCATCACAATGGACTGAATGCGGAGACAGGAAAACCCTGCTGTCTTCTACTAAACCAGACATCAAGGGAGCTGCAAAAACAACCCTGAAGCAGCAGCATTTTTCATTCAAAAAACTCTACTTATGTTAACTTATGTTAATCATCACAGGCTAATAGCACTACCCAACAATAGGCTCATTATCATTTCCAAACAAAAATTCCAGTTTCTAATATGGTAAATATTAAGATAGGGATCCCACATTTTAAAAGAACTAAAAACTGAAGATCTCAAAGACCTTTTTGAAGCCCTGAGTCCGGAAAGCGTTGAGTGTAAGAACCACTGGTCTAGAGCAGCACTGCCCGGCCAGGATTAGCCGTGAGGCTGTGGAGGACAAAGCCCTTTGTATTTCAGGGCCGAAGAGAGACAAGCACTCTCGGTATTTGTTCCCAGCTCTGCTGGAACAGAGGGTGAGAAGTTCAATTCACTGACGAAAAAGCTTTGCTCTGCATTTCGCTGACAGACCAAAGCACCTGATCTCACGTTAAAATCCAGGGAGACCATCGTCAGGCAATTCCAGGGTCATAAGGAATCTGGTGGGAAAATGAAACCCAATTCCAGATCATAAACACAAACAGATCCTGAAGTTAAGGCACCATCTAGACAGTCTGGCAGCAAGCGCCGGCTTTCCACCCACATACTCACGTCCACATTTGGTCCCCTTCTCCCACCCCATTTCCTCTGCCCATCTTTCAATACTGGCGCTCCTCTGAGCTCAGTCTTGTCAATTTGCCTGCATACAGTAAGCACTCAACAATGGCAGCTGCAATCAACAGCTACACACTTTCCCAGAGCAACCTCTTCTAATCCCATGACTTCAACAACCAGCTACCTCCCACCTCAACACCATCATCATCCAGACCCTTGTCGTGAGTGCCAGGGCTCCACCACCCACTCCTGGGTTCCACCTGGACGGGCAGCAGAACCTTGACGCAGCACGTCCAAACGTCACTCCTGTAATCTTTCCCTCAGGCTGCCTGTCCTTCTACCACCTACGTCACGGAAGTCAGCACACTAGGATCACACCACACTGCTCCTTGTCTACGGTCCCCATTAGGTGCTGCCAATTCTGCCATTGTGAATCTCTCTCTAAACCGCCCCATTCCCACTGCAGCAGCCACAAAGTCTTCATCCCTGTAACTCTTCTCATTCGCTCCCTACTTCTGACCTAAAATCTCTCCGATCTACACACGGACACTATGGTAATCTCAAACAGAAACCAGACGCTACTGTCCTACTGCCTTCTATCTTCCTCCCAGAACACACTCCTCAAATAGCCCAAAATAATTTTTAAAACCATACTCTGTCAAAAATAAATAAATAAATTTCTCTCTCTCTCTCTCTGTCCACTTTGCCTGTCAAAAAAAAAAAAAAAAAAGGGCCGGCACCGCGGCTCACTAGGCTAATCCTCCGCCTTGCTGCGCCGGCACACCGGGTTCTAGTCCCGGTTGGGGCACCGATCCTGTCCCGGTTGCCCCTCTTCCAGGCCAGCTCTCTGCTATGGCCAGGGAGTGCAGTGGAGGATGGCCCAAGTTCTTGGGCCCTGCACCCCATGGGAGACCAGGAGAAGCACCTGGCTCCTGCCATTGGATCAGCGCGGTGCGCCGGCAGCAGCGCGCGGCCATTGGAGGGTGAACCAACGGCAAGGGAGGACCTCTCTCTCTCTCTCTCTCTCTCACTGTCCACTCTGCCTGTCAAAAAATAAAAAAAAATAAAAATAAAATAAAAAAAAAAAAAGGCTGGCACCGCGGCTCAATAGGCTAATCCTCTGCCTGTGGCCCCGGCACACCGGGCTCTGGTCCCAGTCCGAGCGCCGGATTCTGTCCCGGTTGCCCCTCTTCCAGGCCAGCTCTCTGCTGTGGCCCGGGAAGGCAGTGGAGGATGGCCCAAGTGCTTGGGCCCTGCACCCCATGGGAGACCAGTAGAGGCACCTGGCTCCTGCCTTCGGATCAGCGCGGTACACTGGCCGCGGTGGCCATTGGAGGGTGAACCAACGGCAAGGGAAGACCTTTCTCTCTGTCTCTCTCTCTCTCACAGTCCACTCTGCCTGTCAAAAAAAAAACCATACTCATATATTCTTTACACATCTTGAAGTTAACAACTAAAACGTTAAAAATAAATGTAAAGCTTATTTTTTGGTTAGGAGGTAGAAAATAGTAAGCATTTTACGTAGAAAATAAAGAAATTGGGGGTCGGCGCTGTGGTGCAGCGGGTTAATGCCCTGGCCTGAAGTGCCGGCATCCCATATGGGCACCGGTTCGAGACCCGGCTGCTCCACTTCTGATCCAACTCTCTGCTGTGGCCTGGGAAGGCAGCGGAGGATGGCCCAAGTCCTTGGGCCCCTGTACCCACGTGGGAGACCTTGAGGAAGCTCCTGGCTCCAGATCGGCGCAGTTCTGGCCATTGCGGCCAAATGGGGAATGAGCCATCGGACAGAAGAACTCACTCTCTCTGTAACTCTTTCAAATAAATAAATCAATCTTAAAGGAAAAAAAAAAAAGTGAAGCAGTCAATAAAAGATCTTTCTTTAAAAAAAAAAAGAAAATAAAGAAATGGAGTAATTATAATTGGGATAAATATTTGATCACATGATTAGATAAAATGCTTTTAACTATCTTATTAAACACACACCGGGGCCAGCGCTGTGGAGTAGTGGATAAATGCCCCTGCCTGCAGTGCCAGCATCCCATATGGGCGCTAGTTTGAGTCCCAGCTGCTCCACTTCCGATATGGTTCTCTGCTATGGCCTGGGAAAGCAGTGGAAGACGGCCCAAATCCTTGGGCCCCTGCACCTGTTACCGGAGAAATGCAAGGTTCTTGTCTTCACGCAAGAAAAGAATTCAGGTGTGAGACAGAGTAGTGGGAAGTAAAATAGCAAGGTTTATTAGGGAAGGGACATCTGTAAGAACGGATGGGCACCTCTCCAGACAGGACCTGAGAGTGCCCAGTCGCTCAGACTGGGGTGGGGGGTGGGGGGTGGGGAGGAGTGAAGTTACATGGTTGAGTGGAGAGATTACACCTGACCAGGCAGGCGGGCGGCTCAGCAGAGAGGCAGAGGGCTGAGGGCGCAGTCCGGTTGAGGCCGGGGATTTTTAAGGAGATGGGTCTTTGTTTTCACACATCTCCTCCTGAAACAAAGGATTTTACGGCTGTAAATATTAAGAAGCTCCTATCTGAGTTTTCCCTTGAAGGTATCAGACAGGAGGAAGCCTAGCTGGCGCCATCCTGGGTTCAGAGGAAGGGTGAGCAGGACCCTCTAGAGAATGGGGATCCGGAACAGGGTGTCTGAAATGCAGATACTGGGCTGCATCTGGGAGATTGTGGAAGATTTGTCAGGCAGAAGGGGCGGGGACCTCCACCTGGCAGGTTATCAGGTAGAAGGGGGCAGGGCAGGATGTGAGGGCCGGGCTGCCCCTGAAACATTATCGGGATGACTTTGAGATGCAGATGCACATGCTGGACATAGATGTCTTCTCTTTAGGCCTGTTACACACAGAAGCTCATACCTGACTTCCTACCCAACACACCTACGTGGAAGACCCAAAAGAAGCTCCTGGCTTCAGCTCCGGCCGTTGCAACCATTTGGGGAGTGAACCAGCAGATGGAAGACACCTCTCTGCCTCTGCCTCTCTGTAACTCTGCCTACCAAATAAATAATAAAGTGTTGTGACTACAGTTTAAAAATAAAGAAATGTAACATACACCTAAACTAAATCTCTTAAAAAATCTTCATGCAAGTTTTATCTAACTTATCTAAGCTTTTAGTTCTAAAAAAACGCATGATCCAAAGACACATGTTACGATTAACTGACTACTGTGTTCTGAATTCAGAACATCCCAATCAGGACCAAGCGTCACACTGACAGCTACACACATTAGGCAGGGAGAGGGAAGCCTTCTGGGTTTGTGAGGTAGTTAACCAGCACGGGAAGCTTCCCTGAAATCAGTATTTCCAAAGTGTCCCTTATCTTGGCAGTGTGAGAGATGATGCTCCCCCACCCCCTTTTCTTCATAAGGGCAGTTTAGAAGAGTTCACTTGGAAGCTGAGGATCTGGAAATGTACTAATCGAAAGCGACAGGTGCAGGTGCATCCCTTGGAAACCTTGGGCCCTGATTATACCGGCTTGAATACCCCTGCTCCAGCAGATGCAGTTCTAACCCGGCAAATCACACAAGTCCTCCCGCGGTCCTATCAACTTCCCTCTCCATCTTTGCCATTGGATGGCTCCCTCCGAACCCTGCTTAGCTCTGTCAAACTGTATCCATTTCTCTTACTGTCTTTCCTAGAGTTATTCTGTATCTGCAAGGCCCTCACACCACTTTATTCCCAGAAAGAAAACAACTGATAACTTTTCAAAGCCGGTTCAGACCAATCAGTAAGCAGCAGGGAACTCTGGGCACCAAGCAGGTGGTTTTTATGCAATGTCTGAGTATTTATTGCAAGAAATGTTAGGGTGGAATGGGACACTGCCCCAAAGGATCTCCCAGATGCTTACTGATTGGCTGAATCCACAGGTGCTGGAAGTTAACCACGATGTGATTGGCAGGATCTGAGAAAGCAGGGATGACTCCACAAAGGCAGGGCTAAAATACTTCCTAAATCCAGAACGGGAACGAGCACAAAGTACCCTTCCAAGGAAGTCCAGGTCCAGCATCTCTCCCGGTACAGCACACACCACAGTAAGGCAACTGCTGGCTCACTGGCTAAAAGCCCCCGCTGGCATACCAGCTCCGTGAGACACACCTGCCTTGTTTGCCAACGAAACCCCGCCCGGCCTCAGCCCCCTTTCATAGTACCCGGGCTCATTAAACACCTGCCCGCGTTGATTAAACGCTGCTTCCTGAAGACGTGAAGCAATGAATGGAGGGGCCCGGCCCTGTTTCAATCTGCAGCTTAGGAAAGGGTTTCTCCACAGATACTCGGGGTGGGAAGTCACAAAGTAGGCATCCCCGTTCGGCTCCGAAACCCGAGAGCAGCCAGGGCTCCCGCCCAGGTGGGGTTTCAACCGCAGCGCGGCGGGAAAGCGGCGGCACGGGGCCGGGGCGAGGGGATGCAGCAGGGTGGCTCGGGCACCCAGAGCGTGGCCAACTAAGTTCCCCGGGCGTGGCGGAGGCGGGGGAGAAGTCCCGGCGGGGGCAGGCCGCGGAGCTGGGGGGCGGAGAGTTGGCGGGCCGGGAGCGGTCACAGAGGGCCCGCCGGGCGGAGGGACGGAAGGGGGTGCCGGGCCGGCGGAGGGGCTAGGGCCGGTGCGGCCAGCTCCGCAGCCACACTCACCTAGGGGATCCAGCTTCGCCTGGGCTCGGCGCCGGCTCCGCGCTCCTCCTCCCTCGGCCTGCAGGGCGAGCTGGCGGTCTCAGGCGCCCCTAGCAACCACGCATCGCCACGCGACCCGCGCACTCAGCCGCCGTCGCCGCCGCCGCCCGCCACGCACTTCGCGCGCCCCCAGCGGACAGACCGAGGCCTGGGCGGGGCGGGGCGGGCGAGAGGCGAGCGCGCGGAATCTCGGGGGTTGTGGGGCCTGGGAGGGTGGGGAGTCATCGGCCGCGAGCACGCGCAGTCCCTGACGGGCCGTGGGGCTCGGCGAGCGGAATTCTGGGAGATGTAGTCCTGTGGTGAAAGCTCTGAGAGGCTCCGTTGTAGGAATCCAGAATTCTCCCTTCCTACCCTGATTCCACCTAATCCTTATGGACCTTGCTTTTGGCCGAGCCTCAGTTCGCTCTTCTGCCGAACTCTATTAAAGAACTTACAGTAAAAGCCTTGAGTTTGAGCCCAGGAATGGGTGGGGGGCCCGATCCTATCCACTCTGCCTCCCTCCAACCTACCTGGTGGTGCACACCACAACGCCTGCTTTCTTTATGGCTTCAAGTGTGAACGTTAGGAAATACGAACCCCACTCATTATTTGTCTCCCCAAGCAAAACAAATGTGCCCCGGGTCTCCCTTTCCCTAGACCGGATGGATTTGCCGACTTAGAAAGCTGGGGGGAGGAGGGTGGTGGCAGTCGAAGGTAAGACGAACCTGATGAAAATAATCTGAACAATGGGGCCAGCGCTGTGGCGCAGCGGGTTAAAGCCCTGGTTTGAAGCGCTGGCATCCCATATGGGCGCCGGTTCAAGACCCAGCTGTTCCACTTTTCATCCAGCTCTCTGCTATGGCCTGGGAAAGCAGTGGAAGATGGCCCAAGTGCTTGGGTCCCTGCCAACTATGTGGGGGACAAGGATGGAGCTCCAGGCTCCTGGCTTGAACCTGGCCCAGTCCTGGATGTTGCAGGCATTTGAGGAGTGAATCAGCAGATGGAAGATCTCTCTGTCTCTGTCTCTTTATTTTTGTTGCTCTCCCTTTCAAGCAGATGAAAATAAACATTTTACAAATACATTGAATTCAAATACTATATATAGCAGGAAATAATAGTCCCTAGAAAAAATGTTATTTTTGTAAACACATGGAACAATGAAGGTGAGGACTAAATAAAATCCCTTATCAAAAAAAGCGCACCTTATTCATCTTTCATTTGTAAAATAACTAGAACTTGAGGCTGACGCTGAGGCGTAGCAGTTAAAGCCGCCGCCTGCAGTGCTGGCATCCTGTATGGGTGCTGGTTTGAGTCCTGGATGCTCCACTTCCAATCCAGCTCTCTGCTATGGCCTGGGAAAGCAGAAGATGGCCCAAGTCCTTGGGCCCCTGCACCCACATGGGAGTCCCAGAAGAAGCTCTTGGCTCCTGGCTTCGGAACGGCGCAGCTCCGGCCATTGCGGCCATCTGGAGAGTGAACAAGCGGATGGAAGACAAACCTCTCTCTCTCTCTCTCTCTCTCTCTCTCTCTGCCCCTCCCTCTCTGTAACTCTGCCTTTCAAATAAAATAAGTAAATCTTTTAAAAACATAACTAGAACTCAAGGGAGAACAGAAAAAAGTCTCCCCCACTTAGCAGATGAGCAATCAGAGCCTAGACGCTGTCCTCAGCCCTCCAGTGAGTCAAGCTGTAGGCACAATTTTTTTAAACACATGGATTTTTCATAATATACATTTTCCATGAACTTTCTGAAGATCTTGCATTTCCAGTTAAGATAATGAATCTAGGAAACATCTGCCAAATAACTGTTTGTGGTCACATCTCCGCAAACAGCTCTTCTCTCCTATACATTGAAATTCCTCTAAAAGCTTCAAACCAGTCACTCAGCCTAAGGTCTCAAAGCAACCCACTAAACCTCTCTGTTTAATCCCAATCTTCTCCTATTTCAGCTCCGCGGGCCTTGGCTTAGGAGGAGGTGACCACGTGTAGCTCATTCAGGATGGAGGCGGCCAGCAGGCAGGCAGGCAAAGCCAGATAGACAAACAGAACCTGTGCTTCCAGTACCACACAGAAGTTAAGGGGCTGAGACTCCCAACCCATTGCTGTGGGAGCTCCAAGTAGGGTTAAGGCACATTTTTTATTAAAAGAGTTTACAAATACAACTATAAAAAAAGACAGACTCCCTACCACCCACCCACAGATGGGAATGTGGGCCAAGGGCTGAAGAATCCCTCCACGACGGGGGACTGATGGCACGTGTATCCCCACGGCCCAGAGCTGAGACAGGCTCTGTGTGCGTCGTGTCCTGGGGCCAGTGCACCTAAAGCAAAACCTGCTGGGACGATTATAGGAGCTGCAGAAAGGAAGACGCCTCGGGTGGTGGTCTTTCCCTAAGGTCCAGGAGGCGTGTTCCTGGGGCGAAAGGCACATTCCTGGAGGAAGGATCTCTGGACGGAGAGAAGGAAGGAGTCCTCTCTGGCACCACCAGCAGTGATGTTTACTGGCTGAAATCATCCTGACTCTGGGGGCAGGAAGGAGCTTTATACATACATCTCTTCTGGTCTGTTGTTCTCAGTTGAGTTGGCAGCTTTATCACTCTTTGTAAGTCTCTTAAGCTCTTGGCTCAGCGGGTGGCTTGTGTGGGAGAATAAAGACTTGGCAATAACACAGGCCAGTGAAGGTTGGCGGCTGGACCCCGGGGATCCAGGCTCACGTGTCGTGGGTCGGCCTCAGGAGCTGAATGAGTTTCCTGCAGTGTTTGGCAGAGGCAGGCCTGGCACTGCTATGTGGCAGCTGATTCCCCAGAGACAGCAAGGCTAATTTCTCGCTGGCACCCAGGGACACCAGCACCTGCAGGATAGAACAGGACATGAGGCTCCGAAGCAGTGGTGTCTGGGGGAGATGCAGAGAATTCTTATTTAGCCCAGCAATTCCTACTCCAGGAAAGGAAGACAAAGGAAATGGGCTCTTGGGGACTCGGAAGAGTGAATGGCAGAAAACACAGCTTGGAGACAGGAGTCACTGGGACCAGAGGGTCTTCCCAATGCCCTTGGCTACAGACGATAAAACCCAGGCACCAGGGGACCCGTACACTTGACCCCAGGAGGAGGTGACAAATGCAGCTGTGAATGACAGATGAGCCCAGGTCTGCCTGCCAGCCTCGGACCCAGAACCGTGGGTCCTATCCTCATTACCACCAAGAATCACTTTTATTCCTTCTCCACCCGGATTGTCAGAAATCCCTGTGGTACCATTACCATGAATTACCCAATGCTATCACACTGGGCTGTCATAAATTTGCACTATCGTGAGTAGACAGGTGATTTCCACGGAGTGCTTTGTATACTGCACATTGAATGGAAGCAGCAAAATGAAGCAGTGGTTAAGAGCACGGGCTCCAGACTCAGACACCTGAGCTCAAACACCCAGTCCTACATACCAGCTTTGGAACCTGGACGAGTTACTACATGATCTGTGCCCCTGTTCCCTCACCTGCAAAGGTGAGAACGGCTTAACCCAGATAACAAAGGCAAACTGCTCGAGGGGCTGCCTTTCCCATGGCGAGTGCTAGAAAAGACAGCAAGCGCCTTTGTGGCCCCCACAGGGAAACCACTCTGCATCTCAGCATCTCCTGGCCCCCTCCCCCCCGCTCCTTCGCCTCCCCCCAGCCTCTGCAAGACAGGAGCTATGGTCCTTGGGATGCCTGGCGTTTCCTGGCCTGATGGAGCACTCCTCGGCACCCCTCCCTGCTCCAGGCTGGGAGCCAGTACACGGAAACCCTGACTCTGGGTTTCCAGCTCACGGGAGGAGCGCAGCTCGGGTTTCTGGGGTCCCACTTTCTTACAGACACCCCAGAGAAACGCCGTGAGCCACAGGGCCCTATTGGCACAGCTCCTGAGTCCCCTGGAGTTACCTGGTGGATGCAGGGCTCCTGCCGGAGGCTCCGGAGCGCAATGAGGGCGGCTTCCTTCACGCTTGGCTGGGGGTCTCCGCATGCCACCTCTAGGAGCCGCTGCGGTACTTGGCACTGTAACAGCTCCTCCCCCAATCCCTCAGGCCCCAAGTTGCCCAGAGCTGATGCCGCATTGCGCCGAATACCAGTCTGAGGGTCTCCAAGCAGCTGCGTCAGGCTGGGCACCGCCGCTGCCAGGGCGGGTCCCAGGGGCCCCGCCTGGTAGGCCGCGTTGCCCACAGCAAAGCTGGCGCTGCGCCGCACCGCAGGGTCCTTGTCTCCAAGCCCCTGCAGCAGCAGGTTGAACAGTCCTGCCTGGCTCTGCAGTGCCCCGCGCAGGGCCATGCTGTGTCTGAGCAAGTGTCCTAGGAGCCCGTAGGTGCGGGCCCGCACAAGGGTCTCTGGGTGGCCCAGAAGGCTGCGGAGCGGCCGATAGGACTCATCAGAGCCAGCCAGGAGCTCCTGGATGAAGGACAAGTGGCTGGGAGCCAGCACCCGGGCTGCGTGGGCCAGCAGGGACAGAAGGTCAGAGGTCAGCAGTGGCTGGTCACCCAAGAGGGCAGCGGAAAGGAACGAGGTGACGGTTCGAGGGGAGGCAGACACTGCGTTCACAAACTGGTTGAGAGAGGTGAGGTCGGTGAGGGCCAGGCGTGTGAGGAGGCTGATGGGCAGCTCGGCTTGTGACAGCGGAAGATGGTGACAACAGACCTGGGAGAACGGGGCACAGAAAGCAGGGATTCAGGGCGCGAGGGGCACACTGCAGCCGGGCAGAGCCCAGAAGCAGGAACAGAGAGGCAGGCTTCGGTGAGAAGTGCCACCGAGGCCTGCAAGTCCTGCCCCATGGCGCCCCACACGAAGTGTGCATCAGCCCACGAGCAAGTTCCTTCCAAGTCCATTCCTTGCTCTGCAAGCGCTCGGTCTCTGCCTGCAAAGCCCCGCCTGCCGCATAATGCCAAAAATGGCCAGGGAAGGGCCTGCCAGCCACGGAGCTGAGGCTCCGGTGCCTGGATCAGTGTTCTCCCCAGTGAGCTCCCACAGAACTGGCCAAGGGACTGCTGGAGGCCGAGAGGCACGAGCTGGCTCCGGCTGATGTGCAGTAATTAGGGACATGGGGTTGGCCACCTTCCTCTTCCACCTTAATGCCGGGATGGTTCCCCAAGTACCTGCAGCAGGTGGGCTGCCACTTCGGAGTCCCTGAGGTCAGCCAAGATACCTACGAGGAGGTCGGCGTCCACATCCAGGGCGAAGGGGAAGCAGAGGAGCTGGCAGACAGAGAGCACCACGACAGGGAGAAACTCAGGCCCGTGAGGCCTAAGGAGGGGAGTGTGGAAGCACAGGCTTGGTCCTGCTCCCCTCCCCCTCTCCCATGATCCTCTGCTCCCTCTTCTCCAGCCCTTGCCCTAGCTCCCCTCCCCCGAACTCAGTGACACTTTAGGTTTCTAGCCCAATCCTTCTCCCGTAGCTTGCCTCAGACCTCAAGCCATCAGCTGCTTCTCTCCTGCCTCCCCCACCCCACCTCGCTGCTGCCTCGGGATCTTCCGTTCTCCTCCCTCCAGCTCAGACTCACGCCTGGCCCAGGTGATGCAGGAAGCTGGGGGAAAGTAGGTGCTTCAGGGTAGACATGAGGATGTTCCCCCGCTGGGACAGGTGGCTCAGGCATAACTGGGGCTCCTGGGTGAAGGCAGCCATGGCCAGACTCAGCAAGGCTGCCATGCCTGGAGACACAGAGAATGGAGACCACCCAGCGGAGCAGGCGGGCGGTACGGATGCCCCCGCTTCCCCGGGGCTCCCTGGCCACCACCTTCGTGGTCCCTTCCTCTCTCCTGAGCAGCAGCAGCCATGTCTGTGGGTTTTCTCCAGTTCCAGGCTGTCTGCTCTTAAAGACGACCAATCTGTGAGGCCCACAGAGGATGTTTGTGCTGACACAGAGATACCTTGGGGTGAGATCAGCGTCCAGTCTGGCTCTGGGCTTGGTGGAACCGACAGCAACAGCTCCTCTTCCAGGGTGGGCACCTCCTCGGGTAGTCGCAGGGCCATGGAGAAGCGGTGCCATAAAATGGTCCACAGCTCGGAGCCAGCCACATCCCTGATCAGGCTAGCCTTCCCCTGCTGGAGACGGGGCAGGAGAGCGTGTGCAGGCAGCAGTTCGCAGTTTAAATGCTCTTCTTCATTCCTGTCTCTAGCCCCCAAGGAAAGGGAGGCCCATATCTAATTTCTTCTGCTTTCTCATCTAGCATTCCCTGTTTCCTATTTCTCCTTTTTATTACATGTTAGCCTCCCCCCACTCCCTCCGGAGAACCTATGTGTGTGCCCGTTTGCCTCCCCACTGGAGCCTGAGGGATGCCGTGGGATGGTTTCCTTCAAAGGGTCCACACTGACAGCTCGTGGAACAATTCTAAGGCTACCACGGCACAGCAGTATGAGAAAATAAGAGGTGGCTATGGGGTACATCTTCATTCCTATTGGCCAGTAGCTTTCCCCAAATGCCCAGTTTCTCCCTCCCCACTTCTCGCCCACCCCAAGATGCACATGTACCTGAGTGAGAAGCTGCAATACAAGGATGAGGAGGCCATCATAGAATCCACAGCCACCCGGTGGAGTCAGCCGGACCTGTCAGAGAGGCAAGAAGATTGTAGACCCCTGAGAGGGAGGGAGTGGCCTCTGAACGAAGGCAGGTCAGTGAGGCTGTCACGGAAGGAGGAGACAGTCGACCTCAGCGGGAAATACAAGGGGGCCCGGGGGAGCCATCTGGCTTGGGGAATAATGGGCAGAGACAGCAGTCTCTGATGACTCCTGGGGTTCTGACAGGGGGTCTGGGATGAACGGTAGTGTTATCACTACTGCTCCAACCTCTCTGAAGGTCACCTTCATCTAGGAAGGGCAGAGCAGTATTACCATTTCCGGTGTGCCTCTCTTTCAAGTGTGTTGTGGGCCAGCGCAGGTGAAAAGTGCTTTATAACAAGAACTCTATACACATAGCGATGGCAATACTGTGGATACGAAGTCTAGCCTCCTTTTCACAGAGTGAGGGGAATGTGCATTCCAAAGGGTCTACCCAGGAAGGGGAGAAAGCGGAACGGGGGCTGCACGACGGGCGAGCTCCTGCAGAAGCCACAGGGCGTCAGCTGCTTCTGCCCCCAGTCAGGGGCACCACGGTGCAGCAGACACGGCAGTGCAGGGGCGGACAGCCTCGGGCAGCACTTCCATGGCGACAGCCTGGAGGGGCAGGGAAGCTCACTCCTCGGAGGGCTTCAGTCCACCTCCCGTCCTCCTTCCCTCCCTCTTCAGAGCCCGGTGTAAGGAATCCGAAGCCCTGAGCACGCTGCGTCCAGAGGAGCCTCTGCGGTTGCTGCTGCTTCTCCCCGAAAGCGGCCAGTGTCTGGCCTGGAGAGAACACGCCTGCGCCCCCCTGGTGGGCCTCACCTCTGCCGGGGCAGACAGGGCATGTGTGGCTGCAGCCATCCATTCCACGGGCTGCAGCTCGAAGGCCACCCCTTGCTGACCAAGCTGTCCCAAGAGACAGGCTGCTGCACTCTGTGGGAGAGGCAGAGGAGGAGGCAGAGTGGGAACAGAGCTCAGGAGAGGCAGAATGGGGGTTCCTTCTCGTGCCCCGCAGCCACCTCTTGTCTTCTCTGACCCCTGTTCAGAATTAGCTGCGAGTGGGGCAGTGACTGCCCCACTCCCAGCAGGGCCGGAGACAGGGGACGAGGGAGGAGGAGGAAGGCCGGAAACTCACCACGACAGAGACGACGTGCGAATGGGTGAAGAGAGTAGCAACCTCGCTGCCTAGCTTCTCCATGCTGGAACAGGAGACGGCAGTGTTAGGGGAGGCTGCCAGTGGCTTCCCGGGCACTGTGCTCTCTCCAGCCAGGCTACAAGGCCACCTCCAAGGCACAACAGGGAGGAACTTCGGTCTACCTTTCACAGAGAAACCTTCACTCTCTCTGCCCCAGTCCCTCCTAAGGGTAGGCTTGAGGGTGCCACACGCCACGTCCTGCCGAGTCATCCAGGCGGGCAGGTGACTTCGGCGGAGAGACCCCACTTGATGGCTCACCCACAGGGCAGGTCTTGAAGCCGGAAGACCAGAAGGGCGAGGAGGTAGAGGGCTACTTCAGTAGACTCTTCCTGATCCGCTGCTTTTACCTACACAGGAAAGCTGAGCCGTCAGAACCACCTCTGGCTGGGAGGGCGGGGCCGCCAGCAGATGCCCACCTGTGTGGCTGGCCCACCTTGCCCTGGACCACCAACGACAGCGACTCCAAGGCCAGGGGCTCTTGCCCAAGGAGACGGCACAGGCGCTCGCTGACGTGGCAGCAGGAGTAGAGCACCTGTGGCAGGAGAAACGCATCTGTCAGTGGTGCAGCCGCTGCTGGGCTCCTAGCACGGAAGGCTTGGCTGAAAAGGAAGCGAGCTTCTCAACGGAGCTGGTCCCCACACTGGGGGGTTCAGAGAACTCTTGCCTCGTGCTCTGAGACACTGAGATGGGGATACCCGTCGGTTCTGGCTAACAGGAGGCATCTCAGTAGAAAAGATGACAGAAAGGAGCCCTCCGGGGTCCATCTTGCTTGGGTTTTCCCAGTCCCTGTGTCCGTGCCACACACCACAGTTTAGCTGCTGGGAGCTCCGGGAAGGACGTACCTTGAGGAGGGAGAGGCACAGGATGGGGTGCTGCAGGCCAGAGACCAGGGACGGCCTCAGCTGGCTGCTGTCTTCAATCAGCTGAGTTGCCAAATGCCAAGAGACCTGTGGAGATACGGCTGAAGACTCAACCCTATCCCCTCAGTGCAATCCCAGGCCTCGCAGGTCTCCAGCTGATCGACACTTTCAGCCCCTTGCCAGCCACTGGGAATCCCAGACCCCATTCTCTTCCCCGGAAGAACCAAAAGTCACGGTTCCTGTGTAGGTTCCTGGCACCTGCGTAGGCAGGTACAGGGGAAGTGTTCGCAGCCAGCAGGGAGTTGGGAAGTGGAATCCTGAGCCTCTGGGGCCGCTACGCAGGCTGCGGTCAGCCACCCCACCACTGGGTGGTTTCTCCTTGAGCTCTCTCCCTCACCAGCTGGCCCTGGGTGCTGGGACTCTGGCTGCGTCACGTTCCACACCCAGGGTGCAACATCTGTCTCCGGTAGGACTAAGTAAGGAGAGGCATCGAAGCTTGTTCTCTGCCCTTTCTGAGAAATGGCCAACTCCTCTGGCAGCAGGGCCGTCAAGAGCAAGCAGGTGCAGCTCAGACCTGCTCCTTGGCTTCCCAGCAGCTGGGCAGTCCCACTGGAGCAGTACAGATGGCTGCCAGGGCAGAGGAAACAGCTCCGGGCAGGTCCTCACTCAGATCCCGCAGTGGCTGGCTCCCTTGTGGGGCTCCTGGGGAGAAAGGCAAAGAATTCGGGCTGAGCTCTGACTGTTTCTCTCACGTATCCACTCAACCTTTCCCTTTGCTGAGTGCCCACTAAATGCCAGGCACCATTCCAGGTGACGGCAGCTTCGGAGCAGAGCGGATCAACGTGACACACAAGTCAAGGGAAGCTTCTCTCCCGACCCCGTTACCTGGGGGGGTGTGGAAGGGCAGCTGTGGCACTGTCAAGCCGTGCAGCAGCCCATCCACCACCACTCGCTGTGTGGTCAGCAGGCTGGAGTAAAAGGCTTTGGAGATGGCCTGGCTGTTGCCATCCATGGCTTCACACAGCACAGTAAAGCACTAAAGCAGACAAGGGCAGAGATGGCATCGAGGCATCAGAAAACCGACTGGCTTAGCGCAAGAACCAAGAATGCCCTGAGAACCCAGGGAAAGCGGACAAACTCAGGGGGAACAGCTGCCTGGGTCTAAGCCTTCCTTGCACACAAGAATGCATTAACACTGCCTCACGTTTCAAGGACAAGAATTTCTGCGGTCAATCCTTCTACTCTCTGATGGGCTCCTCCCAAAGCACTGTCTGTGGACCAGGAGTGTAAGCATTCCCAGGAATGTCTGGGTCTCCCCCAGCCCAGTCCTGCTTATTCAGAATTTCAGGAGGCGGGGTTACTACGCCAAACTCCTCACGCCACTCACGCACACTGCCATGCGAAGTGCTGGTCAAGAATCTGAGTTACTGCTGGCCAAAATGTAGCTCAGAAGATGGAAGCTTCCAGACTTGGAAGGGCAGGGATATTAAAGCATGGCCCCAGACTAGAAACATCTGGACGGGCTCCCGGCTGGCGGGAGGGGCGTGCTCCCAATGAGCAGTTTCAACAAAGAGCAGCTAGACTTTCACTTCTGCACGTGGGCTCCTCCCTATCTCCTCTGCGATCAAAGCTCAGCTATTTTCCCATTCAACCCTCTACTCTCCTTGCCCTCATCTCCAAGGCCCAGGGGAGGGAATTCAACTTGCCAGTCCTTAGGAGGGCAGAATATTAGATTGCCCTCCACTCTCTCCAAGAACAAGTACTTTTGGCCCCTGAAATACACAAGGCTCAACGCCCCGGGCCCTGACATGCGTCCCTTTTTCTGCCTGCAGTGTCCTCTCTACTTTGCTGGTTTGTCCACCCAGCACCCTGCTACGCACTCCGCAAGCTTTCTTCTAGGATCCTCCTACCAGCATGAACGGCTCCTCCCTCAGCGGCGCTTCGGAACGCATTGCTTCTCACTCGCCCCAGCTAGACTACCCCTAGACTCTCAAGTCCCTAAGTGCCTTACTCCTATGGCACATGGTGCACTGTGGGAATTCAACAAACGCTTACGGTAGAGGCTTGGGTCTGATGCTACACATTCAAACGGGGATAAAAGAAACATGAGAAAGACAGAGAGACAAAAATCTCTAGTGGGAGCAGATTACCACAAGGCTGTCCCTCCGCAAACACTGCTCGGAGTCGTCTGGTTGGGCTAACAGTTTCCCCAGCAGATCCAGAAAGAGGCTGGCAGCCTCCTGAAACACCTGTAGGCTGGGAAGAAAGGCGCCCATAGCTTCTCACCGCTCTACTCCAAGCCCCAGGGTGGCGACTGGGTGGATCAGGTCCCGGCATACAGAAGGTGTCTGCAAAGGAATGCAGAGTGCCTTCTTCTCCCCTCACTAAACACACACACACACACACGCACACACGTGTGCGCACACACACGTCTCACACACACATGCGCACGCACACACACGTCTCACATACATACACGGCTCACACACGCACACACACGTCTTACACATACATGTACATGTCACACACGTGCACATGCGCACACACATCTCACACACACATGCGCACGCACACACACGTCTCACATACATACACGTCTCACACACGCACACGTCTCACATACACTTACAAGTACACGTAC
This sequence comes from Lepus europaeus, assembly GCF_033115175.1. NCBI lineage: Eukaryota > Metazoa > Chordata > Mammalia > Lagomorpha > Leporidae > Lepus > Lepus europaeus. Next base: position 163,092,562 of record NC_084827.1, on the reverse strand, counting down.
ATGCACACGCACACACACGTCTCACATCCATACCCTCTACGCCCCATCTCTGCCACTTTCTCTAGGCTGTTCACATCTCGACCCTTCCACTGAGGGCCATGGTGACTGCTGACTCTGAATGTGAAAGCCTGGGGGCAAAGCAGGGGGTGGCTCAGGGTCCTTAGGGAGCAGGCTGTATTCTGAGGAGCCCTCAGCCGAGCCCTAAACCTGTCCCAAATCACAGCTTCGTCCTCACTTGGCCTCTTCCTAAGGGCGGGGAGGGAACACGGGGTAGGAACTGAAACCAAACTGGCCAGCAGAGCACAAGCGCCTCTTCTCCCACCTGTCACCTGTCTGGCTCCTGTCCAGATTGAAGGTGCAGGCAAAATAGGCCTGCATCGCGGCCATCAGGTCCCGTACGAAGGCCCCATACCAGGGTTGCTGCCGGGGAAGAGGGGAGAAAAAGGCCATGTGGGGTTTGGAGACAACATTTAGTGAGAGCAATGAAAAAGGCAGACAGAGATCCGGGCAAGTGGACCAAGCACAAAGGGATGAGGGGCGGGAAGCATGGGGAGAGAGAAAATCCAGCAGTAACAGTGTCAGGACGTGGACTATCAACAGCTTGAAACCCTGTTTTCCCTGGGTGGAACAGTCTTTTCCAGTAGCAGAGCCTGGTTTTCAAAAGAATTTTTTTTTCTGAACTCCTAAAAGTCACCTAAGATCAGCCTTCATCAGCAAGGCGCAGCTTCCGGCTGCTTCGGCCTAGGCCCCAGGAAACACGCCCTGCCTCTGGTTCTGCAGGGTCCCCTCCCCTCCGGGACCCAGGGAGGCACACAGCACGGGGACGCACAGGTGTGGCCTCAAACACATTCAGACTCAATGCTGGCTCCCTACTTACTGTTTCCGTGACTGTCCCCGACTCAGCGACAGGGGCTACATTCGCTAACCGCTGACTTCAGTAGCCTGCTCTGTTCAATCGGATGGGCAGCGCCCGGGATCTCACATTTCAAAGCATCATACTTGAATTACTGGGAAATGTGTAAAAATCTGGATTTCAACCTTTTCTTGGAACACTGCAAGTTCTGGCAACAGTGGGCCAGGGCTGAGGGGAGGGCGCCCCACTGAGAGGGGGCTGTCCTCTCCGGGTGGTGGCCTAGACGCGCAGGATCACACACTGGAAGGACATGCTCTGCCTGGCCACCGGGGACATCAGAGCTCACTATTCACAGTCTGCTAAGCAGCCAGAGGAAGAGAGAAAAGGAAGACAGGCCAAACAAAGAAGGGAGCCTGAAGGAGAGGCAGCCGAGGGAAGGACCTCCTGTCGGCGCCGCAGGCCCCTGGCCTGGCGCTTACCGCCTGGATGCTGCTGCTCTCCTGGCTGTGCCTGAGCAGGCTCAGCAGCAGCCCAGGCAGCCCTGCCTCCCGGCAGAAGGAGTACAGGGGGGCGGAGTCACCGCAGCTGGAGAGGAGACTGCTCAGGACCCGCAGTGCCGGCAGGATGCGGGAAGCCCCTTCCAGGCTGCCCTTCAGGATCTGGATGACGAGAGGAAAGAGAGAGCGGTCAACGTCATCAGAGGTGGAAGACGGATGCCACGGAAGCCAAGTGTCCACAGGAGCTGGCAGGGCAGACCAGAGGTGTGCGTCCCATACTTTGGGAATCTAAAAGGCAGAGCAGGAGAGCAGGGACGCAGGGGACCTGTCCCAGGGAGGAAGGCTGTGGAGGTCAGGTCACCTGACACAGAACAGCAGTGACCCAGGGACAGGGGCCTCCCCTCGGGAACTGTCAGAGCCAGCAGTTCCACTCCCAAGAGAAATGAAAGCACATACCATTCACAGGCTTCGCTGTGGATATGCACGGCAGTATTACTTACAAAAGCCAAAAAAGCACAAGCAACCGGTGTGCAAACAAAATGTGATCATATCTATAGGCCAGACCACCAATCAGCAATGAAAGGCAGGAAGTACATGTACATGCACATGACGAATAAACCCCAAACGCACCACGAGTATCGGGTGATTCCAGGTATATGAAATGTACAGCAAAGGCACATCTATGGAACAGGAAGTGGGGCAGTGGTCGCCCAGGCCTGGGGGCTGAGTAACTGGAGGTGGGAATGAGGAATCCCACTGGTGGGAGAAAACGCTCTGCAAACAGGCTCTGGTGATCGTTTCCCAACCTGGCAGCCTTACTGGAAGTCACTGACTGGACACCCGAAATGAGTAATTTTATGGCACGTAAGTTACGCCTCAGTAGGGACTGGCATTGTGGCGCAGCAAGTTAAGCCGCTGTCTGCGATGCCAGCATCCCATAAGAGTGCTGGTTCGGTTCTCAGCTGCTTCACTTCCAATCCAGCTCCTGGCTAATGTACCTGGGAAAGCAGCAGAGGATGGCCCAGGTGACTGGGCCCCTGCACCCACAGGAGTGCCAGGCTGCTGGCGTCCACCTGGGCCAGCCCTGATAGTTGCAGCTATCTGGGGAGTGAACCAGAGGGTGGAAGATCTTTGCATCTCTCTGAAACCTTTCATATAAATAAATATGTCTTTTTAAAAAATTATATCTCAGTGAAGTTTTTATAAGAACTTTTAAGAAAAAAAAGGGGGAAACAAAAGAGGGCAAAAGACACAAGTAACGTATTTGGGTGAGTTCCCAGGAGAGAGCACTGTATTTCAAAGCAGCAGTTGTCGCTGCTGATTAAGCAAGTTATCCCCTTAACAAGAATCTCATTCTCCGGGTGGGTGTTTGGCACAACAGTTAAGGAGCTGCTTGGGATGCTGCATCCCCTATCAGAACGCCTGGCTCCTCTGCTTCCAATCCAGCTTCTTGTTAACGTGCACCCCAAGAGGCAGCAGGCGATAGCTCCAGTACTCAGGTCCCTGCCACACAAATGGGAGACCTGGGCTCAGTTCTGGGCTCAGTTCTGGGCTCCTAGCTTCAGCCTGGCCCAGCCTCAGCTGTTGTGGGCACTGGGAGTGAACTAGCAGATAAAAAATCTCTATCTGACTCTCTCTCTCTCTCTTTCACATAAAGTAGAACAAAAAACAAAACAAACAAAAAAACCTAGAATCTCATTCTTCTCTTTACCTAGAAGCACAAAATACTGTACTCAGTTGTTAAATATTTTTTTTTTGACAGGCAGAGTTAGACAGTGAGAGAGAGAGAGACAGAGAGAAAGGTCTTCATTCTGTTGGTTCACCCCCAAATGGCTGCTATGGCTGGCACGCTGTGCCGATCCGAAGCCAGGAGCCAGGTGCCTCCTCCTGGTCTCCCATGCGGGTGCAGGGCCCAAGGACCTGGGCCATCCTCCACTGCCTTCCCGGGCCACAGCAGAGAGCTAGACTGGAAAAGGAGCAACTGGGACTAGAACCAGCACCCTAACCGGGACTAGAACCCGGAGTGCCAGCGCCACAGGCGGAGGATTAGCCTCGTGAGCCGCACCGCCGGCCAGTTGTTAAATATTTTTAATTGTGTCAATAACAGTGGTGAAAATGTGCTTTCCTTCATTATCCAGGTACTTGCGTAATACCCTCTTAGCCCATAAGGTCTGAAATATTTATCAAAGTTTGCTGAGCCCTGCTCTAGACAGATACTTCTCCTTCAGAGAGCAAGCTGAGGCCTGCTCCTTCTGGGCTGCTGAAGGAGGTTAGCAACCTGCGCAGGGAGCTGGAAGGAACCGGATGTCAGTGAATGGTTTCTGATCTTCACCCCCGACAGCGGTCTTGGACCCCACCTCGGCAGCCGGCCGCCCGTTACCTGCCCTCCGGTCTCGTGCAGCTGAGTCTGGATGTGCTGGCAGAAGTCGGGGTTGCACAGCAGGGTGAGGGGGGCCTTCAGCTGAATGGGCACAGGCTCGATGGTCTCCAGCAGGTGCTGCCACTCTTCATCGCTGTCTGGCTCCTGCGGCGCAGGGAGGGAAGGAGGTCAGGAGAGAGTGGAAGTCTAAGGATGGCAGCTCCCAGCCTGGGGCCAGAAGCCCTGGGCAAGCCTGAAGCAACTGGGAGGAGCCAGGGAGTCCTCAGCTCTTCAGTGGCTGAGGCGCAGACAGGTGGCACTGCAGTAAGTCGCCACTTAGGACCCTGTGTCCCATATCCGAGGGCCTGGGTTTGAGTCCCTGCTACCCACATGGGAGACCTGGATGGAGTTCTGGGTTTCTAGCTTCAGCCTGGCTCAGCCTTGGCTGTTGTGGGCGTTTCAGAAGTAAACGGGCCAATGGAAAATCTCCTTCTGTCTCAATGTCTATCTCATCTCTATCTGCCTTTCACATAAAATAGAAATAAGTAAATGAGGGGCCGGCGCCGTGGCGCAGTAGGTTAATCCTCTGCCTGCGGTGCCAGCATCCCATATGGGCGCCAGTTCTAGTCCTGGCTGCTCCTCTTCCGATCCAGCTCTCTGCTATGGCCTGGGAAAGCAGTGGAAGATGGCCCAAGTCCTTGGGCCCCTACACTCACATGGGAGACCAGGAGGAAGCTCCTGGCTCCTGGCTAGGAAAGGAAAGGAAAGGAAAGGGAGGGGAGGGGAGGGGAGGGAAGGGGAGGGAAGGGAAGGGAAGGGAGGGAAGGGAAAGGAAAGGAAGGAAGGGAAAGGAAAGGAAGGGAAGGGGAGGGGAGGGGAGAGGAAGGAAGGAAGGAAGGAGGGAAGGAAGGAAATAAAATTTTTAAAAAGATGCAGCTGGCAGTAGGTGAAATACTTGAAAAGTCTCTTGGGAGACACTGGCATGTGTGCATAAAGAGATATCTAGAAATACATTCACTGCAGCATAGTTCATCATTTTAAAAAGCGAAAATAGGGGCCGGTGTTGTGGCACAGCAGGTTTAAGCTGTCACTTGCGACACCAGCATCCTGTATCGGGGCACTGCTTTGTGTCTCAGCTCCCTGCTAGTGCTCCTCGGAAGGCAGCGGAAGATGGCCCCAGTATTTGGGCCCCCGTCACTCATGTGGGAGAGCCAGATGGAGTTCGTAGCTCCTGACTTCGGCCTGGCCCAGCCTGGGCCACTGTGGCCATTTGGGGAGTGATCTAGTGGATGGAAGATCGCTCTCTGTGTCTCTCCCTTTCTCTGTAACTCTGCCTTTCAAATAAATAAAAATAAATCAAAGTACAAAGACACTAACTAGGGACTATTCCAGATTAAAGGAGACTAGCGAGGTGTAACAACTAAGTGCAATGTGTGATACTGGATGGGATTATGGACCAGGAAAAACATTTTATAAAGTCCATTATTGAAACAATTCGCCAAATTTGAAGATGAATTATAGGTTAGTTAATTAATCCATTTATTATTACAGTAGGAGTATTATCAATATTACAGTAGGAGTACTAATCAATGTTTCTGACTTCTGTACTTGTGCTATGTAATGCTATGTAATGACCTTGTTCTCAGGAAATATACACTAAAGAATTTGGGGGTGCAGGGGCAAGTCCACCAGTTATCCTCCGATGACCCAGAAAGATGTTGTGTCCACATACACAGAGACGGTCACAGAGCAAACGTGACGACACTGCACAGGCCACTGAGTCTGGATGAAAGGGCTGCCAAGGTCTGAACACTTCTGTCCTCTAGCAACACCCATGAGAAGCACTCACTTCCCACTGCAGCTGCTGGGAGGTGGGGCCTAATGGAGGGGGCCTAGGTCTGGAGGGCTCTACCTGCACACGTGGATTAACGCCACCGTAAGAAGGGTTCCTGGGAGCAGGTTCACTTTCTTCTGCTCTTTTCTGACTTTTAAAAGGACCCAGCACTCCTCCCCTCCAAAGGATGGTCATTCAAGGAGACACCTTGGAACCCAGACTGGGTCCCAACCTGCTGGCACTTTGATTTTGGCCTTTCCGGCTCACAGAATCACAAGAGACAAACTTCTGTTCTTTATAAATGACCCAGTCCCAGGTATTCTGTTACAGCGCACAAAACAGACCAAGACAAAATTCTTTGTAATATTCTCCCCATTACTCTTTGAAATTGTTTCCAAGTTAAAATCCTAAAAAAAAAAAAAAAAAAAAAAAAAAAAAAAACCACAAACAATCGAGGTAGAACTACATGCTCTGATGAGAAAGATCTCTAAAAAAGATCAGGTGGTAAAAGGGGCATGAAGCCAAACAATATAAACAGGCATGAACCAGCAACATAAAAACCGCCAAGCTGTCAATTTTCTTACACGTTATTCATTTACATAAAAGCACAAAGCGTCTGGAGGAGACAGACTAAACACCAGTAGTCACCTCTAAGGCTGAGGTAGGGTCAAGGGGGAGTTTCGCTTTTACCTATGCATTTCTGTTTTGGAGAGTTACTTGTTCAGATACTGTAAAATTAAAATCTGTAACAAAGCAGTTTTTTTTTTTTTTTTTTTTGGACAGGCAGAGTAGACAGTGAGAGAGAGAGACAGAGAGAAAGGTCTTCCCTTGCCATTGGTTCACCCTCCAATGGCCACCGCGGTTGGTGCACTGCGGCCGGCGCACCGCGCTGATCCGATGGCAGGAGCCAGGCGCTTCTCCTGGTCTCCCATGGGGTGCAGGGCCCAAGTACTTGGGCCATCCTCCACTGCACTCCCTGGCCACAGCAGAGAGCTGGCCTGGAAGAGGGGCAACTGGGACAGGACCGGTGCCCCAACCGGGACTAGAACCCGGTGTGCCGGCGCCGCAAGGTGGAGGATTAGCCTAGTGAGCCGCGGCGCCGGCCAACAAAGCAGTTTTTAACACCAAGGGAGCACATACTTAAGAGAGTCGGGAATTACTGTCCTAGAATACCATCCACCCAGACCCAACTTCCTGTGGCAAGAAGAAGGCCAAGAGGCGGCCCTGGGGCTCACCTCATTTTCCGGGTTCACGGCATCCATGCTGCGCTGGCTCGCTGCCTCGGGTCTCGGCTCTGCAAATCCTTGTCTACCGTCTGCGGTGCTCCGGTTCTCACTGCCAGAGGAAGCCGGGGAGCAGGGTGAGTCCCAGGCCTGGCCCCTCTCACTAGGCCAAGAAACAGGCCAGAGGAGCCTTCCTTCCCCAAGACAGGGGATGCGGCCAGTGCAGCCCACAAGCGTCCTTGGCTGTCCTCCCTCTCAGACCGTATTCTCAAGTCTGCTTTGCAATCCCCACCTACTCCTCCCAACTCAAAGATTCTTCTCCTCTGGATGGATGTGATCTTTTCCCTTTTAGTCAATGTACATTGAGGCATGAAGAAGAGAAAGTCCCCAAGTTTTCTGAGCAGTCAAGAAAGGAGCTGCGATTAGAACCCACATTCTTTGCCTCCCAAGTCCCTGTCCCAGTTTAGGCGGGGGCTAATGACAGGGACCAGTTCTTATTTGTAGCCAAACACCTCCAAGAAATCCCACCCTACACATCCCTAGCTATCCGCTGCTCACCGAGGTGCAGGGGGTGCCTCTCCAGGCCCCCACTCAGCCCAGCTGCTCTTCATTTCTGAGGCCAAGATCCCAGCCAAGAGGCTTGCTTCCTGAGGAGTCCCCCTTGGTCTGGGCAGAGGGGCTGTGTCAGCAGCTGCCTGGCTGGTCCTGTCCTCTTGCTCCAGGGCACGTCCTGTGCTTTGGTGTTTCTGTGGCAGGCAGGTGGGAGGCACTGGATCAGAACTATTTGGTGGCTGGCAGGGGGCAGTACTAATCCTATTCAGGCCCCCTCCCCAACCCTAAACAGCCATGCTCCTTCAACTCCCCCAGTTCCTTGCCTGGTCATGTTACACATTGCGTCTGCCCTACACACCTTCTGCTTGGCCGCCTCAGCCATGCGTTTATAGGCCTGACGCAAGATCCGGGACTGACTGCCCTTGGGGGCTAGCCGATGGGCCTGTTCGTCCTTTAGGACCTGAAGTTCTGGAGGTAGGCGACTGGTGAATGGGGTACCCAAATCTGGGCCTGCCGGTTCAGTTACGACTGCAGGGAGAGAAGAGGGGGAAGGTATGATCATACTAGGCCTGTAGCCACCAAGTCCACTGGCCGGGGCAGCTTCAGTGTCTCCACACTTCTGGGGAAGGAGACCCTTTTGACAAAGTGACAAAGAGGGGAGGAGGTTACCCGGGAAGAGGCAAAGGTCAGGCAAATGGCGAGGAAGAAAGTTCAAGGGGGTGCAGAAAGAAGACATGTTGGATCCAGATGTGGGGGGGAGGGAGCGCAGACTGGGGAGGGGCCTGGGAAGAGCAGGAGCCCCGGGAACCCTGATGACTCACTAGTGACACGACCAGCAATAAAGGGATGATGTAAGAGGTCTGGCCAGGACAGACGCTGCCGGGGGTCCTTGGTGAGCAGTCCCTGGAGGAAGTTCTGTGAAGAGAAAAATAGCCAATGCTCTTCTCTCAAACTTATCAACGGAACAGGCAGGTCAAGACCCCTGCACCTGTTCTTCCAGCAAACTGGCTGCTCCGGGTCGCACCCTCTGTATCCTTCTGCGGAGGCCTCATTTTCCTGGGGAAATCGTGGGCAGACGACTACCTCACCTCCTAAGGGGCGCCAATCCCTGTTGGCAGACACTCTGTAATGCCAGAGGTAGAAACGGAAATCTCAAAGCCACCAACTTTGTGTCGAAGGAAGAAGAAACTTGAGAGGAAGAAGGAAGTCATGTTCACTGTCATCTTCAGACAGCAAAGGTCCAAGGGGACGCCCCTCTGCCCTCCCTTTGGTGAGGGTCGGTTTGTGGCTGGGCAGGGACAGAGGCTTCTCAGGTGCACAAGTAATAATTGTGGGAAGATGTGTTTGGGAACGAACACTCAAGGGCAAATACGTGTCAGCAAATCATCAGGTAGTGTGGGTACAGGGAGACGGACTCTGAAATAGGTTCATCTTATGAAGTATCCCTGGGAAAATGTGGCCCAAAAACGGAATGGAAGGGACTAGCGGATTAGGACCACTGTTCCGAACAAGGCGATTTGTAGAACTACGGCTCTTGCTGAAGGTACCTACGTATTTGCACTAAAGGGGAATGAATATCCTATATTTACCTCCGCCTGTCTGAGGTTCCTTTGTTAGATTCTTTTTGATAACTATTTGGGTCCCCCAACTAAGCAAGCTGGGTAGAAACTTTAGATAAAGCAAAGGAAAATGGCAGAGATTTCACTCTGGGGAAAGACTGCCCTCATGTTGCTTTGCAGGGCCATCATCTGTCCTAGACAAGAAATTCAAAGGGTCAGTACTCCTTCCCCTCTCCCTCTCCCTCTCCCAGCCTGCTGAGGTCTAGCTGCTACCAGCAGCTGCTGCCTCTGTCTTCAATCACTGAGCCAGCCCCATCAGCTCTGGCTTTCTGATGCCTGCAGAATGCTATCTGAGAGGAAATGGAACAGAGGGCAGGTGAAAGGGCCAGTACCTGTCTATGTGAAAGGGCCAGTACCTGTCTATGTGAAAGGGCCAGTATCTGTCTATGGTATCTTGAAATTCCCTTTGCCTTGTGTTAGACCATAGCCTGGCTCAAATAGGGCCTATCATCCCTAGGTTTGCAGACCTTAGGACGCCCTCCTAGAATAAGCCCTGCAACAGAAAAACAAGGCTGCTTGGCCCAGTTCCTGCGCTATCTCAGTCCTGCCCCAGCTCTGGGAAAGGATTTTGGGAAGGAGAACAGAGGGTAAAAGGACACAGGTTCCTGCTGTAAAGGTAATGACCCTCTCAATGTTCATTACCTTGAAGCACGGACTGATGGTGGAGGGCCAGCGCACAGGGTCCTTGAGAATGAGGCTGACCAGCTGGAAGATGCTGGTGGTGTAGAAGGGAGGGGTGCCTACAGCCAGCTCATACAGGATGCAGCCCACAGACCACAGGTCTGCCGTGTGGTCATACGGTCGCTCCTCCACCAGCTCTGGAGACATATACAGTGGTGTGCCTTTGATGGATGTCAGCACCATCGTGTTGGTGCTCATGGCCCGGGCGAATCTGCGGGAGATGATAGGATGGGAATGCAAAGGGAGTATCTATTCAGTTCTGGTCACTACTAGAAAACTAGGCCTATGCGCTCAGTTCTTGCTGGGATGCCCGCCTGGCCTATCAGCGGTATTACTGAACTTTGCTGTGTTGCTTACCCTTAAAAAAGAAAAAAAAAAAAAAAAAAAACTAGCCTTAGTCACACTACCTATTCTTGTATGAGAGAGCCCAGACAGGAGCAGAGGGTATCTCTGAAGAGATCCAAAAGACCCAGCCAGAGTACCCACGTCCGGTTCAGGCTCTTCCTGAGGCCCAGGAAGTCAAGCAGACAGCTCAAGCCTCCCCGCAGGACTGCAGGGCTGCAAGCTCTGCATCCTCACCCAAAGTCACAGAGCTTGATGCCGCCGCCCTTGGCAAGGAGGATGTTCTGAGGCTTCATGTCACGGTGCAGGATGCGGTGGGAGTGCAGATAGTACAAGGCCGACACCAGCTGGGCAGCGATGGCCTGGACCTAGGAGTCAGGCAGGTGGGAAGAAGAAAGCAAAAGTCAGAGGATGAAGCCAGTTCACCTGCCCAAAGACTTCCTGATGCTGCTGCTGCCGGGGTCTCCTCTGCCTCCCCCTTCTTTGTACTACACCTGCGTTAGTTCTTGTTCCCCTTGGTAATTCATTCTTTTTTTTTAAAGATTTTTTATTTTATTTATTTGACAGGTAGAATTACAGACAGTGAGAGGGAGAAACAGAGAGAAAGGTCTTCCTCCCGTTGGTTCACCCCCAAAATGGCTGCCACAGCCGGCGCACCGCGCCAATCCGAAGCCAGGAGCCAGGTGCTTCTTCCTGGCCTCCCATGCAGGTGCAGGTACTGAAGCACTTGGGCCATCCTCCACTGCCCTCCTGGGCCACAGCAGAGAGCTGGACTGGAAGAGGAGCAACTGGGACTAGAACCTGGCGCACATATGGGATTCCGGCGCCGCAGGTGGAGGATTAGCCAAATGAGCCACGGCGCCAGCCTGGTAATTCATTCTTTCACGTCTTCATTCACCCATTTGTGGAAAATCTCACTAACTAGCTGAAAGACCATGGGTCAACTGTTTAGCATCACTCAGCTTCATTATCAATAAGATGACAAAAAAGATACCACCAACCTTGTGGGACTCTCGTGAGGACTGAAGGGGTCTAAGTATGTCAAGTCCTGCTCAGAATGCTGCCTGGCATTGAGTGAAGATTTAATATACACCAGGTGTTATTACATAAGACAAAGTCAAGAGAAGTAGTCAAACTAATGAGACAGATAAAATGAGTAAGACGATTACTTAGAAATGGCTGAGTGCTCTCAAGGACAGCGCATTGTGATAAGAAGTTCAGAGATAGGCCGGCGCCATGGCTCACTAGGTTAATCCTCCGCCTTGCGGCGCCGGCACACCGGGTTCTGGTCCCGGTCGGGGCACCGATCCCATCCCGGTTGCCCCTCTTCCAGGCCAGCTCTCTGCTGTGGCCCGGGAGTGCAGTGGAGGATGGCCCAAGTGCTTGGGCCCTGCACCCCATGGGAGACCAGGAGAAGCACCTTGGCTCCTGCCATCGGATCAGCACGGTGTGCTGGCTGCAGCGCACCTACCGCGGCGGCCATTGGAGGGTGAACCAACGGCAAAAGGAAGACCTTTCTCTTTGTCTCTCTCTCACTGTCCACTCTTTCAAAAAATAAAAAAATAAATAAAAAAAAATAAAGTTCAGAGATAGGCCTACTTGTGCCAGTTCAGAGAAACCCTACGTAGAATGCAGCTGGAGAGTATGTTCAACCAAATCTCACTGCTAGGGGCCACCACTGTGGCACAGTAGGCTAAGCCTCCGCCTGTGGCACTGCCATCCCACGTGGGCGCCAGTTTGTGTCCCGGCTGCTCCTCTCCCAATCCGGCTCTCTGCTAATGGCCTGAGAAAGCAATGGAAGATGGCCCAAGTGCTTGGGCCCCTGCATCCATGTAGAAGACCCAGAAGGAGCTCCTGGATCCTGGCTTCGGATAGGCCTAGCCCTGGCCATTGTGGCCATTTGGGGAGTGAACCAGAGGATGGAAAATCTTTCTCTCTGTCTTGCCTTCTCTCTGTAACTCTACCTCTCGATAAATAAATAAAATCTTAAGAAAAAAAAAATCCATTGCTAACTACTGTCCTTGAAGGCGAACCCTGCCTGACCACATACCCTTCTCTCCGACCAACGCAGTAGCCCTTCTTCCCTAAAGATACCTAACAACAACAACGTTCACTGTGGCTCACTGCTAAAACACTTCACATGAATCACTCAATAATCCTCACAAAAGCCTTATATGGCAGATGTTACTGTCATTCTCCATTTTACAAATGAGAAAACTAAGCACAGAGAGAACTAAGCACAGAGGTAGCTTGTCCACGAGGCCGCTAGCAAGGGGCATCAGGCTTTGCTCTCAGATACTGCGGCTCCAGGGTTCAGCGTTCCTCTCACACCACCCAGCCTCCATCTACACCTGGATTCTTCTCGGGAGTCTTTGAAATGGAGACTCCCAGCGTCCCCAGCTTGCTCCACCAGCCCTTCCTCTGGAGGGAGGCCAGGGGCGGGAAGCAGTGCGAGCCCGGAAATGTACCTGGTCTTCCGGAAGCTTTCCATCATCTTCCAGGATCTGAAAGAGCTCCCCCTCGGCATAGTCCGTCACCACCACCACCTGCAGAGACAGGCCTGCGTCACGGGACTGCGACATTCCTGGGACCCCAGGCTTGGGGAGAAGTGCCCCCAAACCACCAAAGCGCACCTCTTTGTCAGTCTCGAAGCTGTCGAGCATGTGCACAATGTTGGGGTGCCGCAGGCCTCGCATGATTTCCATCTCTCGTTGCAGATTCTTCAGCTCCTTCTCTGAGCGCCCCAACTTGGGGATGAACTTCAGGGCCACCACCTGCAAGTGGTAAAGTGACAAGTCACGGCCTCAGCACGCCACCGAACAAAGCTACAGTCTCAGCCTAACTTCAGAACTCCAGAACTCAGACTGCACATCGTCTGAGTAACTCCATGACACCTGTTAGTCTCCTACCTCCACCTCCCTGACGGATGGCACCCTGGCCTTACCCAGGAGTCCCCCATCCTGGCCCAGGAGGACATATCCTCTGCTCAACAGATGCTTTGGTGGATTCTGGGAGAGGTGTTCTGAGTGCACCGAGTAAACAAATAAATACTATTTTTCGTCTTGATCATACTATGCAGGAAGGGAGAAACCACCTGCACTCTCTTCTTTCCTCTTCATTTCTTCTTTCCTCCTTTCCCCCTCTATCTCACCTAAGGCTAGAAAGCAGTGGAGCTGAAATCTGAACCCCAGCAATCCAACTGCAGGGCTCATGCTCCCTAAGATGTAGGAAGGAGAGAGTCCCTTAAGAACACAGGTCAGTGGCCGGCGCCGCGGCTCACTTGGCTAATCCTCCGCCTGCAGCGCCGGCACCCTAGGTTCTAGTCCCGGTCGGGGCGCCGGATTCTGTCCTGGTTGCCCCTCTTCCAGGCCAGCTCTCTGCTGTGGCCCGGGAAGGCAGTGGAGGATGGATGCTTGGCCCCTGCACCTGCATCGGAAACCAGGAGGAAGCACCTGGCTCCTGGCTTCGGGTTGGCTCAGGGCGCAGGCCGTAGCAGCCATTTGGGGGGGTGAACCAACGGAAAAGGAAGACCTTTCTCTCTGTCTCTCTCACTGTCCACTCTGCCTGTCAAAAATAAATAAATTAATTTAAAAAAACACAGGTCGGTATAAATGCATCCCGCTGGCTCTGTTTTCTACTAGGGTTTGGGGTACCGAATCCCACCCAAAAGACAGCCCTCTTCGTCCACCACCTGAGCACTGTATTTTTTTCGACCCTTGTACACTCTCCCAAAAGAGCCTTCTCCAATCATCTCCAACACGTGGTACTTTTCCATGACAGTGGCTGCAGTTTCTCGGAAGGAAGAAGTTAGAGATGCTGGTTTCGAGCTACGGATCCAGGGACAGTTCCACACATCGGGGAGGCCTGGTTCGGGCAGGGGAGAAGAGGCAACATTAGCCACCTTGCCTCTTCTCTTTCTCACAATAAAACAGGTCTTAGAAGCACGGGAAGGCAGAGTGGTCCAAAAGACCACGAGCTCCTGGCACAACCAGGGCGTCTCCCTGGAGTTCCTTTTCTTCAGCGCCCTGCCGCCCAGCCCACCCAACATCCCCTCTCGCTGCTCACGGCCCCCAGCCTCGCCCACCGACCCCGCCCCTTGCAGGCTACCCCAGGTTCCCGCCACTCCCAACTTCCTCTGCACCCGCGCCCAGACCCCCGCCCACGCGCTCCGCTGGCGGGGGCCCGCCTCTCACCCCCAGCCGAGGAGCTCGAAGCTCCTCCGGCCGAGGGACGCCGGCCCTGGCCTTCAGCCCGGTCCGGTCTGGCTGCCTGCGTGCTTCGCCTGGCGGAGTCTGCCTCCACCGCTCCCTAGTCCTGGTCTCTTTAGGCTTCTGTTCTCACCAACTTTACGCGCCAGAACCGGTCACAAGTTCCGAGGACTACGGCGCTCAGAGGTGGTGGGAGGGATGGCGGGCCGTCCATAGGCAGCTCCTGGGACACTTCCGAACTGTCTCTTGGCCATCAGGTCCCACTAAGGACCCGGAGTCCGCGGTTGCCTAGAAACGGCCCGGCTGGCGTCCCCCCGCCCCCGTGGTTCCGCCTCCGCCTTCCCCAAGGGCATTTCCGGTTCCGGCCGCGGGCCGGAGACGACATGGCGGCGTCAGCGTCGGCAGCTGCAGGGGAGGAGGACTGGTAACTTCGGGGGCATGGGCTTCGGTTGTCGGCCCAGGGCACTCGCGGCGGCTGCAGACCCTCCGTGTGGCGGGCGTGTGGGGTGGAGCAAGCGAGGAGGGTCGGCGGAGACGCTGACATCTTCTCCCAGGGTTGCTTCTGGACTTGGGCGCGGGAGGTGGAAGGGGCGCCGGTCTGCGAGGGGACAGCGCCGGCCCGGCCAGTTCGGGACGCACGTTCTCCAGTTGGATCCCCTCTGCTATGGCCTCACCCCACCCCGTCCTGTCCTCTGGAAGTGAATGTGCTCAGGGGCCCCGGCGATGCCTGCTCATCAGACCTCCCTACCTCGCCCACCCGCTGCCCTCCACCTTCTGGCCCCCTTGCCCCTTGGATCAGCCTCATTACCGCCCGCGCTTTCCTCAGCCTCCTCCCTCCCCAGCCGATCTAACGAGGGCTGTCCTGTGAGTGAAGCTTCACAACACACAGAAAGCCCTCCTAGTTCTCTCGAGCATTCTTAACGAGAAGCCGGAACCTCTAAGGACTCTGGGACTTGGAAACAGGATAACGATGTGGGTTCGCTCCACGTATTAGCTGTGTGGTGCTAACCAGGCCATTTAGCCTCTGTGAGTCAGTGTCCTCAGCTGTTTAAAAAAAAAAAAAAGTGGGTGTGGCAGCTGCATCATAGAATGGTTGAGATGATCAAGATGCATTTGTAATATACACAGCCATCTTTGCTTTAATAACTTTTTAAAAAAAGATTGCTTTATTTGGAAGGCAGAGTTAGAGAGGCAGAGAGATTTTCCATCCACTGGTTTACTCCCCAAATGGCCGCAACTGCCAGGGCTGGGCCGATATGAAGCCAGGAGCCCATAGCCTCTTCTGGGTCTCCCACGTGGGTGCAGGGTCCCAAGGACTTGGACCATCTTCTGCTGCTCTCCCAGGCACATTAGCAGGGAGCTGGATCAGAAGTGGAGCCGCCGGGACTTGGGCACCCATATGGGATGCTGGCACTGTAGGCAGCGGCTTTACCCACTATGCCACAGCGCCGGCCCCATAACTCTTGAGATCTGGGCACCTGCAGAAACTAGATGAGCCCAGAAGTGAAGTGATTTGCCAAAAGGTACAAAGCTATGACTGGGAATCCAGGTCTGACTCCAGATCTTCTCATCTCCCCATTTTTTTTCTGTCACCACCTTACCACCATCCCTTCCAGTGCCTCCATCCAGGACTCAGGTCGTAGCTTGGTAGGCAGAGTATTGAAGGGCCAATCTTGACTGAGGCTGCACCTCATTGTACCCTGGTTCAGGGAGCTCAGCCAGTGCTGACCTTTCTATTCAAACCATCTAGATGAGTGGTTTTCAAACTGTTTGGGGGAACTTGTAAAGAGACACCTTGAGCCATGGAGAGAGCCGCAGTGACTGTAGCTGCTAGCCTGTTGTGGTCTGAGTCCTCCCCAGTCCTGTGTCAGCAACCACTCATTTGTTATCTGTGAGGTGTAGAGCTTTGTGTTGTGAAGTTTCTGCCTAAAGTTTTTTATTAAAAAAAAAGAGAGAGAGAACCATTGATAACAACTCCTGCTAGAGGTACTCCTGGTGGAGAAGGAGCAGCTCAGGAAAGTGAAGCGCGCCTGCTTCTGTGTACGGTCAGCCTCCATGTCCGCACGTTCCCTAACCATGGATTGAAGCAGCTGCACGCCGGAAGTACTGGGTGGGCTGGAGGGGGACTGCACCCTGTACTGACATGTTTAAACTTTCTTTTCGTTGTTCCCTAGGCAGTACAGTACAACAACTGTTCGCATATCACTTACATTGTCTTATAGTCTTATAAGTAGGCTAGAGATGATTTAAAGTATGTGGGAGGAGGTTCGTAGGTTGTATGCAAATACTGTGTCAATTTATACAAGGACTGGAGCATCTGCAGATTTGGTATCTGTAGAGGGTCATGGAACCAGTCTCCCACAGATACCAAGGGATGCTTATCACCAAGGTACTACTGTGGATAGCAACTAAAC
Organism: Lepus europaeus; assembly: GCF_033115175.1. NCBI lineage: Eukaryota > Metazoa > Chordata > Mammalia > Lagomorpha > Leporidae > Lepus > Lepus europaeus. Next base: position 163,075,980 of record NC_084827.1, on the reverse strand, counting down.
ATTCGTCTTCAGTGTCATGACAACAGCTGCTTCTGTGTTTAAAACTGTGTGTCCTGTAATTTACATCAGGACCATGGGTCCTCACCTGGACAGGCTGATCTAGATCAACCAGACAGCCAGGACCATAATTACATCTGGAGTACTCTGCTAACCACATCCTTCCCTCTTTGCTTTTAAAGGCGAAGATTAATGCAAACAGGGAAAAAGAGAACATAGACTAGCTTCTATGGCCCAGATCCTCTTAGGTATTTTACATAAACACATCACCTTTAATCCTCAAAGTCACCCAAGAAAGTAGGTGACCTTAACTGCACGTGGTAGATTGGGAACTCAGGCTTATGGAGGTTAAGTGACTACTCAGACCACGTAGCTGGTAAGCAGCTGGTACCTGTTAGCTAAGGCTGATGGCTCTTCTGCTGCGACACAGCTGTACACTACCTAGACTTCTGTTAGGAGTGATATCTGCTGGAGAAGGCTTGGCAAGAATGGTGTTGGCAGTGTGTGTAGACAGTAGCCAGGTACTTGGATCCATGCTCGACAGTGCTAAAGGGAAAGACAGGAGCAGCAGTGGAAAGCTGATGCCCATGAATGGATGCCCTATTTCTGGATCAGAGAGATGGTCACCAAGGGATAACCAACCATAGAGTGAAACAGAATCAGGAAACCTGGCTCGTGTCCCAGCTTTTAAGCCTTGGTTAGTCATTTCACTTCTAGAAATCCGTTTCCTTGTCTGTTGGCAGAAATGACCTGTAAAATCCCCATGCTTCCAACTTGGCCACTTGCCAACTCTGGAAACAGATTTCTCTCATTTTGAGTAAGTTTAGCAAGAGAATACATCCAGGCAGATGGCCATTTTTCTACAAAGCCAGCCTTCATCGGCCGTAGCTGGCTTCAGCGGGGAGAGCTCTAGTGGTGAGTCAGTCTCTCCCTGTCTCTCTAGGGTCCTTCCCTCCGAAGTCGAAGTGTTAGAATCTATCTATCTGGATGAACTACAAGTGATTAAAGGAAGTGGCAGGTATGTATTCAACGAGGGGTGGGCAGCAGTCCACTCAGTAATGACAGGATTCTGTGCAGCTTCTGTTCCCAAGACACGGAGCCCCTATTCAAAGGTTTCCTTGGTGTAGACAAAGGCTATTCCTTCAATCCTCCAGGAAGAAAGCTCAATGTGTACTTCCGCTGCCCACTTTTCTCTCTCACCCCTATCTTCCCAAGTCCTTGAGCCCCTGCCCAGTCACATCCTGGGTCTCCACCTCTTCCATCCGCAGATCCTCACCATGGGAGATCCTCATCACTCTGCACCCAGCCACCGCGGAGGACCAAGACTCACAATATGTCTGCTTCACGTTGGTGCTGCGCGTGCCAGCACAGGTGAGGCCCCGGCCGTACAGCAGCAAGGGGAGGAAAGGGAGAATTGCTGGGGTGGATCGCTTCAACGGTAATTTGTTCTTTTCCCCACTAGTATCCCTATGAAGTGCCAGAGATCTCTATCCGTAACCCCCGAGGGCTGTCAGATGAGCAGATCCTCAAGTAAGTTCGGCCGGTCAGAGTAGGGACGCCTTGATACACAGCTCTGCCTGGGGAGGGAGGCAGGCTGATACTGGCTTTGCCCTCTTGCAGGATCTCACAGGCACTGGGCAGCGTGGCCAAGGCTGGGCTGGGCACTGCTATTCTCTACGAGCTCATTGAGGTAAGAGGTACGCTGGTCTTGCCCTTTAAGCGAGCCCAGTTTCTCTCGAGGGAAGCCGTAGGCCTCGAATCTTAAAATACATCTGGAGTCATTCATGTGGTCCTGTTGAAGGTGAGGCCTAAATTAGCCCAGAAATGTGGAACTCTTTCATTTAAAGAAATAAAATCTCCCCCAGGAAACAGTACCTCAAGTTGCCTATTCCATCCAGCATCTCGACAGAAAACGTCCTTTCCTCTGTAACTTGCATTTTACTCCAGTTTTAGTGCGTTTCTTGTTCTCTTGACACTGGCAACTGCAAGTGGCCAAAGACAGGGATCTTGCCAGGCCAAGGCAGCCTGACCCATAAATGAACATCTGAAGGCTAGCCTGGCGGCAGAACCGGCCAAAAGCAGTCATAGCGGATATGGGGCTTTATATCCTGGTTAAGGAGGAACCCGCACACCCAGAGTTACATAGAAAAATCCTGCTTCAGATTTCAAACATGCAAGTACAGGTTGTTTTTTTTTTTGTTTTTTTTTTTTTTTGACAGGCAGAGAGGATAGTGAGAGACAGAGAGAAAGGTCTTCCTTTTTGCTGTTGGTTTACCCTCCAATGGCCACTGCGGCCGGCGCATCGTGCTGATCCAAAGGCAGGAGCCAGGTGCTTCTCCTGGTCTCCCATGTGGGTGCAGGGCCCAAGCACTTGGGCCATCCTCCACTGCACTCCCAGGCCATAGCAGAGAGCTGGCCTGGAAGAGGGGCAACCGGGATAGAATCCGGTGCCCCCCGGGACTAGAACCTGGTGTGCCGGCGCCGCAAGGTGGAGGATTAGCCTGTTGAGCCATGTCGCCGGCCAGTCTTGTTCTCTTCTACTATCGAAGTTAGGAGGGTGGCTGGAGTCAGAGCAAGTAGGCTTATTAGACCACTGCAGCACTCCTAGGTCAAGCGTCCACAACACAGGTTTGAACTTGGTGGAATGCCAGCGTGTTAGCTAGGAAATGCGTATTTCACAGCCCAACCTGATGCCTTTTAAATTCTCCAGAGCAAAGTCACTGCCCCACGGGGGACTGGAGCCCAAAGGGGGTTCATCAAGAAAGACCCCACCCCAGAAAAGGAGCTTAAACTGGACATTTTTTCTCTCCAATGTCTATTATTTTCACCCCCAAGATTTAATAGAAATGACTTCATGAGAGGGAACGCAGTTTTAAGTTGGATTTGAAAGCCAGGAAGGTGTCATCTGGGGGGACGAGCTGGGACATGGGACAGGACTGATTCCTACTCGAGGGAGCATCACCAAGACAGAAGTGCACGAACACGAGGGAAAAAGCTGGCTCGGTGGCTGCCGAATCCCGCCAGGGCTCCTGCAGCGGCGGGCAGGCCCGGCTCCCAGCGCGAGCCCACACCTCACTGTCTCAGCAGTGTCTTCTCTCCCCTCAGAAAGGCAAGGAAATTCTCACAGATAACAACATCCCCCATGGCCAGTGTGTCATCTGCCTCTATGGTTTCCAGGTGGGTTTCTCAGTGGGGACCTGGGATCTCTTGGGGCCCGGCAGACGAGGGCACGTGAGAACACGCTGATGCGGTGCCTGGTCCTCCCCCCTCCAGGAGAAGGAGGCCTTTACCAAAACAGCCTGTTACCACTACTTCCACTGCCACTGCCTGGCTCGCTACATCCAGCACATGGAGCAAGAGCTGAAGGCGCAAGGGCAGGAGCAGGAGCAGGATCGGCAGCATGCTGCAGCCAAGCAGGTAGGCGTCACCCACCCCGTTGTCTCGCTTGACATCCTCATGTGTGGATTTTCAGTCCTTCCTATCTCCTACTGCAGGGGCTCTTCCCCTTTCTAGGGTCCCAGGGACCTCTGAGGTGAATGAAATATCCCCTCTGTCCCCAAAGCCACGTCCATATTACGTGCAGTTGCAAGGGATGCCCAGGCCTCTTGGTAGGCAGCTGCTGCTCTGTGCCAGCCCCGTGCTCTGGACCATGAAGCGGACCTGTGATTTCTCCTCTTTCTTAGACGGCGGTCGGTGTGCAGTGCCCAGTGTGCAGAGAGCCCCTGGTGTACGATCTGGCTTCCCTGCAGGCAGCCCCTGAACCCCAGCAGCCAGTGGTAAGAGCATTTCCTCCTCTGAGCCGGAGTATGGGTGTCCTCTAATGAGGGAGAAATGGCATCTCGTCTCAAGTGAATGCAGTCCCTGGAATGGAGCTTGACCTGCCCAAGGCCCTCTCTGCAAAGCCACAGCCCCTCCCGGGATCCTGCCTCTGGGGGGCCAAAACCAAGAACCGGCACGGGTGTCCTGAGGCGGTTACAGGAAGGGGCGGGAGTCTGCCGCCCTGTGCTCGCTGTCTCCTGCCATTCTGCTGCGTCCTTCCAGGAGCTGTACCAGCCCAGCGCAGAGAGCTTACTGCAGCAAGAGGAGCTCAAGCGGCTCTACCAGCGGCAGCAGGCGCGGGGGGGCATCATTGACCTCAAGGCGGAGCGGAACCGGTACTTCATCAGCCTTCAGCAGGTGAGAGCAGGCTGTCCCCCTTGTCCTCCAGAGCTGCCACGGCCCTGGGGTGAGCGGTGGCTGACAGCAGAGGAGGCCATCAGCTGGTGGAGGGTGGCCAATAGCCGAGGGGGCCTGCAGTCCTGCATCTCCTCCCTTCTCTCCAGCCTCCTGCCCCTTTGGAGCCAGAGTCAACTGGAGAGGTCTGCAGGGGATCCTCCCTCCCCGGGGCGCCTGCCACAGACCAGTCTGCCTCACCAGCTGCCCAACCCACAGTGCCAAGTCCTCTGCCGGGGGCCACCCAGCACGTGTGTGAAAAGATTTCCAGGGCCAGGCCGAACCAGAGGTTGGGTGAGACCCAAAAAGCCATGCTAGATACCCCCCGGCCCAGTCGGGGCCCCTGGCGACAGTCGAATCGGAAGCACCTGACGGGAGGGGAGTGCCGTGCCCCCAAGGGGACCAGAGACACCCAGGAACTGCCACTTCCTGAGGCAGCCCTCAAGGGACCCGCGGATCTAAAGCCAGAACCCCGTAACCAAGGGGTTGAAGGTCCTCCCGAAGAGAAGGGGCCTGGCAGCTGGCAGGGGCCCCCATCCCGCAGGACTCGGGACTGTGCTCGCTGGGAGCGTTCCAGAGGTCGGACACCAGGCTCTTCGTACCCCCGCCTGCCTCGGGGCCAGGGAGCATACCGTGCTGGCGTTCGGCAGGAACCTGTGGGCCTGGAATCTGAGGATGGGTCCTAGCGCTACTGGGTGGGGGGGGGCACGGGAGGGGGGCAATAAAGAGACGTGGCCTTGTTTGGCTTTCTTTGCTCAGCAGTGCCTAGCCTGTGGAGTACGGCTCTTTGTAAATTCCTAGCAAGACTGGGCTGTGGCAGGGTGGCCCCCAACTTGGCTCAGAAGTCTGTTCTCTGCCTACTAGCGAGATGTCAACACTCGGGCAGAGACCACCCTGACACGTAACTCACTGCGTAGGCACCCACATCACACATGTACTTAGTTTGGATGCCTTTAGGTGGAGGCGCACGTCCCTATCACCTGTCTCCGTGGTGGCACCAGTCCAGGGGGGAAGCAAGGGAGCTCGGAGACCAGGGGCAGTGTGGGCCGTGTTTATTGGAGTCCTGGCTGGGCAGAGCTGCACGCCGCCCCGTCAGTCACCTCAGAGTCTCAGTGTTGTGGATCGCCCCTGTGGGATCGTTTTTATGCAGCATGAAGTAGCCTTGTACCTGGGCAGGGCTGATCTGGTTTGTAGCCTTAAGGACACGTTCTGCAAAGGTCTCCGCCAAGGAAGGTGCTTGCCCTGGATAGAACCTCTGGAACATCTGGGTCAGCTGCCAGTGTGAGCAATAGCCCACGTACTCCTTCAGGTCAACTCGTCCAGGGCGGATGAGGGCAGGGTCCAGTCTAGAAGGCAGGGGAAGCAGAGTCACAGGCTGCTGCACCTGAAAACCTCCCCTTCCTGACCCTCCTGAGGCACTCGGGGTAGTGCCCCCTCCCCTCACCTGTCAACGTGGTTGGTGGTCATGAACACAATGCGTGCCTCAGTGGAAGCCACGCCATCCAAGGCATTGAGAAGCCCGCTGAAGGTGAGGCGGCCTAGGCCTTGGTACTTGACTGGGTCTGGGGGAGGGAAGAGAGAGACGCGAGGGATGAGCATCCCTCCACTCACTTCCTGGCCTCCCGTGGGCCCCTGTTGCTAGCACACGCTTCCTCCATCAGCGCGCTCTGGGTCCCTACTTTTCCTCCTGTTCCTCGGTTACTCACGTGGGGCCACCCCCGCCCCCAGCACCCGTCACTCACTCTCTGCGGCCAGGTCCCGGCTGAGGAAGGCCGCGTCCACATCCTCCAGGAGCACCAGGCTCTGCTGCGGGGCCACGCTCAGCAGGTGGTTGAGCCGGTCGTCCGAGAGGCTGGGGTCCGTGAGACTCAGCAGGCAGATGCTATGCTCCAGCTCCCCAGCCAGGGCTGTGCTGCGGAGGGTGGCGGGACAGGAGCAGGTAGGCGACCTAGGGACTCCTCGTTGGGCCCAGCTGCTCTTCACACAGCCCTGGGAGATGTGTCTCCGAGACCTAACTCTTCCACCATCCACCCTAACGCTCCGTGTCTCAGGTTTGTCCTGGGCCCTGGCCACCAGGTTCCTTTCCCTTTCCACCCTCTGGCCCAGCTTTTCCCACAAAGACTTAAGTTTTGCAGAGTTAAGAGAATGTTGACTACTCACATAAAACTGCTCTTTCCACAACCAGGAGGGCCGTAGAGCAGGTAGCCACGTCTGTAGGGAATGCCTAGGGATACAGCCCCAGAGGTCAGGACCTGTCAGGAATCATTCCCAGCCCTGCCCCCGCCAGCCCTGCTGTGGGAAGAAATCTGCTTCCGGTGGCCAAGACCCCAGCCGCTTCTCACCTCTGTCAGTGTACCACTGGGGGTGATCAATGAATTCCCGGACGTCTCTGACGATTCGGTCAGCCAGACCTTGTTGTAGAACTACAGAGCTCAGGGGCCGGCGGCGGCGTGGATAGCCAAAGGGGCGCCATTCGGAGCCCACAGCTGTGTACATCACCGTCTTCCCTTCCTCCTGCTGCAAGGCTAGCTCTCGGGCTGGGAGTGGAGAGACCAGACAACGCCGGTCATTCCCTTCACGACTGTTGACTGTTCAGTTAGGTCGAGCTAGGCCAAGATGGCTCCTTTCTGTGCCCTGAGCCCCTGACTCAAATCCTGTCCCCCCTCCAAGCTGCCTCCTCCCGATGTCACGTGTCCCCATCCCTGCAGTCCCCCTGAAGAGGTCACCTGTACCATCGCACACCTTCCTCCAAGATGTTGAAGAAAACCTTGCGGTCGGTGCCCAGGGCTGTGAAGGTGACGGATTCCCAAGGAGTCCCCGTCTGCAAATCTATCATTTGCATCTCCCGACTTCTTTCTACCCGGATCCATTTCCCCCGATACCTGAAAAAGAACGGTCAGAGGCAAAGACAGGGGTCAAAGCCAGTTCCCTCCGTGCTCCCTTTGCAAGACAGAGCCCCCCAAGAGCACAAAACCTTACCAGATGAAGTGGTTCCCAGGGCTCGGGACAAATTCAAACTTGGTGGAGATGCGGCCGCTCTCATGCTGAAGGTACGAAGTCTCAACGCTGAGGTGCTGAGTTCGGGTACTGTGGCGGGTGAGCCAGCTGAGCAGCCAGGCATAGCTCCTGTCTCGAGCAGGGACTTCCAGCGTGATCATGTAGTGACGCCGGAACGCCACCAGGCCCAGTTGGGCACCCTTTCGGGCCAGGGCTAGGGCTGTGCCCACACCCACCAGCCCAAAGCCAGCCCCAAAGTAGGGATTGTCCTTCAGGGCCACGATAAAGTCTGAGAGTGGCATCTTGGGAGGGCAGCACTGAACCTTACGCGCCCTGAGGCCTTGTCAAAACCTAGAGGTGGAGAGCAGAGGACACGAGGGGACAGAGCACAAGGTTAGCGTGGCAAGGGGAGTCCCTTCTCTCCCCCAACCCACCTCCAGCACGAGCAGGAAGGATGGGTCCTCACCACCGGGGGTTTCAGTTCTCCCTTTCTGTCGCTGAGATTCCAAGCCCTTTCCACTCGCCTGCCCATACCTCAGTTTCCCTCCAGAGGAACCAGCTTCACAGTAGGGTAACCAACGGGCGAAATTTTCGCAATCACAAGGACCAGCTGAGATAAAAAGGGGCCTGACTGGCAGAAGTCTTCATCAACCTGTCGGCAACCCAGTGGCCTGTGCCCACTAGCAAGTGTCCAGATGCCATCTCCCTATGTGCCCAGTTCCTTTATTTTATTTTTTTATTTTTGACAGGCAGAGTGGACAGTGAGAGAGACAGAGAGAAAGGTTTTCCTTTTTGCCATTGGTTCACCCTCCAATGGCCGCCGTGGCCGGTGCATCGAGCTGATCCGAAGCCAGGAGCCAGGTGCTTCTCCTGGTCTCTCATGGGGCGCAGGGCCCAAGCACTCAGGCCATCCTCCACTGCACTCCCTGGCCATGGCAGAGAGCTGGCCTGGAAGAGGGACAACTGGGATAGAATCCGGCACCCCAACCGGGACTAGAACCTGGTGTGCCGGCACCGCCAGGCAGAGGATTAGCCTGTTGAGCCACGGCGCCGGCCCATGCCCAGTTCCTAATGTCCGATTTAAACTTTTATTACCTCCCTATCCTGCCCCTTTAAAACTGAACGAGTTCGGGGCCGGCGCCTGCAGTGCCAGCATCCCATGTGGGCACTGGTTCGAGTCCTGGCTGCTCCACTTCCGATCCAGCTCTCTGCTGTGCCCTGAGAAAGCAGTAAAAGATGGCCCAAATGCTTGGGCCCCTGCACCACTGTGGGAAGACCCAGAGGAAGCTCCTTGCTTCAGATCAGCACAGCTCCAGCCATTCATTACAGCCAACTGTGGAGTGAACCAGTGAATGGAAGAGCGCTCTCTCGCTCTCTCTCTGTCTCTGCTTCTCTCTCTCTTTCAAATAAATAAATCTTTTAAAGAAGAGTGAACGAATTCTTGAAATGGCATTTTAATGGATCGCCACCTCCTGCATCACCCAACAGCTACACCACACAGGGGTCCAGATCTTTCAGCTCCAATTCCATCACTCTCTCTACACCAGTACCTTCAAGGGTTGACTCCCAACGGACCTGACCCGGAAAACTCCTCAGCCTATATTCAAAGGCTATCCACAACACAGCGCCCACCTACCTTTTATGGCTTAGCGCTTAATACTGCCGATTCAACAAACGTGCAAACTCTCACTGCCTTGTTGCCCCTCGAGCGCAACTTGGCTCAGCGCTAGGCACGGGTGGGTGTACTGACAGTAGTGACCTCCATGGAGGCTCAGAGCGGAAGCCATAAGCCCCAAACACCCATGCATGCGAGGCCACAGACAAAGCTCTCCCCGCTCCCGGTCCTAGCCAGACGCTCAGAAGTCCCTTCCAGAATCCCCAGCACAGCCCGGCTCGCGCCTCCAGCAACGTGGTGTGGAAGAATTCTCCACTCCGCCCCCTTACCGCCATGACTCTCTGGCCCTCCGTCTCGATGGTTTCACCTCTCAGTACCTGAGGGAAGCGCTGCTCGGCCCCGCCCCCCCACCCCGGGTTCTTTCAACCACTTCCCGCCACACCCACAAGAAGGTCATGCCACTCTGCCCCGCAACTCTCGATGGTACGCCTTGGGCTTCTGGGTTTGGAGGACGAAGGGGGGAACCATAGAGTACCCCGCCGGCCGACAAGTGGAAGAAAGAGTGGCCTCCATATCCCCAATGTCCTAGAGGCAGCTGGGCCGGAGGCGGTCGCACAAAGGGCGCCCCGGGAGGCCGCCTCCTCCGCCGCCGACCATAGAGATGCGGCTCCCCCACCGCCCGGCCCTAGGCCGGCAGGTGAGTGAGAGGCTTGCAGGGCGGGAACTGCGAGGGCGTGCGGGTGGAGCGAGCCGGAGGCAGAAGTGTCTGGGGCGCAGGGGTGAGCGTGGGCCTGGGCGGTAGGGCCCCTCGGGAAGAGGAGCTGGGAGAAGCAAGCCGAAGAGCGGCGCCCCGGCGCCTCGGCAGCGTCACGGCTCCGGACCCCGCCCGGGTAGCCGCTGCCTCTCCTTAGGGCCGTAATCGACACGATGCTCCCTTGCAAGCCGTGCAGGTCACGAAGCGCCTTGGGCGGCCGCCGGCGCCCGTGACCCAGCTGGCGCCCGACGCTGTGGACACTGTCGTCGCCTCCACTTCACAGATAGGAAAGCTGAGGCCCAGAGACGCGAGCCAGGCGGCCGGCTCCGTCCACGGCCACGCGGTGAGTCAGCGCCCAGGCAGGGGGCAACCCGGCTCCTGGCCGCTTTCTCTCTGCCTTAACTTGACCTTTCTCTTCCCTCCTCAGTGCCCCTGCCCAAAGCCAAGCAGCACCTGTCTCCCACCTCACCCTGCCTGCCGGCGACGGAAGGTTCTGGATCTAGACGGCCGCCGCATCATCCTGAGGCCATTCCCGTAGGGCCGGCCAAGCCGGAAGGCTCCCCGGAGGAAGCGAAGGCGCTCAGCAGGTGGAGCTGTGACCGCGGAGGTGCGCTCTGCGTCCTGAACCCCCGCGATTCCGGAGGATAGCAGATACCAGGTTGTGGGCACTTGGGTTCTTTCTGTTTTTTGCGTCTTCTCACCTGGAGCTGGCTCCTTGGTTGGCTGCTGTGACAGCTTGGCGAGGTGTCCACTGTCATTCTAACTCATTGCTGATTATTCAGTTAAACCCCTTTTAGCCATTTCATGTCTTGTGTTTGTTGTAGTGATAATGTCCATGAACTACTCAGAACCTCCACATGGAAGAGAAAGATGATAGTAACCAGCATTGCAGTGTGGCATCGTTTCTTGCTGGTTTTTGTTTGTTTTGTTTTGTTTTAGATGCATTGATTTGAAAGGCAAAGTGACAGGAAGAGACAGAAAGAGAGAGGGAGCTCTTCCGTCCGCTGGTTCACTCCCCAGATGACCACAACGGTCAGGGCTAGGCCAGGCAGGGAGCCAGGCGCTCCATCCAGGGCGCCCACTTGTGTGGCAGGGACTTAGCATTAGCAGGGAGCTGGATCAGAAGTGGAGGCATTCAGGACGCAAGCCCAGCCCTGATACGGGATGCCAGCATCTAGCTGCTGTACCACAGCGCCATCCTCACTGCGACAGTTTCCAATAGGCCTTGTCCAAAGTGCCGGTAGGACTCCGGGGGAGAGTTAAGCATGCAGAAGGCTTCATAGTAGAAATGACATTTATGCTGCCTTTTTTTTTTTTTGGACAGGCAGAGTGGATAGTGAGAGAGAGACAGAGAGAAAGGTCTTCCTTTTTGCCGTTGGTTCATCCTCCAATGGCCGCTGCAGCCGGCGCATCTCGCTGATCCGAAGCCAGGAGCCAGGTGCTTCTCCTGGTCTCCCATGGGGTGCAGGGCCCAAGGACTTGGGCCATCCTCCACTGCCTTCCCGGGCCATAGCAGAGAGCTGGCCTGGAAGAGGGGCAACCGGGATAGAATCCGGCGCCCCAACCGGGACTAGAACCCAGTGTGCCGGCGCCGTAAGGCAGAGGATTAGCCTGTTGAGCCACGGCGCCGGCCTGTGCTGCCTTTTTAAGAAATTTATTTTTCCCTTGAGAGAAGGAGATCTCCCACCTGCTGATTCACTCCAAATGCCCGTAGTGGACACAGGCTGGAGCCAGGAACGGGAAACACAATCCAGGTCTCCCACGTGAGTGGCAGGGGCCCGTCACTTGCACCATTCCTGCTAGTTCTCTGGGTCTGCATTAGCTGGAGCCGGGCCCTCTGATGTGGGGTGCACGCGTCTTAACTGCTAGGCTAACCCCTGCCTGCTGCACAGCTTCTGAAAGGGCAGTTAGGCGTTGGGTAGAAGAAAAGGCAAGGCCAAATGACAGCAAGAGAGAAGTAAAGGGGTGTGGATGCTCAAGAGAATGTCGTCAGCAGAGAGTGGCACATCATCTGGCCCAGAGGGGACGGCCGTGGAAGGTCACAGGGGCTGGGGCTGGATAGTGGAGGAAGGGCCACGCCCATGCTGAGAGCAGTGACCCTGGAGATGCTTTGGCCCCATCCAGTTTTGTTGCCAATAGAAACCGAGACCCAGCTTGGCTAGGACCAGTTATTTTGCTAGCAAAAGCATTACCTGCAGGGGGCAGGTGTTGGCCGCTGCTTGCGACTTCTGCATCCTGTATGGAGTGCCTGTTGAGTCCTGGCAGCTCTGCTTCCCTCCAGCTTCCCGCTAACGCGCCTGGGAGGCAGCAGGTGAAGGGCCATGTACTTGGCTTCCTGGCTTCAGCCTGGCCCAATCTTGGCTCTTGTAGATATTTGGAGAGTGAACCAGAGGATAGAAAATCTCTGTGTCTTCCTCTTTCCCTCTGCCTTGCAAATAAATAAATCTTCAGAAATAAATAACCTGCAGTCTTCAATATAATGGCCAAAACTCATTGGATCTCTCCTTGATATTAACTCTATTACCATTTTTTTTTTTTTAAGATTTATTTTATTGGAGGCTGGTGCTGTGACGTAGTGGGTTAAGCTGCTTCCTGCAGTGCCGGCAGCCCAAATGGGCGCTGGTTCAAGTCCCGGCTACTCCACTTCTGATCCAGCTCTCTGCTATGACCTGGGGAAGTGGTAAAAAATGGCCCAAGACCTTGAGCCCCTGCACCTGCGTGGGAGACCCGAAAGAAGCTCCTGCTCCTGGCTTCAGATCAGCACAGCTCTGGCTCTCTCTTCCTCTCCTCTCTGTGTAATTCTGACTTTCAAATAAGAAAATAAATCTTTTTTAAAAATTATTTTATTTCTTTGAAAGACAGCGTTACAGAGAGAGGTAGAGCCAGAGAGAAAGAGAGAAGTCTTCCATCCGCTAGTTCACTCTCCAGATAACCGCAACAACCAGAGCTGAACTGATCTGTAGCAAGGAGCCAAGAGCTTCTTACGGGTCTCCCACGCAGGTGCAGGGGCCCAAGGACTTGGGCCATCTTCCACTGCTTTTCCAGGTCATAGCAGAGAGCTGGATCGGAAGTAGAGTAGCCGGAACACAAACGGTGCCCATATGGGATGCTGGCACTTCAGGCCAGGGCTTTAACCTGCTGTGCTACAACAAAGGCCCCTCTATTACCATTTTTATACTTTTCTAAACACTGCCATAAAAAGACAGAACCCTGTTTTGGCTGAGTGGGCCATACTGCCTTGCAAGGAGCTGCCCAGTAGCTGGGCATCGTGCTGTATATTCACAGCACCTGGGAGAAAGTGAGTTGTAACTGTGTGTTTTTCTTTTCTTTTTCTCGTTGGCTTCTCAGCACTTAAGAAGCCACAGCACACACACTGGTGGTGATGACTGACCCTGTGTTGGACTCGCAGCCAGCCAGCAGCACTGGGGAGATGGACGGACTATGCCCTGAGCTTTTGCTGATCCCCCCTCCTCTTCCTGACCGTGGAATCATGGGGCCCGTCCAGAGCCCCTGTCCTCCCGGGGACCCTGCACCTTTGCCTGCCGACCCGGGCTGTCTGCTGGTGGAGGCCACAGCGACTGAGGAGAGCCCGGGGAACATGGAGATCATTGTGGAGACCGTAGCTGGAACCCTGTCCCCGGGTGCTGCTGGAGAGACCCCAGGTACAAATGCTTGCTAGCAGGCCAGTGGCGCGAGCAGCCCTGAGGTTTTGCCTGTGCTGTTTCTGATCCTCCGGTATAAATAGGGCGAGGACACCAGGGAGCCTCCTATTTTTATACCCTGAGATGTCGTATTTTGGCGTGGATGGAAGGCTGCCACGGTGGCGCACAGCCCCGCAGCGAACTCGTGGCAGGTTCTCCCTGCAGGGCTTCCTTCCCATCAGCTCCGTGGCGATCGCGAGGGGAAGACCTTCGTGACACCTGCCCAGTCCTGGCCTGTCCTTCCTCTGCCTTCCTCAGGAAGTCTTTCCTTCATCTCAACCCTGCACCCAGGAGCTGCAGCCAGGAATCGGGCAAACGTTCCCGGCTGGCGCTGCCACGCCAGGCTCGCCAGGGCTGCCCTGGTATTCCCCAGCCATCACTTCCCATGTATCGCATACTTCATTCACCCAGGGCGTGTTTCTGGGAGCAAGAGTTGAGTGCTTGTGGTTACCCAGAAGAAAGATCTTCCCACCTCTACAAGCTCTTACTTCCAGGAAACTTTGTTTTTTAGACGGCTTTCTTCCAGCCGCGGTTGTCACCACGCTGTCCCCTGGCAGTGTAGTTTGTTGGCAGAATTCTGGGCAAGGGGAGCTAATCTGACCATCTCCTATTTCTAAACTTCTGTGTGGGACCAGGGGGGAAAATAAAAGAGCCTGGGGGAAAAAACATTTCTAATATCTAAGGCAGAGTTAATACCACTAACATCCAGAATTCCACAGCGAGGAGAGGTGCTGAAAGGAAAACCCAGGTGGGGGAGGGAGGTCGCTCACCTGTTGCTCATTCAGAGGAAATAAGAAGTGAGTAGCCTCTTGGAAGGATGCTTGAGCTCATTAACACAGAAATGAACTCTAAATACCTAGTGTTGGTGAGTGTGTGAGGAAACACTGTCTCAGAGCCTATGGAGAATATAAGTTGGTTCAGCCGTGCAGGTCCATTTCGCTGCATGGCCAGTTTCACAGCGCGCATGCTCTGACCTGGAAATTCTGCTCAGAGTGTGTCCGACAGAGACACACACATGCACGTGCGAGTAGGGAGGAGGAAATGTAATGGTTTGTTTGTAATAGATGGGAACATCCCAAATGTCCATGAGTGAGGGCAGGACTTCCATTTAGATTTATCCACGCTCTGAAATACCATGAGCTGGACCAATAAAAGTAGATGTACTGTACTCATGGATTAGAAAAAAACTTTGATTTCTAACTGTGGTGGGGGAGGAGGGCGGGGAGCAACTTTTGCAGAGCAGTAGCAGCACAAGGCCTGACAGCAGCGGCGGGCCGTGCTGTGAGGGCGGGCCGTGCTGTGAGGGCGGGCAGCTCTATGCTCTGCGAACCTCAGTGTCCTCTGAATGGTTGCGTTGAACTTTGTCCAAGCAAAGAGAAAAAAGATGAGCAGAGTACATGGAGGACAGGCCTGGCCTCGAGTCACGGCCCTGCCATTGAGAAGCGTGGCCAGAGGGGAATTCCAGTCCCCCTTCTCACTGGGCTGCTGGGGCCACATGGGGGCTCTTCCTAAGCCTGCCTGTGTCAGGATCCTGCCAGCAATTGTCATGGAGGTCATGTGGCTCTTCCTATGCCTTGGGAAAGCTCTTGACAGAATTTGAAAGTTAACACTTTGTTATCTGTAGTGCAGACACTCTCCCTAGTTTGTCATTTGGATCTTCTGGGAGTTTGAAATTTTTCAACTGGGCAGACTGTATTGCCTTTTCTTAATGCTTCCCACGTTTGATGAGGTTTTTTTTTTTTTTTTTTTTTTTTTTTTCATTCATTCAACAAGTCACTATTAAGCACCTGTCTTGTGCCAAGGGTTGTGCTAGATGCCGGGCATCCAGGTGCGGAGCCAGACTTAAGTCTGTCTGCGCCCCACCACTAAGAAAAGATTCCCCCACATTTCTGCCGGTAACCATGGGCCTCGTTCCAGCTGATTCTGTGCCTTTCTCTGTCGGTCCTCTGCCTGCAGGTGTCCTGGTAAAGGTGGTGGAGGTGTACTTCTGTGAGCGCTGTGAACAGAGCTTTGCAGAGCCTACTCTGCTGGCCCTGCACCAGTGCCCTGAGACCCACATACAGCCTGTGCAGGGCCTCGCTAGCCCCCCGTGCTCTGTAGAGCTGCCCCCCCGCAACATTACCCTCCCTAGGCCTCTGCAGGGCCAAAGCCCACCAGATAGCTCCCTGCCATGCCCTGTGTGTAAACAGGAGTTTGCTCAACCCCAGACCCTGAAGAGCCACTTCAAGACTCACCGGGCCACTCCCGACAGCTTCTCCTGCCCAGAGCCCAGCTGCGTGTTCTCTGCTGAAGATCGCAAGGGCCTGCAGCGCCACCTGCGGCAGACCCATGGAGCAGTTCCTGTGCCCTGCTCTTTCCGGGGCTGCGCTCTGCTTTTCGGGAGCCAGCAGGGCATGGAGCTGCACCGGCAGGCCCATTACCCTTTCCACTGCAGCCACTGCGACTTCATGGGCTCCAACGTGAAACTCTTCCGGCAGCATCAGCGGAGCCACGGGCCCGGGCCGCAGGGAGAGCGTCCCACTGTTCAGGGCCTTCCAGCCAAGGAGCTGCTGTCAGGTAGGAGGCCGGGCCCCACAGCCCCCACCCTGGGGTGGAGTCAGGGTCGCCCTTAGAGGAGAGGTGCTTGTTTCCAGCGCTGTGGAGTCTAAGATAGTGGCTCAGGAGGACAGAACCACTGGGTGGCACGGGAAGGCATCCAGGAACCTGGAACTTCTCAGAGTATGTGGGACAGAGGAAGTCTTTGTGATAATCAGTGAAATCTGGCTGAGGCTGCGTGTGGCCTGAAGTTATTCCATCAATATTTCCCACTGATGCCTTTTTTTTTTTTTTTTTTTTTTAAGAGAACTGAAAGCTCACAGCTGAGGTCAAGGAGCTGAACTTAACCTTCTGATTTTTTTTTTTTTTAAGATTTATTTTTTTTTTTTATTTGAAAGGCAGAGTTATAGGGAGAGGGAGAGACAGAGGGACACAGAGAAATCTCCCATCCTCTGGAAGGAAGAGCTCCCCATATGGCTACAGTGGCCTGCGCAGGGCCGGTCAGGAGCCAGGAGACTCTTCCAGGTCTCCCTCCTGGGTGCAGGGCTCAAGCACTTGAACCACCTTCTATTGCTGTCCCAGGTGCATTAGCAGGGAGCTGGATTGAAAGTAGAGCAGCGGGGTCTCAAACCTGCACCCTAATGGGATGCTGGCATACCTGCTATGCCACCACACTGGCTCCTGATTAATTTCAGAACTTTCTGAGAACAAAAGCAAAAATGCCCATGCATAGCCATGGCCAATGGTAGAATGCCTGTTGACTCCCTTTTAGAACCAGTGGGACTGGGGGACTGAGCAGAGAAGTTGGGTCTATTTTAAAAAGAAACCTTCCAAGGGCCGGCACTGTGGTATAGCAGATAAAGCTGCTGTCTGCAGTGCCAGCATCCCACATGGGTGCTGGTTCAAGTCCTGGCTGCTCCACTTCTAACCCAGCTCCCTGCTATGGCCTAGGAAAAGAATAGAAGGTGGCTCAAGTCCTTGGATCTCTGCACCCATGTGGGAGACCAGGAAGAAGCCTCTGGCTCCTGGCTTCAGATCAGCCCAGCTCTGGCTATTGCGGCCATTTGGGGAGTGAACCAATGGATGGAAGATCTCTGTCTTTCTGTAACTCTAACTCTGCCTTTCAAATAAATAAATAAATCTTTAAAAAGAACGAAAAGAAACCTCCTTGGGAACTGGTGTCTCACTGATTCTTACTCCTTGGTCGGAGGAAAGATGGGTAGATGGATAGTGAAGGAGGGAGGGAATGGAGGGAGGGAAGGGTGTAGAAGAACAGGAGGAAATAGAAAGTGGTCCAGGAGAGCCAGGATCCTGATGGAACCGGGCTTGCTAAGATTCCTAGGTCAGAAGGAATAAATCAGAAGGTCAAGGTGTGCCCCTGAATTGCTGAAGTGTTCTCAGAACACTGGAAATCGGGGTACATTGACCTACACTGTGCCACTGCCTAGGAAGTACAGTCTGTCCCTTCTCTGGTCTCAGCTGCAGCCCCCCAAACCTCAAAGCTCTTTCCTTCCAGGAATCTGAGGTTGGATCTGCCTTAGACTAGAGCATTGCTGGTAGCTTAGCTCCTAGTTTTCCTATTCTCGTCACGAGTGGGAATACATTTATTTACTTAGGACCGAGATTCCTTGTGTTAAAAGGGAGGAGGCTTAGCTTCCAGCCAGTAAGCAGAGAAGCGCGCTCATTGCTGTCCTTGGTTCCTGTAAACCTCACTGAATGTGTGGGGCTCCAGCTCCCAGGCTGCCTGCAGGACAGGGAGGGCCCGCGGAGGAAACAGGCGCGGCCTTGCCTGGGCAGGAGTCGGCCGGAGAGGAGGATGCAGAGGAGGAGGAGGAGAGTGGCGCCCAGAAGGACTCCCCGGCAGCCCTGGATAGAGCTCAGGGGGCCCAGCAGGTGGAAGGTAATGACTCTGTGCTTGGGCCCAAGTTCCTGCTGGGGGGGAGGAGTGGGAAGGGGGGGAGCTGGGCAGGGAGGCTCTGGAGTTTGGTTCAGATCCTCAAATTCTGTCCATTGCTCTTTGACTCCCAAGTCAAGGTCTAGTGAGAAAACGATCGACAGGTAAAGGCTTCGTGGCGGGGCTGGGGGTGAGCAGAGGTTGCTCTCGTGGGCTGCTTTATGGTTAGAGCCCAGTGAGCCGGTGTTTGAAAGTAAGGGTGCTCTACCTTCCTTTCTGCTTTCTCCTTTTGGGGCTCTTCGACTGGCCTCGCTAACCCTAATGCCTCCCCGTGGGACCAGGGTCGGGAGAACAAGAACGCCCCGTTCAGATTGTTCTCGTGAGCACCCCTAAGCAATGGCACAGCCACAGTGGGCTGCTGGGTAAAGCACTTCCACCAAGCCACCAGGAGGTCCACGCAGCGCTTGTGACTTTGTTTCTTTTTGAGGTGATGGGTTCCAGACCCTGATGTTTGGTTTTTGTGGAAAGACCACAATGTTTGTGTCTGGGCAGATTGTGGTTCTTCTGCTGTCTGAGCAGCCCCTGGCCTGTTGAGGATGCTTGCTCTGAGCGCACTCTGTTCCCTCCCTCAGGGGACGTGGCTGCTGGCACCGAGCCGCTCTTCAAGACCCACATGTGCCCGGAGTGCAAGCGCTGCTTCAAGAAGCGGACCCATCTCGTGGAACACCTGCATCTCCACTTCCCGGACCCCAGCCTCCAGTGCCCCAACTGCCAGAAGTTCTTCACCAGTAAGAGCAAGCTCAAGACCCACCTGCTGCGGGAGCTGGGCGAGAAGGCCCACCGCTGCCCACTCTGCCACTACAGCGCCGTGGAGAGGAACGCACTGAACCGCCACATGGCCAGCATGCACGAGGACATCTCCAACTTCTACTCGGACACCTACGCCTGCCCCGTGTGCCGGGAGGAGTTCCGCCTCAGCCAGGCCCTCAAGGAGCACCTCAAGAGCCACGCGGCCGCGGCCGCAGAGCCCCTGCCCCTCCGCTGCTTCCAGGAGGGCTGCGGCTACACGACCCCCGACCGCAAGGCCTTTGTGAAGCACCTGAAGGAGAGCCACGGGCTGCGGGCTGTGGAGTGCCGCCATCACTCGTGCTCCCTGCTCTTTGCCACGGCCGAAGCCATGGAGGCCCACCACAAGAGCCACTTCGCCTTCCACTGCCCGCACTGTGACTTCGCCTGCTCCAACAAGCACCTGTTCCGCAAGCACAAGAAGCAGGGCCACCCCGGCAGCGAAGAGCTGCGCTGCACCTTCTGCCCCTTTGCCACCTTCAACCCCGTGGCCTACCAGGACCACGTGGGCAAGATGCACGCCCACGAGAAGATCCACCAGTGCCCCGAGTGCAGCTTCGCCACGGCCCACAAGCGGGTCCTCATCCGACACATGCTGCTGCATACCGGTGAGGTGGCTTCCCTCCGTGCACTGGTGTCGCGGTAGTAATGAGGGTGATGGCAGTAGCAGGCCGGAGCTTTCCTGTGCATCAGGCACCGCGTGGAGGGCCTCGCATGCCTGGGCTCACCTGCCTTGGAATTCCTAGACACAGATCTGGCATTCCAAGTTTACAGAGGTGCTGGGGGTTGAGCGCCATTCACTCGTGAACTGGTAGAGCTAAGACTGAACGTTCTGCCATGGTGCCTCACCCCTCGTCAGCCTTGGGTGGGTCGGCGTCCATCCTGGAGTGAAGAAACCCAGGTCAAAACAGATAACCTTTTGCAATTCCAAGTTTTGGGGTGTGTTGCGAGAGAGGGCAGGGGGTCAGGTAGTGTCAGGTCCAGAACACCCCGTTGCTTGTCTTTGACCACAGGGAAGGGATGGGCAAGCAGAGAGAGTGGCGAGCGGTCCTGAAGGGACATGGCCCCGGCCTCTTAGTGCCAGAGCCCGAGACCATTTAGTCTTGAGCCCTCCCCGAGCACTGCTGACGACTGGAGTATCTCGTTTACTCTTCTACCCACCATGTGAGGGCACGTTTTATTGTTGTTCCCTTTTCAGAGATAAGGAAACAGACTACCCAAAACCACGTGGTAGTGACCTTGGATTTGAACCACCACTTAATAGCTCGGTGGTTTCTCTGTGCCTCTATTTCCTCATCTATAAAATGGGAATGATAGGGGCTAGCACTATGACGCAGCAAGTTAAGCCACCGCCTGCAGCCCTGCGCTGGTTCAAGCCCCAGCTGCTCCACTTGGAATTCAGCTCCCAACTGGTACACCTGGAAAGCAGCAGAAGATGGCCCAAGAGCTTGGGCCCCTGTATCCACTTTGGAGACATAGATGAAGGTCTTGGCTCCTGGCTTTGGCCTGGCCCAGTCCTGGCAGTTGCGGCCATGTGGGGAGTGAACCAGCTGGAGATTTCTCTCTCTCCCTCTCTCCCCTCTCTCCCCTCTCTCCCCTCTCTGCCTTTCAAGTAAATGCTTAAGGACATTATGAAGATGTAATGAGAGGGTGCTTTTTTTTTCTCTTTCTAGCGGAGGTAGATACAGACAGAGGTCTTGCACCCACTGGTTCACTCCTCAAATGCCTGCACCGGCTCAGCCAGACCAAAGCCAGGGGCCTGGAGCTCAATCCCAGTCGCCCATGTGGGTGGCGGGGACCAACTACTTGGACCAGGTTGTGAATTAACAGGAAGCTAGAGCAGAGGCATGGCCAGGACGTGAAGCAGACACTCCAGTATGGGATGTGGGTGTCTCAGTGGCATCTTAACTGCCGCCCAAAGTGCCTGCCCCAGGAAGCATTTTATAAACTGCTCAGGACGCGGCTGGGACAGTGAGGACTGTACTTGTGTCAGTGTTAGCTGTGCACAGTAGAATCGCAAGTCAGAAGTTTGGGTTTGTTTTTTTTTTTAAGATTCATTCATTCATTTGAAAAGCAGAGTGACAGAGAGGGGGAGAGGGGGATCTTGTACCTGCTGGTTCACTCCGTAAACGGCTGTAATGTAGGACCTCTCAGTTGCAGAGATGCCCACTTGCTCGGGTGGACGCCCAAAGATCCAGACTCCAGACCAGTTGATGCAAAAAGCACAAGGTTTTTATTGAACGTTTGCGCAAACGGGCCCCCACCTCAGGCAGTGAGGAGCCCTGAGCGGCAGTATCACACAGGTTATATAGGCAACGAATTAGCATATTCCTAATGCGCATGCATAGGATTGGTCAGTTCAGAGGGACCATTAGCATATGGGAGAATGCTGGCGAAGAATGCTGGTGGAGAGTGCTGGTGTAAAATGCAGAGGTGGCATGGGATTGGCTGGTTCGGAGGGACAATTAGCATACCGGAGAATGCTGAGGGAGAGTGCTGAAGTGTTACAGGATTGGCTGGTCGCAGTGACATCATAAGTGTGCGCCTAGAGACTCTCTGAAGGGGAGGGGCAGCTCTGCTCTGGGCGCGCCCAGAGGTTTCCCGGAGGGGAGGGGCAGTTCTGCTCTGGGCGTGCCTAGAGGTTCTCTGAAGGGGATTGACTTTTCCTTCCCAGAGAATGTCCTGCCCGCTAGACTCTGGGGAACATCTATCCTCTTAAGAAGCCCCTGATATTTGCCCAGGCCTAGTTTCTTGTCCCTCTCCCCCATAAGGGTCCTTCATTCCCTCCTTTTCTTTTTGCACAGATTTTAATCCTAAAATCTATTGGACCTCAGAGGTCTTTGAAGCTTGACACTGGTACTGTTGAGTCAGCACCAGGGTTTGGACAAGGAAAAGCCTCTCGCGGATAAACTGGAGCAACCTGTTAAGAATACATGGGCCGTCTCGTGTAGTAACATTGTGGGTGACATTGCACAAGTGTCGGTGGGACAAGGGAGGATTTCCTACACAAGTACCTTGTCCCGACACCTCTGTAAGAGTGAGACGCGGCCGAAGGGGCAAGAGGCAATTATTTGCCTCTGTAGTGCCATTCCAGGTCCTGGGGACCGCGAGGCCCTCGTAATAAGGTGGACCTGGGGCTAGGCATAGCCAGCAGGACTCGGTCAGCTCTGGATTGGTCTGGTTGAGGGCCAGAAAGGCCCCTGTCAAAAGGTTAAACAGCCGCTGTCCGGTTGTACGGGGGCTTGAAGCGTTTGGAGTTAAACTTGCCAAGCTGGGCGAAAGGGTGGCTGGCGGGAGGGGTGGCCTGGGGAGAGCCTGCCTCACTGGAGGGAGGGAACTCTGTTCTTGCTGGACTGGGTTGGGTCCCACTGACTGGGGACTGGGAGCCATACACGCCCCAATAGTTAAGACTATTTCCAGGGATTTTTGTCAAATTATCCTGGTCAGGTATATCCCAGGTATCTAACCCAGTAACCAGTTGACATACGTCCGGGTATAAGGTGGGCCACCACGCCCCGGGGGTATGTAACCCACTAACAGACCAGGCCACCCGTCCTGTGGAGGAAATTACTTCCCACGTTAACAATTGTGGAGCATGGGGATTGGAAAAACAATGGGGAAAGGCCAGGAACATCACAAATATTAAACAGTTTTTGAAAGTCTTAGCTTGAGTGGGTTCCGAGTGTGCTGGAGCTTCCATTTGGCTGGTTTATCCGGATCCTCGGGGCCCTGGGGGGGTGGTGCTCGCTTCACGTGTGAGGCGTGGACCCAAGCAGCGATTCCGTCGACCTTGAGAGCGGTGGGAGTTGTCAACAGCACAGTGAAGGGGCCTTTCCGCCGGGGCTCTAGAGTCTTAGATTGGTGCCTTCGGACATACACAGCGTCTCCGATTTTGAAAGGATGTGGGATGGTTGTTGTCTTGGGTTGGTAGGCTGCTGCAAGAGGTTTCCAGACCTGGTTCTGGATGATCTGGAGCGCTCTCAACCGGGCCTGTAATTTAGGGGCATCGGCAACAGAGTCACTGGCAAGGTCAAGCAAGCCTGCTACTGGTGGGGGCCCTCCATAAAGGATTTCGTATGGCGTCAGCCCGCAATGAGAGGGCGTGTTTTGGACCCGGAACAACACCATAGGGAGGAGTTGGACCCAGTCTTTAACGCCAGTCTCCAACGCTAATTTGGTCAAGGTCTCTTTAATTGTTCTGTTCATTCTTTCTACCTGTCCTGAACTTTGGGGTCTATAGGCACAGTGCAATTTCCAATTTATGCCTAATGCTTTGGCCACCAACTGACTTACCTGGGAGACAAATGCTGGGCCGTTGTCGGACCCGGTTACCTTAGGCAAGCCGAACTGGGGGAAGATCTCCTCTATGATCTTCTTGGCGACCACCTGGGCGGTTTCCCATTTTGTGGGGAATGCCTCAGTCCATCCGGAAAAGGTGTCTTTTAGGCAGTCCTGCTCTGTTTCGGCAGCAAGGAGGAGGTCGTCCACATACTGCAGGAGGACCAGGTCCGGATGGTTGACTCGGAAGTTGGCCAAATCTAGGTGCAGAGCTTCGTCAAACAAGGTAGGCGAGTTTTTAAATCCTTGGGGCAACCTTGTCCAGGTGAGTTGTCCTGAAAACCCGGTCTCTGGGTCTTTCCACTCAAAAGCAAAGATGGATTGGCTCTGAGGGCTCAGTCTTAAACAAAAGAATGCATCTTTTAGATCTAACACAGTGTACCATATGTGGGTCGGAGGCAAGGTACTTAGCAGATTGTAGGGGTTGGGCACTGTGGGATGCATATCCTCCGTTCTCCTGTTAACCTCCCGCAAGTCCTGTACCGGGCGGTAGTCACCCATACCGGGCTTCTTTACTGGTAGTAGGGGGGTGTTCCAAGGTGAACGACAAGGTTTTAAAATGCCTAGGTGTAACAGTCTCTGGATATGTGGCCGGATACCTTCCTTAGCTTCCTTGCCCATCGGATATTGACGAACTGACACGGGAATGGCCGTGGGCTTCAGATCTATGATCAAGGGAGGCCGGTTGACGGCCAGCCCTATTCCCGCAGTCTCTGCCCAGGCCTGAGGAAAATCTGCGAGCCACTTGGGATCCAGGGGAGCCATGGTGGACGAGGGCCTCTCGAATAATTGGTGTTCGTCCTCCAAGCGTAGTGTTAATACCTGGAGGGGCCGCCCTCCTGAGTCTGTGATGGTAGCTCCTTTCTCATGGAAGTGAATTTGGGCTCCTACCTTCGAGAGTAGGTCCCTGCCCAGGAGGGGGTAGGGGCAGTCTGGCACTAGTAAGAACGAGTGTGTCACAAGTCCTGTACTCAACTGGACCTCTCGATTGGTTGTCCAGCGATATAACTTCCCTCCAGTTGCCCCCTGAACCCAGGAAGTCTTGGAGCTTAAAGGCCCTTTTTCTGAAGTCAGTACCGAGTGCTGGGCTCCCGTGTCAATCAGGAAGGTTACCGGTCTGCCCCCCACTTCAAGGGTTATCCTGGGCTCGGGGGGGGGGGGGCTCCTGGCCCTGACTCACCTAATCGTCTTCTTCCAGGGACAGGATTGGAACTGGTCTCTTCTTTGGTCCCTGTGGTTTCTTCGGGCAGTCTTTGACCCAGTGTCCTCTTTCTTTACAATAGGCACATTGATCTCTTTCCACCCGAGGCTTTCGCTTGTCTCCCAAGTCCCTATTCTGTCCTGGTCTACTCCTTTCTGTATCCTGCACTACGGTGGCCAAAATTCTACTAAGCTCTCGATTACGTCTTTTGTCTCTTTTGTCTTCCCTTTCCTCCTGCTCCTTGCGGATCCTTTCCTCCTTCTCCTCTCGGGTCTCCCTTTTGTTGTAAATCTTTTCTGCCTCCTTCATTAAATCTTGTATAGTATACCCCTGAAGCCCCTCTAGCCGCTGCAATTTATTGCGGATGTCTGATGCTGACTGTCCTATAAAGGACATGATTACATCTCCCTGCCGGTCCTCTGCCAGGGGGTCAAACGGGGTGTACATACGGTAGGCTTCCATTAATCTTTCTAGGAAGCCTGCCGGCGTTTCCTCAGCCCCCTGCACTACTGCACGTACCTTGGCCAAATTGGTGGGGCGCTTTCCAGCCCCTCTGAGACCCGCAAGGAGAATCTGGCGGTAAAGACGAAGTCGCTCCCTACCAGCAATGGTGGTGTAGTCCCAATCAGGACGGGTTAAGGGAAACGCCTCTTCGATTTCGTTTGGCAGTAGGGTCGGTCGGCCATCTGCTCCAGGGACGTTTTTCCGTGCCTCAAGGTAGACACGCTGCTTTTCCTCAGTAGTGAGGAGGGTCTGCAGAAGCTGCTGACAATCATCCCAGGTGGGCTGATGAGTCAATAAAATTGACTCAATCAGCCCAGTCAGAGCCTGGGGGTCCTGAGAGAAAGAGGGGTTATGGGTTTTCCAACTGTAAAGATTGGAAGCGGAAAATGGCCAGTACTGCATCTGGCCAGCCACCGAACGAAGAGGAAAGGTCTGTGAAGTCCAGACGCTTCCCGAGCCCCCTGCCTGCCCCCGACGGAGGCGCAGGCGGCTGGAGGGCGGGGAAGGCGCTGAGACTTCTTCCCCTGCCCTCGTGGAATCAGGGGATGGTGCAGAAGGTTGCACATCCCGCTCTGGTTGTTGTGGGGGTTCCTGCGGGGGAGCAGGCTGGCCGGGAAGATAGGGTGGGGGAGAGTCAAAGAGCAGAAGGTCCTGATCAGCCGGAAGAACCGGTGACTTGTCAGGTTTTGGATCTCGAATCTCCTTCAGAGGGTATAGGGAGGAGGTTGGCACAATCGGGACGGGAGGAGGGGGTATCGGGGAGGAAGGTCCCAAGGGGGAAGGTATTAAAGGAGTTAGGGATGGCTGAGGAAGGGGTAACGGGGTCCGTATGGGCTCCGTCGGGAAGGAGAAGGGTTTTATCCAGGGAGGGGGGTTACGTGAAAGATCCTCCCACGTGGTAATGTAGGGCACCTGATCAGGGTGTCCATTGGATCCTGGCTGAAAGACTCGCGCCTTAATCTGTAAAATAATATCAAGGTTAAAAGTGCTGTTCCTTGGCCAGCCGACCTCGAAGGCTGGCCACTCTGAGGAACAGAATTTTGCCCATCGTTTCCTTTTAACCTCCACTGAGAGGTGGTGCGCGCGTTCTCGAACGTCCTTCCAGTGATCTAGAGTGAGACTTAAAGGGGTGGTTATTTGTTGACCCATGGGTGCAAAGATTTCAGCCCAAACAAAAAGAACAGCCAATACACAGACACATACAGTAAACAAGACAAACCGCGCGGCACCAGCTCTAGGACAAATCGACAATGCTACCTCAGATGGGAGGAGCCGCTTGGCCAGGCTTTTCCCGGGAAGGAGGGAGACTTGGTCCCTGGCCTTCCTCCAGACCATTCCAGGCACGTCAAACCAAGCAAAAAGAATAGCCAACAAAACCACACGGCAACAGACCTACAACAAATTGAACGCTATTGCGCTATTTTTGGGAGCGGCTGCCTGACCAGCCCTCCCCGGGAACGAGGGAGACTTGGTCTCCGACCCACCTCCAGACCACCCTGGGAGCGTCTTCCGGGGGAACGGACCGAGGGTTTCCCCTACTGGTCTCACAAACCGGAGCGTCCTCCGGGGAACGGACCAGGGGTTGCTGGGCACGCCTGCCTCCCCCACTGGTCTCACAGAGTCAGGTACTGGCCAGTCAGAACACTCAAGACGAAGAACAACAAACAGAAAACACTTAATCGTACCTCCAACTGGTTCACAGGGAATGGGTCTGAGGGCGACCTAAAATCCCCGTACGGGCCACCAAAATGTAGGACCTCTCAGTTGCAGAGATGCCCACTTGCTCGGGTGGACGCCCAAAGATCCAGACTCCAGACCAGTTGATGCAAAAAGCACAAGGTTTTTATTGAACGTTTGCGCAAACGGGCCCCCACCTCAGGCAGTGAGGAGCCCTGAGCGGCAGTTTCACACAGGTTATATAGGCAACGAATTAGCATATTCCTAATGCGCATGCATAGGATTGGTCAGTTCAGAGGGACCATTAGCATATGGGAGAATGCTGGTGGAGAGTGCTGGTGTAAAATGCAGAGGTGGCATGGGATTGGCTGGTTCGGAGGGACAATTAGCATACCGGAGAATGCTGAGGGAGAGTGCTGAAGTGTTACAGGATTGGCTGGTCGCAGTGACATCATAAGTGTGCGCCTAGAGACTCTCTGAAGGGGAGGGGCAGCTCTGCTCTGGGCGTGCCTAGAGGTTCTCTGAAGGGGATTGACTTTTCCTTCCCAGAGAATGTCCTGCCCGCTAGACTCTGGGGAACATCTATCCTCTTAAGAAGCCCCTGATATTTGCCCAGGCCTAGTTTCTTGTCCCTCTCCCCCATAAGGGTCCTTCAGTAACAGCCAGGGCTAGGCCAGGAGCCCAGAGCTCCCCTGGTCTCCCACATGGGTGGCTGGGGGTGGTGACTTGGGCCACCATGAACTGCCTTCCCAGGTTGTGATTTAGAGGCTAGATTGGAAGCAGAGTGCCCGGGACTCAAACTGGCACTGGGACTCACAAGCAGAGACTTAACCCACTGTACTACACTGCCTCCTCCCCCCATCAGAGTTCTTAAGCAGTATGTTCTGTTGCCTAACAGAAAACCAGAAGGAATTGTGGCAGGTGGAGCGGTGGCTCTTAGTGCCAACAGGCTGAACAGCAGAGCAAGGGTGGACTTAAGGGCTGGTTTGGAAAAGCTCCGTCTCAGCTCTCTGCCCCTCTTCCGGGGGAGCAGCGGTGTGAGAGGGCAGCGAGGTGGCCTGGATGGGTCAAGCACTCAGCCCCTCAGCGAGCCCAGGCAGCTCCTGCTCCTGCCCACACCAGGGTGGGCTCGCTGGCCACGCAGCCCGTCTGTCTGACCTGGCTTCTCTGCCCTCTCGTCCCCACCCCGACCAAGGCGAGAAACCTCACAAGTGCGAGCTCTGTGACTTCACCTGCCGCGACGTGAGCTACCTGTCCAAGCACATGCTGACCCACTCCAACACCAAGGACTACATGTGCACTGAATGTGGCTACGTCACCAAGTGGAAGCACTACCTCAGCGTGCACATGCGCAAACATGCAGGGGACCTCAGGTACGGCCACACCCACGCTCCCTCCCCAGCCTAGGGACCGTGTGCCGAGCCGGCACCCTCCTAGAGCCAGCAGCTGGCCCTGCTGCGTTCTCCAGGCCTCCCCATCTCAGCCCCACTGCCTGGGCCGCCTCTGTACCTGGGCCCAGGGAAGGGACTGTCACTTGAGTGCTCCGATTCCGGTCGCAGGAAAG
Source organism: Lepus europaeus (assembly GCF_033115175.1). Lineage (NCBI taxonomy): Eukaryota > Metazoa > Chordata > Mammalia > Lagomorpha > Leporidae > Lepus > Lepus europaeus. The sequence continues at coordinate 163,048,145 of NC_084827.1, read as the reverse complement.
TGGAGAGGCTGCACACTTAGGTCCTCAGTCCTGGCCCTGCCACATCGGGCAGGTTCTCCAGCTGTAAACACAGCTGGCGGAGACTTTCTCTGGCCTTGAGGCCTCGGTGGGAGTGGGACGTAGGCCTGGAGCCCTGGCGGTGCCTTAGACGTCCGCGTGGGGCAAGCTGACTCATGACTGCTGTCCTTTGGGAAGCAGTGTAGAGCAGGGGTTAGAACACAGGCCCTCACGTCCCGTCACCCACTCCGCCTTGGTCTCCTCGCTTGTGAGGTTGGTACCCGTTTCTTGGGGCAGTGGCTGAATCGGACAGGGCGTGTGCAGTGCTGATCACAGAGCCTGGCCGTGGGCAGCGTGTGTTCCATGTCACTGTGGCTGCTTCACCGCGGCGGTGGCCGCTCCTTTCCCTCCTTGCCAGGTACCAGTGCAACCAGTGCTCCTACCGCTGCCACCGCGCCGATCAGCTGAGCAGCCACAAGCTGCGGCACCAGGGCAAATCCCTGATGTGTGAGGTGTGCGCCTTCGCCTGCAAGCGCAAGTACGAGCTGCAGAAGCACATGGCTTCCCAGCACCACCCTGGCGCGCCGGCCCCACTCTACCCCTGCCGCTACTGCAGCTACCAGAGCCGCCACAAGCAGGCGCTGCTGAGCCACGAGAACTGCAAGCACACGCACCTGCGCGAATTCCGCTGCGCCCTCTGTGACTACCGCACCTTCAGCAACACCACCCTCTTCTTCCACAAGCGCAAAGCCCACGGCTACGTGCCTGGAGACCAGGTCTGGCCGCTCCGCTATGCCAGCCAAGAGCCAGAAGGGGCCAAGCAGTGCCCGACACCGCCACCAGACTCAGAGCACTCCAGTCAGCCGTCTGCCCAGCCTGAGGGGCCGGGCCACGAACCTGGCACCTCGGCAGACCCCAGCTTGGACCAGGCTTTGGCGGAGACAAATGAGGAGCTCAGCGCCGGGGGGCAGGACGGGGCTCCCCAGCAGGACCACCTGGTGGGCAGCCCCAGCCCAGCAGAGGTGGACGAGGGCAGCTGCACCCTGCACCTGGAGGCCCTGGGAGTAGAGCTGGACCCCGTGGCTGTGCCACCCCTGGAGGAGGTGACTGAAACAGCCCCCGAGGAGTTCAGACCCCTGGAGCCCTCGGGGCCACTGGCAGTGGACGGGCCAGAGCTGCCCGGCTTCGCAGGTGTCGGGACTTCTGGCTTGGGTGCTGAAGAAGAGCCCGTTGGGGAGAAGTCAGGCCCTGAGCCCCCGAGAACTCCGTCCTCAGAGGAGGTGCCCCATAGCTGGGTAGACACCTTCAAGGCCACCCTGCCCGCCGAGACAGCAGCCTTGCCCCAGCTGCCTGAGTCGGAGTCGCTGCTCAAGGCCCTGCGGAGGCAGGACAAAGAGCAAGCAGAGGCCTTGGTGCTGGAGGGGCGCGTGCAGATGGTGGTGATCCAGGGAGAGGGGCGGGCCTTCCGCTGCCCCCACTGCCCGTTTGTCACCCGGCGCGAGAAGGCCCTGAGTCTGCACTCCAGGACGGGCTGCCAGGGCCGCCGTGAGCCCCTGCTGTGCCCCGAGTGTGGGGCCAGCTTCAAGCAACAACGTGGCCTCAGCACCCACCTGTTCAAGAAGTGCCCCGTGCTGCTCCGGAAGAACAAGGCCGTGCCCAGATCAGACCGTGCCAGCCCTGTGCGTTCTCTCCTGCCAGGCACATGTGCCGCGGAGGATGCAGGAGGTGGGAGGCCCAGCCCTGCGTCCTTACAGGTGGAGCTCCTGCTTCCCAAAGATGCTCCTGACGCTGCCGGCGAGCCGGAAGAGACACGGGCAGCTCCTGCCGCAGCCTGTGGCACGCCGGGCCCTGCTGCAGAAAAGCCCCGCTCCCCGGGGACCCCTGAGAAGTTCCGCTTTGAGCAGGGCAAGTTTCACTGCAACTCCTGCGCGTTCCTGTGCTCTCGGCTCTCGTCCATCACCTCTCACGTGGCCGAAGGCTGCCGTGGGGGACGAGGTGGGGGTGCAAAGCGAGGGCCGCCCCCGACCCAGCCTGTGCCGTCGCCTTCGAGCCACGCAGCCTCTGCCCCCCTGCCCGGCGGCGCTCCAGAGCCCGGCCCTGGGGCTGGGGACACAGCCGCGGTGCTGAAGCAGAAGGGGGCCCGCTTCTCCTGCCCCACGTGTCCCTTCAGCTGCCGGCAGGAGCGGGCTCTGCGAACTCACCAGACGCGGGGCTGCCCGCTCGGGGAATCCCGAGAGCTGCACTGTGGCCTCTGCCCCTTCACGGCTGCCACCGCTGGCGCCCTGCGGCTCCACCAGAAGCGGAAGCACCCTACGGCGGCCCCGGCGCGCGGCCCACGGCCCCCCCTGCAGTGCGGGGACTGCGGCTTCACCTGCAAGCAGAGCCGCTGCCTGCAGCAGCACCGGCGGCTCAAGCACGAGGGCGTGAAGCCGCACCAGTGCCCGTTCTGTGACTTTTCCACCACCCGGCGCTACCGCCTGGAGGCCCACCAGTCCCGGCACACGGGGGTCGGCCGCATCCCCTGCAGCTCCTGCCCCCAGACGTTCGGCACCAACTCCAAACTGCGCCTGCACCGGCTCAGGGTACACGACAAGACGCCCACCCACTTCTGCCCACTGTGCGACTACAGCGGCTACCTTCGCCACGACATCACTCGCCACATGAACAGCTGCCACCAGGGCACCCCAGCCTTTGCCTGCTCCCAGTGCGAGGCGCAGTTCAGCTCTGAGACTGCACTGAAACAGCACGCCCTGCGCCGGCACCCGGAGCCCACCCACCCCGCCCCGGGCTCTCCCGCAGAGGCCACCGAAGGGCCCCTGCACTGCCCCCGCTGTGGGCTGCTGTGCCCCAGCCCCGCCAGCCTGCGGGGACACACCCGGAAGCAGCACCCGCAGCTGCAGTGCGGGGCCTGCCAGGAAGCCTTCCCCAGCCGGCCTGCCCTGGACGAGCACCGGAGGCAGCAGCACTTCAGCCACCGCTGCCAGCTCTGTGACTTCGCCGCCCGGGAGCGGGTGGGCCTGGTAAAGCACTACCTGGAGCAGCACGAGGAGGCCGCGGAGGGGGGTGGGGCTGGCGGGCAGCCCCCTCTGCGCTGTCCCTTCTGTGACTTTGCGTGCCGCCATCAGCTGGTGCTAGATCACCACACGAAAGGGCACGGGGGCACGCGGCTCTACAAGTGCACCGACTGCGCTTACAGCACCAAGAACCGGCAGAAGATCACCTGGCACAGCCGCATCCACACGGGGGAGAAGCCTTACCACTGTCACCTCTGCTCCTATGCCTGTGCCGACCCCTCCCGCCTCAAGGTAAGGGCAGGGGCTGTGGGGGTGCAGGTGCTGGAGTCGTGCCGCCTGGCTTCTCTCATCCTGACTCTCCCAAGTGCTAGCTCTGTAGCTTTGGGCAAGTTCCTGACTTCTCCAAGGCTGAGCTACCTCATCCCTACAAACGGGAGAGTATTCCAACTTCATAGGGTTGTTGTGAAGATAAAATCCCACGTATGTGCTTGCCATGTGATAAGGTTTGTAATCGGGTCTGGCATTGTGGCACAGCAAGTAAAGCCACCGCCTACAACACCAACATCTCTTATGGGCCCTGGTTCATGTCCCAGCTGCTCTACTTCCCGTCCAGTTCCCTGCCAGTGGCCTGGGAAAAGCAGCAGAAGATGGCTCAAGTGTTTGGTCCCCTGCCACCCACATGGGAAACCCAGAAGAAGCTCCTGCGTCTTGGCGTTGGCTTGGCCCAGTGCTGGCTGTTGAGGACATCTGGGAAGTAAACTAGTGCATAAAGACTTCTCTGTCTCTCCCTCCCTCTGTAGTGCTGACTTTCAAATAAATAAATCTGTCAAAAAAAAAAAAAAGTTTATAATAGGTTGGGAATAATCTGGATAATAACAGCTAACATTTATTTAGCTCTATGTGCCTGGCTTCATAATTTTGATCCTTTCAAAAATGAGATAAGGATTACTTTTTAAAAAAAAAAAATTTTATTTTTTATTTATTTGCAAGGCAGAGTGACAGAGGGAAAGACAGACAGGTATCTCCCATTCACTGGTGCACTCTCCCAGGTGGCCACACCAGCCAGGACTGGGCCTGGCCAAAGACAGGAACCAGGAAGTCTGTCCAGGTCTCCCACATGAGTGGCAGAGTCCCAAGCACATGGACCATCTGCTGCTGCCTTCCCAGGCACATTAGCAGGGAGCTGGATCAGAAGCGGAGCAGCCGGGACTTGAACCAGCACTCTGATAGGGGATGCTGGTGTCCCACGTGAAAGCCTAACGTGCTGCGTGACAGCACAGGCCCCCAGATGCATGTACTCTTCCTTTCCCCATTTTACAGATCAGTGGGTGGAGAATTAGGTGCTGTGTTGTTCACGCACACAGTAAGTGGCACAGCTGAACTAGTCAGTGAGGTCAGCTGGGTCGGGCTGCTAGCCAAGTGGCAGACGGGAAGACCTGGTTGGTGAGGGAACCGTGGCTAGGGTAGGAGCAGGGAAGAGTTATCCGCCACGTTTCTCTGCCTGCTTGCCCCTGTTCCACATCCGGTGAGTGCTAAGAGGTGCATGCTCTCTGCCTGCTGCTCTCCCTCTGGCAGTACCACATGAGGATCCACAAGGAGGAACGGAAGTACCTGTGCCCTGAGTGTGGCTACAAGTGCAAGTGGGTCAACCAGCTCAAGTACCACATGACCAAGCACACGGGTGAGTGCCCGAGCGGCTCCCGCTCCCGCTGCAGCGGAGTCTGTCCCTGCTCAGTCAGGCTGACGCCGCATTTCACGCCGGGCATAGGGGGCAGGCTGGGGGAGTGTATACCAGAGTGGCTTCCCAGCCCCCAAAGACTTGCCAGAACTGAGAGCCTGCGCGTGGGTGCTTTGCTAGAGCTGCTGGGGTGATTGTGGTACAAGGTCCCTCGCCCCGCACCGGGAGCCCCCAGCCCTGGAGGCGGGTCCACCTGGCTGCTACACAGACAGGACGGAACTGTCCGGAGTGAGGCGGAGGAAGCAGAGCTCCCCTTTCCGTGTCCTGGGTGTGCAGTCCAGAGACTGCTGGTTCTCTGGCCGCGGTTACTGCACACCGTCCCCCCATCAGATGCGATCGGCTCACTCTGCTTCTCTGAAGACTGCTGCTTTCGTCCCACCCCTTCCCTCTTAAGCGTCTTCTTTCACTTTTTGAGTTGAACAAAGGGTTGTGTTTGAAGATTCTCAAATCCCGTGAGTACCCCATGACCGAAAGAGGGTGGGAGTTTCCCACTTGGAAACCCTCCAATACTTGAGTATTCGTTACTGTCAGGTAGCTAGTTGGTTACAGGTACAGCTGTGAGCTCCGATGTATTCAAGGGGCTGAGTTGGGAGAAAGGCACTGAAATGCCAGACGGGACTGGAATGTTCCAAAGATGCGCTTAGTCAGCTTGCTGCTTGTATCATGGATATCCTGCTGGCCCGCTGACTCGTGTTCCACCCCCGCCAATGGTGGTTTGTCGTCCATCCTGTAGGTCTAAAGCCATACCAGTGTCCCGAGTGTGAATACTGCACCAACCGGGCCGACGCGCTCCGCGTGCACCGCGAGACACGGCACCGTGAAGCCCGGGCCTTCATGTGTGAGCAGTGCGGCAAGGCCTTCAAGACCCGCTTCCTGCTGCGCACGCACCTCCGCAAGCACAGCGAGGCCAAACCCTACGTGTGCAACGTGTGCCACCGCGCCTTCCGCTGGGCTGCCGGCCTGCGCCATCACGCCCTCACCCACACCGACCGCCACCCCTTCTTCTGCCGCCTCTGCAGCTACAAGGCCAAGCAGAAGTTCCAGGTGGTCAAGCACGTGCGCAGGCACCACCCTGACCAGGCAGACCCCAGCCAAGGTGTGGGCAAGGACCCCACCACCCCCACGGTGCACCTGCACGATGTGAAGCTGGAGGACCCCACCCCTCCTGCTCCTGCCGCGCCGCCCACGGGACCTGAGGGCTGAGAGTCCACCCTGCCTCCCAGATGGCTGTGCTCCAAGATGTGCGAGCTGAGGCCAGAACCAGCCTGGGGCGCCCCCGGCCTCAGGGGGCATGGCTCTGGGGCACTGGGATGACTGCCGCCCTTCTGGGACACTGAAGTTAACAGCGCTGTGAAAGAGGGACATGGCCACGGCCATGCTTTCTCGTTGAGGGCCACTGTGTGTTCAGCCGGTGAGTTCCCAGTTTCTTCGCCGTCTCTCCAGCAAAGGCCCTGACTGTGAGATCTTGGTTTTATTCACTCACCTCTTTCCTTCTTACTGTGTCAAGTTCCTGTTTTCTTTCAGCGTTGCAAAACCGCTGTACCCACCCGCATGTACTGTTGTGCCCGATGCTCTATAAAGCATGTGAAGCAGAGAATCAGTGCTGGCTCTTAGACACGTCTGAATCCTGTCTCAGCCTTCCCAGGCTGCCATGTTGGTCGGTGCCCCCGGCTCAGACCCCTGCTCTCCTTTGTCCCCGTCCATCTTCCCTCAGTGACGGGTCCTCAAACGCCCAGGTCTGCTGCTCCCCATCCTTGAGCCCGGCCCTGCTCTTGCCTCCTCCCCTGCTTGCAGGCCCCTTTGTCTGCTGTAGAGGGAGGATCGGCAGCCACAGAGCCTCCTGGGGGCTGCTGTAACTCGGCATTGTCCATGGCGGGTTCACAGTGGAAGCCCCAGGGTGCTGGGTGCAGCAGACGATCATGGCAGGAAATGCCCAGTTCGGAATTGTGTGCGTGCCTCAAGGTGTAATTCTGTAGTACCTCACTGTGTCATTGACCTTCTAAACGGGGACACACCGGGAAAATTATAGAGGATCTCCCAGCCCGTCTTACCCAAGGAAGACAGACTGCACGCAGAGCCCAACTGGAGAGAGAAGCTCTTATTAACACCAGTGGAGCTAAGGGGGAGCAGTCCAGAGGAGACTCCTGAGAGTCACGGTACAGCCCTGGGGTGAAGTCCCCTCCAGGCTGCTCGGGGAGACTGGAGCCTTGATCTGTCTTGCCTTTGACGCTGAGCTGTGAGCAAGTGGCTGGAGGGGGTAGTGCGTCTTTAGGTCTCTGCCGCAGGCCCCTGCCTGGCTTTCTCCTTGCAGTCTGCCTTGGCACCGGAGATTCGTTACAGACCCGGGTCTGGGACTGCGCCTACAGCAAGAGGAAGGAGGGGACTCCAGGAGGGGGCATACAAAGGGAAAGGGCAGGAAAGATGCCAAAGGCTTAAAGCAAGGAGATAGAGAGGCAAGAAGGTGAGATATCGTGTCCTGGGAGTGCACCATCAAAGCTGGGTGTGCGCCCCCCCCCCCCCCCCCATTTGCTCTCTGGAGCATCCGTGCAGCGTTCTGTCACCGTCTAAAGGGTGCGTACCCACTCTGGCCATGACGTGTCCCGCTCAGGATTCCACGTCTTCCAGGATGCAGGTGTACACGAAGATGGACGCTGGGTGGAGGCTGGTGCCGTCCCTGGAGAGCAGGTGTATGTGGCGGTAGCCTGGGGAGGGCCAGGAGGGCGGCTTTAGGAAGGCAGGCAGAGGGGGGTCCTGGCCGGGGCTGCAGGGCTGCCTCACCTTGCTGCATGCAGGTCCAGGGCACGGTGTACTGACCAATGAAGTCGTGTCGGGACTTCCAGTTGTAATCCTTGACCACAAAACGCACCATGGCGAGTTCAGGCACCAGGACCCGGAAGCACAGCGTCTGCCCCCAGTAAGGGTTGAAACCTGCCGTGGGGGTGGGAGGCAGTGTGTGACCAGACGTGACTGACTGTCTTCAGGCCCTTGTGGGCTGCTGCCCCTGTATTTTCAGTTAATCTCGGTAGCAATTAGGATTTTATGGGTCAAGCAGCTGAGGCTTAGAGCACGCTGTGCTCCGAGTCACTGAGTGGGAAGCCCGGATGCTTTGTCTGGTTCCCCACTGCCTACCAAAGGTGAGGGTGGGGGTGGGGAATGGGGGCAGTGACAGGGACCGCGCTTAATGGAGAGAAGTCAGAAGGAAAACAGAGGCCACGTTCTCACCACCTCCTTAGCATGCCAGGCTCTCACCATTGTTCTCCACGTAGCTGGTCTCTTGCCGGGTTGTATCTGCACGGATGCCAAAGATCTCCACTTTGACCAGTGGATCCACGATGGATTTCTCTTTGGTCTCATTCACTTTAGGGAGTTGCTGACCACTGATCACCTGCAACCAAGGAGCTGGACCCTCACAAGTTCCTGCACAGCCCAGCCCCCCCGACCTCAGCCTCTAACCACCTGGAAGTTGCAGCACATTGCATAGATTTTTGGTTTGCAAAACTAATCCTCCGTTGGGTCCTGCATTTCTTTCTGGTAATTCAGTCTGCAACTGAAAATGCATCCAAGTGGAAATGCAATGCTGTTTGGAAGTAGGCACGCTAAGGAGGGCAGCCGGACTCCGGCGCTGACTACGTACCAGGAGTTGGAAGCATTTACCTGCACCTGGAGGGGCGCCAGTGGTGTCCTCCCCCATGTCGCACGTGAGCCTACTGAGGAACCCAGCGGTTAAGAACTTCCCTAGCGTCACACAGCTCAGAAGTGGGCTTGAAGCCAGGCAGTTGGCTCCCAAGACTGTGCGGTTAACCATCGCTGCCTCTCGGGGTTCTTGAATTCAGGACACCCTCGTCAGGCCCTGCCGCCTCTCCCCACTCCCTCCCACCCCTGCTTCTCTCCTCGCTATCCCAGGCTCTTCCCAGTGGGTCCTCTTTCCACCATACCTGGACTAAAAGGGTCTGGGCCTTGGACGGGCTGATGGGCCTCTCTGGGTGGAAGGAACTCTGGGTATCACGCAGGAATTCGGGCTTCAGCACATAGCCGCAGCTGCCGTTCTGGTGGAAGAGCCCATCACAGATGTCCATTTCCAGCCCTGCAGTCTGCATGTTCATAGCCACTGAGGGGCCCAGGAGAAAAGAGAGATTCGTCTTGGAGGCCTTCAGCCGCACTGAGTTAAGGAGACAGGCGTTAGGGGCTGGTGTTGCGGTGCAGCAGGTCGGACCACCACTGCAGCAGGCATGCCACACTGGGGTGCTGGCTCAGGTCCCGGCAGCTCTGCTTCTGATCTAGCTTCCTACTAATGCGCCTGGAGAGGCAGAGGAGGCGGCCCAAGTCCTTGGGCTCCTGCACCCACATGAGACCTCAATGGAGGTCCTCACTTCTGGCTTCAGTGTGGCCCAGCCCTGGCTGTTGTGGCCATTTGGGGAGACTTGGAAGATTCTCCCTCTTTCTCATTCTCACTCTCTTGCTTTGGCATTCAAATAAATAAATAAAATCTTAGGCCGGCGCCGTGGCTTAACAGGCTAATCCTCCGCCTTGCGGCGCCGGCACACCGGGTTCTAGTCCCAGTTGGGGCGCTGGATTCTATCCCGGTTGCCCCTCTTCCAGGCCAGCTCTTTGCTGTGGCCCGGGAAGGCAGTGGAGGATGGCCCAGGTCTTTGGGCCCTGCACCCCATGGGAGACCAGGAGAAGCACCTGGCTCCTGGCTTCGGATCAGCGAGATGCGCCGGCCGCAGCGGCCATTGGAGGGTGAACCAACGGCAAAAAGGAAGACCTTTCTCTCTGTCTCTCTCTCTCACTATCCACTCTGCCTGTCAAAAAAAAAAAAAAAAAAAAATCTTAAACACACACACACACACACAATGAAAGACAGTGTTAGGAATAAGAGAGTGCCTGCTGGCACTGCCCCTGTAGACGATGTCTTTCTCAGCCCAGCTCCCCGATTTCCTACCAGGTGCTCCTGCCCGCCCGCACCTGCTGCCCCTCACCCATCTGGCAGCCGGCGTTCCAGAGTTCCTGAGGGTTGTAGTTGGATGAGTCCGTCCTCAGGCCACTGGGGTACACACGGCTTAACTGCCAGGCATTGTGCTGCACAAACTCATTGCCTATAAAAGGGTGAGTGGGAGGGGGATGGGTGTGGGGGTGGAGCCCCCCCCAGTGGGCCCCTCTGCGCAGCCTTCCAGCCTGAGCCCACTCTTCCTACCTCCCCTGCCTTGCCCACCTGAGGGCTTTCTCAGCTCTATCTCTCCCTAGCTCCCTTGCCTTCTTTCTTGGGACTGGCCTGCCTACCCAGAAGGCCTGAGCCCAGCCACCCTGCGTCCCTCCTCGGCCCTCCCTTTTGATCCTGACCGGCATCCTTGATGAGGTTCCTGGCCTTGCTTTCCGAGAAGGACGACATCTCATAGAAGTGGTAGTTCTCCTTGGAGTGCGTGAAGCTGTGGAAGGAGACGGACTGCAAGTAGACAACCAGGACCGACAGGTCTGGACACAGGATGGGCTTGGATTTCTGGAGGAGACAGTGCAAAGGTGGATGGACGTGAAGCCTTGGCAGTCTGAAAGGGACAAAGCTAATGGCCAGCCCCGCTAAGCCTGTGCCCACTGGCCCCGCTGCATTCTCCCTCCCGCCTCACCTGCTCGGACACGGGAGGGGCCCCAGGATCGCAAACAGCAGCCTGGGCCTCACTCTGACAACAGACAGCAGGACAAAACGACGGGCACAGCGCAGCCTGGGGGCGGGAGTGGGAATAAAGGCCTCAGTGTCTAGTGCTGGGCTCCATCTGCACCTCTGGGCTCAGGCGAGTGCACTACGTCACTTCCTGGGCAGCAGGTTTCAAAGTTGTTCCTCTTTTTCAACAGAGAGGCATCGGCCTTCCTACCTCTCTTCTTTTAGAACAACCAAATGATAATCCAGTCAAAACCAATTGAGACAGATAAATCAAGCTATGCAGAATAGTGAGGAGGTCACACCCAGGTGAACATGAGAGTCCCAGAGGGCATCTGGATTTGTCTCCTGAATTCTCAGTTCCCATCCCTGACACTGCAGCAGGAAAGACACCACAGAGTGAGCTAAGCCAGCAGTCAGCTGCGTGAGCCAAGCAGGTGCACCAGGGGGAGCGCTGCCGGCTCCCACCACTGCCGCCTGTCCTCCCTCTACCCCCCTCCCCACGGGGAGGCCAGCCCCCACCACCTGCACAGCCTGCCCACCCCAAAGCTCCTCCCCATCCTCTTCCTCCTAGGCTATCTCTGGTCTCTTCCTCAAATGCCCACTTTTCCAAGAAATTTTCTCTAATTAAACCCATGGTAGTGGCAGTCACAGCAGTCATTCACCTATCCCTTACTTAATACAATAAAGCTGCGCACACACACACCCATCCATTTCACAAACTGGAGACCGAGGAGTACCAAGATAGCTCAGGAATCACCCAGGGGACCCAGGAGAGAGCCAAATGGGTGCTTCAACGAAGATGGTTCTGCATTTACCTATTTTGTTTAGTGAGCTTCCAATATGTAAGATTGCACCTAGCCAGCGCCGTGGCTCAACAGGCTAATCCTCCGCCTTGCAGTGCCAGCACAGCGGGTTCTAGTCCCAGTCGGGACACCAGATTCTGTCCCGGTTGCCCCTCTTCCAGGCCAGCTCTCTGCTGTGGCCCGGGAGTGCAGTGGAGGATGGCCCAAGAGCTTGGGCCCTGCACCCGCATGGGAGACCAGGATAAGCACCTGGCTCCTGCCATCACATCAGTGCGGTGCACCAGCCGCAGTGCGTCGGCCGCGGCGGCCATTGGAGGGTGAACCAACGGCAAAGGAAGACCTTTCTCTCTGTCTCTCTCTCACTGTCCACTCTGCCTGTCAAAAAAAAAGATTGCACCTATAGGGAAGGCTTTCATGGCCCCCAAAGTTGGAAAGCCACTGCGCTACGTCTCGATACATCAATATAATCCAGTTCATATAATATACAGTGACTCCATGCATGCATGCTTCCACCTGTCAGTGGAAGGAAGGGTCACTATGCCCCTGGCCCTCCACCTGCCTGGATCTAACCTCACTGCCGGCTCCCACTCAGCACACCCACTCCCAACCTACCTTCTTCCCCTTCCTGTTCTTCTTTGGGGGCAGCTCAGTCTCAGAGAGGTAGTTGGTCTCCAGCTCCAACCCCTGCCCTGTCTCCAGCACACTCTCTGCCTCTTCCTTGTCCTCAAGTTCCTCCTCCGGTGTCAACTTCTTCCCCTTCACCAGGATCTTCCCTCGAAGGTCCTAGGGAACAAAAGCAAAGGGGCCCTCTTGGGGGGTCCTGCAGGTCCCAGGGTTCTCAAAGGCAGAGGACGCGAGCATCAGGTGTTTCCCTGGGAAGAGATCTGCTGCCTGATAGACACATCAGGGGTTTGTTGGTTTATTTATTTAGCTTAAATGTTAATACATTTATTAGAAAGGTAGAGTTACAGACAGAGAGGTCTTCCATCTGCAGGTTCACTCCCCAGTTGGCCGCAACGGCTGGAGCTGCACTGATCCAAAGCCAGGAGCCTAGAGCTTCTTCTGGGTCTCCCACATGGGTGCCAGGGCCCTAGGACTTGGGCCATCTTCTCCTGCTTTCCCAGGCCATAGCAGAGAGCTAGATTGGAAGTGGAGCAGACAGGACTTGAACCAGTGTCCATATGGGATTCTGGCACTGCAGGCAGCGGCATTACCCACTACGCCACAACCCTGGCTCCTATTTATTTACTATTTCAAAGTCAAAGACACAGATCTTCCATCTGGGGGTTCATTCTGCAAATCATACCCCGTGGGATTCCCTTATTGTTAAATAAAGCTATAACATCTCTGTCCACAGAGAAAACAAATAATGTGGGTCCCTACCTCATATTTGACACACCAAAAACTTCTTTAGGAGATTGTGTGTGTGGTGCAGCAGGTTAAGCCGCTGCCTGCGATGCCAGCAGCCCATGTGAGTGCTGGTTGGAGTCCTGGCTGCTCCACTTCTGATCCAGCTCCCTGCTAACGCACCTGGGAAAGCAGCGGAAGCTGTTCCCAGTACGTGGGTCCCTGCACCTACATGGGAGATCTAGAGGAAGTTCCTGGCCCAGCACCAGCTGTTGTAGCCATTTGGGGAGTGAACTAGCAGATGGAAGATCTCTCTTTGTCTCTCTGTCTCTCCCTGTCTCTCCTTCTCTAACTCTGCCTTTCAAATAAATAAATAAATCTTAAACAAAACAAATTTTTACAGGTAGGGGCAAACATTTGGTGCAGTGGTTAAATCGCCATCTGGGGGTGCCAACGTCCTGTATCAGAGTTCCTGGATTCATGTCTCAGTTGTGCTTCTGATTTCAGCATCCCTCTAACACATGTCCTGGGAGGCAGCATGGGGGCTCAGGTACCAGGGTCCCTGCCACCCATGCGGAAAACCTGGCTTTGGCCTGGCCCAACCCCAGCTATTGCAGGCGCTTGAGGAGTGGGAAAGCAGATATGAGATCTTTCTCTCTGTGTCCCTGTCTCTGTCTCTCTGCTTCTTGAATATATCAAAATTTTAAAAGTTTTAAATATTAAAAAAACACATATATAAACAACATAAGGGTATACTAAGAAAATACAGAATCATCCTGAGTAATCTCATGTTGGAAAGGCCTTTAGAAATATGATATGGGGCCAGTGCTGTGGCGTAGTAGGTAAAGCTGCCGCCTGCAGTGCCGGCATCCCATTTGGGCGCCGGTTCATGTCCCAGCTGCTCCACTTTCAATCCTGCTCTCTGCTATAGCCTGGGAAAGCAGTAGAAGATGGCCCAAGTGCTTGGGCCCCTGCACCTGCGTGGGAGACACGGAAGAAGCTCCTGGCTCCTGGCTTTGGATCAGTGCAGCTCCAGCCATTGTGGCCAACTGGGGAGTGAACCAGCAGATGGAAGACCTCTCTCTCTCTCTCTCTCTCTCTCTCTCTCTCTCTCTCTCATTCTCTCTCTGTGTAACTCTTTCAAATAAATAAATAATAAAATAATGATAATAAAAGAAACATGATACAAAAACTTGGAACATGGGGTGGGCGTTTGGTGCTGCTTGGGTTGCTTGTATCTGACTTTGGAGCGCCTGGCCTGAGGCCTGGCTCTGCTCCTGATCCCGGCTTCCTGCTACTGCGCACCCTGGGAGGCAGCAGGTGATGGCTCAAGTGCTTGCGTCCCTGCCAGCCATGTGGGAGACACGGATGGAGTTCTTAGTTCCTGGCTTTGACCCAGCCCTGGCTACCGCGAACATCTGGAAAGTGAATCAGCAGATTGGAAATTTTCCTCTATTGTGTCTTTCTCTCTCTCTCTGCATTTCAAATAAATAAATAAAAATGGAAACTTAGCAGCTAGGAAAACTTGGAAGACAAAAGATCGACAGGGCTGGCACTGTGGCACAGAAGTGACTCCAAAGCTCCACAACATCCGTGAGGAGTGGGAACGGCTGGGCGCTCAGCAACGCTCCGACACTGTGCTTCCCTTGTGGGGCCTCTGAGCCTTCCAATACCCACTACAGATTTTCTATCTGGAACCCCGTGCAGTAATGTTACCGCTGTGCTGGGTCTCATCTAGTAGTAAAAACTCTCACTCAGCACCCAACAACAACCATAACAAAACCCTTGTCTAAGGCAAAAGATGCGGAAAAATAAAAAAAGACATAGACTGCAAAAAACTTTTTCCAAAGCATCAATATCTTTAACATTTAAAGGATGATCATATATCAATAAAAGTAATAAGCCCTAATGAAAGTGGATAAGTAATATTATCAAATAATTCAGAAAATGAAAACACAGACTTTTCTCCTTAAAAAACTGAAACTTTAGGGGTTGGCACTGTGGCACAGCGGGTTTATTCGCTGCCTGCAGTGCCAACATGCCCTATGGGTGCCACTTTGAGTCCCAGCTGCTCCACTTCCTGTCCAGCTCCGTGGTATGCACCTGGGAAAGCAGTGGAAGATGCTGAACCCACACGAGACCCAGATGAAGCTCCTGGCTCCTGTCTTTAGCCTGGCACAGCCCTGGCCAGTTGAGGTCTTTTGGAGAGTGAACCAATGGGTAGAAAATCTCTCTCTCTCTCTCTCTCTCTAACTCTGCCTTTCAAGTAAATAAGTAAATCTTTTTTAAAAAGAAAGTTTTTTCTTCAGCTTGCTACTAGGAGCCATCTCACTACTGGAGTTGTGGGGGCTCACGTCTGTTGACTGCATGCAGTTTTGCTAACTTGGTATTTCGGCCATTAACAACTGAAACGGTCAGAACCCATTTCAAAGAAATAGTGAAGGAACAAAGTTGTGTACACAGGTAAAAGCTCACAACCAACCTAAGTGTCTACCACATGGACAACACATAAATTGTGGCCCACAACACGTAATGAAACACTATAGAGTTATTAAAAACGAAAAATATACATAAGACATCCAGGATATATGTTTAATGTGAAACATAAAAGGTATAGAAGACGCTGGTTAAGCTGCCCATTTCCTGTTTTAGAGTGCCTGGGCTCCACACCTGGCTCCAACTCCTGATTCCAGCTTCCGACCAGTGGGGCCCCTGGAAGGCAGTGGTGAGGGCTCAAGTAATTGGGAGACCTGGGTAGAGTTTCCAGCTCCTGCTTTCAGGCTGACCCACGCTGGGCCATTGTGAGCCTCTGGGGAGTGAGTCCGTGGATGGGACCGCGCTCTCTTCTTTTTTTCTCTCTTTCTGTTTCGCTGTCTCTCTTCCTCTCAGATGAATAACTTTTATAAAAAAGAGTGTATAGGGGATGACCCCATTCATAGTTTGAAAACTATGAAGATGTTTATATAAGCATTTTAAAAGTTCACTGATACAAAGCTGGTGCTGTGTTACAGTAGGCCAAGCCTCCACCTGCACTACAGGCATCCCATATGGGTGCTGGTTCATGTGCTGGCTGCTCCACTTCTGATCCAGCTCCCTGCTAATGACTGGGAAAGCAGCAGAAGATGGTCCAAGTGCTTGGGCCCCTGTATCCACGTGGGAGCTCCTGGCTCCTGGCTTTGGATTGGCCCAACTCATGGCCTGTTGCAGGTATTTGGGGTATAAACCAGTGGATGGAAGACCTCTCTCTGTCTTTCCCTCTCTGTAACTCTGCTTCTCAAGTAAATAATTCAAGTAATTCTCAAGTAAATAAATAAATTTTTAAAGAAAATCACATGGATTTTTTTTTATTTGAAAGGCAGAGTTACAGAGAGGCAGAGGTAGAGAGGTCTTCCATCGATGGTTTACTCCCCAGATGGCTGCAACAGCCAGAGCTGTGCTGATCTAAAGCCAGGAGCCAGGATCTTCCTCCAGGTCTCCCATTCAGGTGCAGGGGCCCAAGGACTTGGGCCATCTTCCACTGCTTCCCCACCATCAGCAGGGAGCTGGATCAGAAGTGAAGCAGCTGGGACTCGAACCAGCACCTATATGGGATGCCAGTGCTGCAGGCCGCAGATTTAACCTGCTGTGCCACAGAACTGGTCCCTATAAACTGAATTGAATGCTCAATTAAACTTTTTTTAAAAAACCCAGGTGTGGGGCTGGCACCATGGCACAGTAGGTTAATCCTCTGCCTGCTGCGCCAGCATCCCATATGGGTGCTGGTTCTAGTCTTGGCTGCTCCTCTTCCAGTCCAGCTCTCTGCTGTGGCCCGGGAAGGCAGTGGAAGATGGCCCAAGTGCTTGGGCCCTGCACCCACCTGGGAGATCCAGAAGAAGCGCCTGGCTCCTGGCTTCAGATTGGCACAGCTCTGGCCGTTGCGGCCCTTTGGGGAGTGAACCAACAGAGGAAAGACCTTTCTCTCTGTCTCTCCTTCTCACTGTCTATAACTCTACCTCTCAAGGAAATAAATAAATAAAAAACTTAAAAAACGTTCCTTATTAAAAAAAAAAAAAAAGGTGTCTCCAAGGACATAAAAGAGGGTCCCATGTGAGGACAGAAAGATGGGAATATGGGGGACGTGGAAGGAGCCCAAGTGGCACAATGTGGCACGGGAGCCGCAGCAGAGCCTGGGCTGCCGGGGCGGGCCCTTACCTCGGGCGAGGGCAGCTCAGTGGGAAGCTGCGTGTCCAGGGCGGTGCTGAGCAGTTGCTCGCCCAGGATCTCGGTCAGGTGGCGCGCCATGCTCTGCTGCTGCTCCCAGCTGCAGTGGTTCTCCAGGGACAAGATGACAGGGTAGTCGGACGTCTGGCGGGGAGCGGAGGGGCTGCTGGGTCCAGGGTTCGCAAGTGTGTGTTGAACCTCCTCCAACACCTGCTCCTACGCCCGCCTCTGTACTCACAAATGAGCACCCTGATTGTTAAACGCCTCCAACACCTGCTGCTACGCATGGCTCAGGGAGACCCTTCTGTGTTCTGGGACCCACCCCCAGAGACACCATCCACATCTATAGGTCACTCTTGGGCTCCGAAGACTCACTCACACGCCACGTCTGACCGTGTAAGGCTCAGAGTGGGAGAGCCGGGCCAGCCCCTGGATTTCACCTCCAGACTCCCACGGGCCCCCTCAGCTGCACTCACCATGGTTTCATCTGTTCCCTTACCCACCCTGTCCCAGGTGGGTGAGAAAATTATTACGAGCAACAGTTACTGCCTGCTAGTGGCTACCTCTGTGACTGTTAGTTCCTGGGAACACATCAGCCACTTATTTCTAAGAAGCCCGTGGTGGCAGCCTGATGCTTTGCAGCTACACCTCTTCCGCACACTCCATGCTATTTGATGTAACCGCCCCGCCGCCCCCGTGCGCCTCCCAGGCCCGGAGCCAGCCAACTCTTGCCTCAGTCCCTCTTGCGTCAGCAGTGTCTCCGGGCTACTACCTGGAAGGCGTACTGTGCTACGGCGGCCAGGACGTCCTTGAACAAGATGCGGGAGGTCAGGGTGTGTCCGTGGTAAACGATGGGCTCCCCGTTGGGTCCGTCCCACACATCCACCTCCACGCAGCGGCAGCCCCGCTTCAGGGCCCTGCAGGAACCCCAGCCCCAGAGGCAGGAGAGGTCAAGGGCTCATCTTCCACAGAGGACCCTCTCACCCTCTCGTCAGCACTTGTCTGTCCAGACCCCCTCGAGCTACGTCTCCACGGGGCTTTTTCTGACCCCAGGACACCGCTGAAGCTCACGCTGATCTTCACCCTACCTGTCCCACCCAACTCACTGCACTTCCTTAGCTGGTCCCACGGCCTGCCTCGTGGTACCTCTGTGTCTGGCAGAACAGCCTCATACGATACCCAGGTGAGGCCCACTCTCGGATGCCTGGTGCCTGATGGTCTCCACCAGGGAAGTTTCACTCACTTTGGAGTAAAAGTTCCATTCATTTTGTGTCTCTTAAAGCGACTACTTCGGTTGCTGGCACTACAGGGGTATCCTGACTATTCCAGTTGATTCATGATCAGTCACTTACTAGCTATGGACACGTGGTTGGCCCCCTGAATCTCCACCACCGTCCCGATGTAAGAGGTACACATAGCAATGCCATCCCTATTTAATAGATGAGAAAACTGAGGCACAGAGAGGTCGGGGAGCTAGGATCTGACCTTGGTGGTCTAAGTCGAGAATCCGTGTTTCTGACTCCTACTGCCTTCCATTTAACATCCAGTTTATCTAGGTTTTCAAAATAAACCTGCTTGGGCCTCTGAGTCCCAAGAGAGTACCATAGCTTGAGAAAGGATGAAATTCCATGTACTCGGAGGGTTTCATTACCGTCCCCTCCTAGTCAGTAGTACCTCCTCCAAGTGAGGAGCGACCCTCAGCTCCCAACACCCCCAACACCTTCTCGATGCTAGTTATGCCCTTCAGTCTCCCACAGAGAGGTCCCCTCCTACGCTGGACCCTCCCAACCACCACGGCACCGGATGTATCCCTCGACGCTGCTCTGGCCGCACAGCTGGTCTCCCACCAGGTAGGTGTTGTGGGAGGAGTTGATGAAGTAGTGGCTCAGGGGCCGGGTCATGTCCTGGTAGATGGGGCGGCAGTCTGGGTTGAAGATGTCCCCATCCTTGGAGCACAGGTAGTTGAGGAAGCCGTCCATGCTCAGCACGTGCCGCAGCTTGCCTAGGGGGTGGGATGTGGAGCAGCTCTGGGGTGGGGGGGGGGCCTCAGCGCACTCACAGCCCCTCCAAGGTTGTACCTTCCAGATGGTGGCCACTCCCCTGCTTTAGAGCCCAGACTTTCCCACCTGGCATTTCTTGTTCCAGTCATTCCCAGCCTCAGAGCACGTTAAGGGGCATCATTCGGTAAGATCACCCCCGGTCCAGTGCTGTCCAATAGAACTTTCTAGCAATGCTCTGTGCCACAGTGTTGTCTGGGATGGCTCTAGTCATGTGCAGCTGTGAGCATTGAAATGTGGCTTATATGACTGAGGAGCTGAATTTTAAATTTTACTTGACTTTAGATCATTTAACTTTAAATAGTCACATGGCGCTCACAGTTACCATCATGGACAGTACTGTCCAGTGTCCAGTCCAAAGTGGTGTTCTTACAGCTGGGAAGCCTAGAGAGAAAGTCAGACTGCTCAGGGACATGGCCAGGGGACCTGTGTTTGCCTCCGTGGGCTCTCTGTAGTGGCCACCACCTGTGGTCTAAGCGTTTCTTGCTACTGTCTGTGCTCTCATTACAGGAGCATTTGCTAGTGTCTCCTTAGACTACACTCTTGATGAGGGAAGGGTCTTCCACAGCCATCGCCCATCTCAGCGTGGACTTCAAACAATAACAGTGATGCCTACCAGCTATTGAGCACTTGCTCTATGCCAAGGACATCACATACAGAGTCTCATTTCATGCCCTCCCTGACCCAGCGAGGTGGCCATGAGATGTTGGGCAACTGACCCCAGGTCTCATAACTAGCAAGTGCAGGGGCTGGGATTGGAAGCCAGGTAGCCAGGTTGTCAGAGCCATGCCCTGCACTGCCAGGCTGTGTGGTGTCACTGAGGGTAATGTCCCCACAGAGGGGCTCCTTTGGGAGGTGGAACAATTCAACTGTCATGCCCAGCTCTTTTATTCCAGGTTTGGCAGGGCCTGGAGATGGTGGAGAGGGGCGGGAAGTTTCCTTTTTGACAGTAGTAACTCACATCACTCATGGCAGCCCACAGGTGGCAGATACTTCGGGTGTGAATTATTTCATTTCATCTCCAGTTATTTTTCAGAATGCATTTCGGAGCAGTTAAGTGACTTGCCCAAGGGTACTCAGTTCATTAGCAAAGCGGAGATCAGTTCTTTTGATTGGTACCACAATCTGATTGTCAGGTGCACGGGGAGGGAATGTCAAGAGTGGTGAGGAGCTGAACACACGTTGTCCTAGTTTGCTACGCAGCTGTGCAGAATCCCACAAACCTGGCAACTCATAAAGCACAGCACAGAGATTTGTTTCTTACAGTTCTGGAGGCCGGCAAGTCCCAGGTCGAGGGGCCCACGTCTGACCATGGTGAAAGGCAAAAGGGCAGGAGAGCATGTGCAAGAGCTGGGGGTGGGGGGTGGGAGAGGGGCTGAACTTAGTTCTCATCAGGGACTCACTTCCATGGTAACCAACGCACTCCTACAATGACAGCACTAATCCAGTCATGAGCGCACAGCTCTCATCGCCGAAGCACCTCTCAAAGGTCTCACCCCAACACTGGTGCTTTGGGCATTAAGTTCTCAACGCGTGACCTTTGGGGGGGCACATTTCATCCATAACATTCTGCTTCTTGCACCCAAAACTCATGTCCTTCTCCCATACAAAATACATTCATTTTATACCAAGAGTCCCAAAGTCGTAATCTTTCCAGCACCAATTCAACAGCCCAGCCAGAGTTTTGTCTGAATGGGATACATGTGAGATTTAAGGCACAATTCATTCCAAGGCAAATTCCTCTCTAGCTGTGAGCCTATGGAATGAACAAGTTACACACTTCCAAATATCATGATGGAGCTGGCATCAGGTAAGCATTCCCATTCCAAAAGGAAGAAATAGGCAAGAAGAATGGGGTAACTGACCCCAAGTAACTCCAACAGGGATAACAACATTCAGTCTTAAAGTTGGACAACAGTCTGCTTTGACTCTGAGCAAACTGGAGTAGGGATTGGGTCCCAAGGCTTCAGGAAGCCCTGCCCCCATGGCTGTGCTGAGCTCAGTCCAGCCAGCAGCTCTCATGGGTGAATCTCATGCCTGCCTACCGCTTCCCCAGGCTGGAGTGATGGAGTCTTGGGTGCTGCCCTACTCTTATGGCCCACCAGGCTTTGCCCTAGCGAGGACTCTCTACAGTGGCCTTGCCTCTGTGACAAGTCTCTCTGCTTAGGCCTCCAGGCTGTCCATGACATCCTTTGGAGTCTAGGTGGAAGCCATGGTCCCCATAGCACTTGCATTCTACACACCTTCAGAACTGGCACTATGTGGACACCACTGAGGCTTATGGCTGGCACCTTCCAGTGGGCTGAGCTTGTACCTTCCAGTGGGCTGAGCCCAATTGAGCCGCGGCTGGGGTAGCTGAAGGGCACTCTACCAGAGTGTAAGAAGCACAGTATCAAGGCAGCTCTGGGCAGCTAATGCCGAGGTCCTGTGGGTGCCTCTTTAGGGACCTTACTTTTAAGATCTAGCTTGCCTTGCAGATCTCTAAAATGCCTTCAGAGTAATTCTCTGTTGTCTTGAATAGAATCTGGCTTCTTCTAGAGTATTCTCTCACAGACACACTTTTTTTTATCCTTTCTATGACCAGACTGAGAGTTTCTCAAATTTTTCCATCCTGCTTCCCTTTTAATTATAAAATCCATTGTTCAATCATTTCTCAATCACAAAACAAGTCTACCGAAGGGGAAGGAGAATTTGAGGACCATGAGCACTTATTTTGGCTGTACTTGTCAACTACTAAATAACCAGTTTCCTTAGGGCACCCCATATGGGCACCGGCTAGAGTCCCAGCTGCCCCACTTCTGATCCAGCTCCCTGCTTATGCGCCTGGGAAAGCAGCAGAGACAGCCCAAGTGCTTGGGTCCTTGCCACCCATGTGGGTGACCTGGATGCAGCCTCTGGCTCCTGGCCTCAGCCTGGCCCAGCCATGTCTGTTGCAGCCATCTGGGGAGTGAACCAGCAGATGGAAGATCTTTCCTCTCTCTCTCTCTCTCTCTCTCTCTCTCTCTCTTCCTGCCCCTGTTTCATTCTATAACTCTGCCATTCATATAAATAAATAAATTTATTTAAAACTAATAATCGGCTTCTTCTTTATCCCCCCTAGCCTCAGGCTGACTACCTTCCTGCTCAGGGGATTAGAGTCTCAAGAAGCACTGGAGGAATTTGGAGAAAGCCTAGGGAGGCACAGAGAGCCAGCATTTAAGCAAACGGGAACCAAAGAAGGGGACCCGGAGGGAAAGGGATCATTTGTAGAGAACAGGCCAAAGCAAGAGGACCAAGGACAAAGCTGCTGTCAGGAAGAATCTCCTGAAAGTGGAGGGTGTGGCACATGAGCACAGAGAGGAGGGGCCCTGTGGAGTCTTCCTCCTGAGAGATTGAGCCTCACAGAGGAGACTCCAGTCGGCGGAGAACGCGGCTCTCCTCTGGGAGAAGTGGTACCGTGCGATGTCTGGGCAGGGGCCAGATATGTACAAGGCTGCTTGTCTGGACTTCTACAGTCATGCCGTGCCCCCACCCATACCCCCAGAGCTGATGCCTTTCCACCCCGTTTCCCTTACCACTGGCTGAAGGCTCATAGCGATCGATGAGTTCCAGGGCAAGGTCAGGGGCGTGGTCTGCTTCTTTCTGGTCTTCTCGAAGGAAATCCACAAATTCCAGCAGGGTCAGCTTCTGCCCATCAGCTGAAAAGTTTTCAAACAGTTCCTGCACTTCAGTACGCTTGGTCAAGGCCTTATAGAACTGTACAAACTCTTCTCCTTCCAGAGTCCCAGACTGAGATGTGTCCGCCGCCTGTAAGAGAGGGTTAGGGGAGCGTGCACAACCCTTTAGTGAGAGATTGTAGGAGGCTGACTAGCCCTGTGAGAGCAATCTTACTGACAACCCAGAGAACTTCCATGAACTCCTGATACTTCGGGTTCATTAAAGAAGCCACTTCGGTAAGTAAAAGACATTTCAGCCATACCATTTGCTAGTAGAGAAAACTTTCAACAGGAATAGTTAAATCTCCCATTGGGTGGTGGGGAGGGGGCAGGCATTTGCCACAGCAGCTAAGATGCTGCTGAAAGTGCTTGCATCCCGTATCAGGCTGCCTGCTTTGGGTCCTGACTCCTTTGCTTCCAATCCAGCCTCCCGCTAATGAGTTCCCTGGGAGGCATCAGATGATGGCCCAAGTGCCTGGGCCCCTACTACCCACATGGGAGACCCAGACGGAGTTCTGGGTTTCTGGCTTTGGCCTGGCCCAGCCTTGGCTGTGGCTGGCATTTGAGGAGTGAACCAGCAAATGAAAGATCTCTATCTCACTCTTTCTCTGTCATGCTGCCTTTCAAGTAGATGAAAATAGATAGGGGCTGGCACTGTGGCACAGTGGGTTAAGCTGCTGCCTGTGAAGCTGGCGTCCCATATGGGCACCAGTTCAAGTCCCTGCTTCTGATCCGGCTCCCTACTGGTGTGCCTGGGAGAACAGCGGAGGATGGCCCAAGTGCTTGGGCCCCTGGACCCACATGGGAGATCTGAGCCAGAGTTCCAGGTCCCTGGATTCAGTCTGGCCCAGCCCCAGCCATTGTGGTCATTTGGAGAGTGGCCTGGTGGATAGAGGATACCTCTCTCTCTCTCTCTCTCTCTCTCTCTCTCTCTCTCTGTGGCTGCCTTTCAGGTAAATGAATGGATCTTTAAAAAAAGAAAAATAAACAAACAGACATTTTTTTTTTTGACAGGCAGAGTGCACAGTGAGAGAGAGAGACAGAGAGAAAGGTCTTCCTTTTTTGCCGTTGGTTCACCCTCCAATGGCCGCCGTGGCCGGCGTGCTGCGGCCAGTGCACTGCACTGATCTGAAGGCAGGAGCCAGGTGCTTCTCCTGGTCTCCCATGGAGTGCAGGGCCCAAGGACTTGGGTCATCCTCCACTGCCTTCCTGGGCCATAGCAGAGAGCTGGCCTGGAAGAGGGGCAACCGGGACAGAATCTGGCACCCCAACCGGGACTAGAACCTGGTGTGCCGGTGCCGCAAGGCAGAGGATTAGCCTACTGAGCCGCGGTGCCAGCCTCAGACATTTTTAAAAATTTCTCCAAAGGTCCCAGAAAGGCCAGAAGGCCCTCCTCCTATTTACTCGCATTCCAGATAGGGCTTTGTGTGAGGCACGTGTGAAACCCTGACCCCGGACAGAGGCCCTCCGTGTCCAACCCAGTAACAGACTGCGAGTTACCATCCATGGGACTATTCCTCATCCTTCCCTACCACAAGAACGAGGGGCAAGAGCCATGCCCTGCACTTCTTACCCAGTCTCCCAGGGTGCTAGGGCTCATGGTAGGAATTCAACAAATGTGTTATTGCCTGGGATCGGGGGGGACTTCTGTGCACCTGAAACTGGGCCTGGCTGGCTCCTGCAGGCCATAGGCAGACAACTCACCTGAAAAAGACCGAAGGCATAGTCTTGGTCCATCTCCACGTTCATCAGGTGCAGTAGCCGCTGAACTTCTTGGAAACTCATTCTCCCGTCCTGGTTTTTGTCTCCACGCTGGAACCAATCACTCAGCCATCCAGGTCTGAGTTAAGGCAAAAGCTGTGTGTGTGTGTCACGTATGTGTGTGTGTAGATGTGTGTGCGTACTCATCCATCCACATCTCTCCCAGTCTCCCCACCATTCTCCATTGTTCTAGAATAATCCCTCCACAGCACAAGTGTCCTGTCATTGCATTGTTCCAGTGCCTGCAGGATCCCCCTGCTGCCTGCAGAAACAAATTCCTGAACCCAGAACTTAACAGCCTCTTCGCTCCTGTGACCTGGGCCAAACCCAGCCTTCTCAATGCTTCGGCCTTGTTCTTCAGCAGACTCGGCAACTCCCTGCTCTCAGATGTCTCCCCGGCTCTTGAGTTTCCTACCTCTGGGCCTGCACTCCTGTTCCCTCACTCGAGCATGCCATTTCCTCTTCTTCTCACGTTCAAATTCTACTCACTTGCAGAGCAGGAGTTTGGCACAGCAGTTAAGGTGCCGCTCTGTATGCTCTCATCCCCTGTCAGGGCCTGGGTTCGAGTCCTGCCTCTGCTTCCAGTTCCAGCTTCCTGCCCATGCGCACCCTGGGAGGCAGCAGGTGATGGCTCAAGTGACTGGGTTCCCGCCACCCACGTGGGAGGCCTGGATGGAGTTGCCAGCTTTGGCAACTGGCCCAACCCTGACTGTTGTGAATATCTGGGGAGTGAACCCACACAAGGAATTTCTCTGCCTCTGTCTCTGTCTCTGTCTCTCCACCTTTCAAATTAAAAAAAAAAAAAAAAAAAACTTTAAAAAAAATACTACTCATTTTCAAGACCCAGTTCCCTTGCTATTTCTTCTCTCCGGTTTTCTCAGAACCCCCTCAGGTAAAGCCAAATATCCTTCCTTTGTTTTTTTTTTTTTATTTTAATTTTTTATTTTTTGACAGGCAGAGTTAGACAGTGAGGGAGAGACAGAGAAAAAGGTCTTCCTTTTCCGTTGGTTCACCCCCCAAATGGCCGCTATGGCCAGCGTTGCACCGATCCGAAGCCAGGAGCCAGATGCTTCTCCTGGTCTCCCGTGTGGGTGCAGGGCCCAAGCACTTGGACCATCCTCCACTGCCTTCCCAGGCCACAGCAGAGAGCTGGACTGGAAGAGAAGCAACCGGGACAGAATCCGGCACCCCAACCGGGACTAGAACCCGGGGTGCCGTGCCGCAGGCAGAGGATTAGCCAAGTGAGCCGCAGCGCCGGCCAATATCCTTCCTTTGAACACATACAAATCACCTAAGGGCCAAAGCACCTCTATGACCTTCATTTGCACAGATCCTCTCCTGTCCCTGAAGTAATAGCTGAGTGATCCTTGTACCCTAAATGCCTGGCACGGGGCCTGATACGTTCTGTTCAATACATGATGCATGAATGGATGAGCCAGGAAGGCCATCTCAGAAACTGGAAGTGAGACCAAACCCCTGAGCCCTGCAGGGCGGCTGCCCACCCTGTGATCAGCCATGCCCTGGGGTCTTCTGTTCCACTCCAGGAGCAGCACCTTGTTTGCTCCTCTGCCCCTTCCCCCATTCCTGGGGGGGGGGGGGGCGGGGTCCTGATTCACATTCAAACTCCACCTGGCCACGTCCCGGCCATCCCTGGGCTCCATTCCTCCTCCTCAGAACTCTGTCCCCCACCGGCCTGGGACACCCCTGCCCCACCATCTGGACCCTTAGGCCTCCTAAGCCCCTCCCCCTTCCCACCTTCTCTGGGGCTGCAGATCTGGCTCTTTCAGTGAGCGCCCCCCCCAACCCCGCCCTGAGCCCACACCCGGACTCTGTCTTGCTGATACTGGTCCAGTCGCTCCTGTTGGTCCATGCTGGTGACAAGGTCCACCAACAGCTGAAGCCCTTGCATCCACACCTGGGCCTCCTCAGCACTGCTGGCCACCACGTCCAGGTTGGAGCGGCGACCATGGAAGACGACGGTGAAGCCCTGCTCCAGCGGAAAGTCCTCGGCTAGGCTGCGCAGCAACTCAGAATCGTGGCCCTTCCGCACCGTCTCCACATCAGAGATGGAAACTGCCGGAGAAGCGGCGGGAGAGGCACTGAGGGAGGCCCACGCGCTGCGGGGGCAGAGGACTGAGGCCGAGCACCCCTCTGTGAAGCCACGGGACGGAGGACCCTCAGCCTCTGCAGGCTGGACCCCAAAAAGCATTAATACAGGGAGACCTCTGCTTTCCTAGACAGCATAGCAAAGGGCATGGAGCAGGAGGTGACAAGACCTGGCTTCCAGCCACCACCTGGCAGTGTGACGCAGACCAACACGATTTAACCCTTCGGTGTTCTCATCATAAATCATGCTGGTCCCCCTCCACGACCAGTCCCGACAGTGAGCACAGGAGGACTGGCAGGGATGACGACTGGAAATCACTGGAAGGCCAGAGCAGTTACACCAAGGCAGTAGATGCCCACACTCAGTTCTTTCTTGCCAGGTCTGAAGGCTTCCTCTTCCCAGATGTCTAGGAGGGGAGCCACAGCGATCCTTCCACTCCTTCCCTCAGCTGGAGGTCGTGTGGGTTGGGAGCTTCGATTACACCCCTCACACAGACTCTTAGATGAATCCTGTGACCAAAGTTTTAGCGGTATTGGAGTTTGGTCGCTAGGGTGCACGCTGCTGTGAGGCATTTGTGCTCATCAACAATACCCATCAGATGGCTAACCGTTCTTCAGTGCCTTCTTGGCTTCAGGTCCCGGGCTAGCTGCTTTACACCTGTCCTCACTGAGTCCCTGTGAGCTACTAGACCGGAAGTGCTTAATCCCCAGTCTGCAGATAAGGGAAGAAACTCCATGAAGTCACTTGTCTAAAGCCATTCAGCTAGAGAGTGGTGGAGCCAGGACTTGAATCCAAGCAGGCTGATGCCTGAGATCATGAATGGAATACAAGACTAAGCTGTGACCCACCCAGTAGGTGCCAGGGCTCTGCTCAGCCCTGCGTACGCACTGATTTAATCCTGACACCAGCCCTCCTGCTAGGATCTCCTTTTAGAGGCTCAGATGGAGCCCCAGGTGGGACAGCACAAGGACACGTTGCCGGAGGGCCCTGGTCCACAGGCTCACTCCCAGCCACCCAGGTCACTCACAGCTGGGTTTAGCGCTGCCACCGGGCTGCCGCATGTGCCAGACTGTCATGCCGTCATTCTGGAGCCTGAAGTGTCTCAGCTTCTTCCAGGTTTTGGACCTCACCTTGCGCATCGTCGTGCCCTCCTGCATCATCAGCAGGTGCTGATTGGTGCACAGTCCTGGGCAGGGGGAGTAGGGGCAGGGTAGCCAGTGGCAATGGTGGAGGGCCCAGGAGGAGCTCTGGAACAGCAGTCTAGCCTCCTCCACTTCCCAGGACTGTCCCCAGGCCCTCCTCCCTTGAGCAGTACTCACGGTCTTGCAGCATGGACAGCATCGCCCAGTGCTCCACCAGCTGCTGCCAGAGTCACCTAAAAGAAAAATCCCAGAAGGAGCAAAGGGCTTAGGGCGAATCCTGGAGCTCCAGGGAAGAGGGGAAGGAACCCAGTGTTCCCAAGTGCTCGCTATGCCTCAGGCACTGCGTCTATAGAGTCTGCAGGTATTTTCACATCTCATTGGGATTTGGTGGCTCGGATAGGCTAAGAAATCTGCCTCAAATTCCATAAGGATGAGAATTTAACCCAGAAAGGTCTGCTCCTGGAGCTTCTGCTACACCCATGGCTGCTGCTTTTCCTCTTTCTTTTTTTCTTTTTTTTTTTTTTTTGAATTTATTTGACAAGTAGAGTTACAGACAGTGAGAGAGAGAGACTGAGAGAAAGGTCTTCCTTCCGTTGTTTCACTCCCCAAATGGCTGCAATGGCCAGAGCTGCGCCGATCCAAAACCAGGAGCCAGGAGTTTCTTTCAGGTCTCCCACGTGGGTGCAGGATTCAAGGGCTTGGACCATCTTCCACTGCTTTCCCAGGCCATGGCAGAGAGCTGGATCAGAAGCGGAGCAGCCGGGACTCAAACCAGCGCCCATATGGGATGCCAGCACTGCAGGCTGGAGCTTTAACCCACTGTGCCACAGCGCTGGCCCCCCATGGCTATATCTAAAAAGGGCTAAACCAGGGCATCCGCCAAACACGCAACACCCCTCAGTCCACTGGGAACCTCACTCCCCACCTTCTCATTGAGAGTTGCCATCTCAGTGGCCACTGCTTTCGGAACCTGGAGTCTCCCCAGCCCCTGGCCCTCTCCAGCTGAAATGATCCCAGCTTCCCTAGCCTAGGAGCTCTTCATGCTCCCGCATAGACCGTCCAGCTCCCAAGAGGCAGGTCACAGCGCTTCTCTTGTCTCTTCTACAACACTTAATTGTCCCCTTCTATCTGCAAAAGGAAAGCCTATTTTATAGTCTTTTCACAACCGTTATTCTCATAGTTTTAATGGATAGATTATGTAACGTGAGTCTCAGAACTGCACTTTCAAGTTCACCCTACCTATTAAAAAGGATACACCCTTTTAAGATACACAGTGTCCAATTAGGACCCGGTTAAGTTGTCCTAGTGGCTGACAAGAAATGCTAGAAGATTTGATATGTGGTTTCTGTTTAGCTCTGCCCCTGTAGACATACTCAACTCTAGAGAGCTGGGGTTCAGCTCCCTAAGCATCTGCATCTCACATCCCAGGGCCTGGGTTCAATTCCTGGTTCTGGCTCCTGGCTCCATCTTCCCACCAATGCAGACCCTGGGAGGCAGCGGTTATGGCTCAGCTAATTGGGCTCCTGTCACCTCCACTGAAGACCCAGATTGACTTCTGAGTGCCTAGCTTTGGCCTGACCCAGCCCTAGTCGATGAGGGTATTTGGGGAGTGAACCTGCTAGATAGGATCATACTCTCTGTCTCTCTTCCACTCAAAAAATTTTTCTTTTAAAATTTAGTTACCTCTTAAAAAAAAAAAAACAGAAAAAGGAAAGAACTCTTGACTAGATCATGCTGAACTGACATACCTACCATGAAACAGAAAACTTGATGCTTTTGCACAAGCAAAGGACCTACACTTGAATAAAAATAGGTTATGCTTGTCAATGAAAAAGTTTAAAATTTTTACAGTGATGATTTAAAAAAAAAACTTTAAAAAATCTGTGAAGCCGGGGTTGGCGCTGTTGTGTATCAGGTAAAGCCACTACCTGCAGCGCCGGCATCCATATTGGCGCTGGTTCAAGACCCGGCTGCTCCACTTCCGATCCAGCTCTCTGCTATGGCCTGGGAAAGCAATAGAAGATGGTCCAAGTCCTTGGGCCCTTGCACCCATGGTAGAGACCCAAAGGAAGCTCCTGGCTTCAGATCGGAGCAGCTCCGGCCATTGTGGCCAATTGGGGAGTGAATCAGTGGATGGAAGACCTCTCTCTCTGCCTCTCTTTCTCTCTCCGTGTAACTCTTTCAAATAAATAAATAAATAAAAATCTGTGAAGCCAATATTTTTAGGTAGTGTTCCAAGCATCATGTAGTCCAACTCTCATTTTATAGAAATTCTAGAAATGGAACTTGGCTGAGGTCAGACAGCAGATTAGATAGAGCTCTCATTAGCGAAGGTGACTAGGTCATCCGGGAGAATCGGAGGGTCACTGCAGACCACAGCACCTAGGAAAGGCTCGGGGACAGCAACGTGTAGGTGCTTGGAAGGAGAGAGGCGGCCTGCGAAGCAGTCTCCGGGAAGGAAGCAGCCCTGTGCCGCTCCCAGGAAGAAAAGGTTTTGCTGACTGAGGCTGAACACACATGCCTGGCTGAAACCTGAGGAAACCTGGGCTGGAAGCTTCCTGAGACAGAGAACTGGTGCTTGTCTTCTAGGATGGGACACACGGGCCTCGCAGAAGCTGCCTGAAGACTGCTTACACAGCGACAGGTCACTCGAATTTCTCAGGCCCTCAGACTCTGGTGGGACCGGGTCAGCCTGGGCTGAAGTCTAAACTCCCTTACCAACATCCTGCCTTCTCCTTCTCTGAACCTGAGCACATGGACCTTGGGCCCAAGGGGAGACAGAATTACTTTCCCTTACACCTGCACAGTGATGGCCTGAAACATAAGAAGCCTGAAAACAGAGTCCACGTGCCTGGGTCCTCTTATTTCAAAGACTGGTCTCAAACTAGATTGGAAAATGATTTTTCCCTCCTTTGTCAAACTCTTCCAATCCCAGGTCTTGGCCTTCTTCTTCCAAACCTGCTCTCATTCCTGAATCTCAATTTTTTTTTTTTTTTTTTACATACAGCAATGATTTATTCTGAAATGCTGCATCTCTATGTTAAACCTGTATCCATCCAGGAAACAGGTGGCCATGAGCAGCGATTTCAGCTGAGAGAGCCCCAGGATGTCAGAGTTGGTCTTCATTTTTATAGAGAAGGGGAGTGGGGACCAGAAAGGTGAACTGGACTGCCAAGAGTCACGTAGTGAGTGCCAGAACTAGAACTAGAACCCAGGTCTCCATGCAACCGGTTCAGAGATTTCAGAAGACGCTGCCCCTTTAAGGGCCTTCCCTAGGGAGCTGGTTGACTCCAGGCTAGGTTTCTGATCATCCTCAATCCCACCAGGCAGCCTTTCTTTTCTTTCTCTTCTCCCTTTCCCCAGCCCATGCCTGACCTAATCCTTCTTCCTCCCCAGCTCACTCCTCTCTCCCGAGTTCCTCTGTCTCCCCTTCTCTCAGATCAACCTCTTTCGGCTCTCCTCTTCTCTTTCTTCTCCTTGTCTCTTGGCCCCGTCACCTCCTCCTGTCGCTTCCCTCTTTTGTCTTCACTAATTCCCAGCAGTTCTGATTCTCATGCCCTTTGATGGTTTGGAGACTCTGCTGCAGGAGGGAGGCCACTTGGGTTTGGACGCTCAGTACCATGTCCCTCTGCTCAGCCTCACTTTGCCCTGTATCCTAGGAAACAGACTAAACAAAGTGCCCAGAGAATTCAAGCTGGAACCTAGGTGATCACTCTGGTGTAGGATGGGGCTGATGGTCACAGCTGATGCAGTTGTGGTGGGGAGAGAAGAACCAAAGGGCTGGGGAGGTGGGGATACTGGCAAGGACACAGAAGATGAGGACTAAGAGATAGGGTCTTAAAAATTAACTCCTAGATACATATTTGGAGATCCTTGCGAATACAGTTTCCTCTAAATACAGATGGGAAAAAGAGACGCAAAAATAAGATGGGAAGTGACCCATGGCTACAAAGCAGGATTTGGCTTTCAACTTCCAATAGACTTCATGTCAACTAGAGATGGACTTCACCAGAATTGCCAATGGCACCAATGACGTCCCAGGGCGCTTTGAAGGGCAAGGAGGGAAAGAATGATTTTACCTGCTCCCTGGCTTCGGAGAAGGATTATGGCTAACCTGGCTCATATAAAATGAGAGAATGGCTCTGGTCTCAGGTCATAGCTCTCAGAACATCAGAGTTTGAAGGCTCTTCTATTTAGTGCATCTAGTTCAGAAGTTCCTGGCAACTTCAATGACCCCTGGAGAGTGTCTTAACAATAAGGATTCCTTGGCCTCTTCCGGAATCTACTAGATCAGATGAGATCCAAAAATATTGATTTTCAACAAGCATACCTGGTACACAGGTAAGTCTGCAAAACCCTAAACTCTCTCCTATCACAGTCTGGAAAGTTGTGGTCCAAAGTCCCATGACTAATTAATGGCAGTCGGGACTGGAGGCAAGTGCTCTTCCCAGCAGTGCACTCTGGTGCACAAAGAAACTTCTCTGGTTCATTGAGCAGGCAAAGGACTAGGCAAAAATTCAAATCCTGGATCTTTCTAAGAAGACCCATGGGTCTTGGCCAGCCCTCACTTGGTAACCCTTAACCACCTGTTAATGAATCTATGCTAAAGGTTTTTCAATTGGCTATTTCAATTCTTCCTCTTCCCTCACTGGAATAGGCTCAGCTCTGAGAAGTGGCTAGGGACAGCTCTCCTGGCCCCAGAGAGCTAAGAGGCTCCTCATAGTAAGCGGTGATTGACACAGCCAGGAGGAATGCTGAGTTCGGGAGGATAAGCTGGGGAGTGCCAGGAGGAGGCAGGGGCCCTGGAGAGCTACTGGGGTGGAGAAGGGAGTGCAGGCTGCAGTTTTATCAGGATAGAGAAGCACGTGGAGGGCAGTCAGAGACTCGGGCAGGACAGAGTCCGGAGCGGAGGCTGGTGAGAGCCTCCAGACCCTTACCGTGGGCAGGCGAGCAGTCCCGTGTCTGAGAGCCAGGCCTCCTGAGCGAGCTCTGCGGTGCTGTCCACTGCGGGGTGAGGAAGCCCAGCCTGGTTCCTGTGCGCCTTTTCTCCTGTGCAGTCACCTGCTTCTCTCCCCTTCCCCTGCAGTTTGCTGCTGACTGGCAGTTAGAGCGAAGGCAAGAGGTAGGGTGGGGAGAAGTGTGAGCGCTCTGCTCAGTCCAGCCCATCCAACTCTTAAAGGCCCAGGACATTGGTCAGTGGGAGCCCGCGGGGGGTGGGGTGGGGTGAGCAGAGGATTAGGGAGACAGAATGTCTTGGCGGATTGGCCAGCATGCATCCAGGCTGCCCTTCATCGCGACAGCCCCCCCTTCGATGACCCCAATCCCGCAGTGTCTTGAGTAGCAGAGTTTCTGGAATCACTGCTTTTCACTCTGCTCAGGCTCTGCAGGCGATAGCTGTGTGTCTGCCCTCATTTTAGCTGGCTCCTTTCCACAGTGTCTATTTCCACCGGCTGGCTCCTAGGTCTCTGCCTCTGAGTCTAGCTCTGTGACACAGTGGAAGGAAGAATGAAAGGATGGGAAAGCAGGAAGATGGGGAGAAAGGGAGGAGAGGAAATGATGACCTTAAGGTGTAGAGGGACCAGTGCTATCTATTTTAGGCACTCGCTAAATAGTGAAGGAAAGCATGTGTGGATGTGTGAAACAAGTCATTTCTTTTTGTAAAAATTTTTGAGACAGCGAGAGCAAGACAGAGAGAGACCTCTCATCTGCTGGTTCTCTTACTAAATGCTTACAATGGCCAGGGGTGGGCTTGGCTGAAGCCAGGAGCTGGAAACTCATGCCGGGTTGCCCTTGTTGGTGGCATGGACCCAAACTACTTGAACCATCACCCCTGTCTCCTGGTGTTTGCATGAGCAGGAACCTGGGCTCAGGAACTGGAAGCAGGTACCAAACCCAGGCACTCTGTTGTGGGACATGGGCATCCCAACTGGTGGCAGAGCTGCGGAGCCAAGTGCTTGCCCTGCTCTTTCTTCACATGCATTCTCCTGACAAGCGCTTCCTCAGGGCTAGGACATACGTGCATGTTTATAAAGGCGTGGAGAGATGAAGCAGACTCCTAGTGTGAGAGTCTGCAGCACAGAGCAGCACCAACAGGCTGGAAAGACACTTGCTTGGCTACGCAGGTCACGTGCTGCTTACCGGGAAAAGACAGCTGAGACAGAAGCAAAGACTGAGCAAAGGGGACCAAGTCTGGAAAGGGATCAGGGACTGGGAAAGGCTTTATTAGACTCTCCCTCACAGTGAGGAACTGAGCCCCTCAGAAATTCAGGCAATGTCCTGGGCTCGCTCGTGGGCACTGCAGAAGACAGCCGGCTGCTCACACTCCCACACACTGTGAGGCGAACCTTACTCTTGTTCTGCCTTGGGAAGACTGTAGGGTATGGCTCTTTCTGCATCGGGATGAGAGTAAGACAGCTGAGGGCACAGGGCACAATCCTGTACTTGGTCTTCTGTGGGATCCTTTTCCAGTGAGGTGTACCTTAACCCTAGGCAGAGGCAACCGTGTGAAACTGTGATTTAAGTGAACGGAGATCTGGCTGCCTCTACCAGCTCCTCCAAATGCCCCCTCAATGACCCAGTGTTTTACCATTAGTGATTATTTATAGCTAAATCTTTTGTTCCATTAAAATAAACCCCTTCTAAGTGATGACCTTAAGTCTGGACAAGTGGTTATTTCCGGTAACAGGAAGTTGTGATGGACGGGCACGCAGCTTGCTTCTGGAGTGGCTAGCCATGTTGTTTCTAGTCCTGAGGGCTAACAGGGTCTTCATGAAAACTAACCTGTATGCTTTCTCTTTTCTTTTTGAGTCTCTGAGTGGCCACGAAAGGCTACATTTTCTCTTTATGTAGGCTTCTGTATCTTGTATTTTATAATAAAAGGGTTTCACATTTTTCCAACTGGTAATTCTTGAAGCCTTAACTTTTTTTTTTTTTTTTTGGACAGAGTGGACAGTGAGAGACAGAGAGAAAGGTCTTCCTTTGCCGTTGGTTCACCCTCCAATGGCCGCCACACCGCGCTGATCCGAAGCCAGGAGCCAGGTGCTTCTTCTGGTCTCCCACACGGGTGCAGGGCCCAAGCACTTGGGCCATCCTCCACTGCACTCCCTGGCCGCAGCAGAGAGCTGGCCTGGAAGAGGGGCAACCGGGACAGAATCCGGCGCCCTGACTGGGACTAGAACCCAGTGTGCCAGCGCCGCAAGGCAGAGGATTAGCCTGTTGAGCCACAGCGCCAGCACCTTAACGGTTTTAAATCATTTCTACCTAGTCTGCACTGAGCATGCCCTGAGAGCAGGTTCTGACAGTGGAAAACAAGTACAAGGGGTGAGGAACCTTGAAAGGAAGGCCACTTGAGGGGAACTGGGAGATTAAGGCCAATTTCAGATTTGATTTTGACGCCATCTCACGTGCTTGTCTTGTTCTCCCATTTTCCCAACATCAGCATCTCACCATTTTCTCCAGGTCAACCTTCAAATTCCACTCCTCTTCTGTACTCCACAATTGTATACCATTTGCCTGTTTCCAGGTCACTATTTGCACCAGCCAATGCTTTCCTTCTGGATGATCTCTAAGGGGTATTATCACTCATCCTGGAGTTTCTGGCAGAGTCCAGATCTCAAATATTCTGCTTCATTGTTCTCATAAACACATCAGTGTTCCCCTGCCCATGTATTCTGAGTTTGGGGGCAGGGACTTGGCGACCTTAACAAGCCCCAAAGAGCGCTTAGAAGGCGCATCCTTAGAAGGCATGCAGAACTCTGATTAGATTCAGGGAAGGAACAGACAGACAGGGCCCCAGGCACAGGAACTGTCCGTGTGGTTTGGTAATTCCTATTTCTGTCCCAATCCTGGCCCTTCCCCCACTGTTGTCTATTATTAAGAGATTCAGAAACCTGATCAGAGCAGCAGCAGCAGCAGAACAACTTTCTGGGAACTGTGCCCAGATAAAGTCTAGAAGCCCTACATTGAAATGAAGCGGCAGCTAGCAAAGTGGGAGACCTAAACCCAGCTCTCATCCTGCTGCCCAGGACTGCCTAGAGCCTCCTCCTGTCGCCCAGGGCCAAGGCCATTGCACTGAAGTCTCTGCTTCTCGAGATGGTCAGGCTGAGAAATCTGAGACCAGTTCCCCAACCTATTCAGTCAGTGATTCCAATTTCTGAAATAAAGCTCATCTTCTTGATGGTCAAGAAAGCAACTCAATATTGGATTCTATTTAAAAATCTTGAGTATGAAGGGGCAGCACTGTGGTGCAGCAGGTTAAGTCACCAACTGCAATATCAGCACCTGTTATAAGGAATGCCAGTTCAAGTCTCAGATGCTCCTTTTTCTCTTAAAAGATTTATTTTAGGTATCTGAAAGACAGGGTTAGAGAGAGGTAGAGAGTTCCATCTGCTGATTCACTTCCCAAGACTGCAACGGCCAGAGCTGAACTGATCCAAAGCTCCCATATGGGTGCAAGGGCCTGAGGACTTGTACCATCCTACACTGCTTTCCCAGGCAGGTTAGCAAGGAACTGGATTAGAAGCAGAGCAGCCAGGACTAGAACCAGCGTCCATATGGGATGCTGGTGCTGCAGGCTGGGGCTTTAACCCACTGGCCCACAGCGCCGGCCCTGCTGCTCCATTTCTAACACAGTTCCCTGCTAATGCACTGGAGAAGACAGCAGAAAATGGCTCCAACACATGGGAGCCTGCTACCCAAGTGAACATCAGGATGGAGTTGAACCTGGCCCACACCTGGCTATTCTGATCATTCAGGGAATCAGTAAGTAGAACTGTCTCTTCCTCTCCCTCTGGCAGCCTTTCAAATAAGTATTTTTCTAAAAAATCATGAATATGAGGCCACATGTACAACTAAGGCAGGATATTTAACACCAAGAGATAAGACAGGCAAACAGTGTCTGGCTCTGTGGTTAGAACAAGAAGGTAAGACTCACGGAGATAGTATCCCTCCATTTATGTCTCTCAAAAATGTTTTTCAATATAAAGGTTCTTTTCTGCACACCTTTTCATGTTTCTAGTCCTTGATTTCTTATGCTATTATAAAACTGTATTTTTAAAAACTTTGTATATTGGATAAACATGTAATTTTTAAATTTTTACTCTTTATTCTGTGACCTTGCTAAATTCATTCAACAATTCTAAGAGTAGGTTCTTTTGGCTCATCTATATAGATACACCATGTTGTCAGCAAGTTTTTCCCTTTGTAATTTTTTTTGTTTTGATCACCCTGGCCACCTGATAAGTGGAGGTATGATAATGAACATCCTGTCTCAGTCCTCATTTTAAGAATGACTTCAATATTTGATTGAGAGGTTTACTGTAGGGTTTATGTTCATATTTTTAGATCATATTAAGAATGTTTTATTCCTGATTTTCAAAGTTTTCTTTTAAAAATATCTAAGCTGTGTGACTTTTATGTGAATTGCATTGACTGGTTCTCATGAATCAATCTTGTGCTTATTTTGTCTGGGAATTTCCATGTATTCATGGAAGAAAATGGTTTTTCTTTCTGGTGATGTTCTTGCCAGGTTTTAGTGGCTGGGTTCTACAACTCCCAAAGTGAATTAGGTAGGATTCATTCCCCTTTTTATTCTCTGGAAGTTTCTATAAGATTGATGACTCTAAGTCAGGAGTAATGTACCTTTCTCTACTTATACTGTTTTTTGTATTTTTCCTGATCAGTTTGCTAAGAGAGCATAAAAAAAAAAAAAATTTTTTTTTTTTTGACAGGCAGAGTTAGACAGTGAGAGAGACAGAGAGAAAGGTCTTCCTTCCGTTGGTTCACCCCCCCAAATGGCTGCTATGGCTGGTGTGCTGCGCTGATCCGAAGCCAGGAGCCAGGTGCTTATCCTGGTCTCCCATGCGGGTGCAAGGCCCAAATACTTGGGCCATCCTCCACTGCCTTCCCGGGCCACAGCAGAGAGTTGGACTGGAAGAGGAGCAACCAGGACAGAATACGGTGCCCCAACCGGGACTAGAACCCGGGGTGCCAGCACTGCAGGCGGAGGATTAGCCAAGTGAGCAGTGAAAAAGATTACTTTTAGCCTTTCTTTTTTAATGTGCAGATTTTAAAGTTACCTAGTTCCTAGTTCCTAAAATTTATTCACATGAGGGGCAGAGACAGATAACACAGTTCCCACCCACTGGTTCGCTCCCCAAATGCCCATGATAGCTGGGACTGGGCCAGGTCAAAGCCAGGAGCTGGCTGGAGTTTGGTCCAGGTCTTCCATATAAATGGCAGTAATCCAATTACTTGATCCTTTACTACTGTCTCCCAGTGTCTACACTTGCAGGAAGCTAGAGTCAGGTACTGAACACAAGTACCATATAGAGAATGTGGGTATCTTAACAGCTAGGCTAAATGTCAGCCGTTTGTTTTGTTTTTAAAACACTTTACTGGGGGCCCGCATTCTAGCGTGGCAGGTAAAGCCGCCACCTGTGATCCTGGCATCCCATATGGGCACTGGTTTGAGTCCTAGATGCCCCACTTCCAATCCAGCTCCCTGCTAATATGCCTGGGAAAGCAGTGAAGGTGGCCCAAGTGCTTGGGCCACTACACCCACATGGGAAACTTGAAGAGGCTCCTAGTTTTGGTTTGGCCCAGTCCTAACCATTGTGGCCATTTGGGAAGCAAACCAGCTAATGGAGGATCTCTCTCTCTGTAACTATGCCTTTCAAATATATGTATATATACACACACACACAAATATATGTGTCTGTGTGTGTATATATACATATATATACATATATATATTTATATTTAAAAAAGCACTTCAGCTGTATACCACAGGTTTTTACATTTTGTATCTTCACTATCATCCAATTCAAAACATTTTCCAATTTCCTTTGTGACTTCCTGTTTGACCCATGGGTTATCTACAATTCTTAATGCCTGAACAATTAGGGACTTTTCAATTCTTTTTCCTTTTCCTTGCTTAATCCCACTACAGTCAGAGAACACTCTACTAATTTTTTCTGAAAAAGACTGAGGCTTGCTTGATGGATCATTTCTGGTAAATGTTTTCAGATGCAATTAAAAAGAGCACGTAGGGGCATTTGGCACAGTGGTTAAGACGCTATTTGGGACACCTGCCTCTCACACTGGAGTCATGGCTCCACTTCAATTTCCAGCTTCCTTGGAAGGCAGCAGATGATGGCTAAAGAATTTAGGTTCCTGCTATTCACAATGGGGGTCCAGTCTTGGGCATCTGAGGAGTGAAACAGTGAATGGATGATACATCTCGCTGCTTCTGTGCCTGTCAAATAAAAATATTTTTTTTAAAAAAGAACATGTATACTTCTGATTAAGAGTGCCATGTTCTATATATGTCAATTAAGCTAGGTAAATTGTGGTGTTCACATTTTCTATTTGTTCTGTTTTGGAAACAATGTATTAAAATATTTTTCCAAAAATTAAATTCTATAACGTTTCAGTAAAAAAGAAAAATCTCACTTCATTCTATGGTTGCTGTTCCAAATGTTTTCCTTAGGCTGCTGACAGCCATACCTTTGTATATCCCCATGCCAGTGAGTAGCAGAAATAGTGGGCAGCTTGGAAGGTGTGCTCTGAAGGTTACTAACACCTCTCCTTGCCCTGTACCCCCACTGCAACAGTCACAGGCTCCTTAATACCTTTGAACAAAGAAGCCAAAAGCAAGAGTTGGCTGTGTCCTGCTGACAGGCCTGGAAACAACTCTGGAGACATGCTCTAAGTCCTGAACTCCTTGGGTGAGAAAAATTACAATCCATAACAGAATGCCTCAAGCATCACTTCTTCACTTCCAGAAGTCTCTCCCGTTCACCGGCTCTATATCCCAGAAGGGAGGAGCTATTCCAGCAAGATTAACTCTATCAGGCAAGGGGCACCATTCCAGCCTCCCAAACAGCGTCACACACCGGTTGGTTGCTCTCAAAGATCAGTCCACAAAGGAACCATCACTGCCCTCTCGGCAGGGTAATATGTATGCAGGAGTGAGACAAGCATTATTTGACCAAAGTACCTATAACGACAGAATGAAAATCTCCAGTTTAAAGGAAAAATTATTTTTACAAAAACAAAGAAGCATGTTTTATTTCAATCCTGTTGAGGGTGTGAGAGGGATGCAAAACACAAAATAAGGAGAGGGATCTTTTCATATAATACAACATTAAGATCAACTACAAGGAGTAATACTCATTCCACCCCTTCCCCACCAACTCGTCTGTGGGTTCCAAGGCCAGATGAGAACAGAAGGGACAAGAGTTAAGACACTATTGGCACAGGCACATGGCCAATGCACCGAAAGATGGAGAGAGAAGAGAATTTCTCAGGGAGCAAGGCCCTGGGCCTCAGTTGCTTCCTAAGTGGAGGGAAAATGAGAAAACTTTGGCTCATCTGAAAGACAGATGAAAGCAGCAGGCAGGCGGTTGTCAAAAATCAGGGTTACACCAGCTGGACTCTAGATCACAGACCACCGGCTGAAGGGAGTCAGGACGTCTATGCTGTCCGTGCCAATTTTGTTTTCTCCTGGACTCCTCCCCTCCTCCCCAGGCTGTTGAGAGCTGGGCTCATTTTCCTCTTCATTTTGGAAGGAAGGGGAGCAAGTGCTTATTCTACCCATCCTGCATCTAGGCTCTTCAGTGACTCCTTTCTTGCTCTAAAGAGACAGAAGCCAACTAACAAGGCCGGCTTCCTGCTGAAAGTCGGCTTGCACGAGCCCTTGTGTTGGCACAGCTGCCTCTGCAGAGGTTTCTCTGAGCCCAAGCTTGACAGACTCCCCACACTTGTTCACTCAACTGTGTGTGACACGGACAGAAAGACTTGGTCTCCCTCTAGAGCTGGATTAGCAACCCCATCTTTGGAGATGGGATATGAGAGAGAGAGAGAGAGAGAGAGAAAGAGAGAGAGAAGGAGGGAGGGAGGGAGGGAGGGAGAGGGAAAGGGAGAGGGAGAGAGAGAGAGGGAAAGGGAGAGGGAGAGAGGGAGAGAGGGAGGGAGAGAGGGAGGGAGAGAGGGAGGGAGGGAGGGAGGGAGAGGGAAAGGGAGAGGGAGAGAGGGAGAGGGAAAGGGAGAGGGAGAGAGGGAGAGAAAGGTGCTAGCAGGGGGAAGAACTGGGGGCCAGCAAGGCAGTTCACACCAGGCTATAGGTTCAAGCCTGTGGACTGTGACCAGAGCAAGCTAAAGCTCCAGAGAAGGAAGGGCAATTCTGCGGCACGATATGAACAAGTCAAAAACATTTTAGTGGTAACCCTGTCGTTCCCATAGACCACAAGACAAATGTGTCCAAAAAAATAAAAAAAGACTTGAGTGAGCAGAGTCCAGCCCTCCATCTTACATCTGAATAAAATTAACTCATTTAGCTAATACTGCTTCAAATACAATCATGAAGACAGATGGAGCTGCTGAAACCCACTAAAACAAAGAATGGATCAAGTAGCCTGTAACTTTAACCTCAGGCACCTCCCTTTTAGAAGCCACCCGGAAAACACCTTTGAAGACTTGGACTGACACCCAGGT
The DNA here is from genome assembly GCF_033115175.1 of Lepus europaeus. NCBI lineage: Eukaryota > Metazoa > Chordata > Mammalia > Lagomorpha > Leporidae > Lepus > Lepus europaeus. The sequence goes on along the minus strand of NC_084827.1, from coordinate 163,007,134 downwards.
CCACTGCCACCGCTCTTGCCCACGTCAATACCCTTCCAGGACAGCCTGAAGAATTAAGACATCTGTTTTAAGCTTAATATGAGGAAGTGATAAAAGGAAAAGCACTGCTTTGGAAAAGCTAGCAGCTAAAGCCGGAAACAAGGTTAAGGTCCTGGTGGTGTCCAGGACTCAGAGTAGAAGGGGAGAAGGGAGGGGAACAGGCGGTGGGGTCCTGCTGTCCTTTGGCTTCACATCTTTCTCTTGCCTCCCATTCCTCCCAACAGCTCAACGCAGCTATGGGCCTGCCAGAGGGGATGTAATGCCCAGACCAATGTTTTATTGAGCTTATGCAGCTAACAGACTTGTAAACAGTGCCAACTGACAAAGTTTTGCTGAATATTACAACTGTGTCTACTAAACACACCTCTCTCTGAGATTTAAAAACAAAACCAAAGTAAACAAATACTGAGAGAGAGAATGAAGAGACACATCTTGAGTCTTCCAGGAAGGCAAAATAAAATGCCACATGGCTTGGTCCCAGGCGGTCACCATGCCTAGAGTGCTGCTGCTATCACCACCGTCTCCCCTCCAGGCCAGCAGCTGGGGAGGGGAGGGGAGCAAGGTCATCGTGGGCATGCTGCAAACACAGCATTTGCTGGTGTTGACACCCTCCTGGGGCTGTGATGGCAGACTGCTGTGTCAGGAGCCCATTTCCTGGGAGTAGCAGAAGGAGCCCAGGTCCTCAAGGCAGCCTGAGATGGCAGCCCACACACCTCAGCAGGGGGACCTCGCCCCTTTTCTCCAGTGCGGTTCAGCATTGAGGTTGTCTATTCCCGGTTGGCGATAAAACCTGAGCTGTTTTCCTCGTAGGTTGCCCCTCCCTTCCCCAACCTGGGGAGTAGTGGAAGAGGGCGGGGGAGGATCACTGAGGGGGCAGGGGGATACCCCGGGGATCGGTGACTTGGCCCTCTTGCAGGTTCTTCACCAGTTGTGCAAGCCAGCGTTTCGTGGTGGTGTCATCTTTTAGCACCTGGGCGAAGGTTGTGTCCTTCAGCTGGTCAGGGAGGCACTGCCTGAGTGCTTCACGTGCCCTACATCAGAAACAAACAAACCAACCAGGGAGACCAACACATAAACCCACATTTTGGGGACAGGGAAGAACCCCTTCTTAGATATATATATATATATATATATATATATTATATATACATACACACACACAGTATCCTGGGAATCTATGGTTCTGTCAAGTAACATTAAGAAGCTTTTAAAATTCTCTAAAGTTTCTACCACGATGAGGCTCAGAAATCTTCAGGATCGGTAGTCTGCAAGCATTCTCAAAATGATACCCCCAATGCAGAATTTCAAGAAAAAGCAAAATGGAATAAGATGGTGCAACAGTTTACTTCAATTCAAACTGCTTTCTGATTTATTACAGTAAATGTTGATAAAATACTTATGTTAGAAATAAATGGGTTATAGTAAATGAAATATTTCAAAAATCCGTACAGTAACAGAGGATAGGACCTCACTTATAGTTTGAAAATTTCTACACTAAATTAACATTATCATTACAGAAATTGCTTCACTTTTGTATTTTAAAACCTTAATAAGAGATGAGCAATAAAAACATAACTATGGTAGCAGCATTATCAGTTGAACTTTAAAATGTTTCATTTTCTTTGAAAAGATGACCAGCAGAAAGTCAAATCTGAAAACCTAAAAAAGGCAAATGTTAACTACTTAAAGCACTAGAGTTATTCTAAACAAAGTTATAGCTTTTGTGCTCAGATTTGTTTGCATCATACAAGTAGAATTTTAAACACAGTTTCAACCTTTGGTGAAAACAGGAACCACTGAAGAACAGAACAAAATGCTCAAAAGAAACAGGTAGGGCTTAAATAACCTCAGGGACCGGAGACTATGTTCACATTAAATCAAGCTTTCACTATTCCTAGGAATACAGAAATCACTCCATTATGTGGTTTAGCAGAATCTGAGGAACTGGCTTTCAGCATGAATTATGAATTTGCATAGCAAAAGGTCAAACATTTCTAAAGTACATTATATCTACAATGTATGCTTTCTGGCAGAAAGATTATGAACACAGGAAAATAAAATAATTATTTCTAAGGACTTTACAGGAATCAAGGAGAGAACTGGAAACAATTTGAGTCCTCTGGGCTATTTCTTTCTAAGAGACCTTTGAAAGTACACAACTCTTTCTGACCAAGTGGAGTTACAACACAAAGCTGAAACCACAAGGCTTCCCTTGAAACTGTCTGAATTCTCCGGAATTTAAGAATAGCATAAAGATTTACAGTGGAAGATAGAACCCTGATGGATTTTTAAATTCAGCACTTCAAATTTTAAAAGGAATTTAAATTCTATTCCAGATAAACTAAATACAGTTGTATTCTTTCCCTGTTCTAAAGATACAGGAGCTATATAGCATGAGATAGGGAAGCCACTCAAGAGAGTATTTCCCTAAAAAGTCTACAAATCCTGTAAGTGTTTACCTGGGATTATCTGAGAGGCGAAGGTAACATCTTACTACATGCTTCAGCAGACGGGCAGAAGGCTCTTTGGATAGTTGCAGGACCATTTTACCCTGTTTCCCCCCAAACAGGGGGAGAGATAGGAAAAAATACACAAAACAAAATAATTCTAATTGACATCAGATCAGACAGTCAGAGTCATTATACAAGGTTCCAGAACTGTTATTTCTAGTTAGCAAACAAGCTGCTTAGTGCCAACTGCAAAGGGACTAAGCTGAGTGAGCAGAAGTAGTTGCAAAGGAGTAGAAATGAAAGAACTCACCAAGATCATGGCGACATGGGAGAAACGTTCATATGTCTGACATATGTAAGCCAACCCAGTGTCATCTAAGAGGATCTTCTGGAGGATGAATGTGGCAACCTGGAGTAAACAAAATTAATAAAGCCAAAAAGTCGCTCACACTTGTCTCCCAATCAAATGTTCATTTTCCCAGGCACGACCATCAATCAGACCTAAGCAAGCAGAAACTCTTGCACATTATACACAATATACTCTATCATTCCAATATATATACATATGATTTTTTTAAAAAAAGAATTTCTTGTTTACATGCTTTTGATTTTTTATTAATGTTTGCTTATTTATTTATTTTCATCTTGAAAAGCAGAGAAATCTTCCATCTGCTGCTTCACTCCCCAAATGCCTGAAACAGCCAGGGCTGGGCCAAGCTGAAGCTGGAAGCCTGGAACTCCATCCAGGTCTCCCATGTGGGTGACAGAAACCCAAGTGTTCTGGCTACCAGCTGCTGTCTTCCAGGTGTGTTAGCAGGAAGCTGGATGGGAAGCAGAGTAACCAGATCTCAAAATAGCAACTCTGACATGAGATGTGAGTGCCCCAAATGGCAGCTTAACTCACTGTGTATCACAATGCCTGCCCAACATTCATATTTTTAGTATTTGCACATTACATAGACATAACATGAATTATTTACTTATTAAGATTTCTTTACATTATTTCTAACATTTCAGTATTATGTAGGATGTGTATACATTATTATAGCTATATATTCATGCATTCATAATTATGTCCTTAGTATTTCTAGGGGTAGAAGCACTGAAAAGCACAAACAAAATCTTAAGATCTCAGATTTCCAAAAGTGGCACGTGAGGATGTTAGGTGCCCAAATGCTCAGAAAAATTGCATATAAAAGCTCTTCTACCTAAGAACTTAGAATTTATAAATGTTCTCCGACATGAACAAAGCTACATCCCACAGCCAAAACAACATCAATGCGACCAACAATCGGGCTTCCCTTGGAGGCTTAAAAAAAAAAAAGCCGCAATTAACCCCATCCTATCTGATAAGGGAAAAGCAGTGAAGGGGTAAAAACTGCTGTCAGGAAGAGATACACAATTTTAATGGAAGCAAACAGAAATAAAAAGATCAAAAGCTGAGAGTGATAGGAAAACAATGAATGTTAGAATTAGAAAAGTAAGCATGTGAGGTACAGTTCCATATTTGGAGACACTGAAGACAACAAACAAGTCACATAATATAAGTCTGTCTATGGGGTGGGATGAGAACTGGGTTCAGAAGAAAGAGATACATTTAGTGTTTAACTAGATATCCTTTAGAGTGGTAGGGGTTTTTAAATGATCATTTTATCATAATTTCTATTCAAGAGAAAAACAATTCATACAAGGTTCAAAATGCTGAAGAAAGGTGAAAAACTATGCCACGAACACAAATCTGCAGCGCAAGACCCAAACACAACGTAGACTCTGTAAGAGGCACATACCGTTTTAGAAAGTTCACTTCCAGATTCCATAATGCGCAAACACAAAGGAATAATTTCTGTTGTTAATAAAAAGTTGATTACTTCTTGCTCATCTGTTTTTACGAGGGCCCCTAAAGAAAATACAAACAAAATTGCTTCAGACGGGGTTTCCAGTTAAAATTAACTTTGTTCACCTAATGAATCCTGGGAATTTAAATTAAGAGAACACAAACTGTGGTTTTTATGACAAGGAATCAGATTCCTGTATATGTTTAAAAAGAAAAAAAGGTAGAAGAAAAAGCACAAGTTGACTATCAGCTACACTGAAAGATGAGATACCAAGTTTGTCAATCATGTAGTCAGCAGCAGTCAATCATCTAAAGAACATTATCATCATTCCTGGTAGACAATCTTTTTTTTTCCATTTTAAAGATTTATTTTATTTGAAAGTCAGAGCTACACAGAGAGAGGAGAGGCAGAGAAAGAGAGAGGTCTTCTATCCATTGGTTCACTCCCCGAATGGCTGCAAAGGCCGGAGCTGAAGCCAGGAGCCAGGAGCTTCTTCCTGGTCTCCCATGCAGGTGCAGAGGCCCAAGGACTTGGGCCATCCTTAATTGCTTTCCCAGGCCATAGCAGAGAGCTGGATCAGAAATGAAGCAGCCGGGTCTTGAACCAGCGCCCATATGGGATGCCAGCGCTTCATGCCAGGGTGTTAACCCGCTGCACCACAGCGCCGGCCCCTTGGTAGACAATCTTAGAATAATATCACCAATCCATTCTGCACTTGTTTTAGGTAAGTGAAGAGAATTCTTCATCAGTATTTTTCTATTTATTTATTTGAGAGGTAGAGTTACAGACAATGAGAAGAAGAGACAGAGAGAAAACTCTTCCTTCCATTGGTTAGCTCTCTAAATAGCTGTAACGGCTGAAGCCAGGAGCCTCTTCCCAGTCTCCCACATGGGTGCTGGGGCCCAAGCACTTGGGCCTTCTTCTGCTTTCTCAGGCCATAGCAGAGAGTTGGATTGGAGGAGGGGCAGCCAGAACTAGAACTGTTGCCCATATGGAATGCCAGCGCCGCAGGCGGAGGATTAACTTACTTTGCCACGGCACCCGCCCCTCTTTATCAGTATTAAAGCACATTCCCAGGTAGCAAAGTAACGGTGCCAATTTGGATCTTTTTTCCACAATGGGCATAAACACTATTACTCTGTAGATAATTGCCCTTTATCCTCCCAAAGAGCACAAACATTGTACCTTACATTCAAGAGAAAAACAATTATACACAAGAAACAGGGACACACTTGGATCCTGGTTCTACAACAACTTCATCTGTATAATAGTTACTTTCCCTTTGTAGGCCCTTTGTAGGCCTATGTTTTTGTTTTTCCTTAATATATATCTATTTATTATTTGAAAGAGTTAGACAGGGAGAGACATCTTCCACTCCCTGGTTCACTCCCCCAAATGCCTGCAACAGCCAGGGAACTCAATCCAGATCTTCTATACATGTGATAGGGACCCATCTACTCGAGTTGATAATCTTCCAGGGTGCACATTAGCTGAAGCTGGAACTGAAGAGCAAAGCTGGGACTCAAAGAGAGCTAGGCACTCTGATATGGGATACAGGCATTCCAGACAGATTTTTAATTTTAAAAATATATATTTGTCAGACAGAACAACAGAGACAGGAGAGGAGAGAGTTAAGGATCTAAAAACGTCTTATTTTGGCTGGAATTATGTCGATGCTTTAAATAATACATGAGAAACTCTTATAATTAAAAAGCAGAAAAGAATGTATCAGAGTGAGATTTCTAATTACAGCATCATCTGGGGGGAGATGCAAGCAGTAGCATTTATTTGGAGTATATGACATAGTAGTTGTTCCTTAAAAGGAGAATAAAACATTCCTAACAAAAATGTCATGGAGACACCAAACATTTATAGTTTCTTGATTCATAGATCATACTCAGAGGTATGGGAACATACATAACATAAAACAATAAGCCAACAAAATAAAGTTGCGTAATCAGTGCTTTTGTTTTTTGTTCAGTACCAAAAACCAAATAACAAAACTATGAGAAAGACATCAAAGAAAGGAAGAGTGATTTGGAGAAGAAGTCTTCTTGAATGTATTTCATGCCAGAAGTCTGAAGATAGTTCTTCAACTCTCCAAGAGTCTGAAATTCTCAAACAACTGATACCTTATTTTCTTATTTTTTTTAAATTTTTAAATTTTTAATTTTTTTAAAATTTTTGACAGGCAGAGTAGACAGTGAGAGAGAGAGAGACAGAGAGAAAGGTCTTCCTTTTGCCATTGGTTCACCCTCCAATGGCCGCCGCGGTTCGCGCGCTGCGGCCAGCGCACTGTGCTGATCCAATGGCAGGAAACCAGGTGCTTCTCCTGGTCTCCCATGGGGTGCAGGGCCCAAGCACTTGGGACATCCTCCACTGCCTTCCCAGGCCACAGCAGAGAGCTGGCCTGGAAAAGGGGCAACCGGGACAGAATTCGGTGCCCCGACCGGGACTAGAACCCGGTGTGCCGGCGCCGCAAGGCGGAGGATTAGCCTAGTGAGCCGTGGCACTGGCTGACCTTATTTTCTTGAGTAAAAAATACTTTACACACACCTCTCCTTATAAATGTCTGAAGAAATGTTTACTTGGGAATGAAAAAATTTAACTTTGTGTGAAATAGCAGAAGCTAAAGTCTGGAGTTATGGGAGAATTGCTTAGAAGTAAGAATGATCAACCACACTCACACAAAGAAGGAGAAAGTAAGTTCAAATCCAAATTCTTGCTCCTATAATAATATTTGCTGATCAGGTTATTATTTTTTACTCCTCTCTCTCTCTACAATTCTTTTTTTTTTTTTTTTTTTTTTGGACAGGCAGAGTGGATAGTGAGAGAGAGAGAGAGAAAGGTCTTCCTCTTTGCCGCTGGTTCACCCTCCAATGGCTGCTGCGGCCAGTGCATCGCGCTGATCCGAAGCCAGGAGCCAGGTGCTTCTCCTGGTCTCCCATGCGGGTGCAGGGCCCAAGCACTTGGGCCATCCTCCACTGCACTCCCAGGCAATAGCAGAGAGCTGGCCTGGAAGAGGGGCAACCGGGACAGAATCCGGCGCCCCGACTGGGACTAGAACCCAGGGCGCCAGCGCCGCAAGGCGGAGGATTAGCCTGTTAAGCCACAGCGCCAGCCTCTCTACAATTCTGTAAATGTTTTCATATTTTATATGGAATTGAATCCCAGACATTGGGTCTCACAGCTTATTAAAAACATAATAATGATTCCTTAGAAGAGTCAGCATGTTCCTGACACAATGGCACAATCTCAAAGACAGAAGTTAAAAAAAAGCCCCTGGAGGCAAGACTAAAACACCCAAATGGACAGAATGAGGATTTTAGGCTTCTGTAACTTACCAATAACACCAAGGCTGGTGAGCCGAAGATATTCAAAGGGACGCGTTTTGCTGACAGTGTGCAAAAAGGGATACAAAAAAAGTGGGATGTGTGCTGCAAGAAATGCTGACCTGGAAGAAAAAATAATCCCATTCAGAGTCCAGAGCTGAGTTCTAAGGCTCTTGAACATTAAGATTTCCTAGTGGTTAATTTTCTATGACCTATAGAACATGCCAGAGCAAGGATTCCTTAGGAGAGAATGTTACTGGTCATTGGCTACAATCAATGTCAATCAATGTTGTTTTTTGTTTTTTTGTTTTTTTTAAAGATCTATTCATTTGAAAGGCAGAGTTACAGAGAGGCAGAGGTAGAGAGAGAGGTCTTCCATCTGCTGGTCCACTCCCCAACTGGTCGCAAAGGCTGGAGCTGTGCTGATCCAAAGCCAGGAGCCAGAAACCTCTTCCAGGTTTCCCACGAAGGTGCAGGGGCCCAAGGTCTTGGACCAAACAATAGTTCTTTTTTTTTTTTTTTACAGGTAGAGTTAGACAGTGAGAAAGAGAGACGGAGAGAAAGGTCTTCCTTCCATTGGTTCACCCCCTAAATGGCCACCATGGCCGGCGCATAGCGCCGATCTGAAGCCAAGAGCCAGGTACTCCCTCCCGGTCCCCCATGCAGGTGCAGGGCCCAAGCACTTGGGCCATCCTCCACTGCCTTCCCGGGCCACAGCAGAGAGCTGGACTGGAAGAGGAGCAACCGGGACAGAATCCGGCACCCCAACCAGAACTAGAATCCGGGGTGCCGGCACCACAGGCGGAGGATTAGCCTAGTGAGCCACAGCGCCGGCACAACCAATGGCTCTTAAACAGGGCAACTTTGCCCCCTACGGAGCATGTGGTACCATCTGGAAACATTTTAGGCTATCATAACTAAAGGTTACTGAGCGCTATCGGCATCCAGTGGGCAGAAGCCAGAGATGCAGCTATATATCTCACAATTCACGGGACAGTATCCTCCTGTCCTTATCCTTCCACTACAAAGACTTACTGAGCACAAACTGTCAATGGAGGCATCACTGAAAAACTCCAGTCTATATTAGGATGATTAAAAGAACAGGGTTTGAGGAACTGGTTCAAGTCCTGGCAGCTCTGCTTTTAATCCAGTTCCCTGTTAATGTGCCTGGGAAAGCAGCAGAAGATGGCCTAAATACATGGGCTCCTGCTAGCCACGTGGGAGATCCAGATGGTGCTCCAGGCTCCTGGCTTTGGCCTGGCCCAGCCCTGGCCATTGTAGTCATTAGGGGAGTGAACCAGCAGATCAAAGAGCTCTTTCTCTCTGTTTCTCCCTCTGGCATTCAGCCTTTCAAATAAACAGAGTAAGTCTTAAAAAAAAAATACAAAAACATGATTTTCCATGTAATCAGACTAAGTACTTTTCAATTGGTTAACTTAAAATATACAACTGCAGATTTTAAGAGTAGGTCATAAATGTTAGTAAGTGCCCAAGAGTCTTCTAAATTACCCCCATCACCTAATTCATGATTTAATATAATATTCACAGGTGGCAGGTCAACAAAACAAAGGAGTCATTATCAGGTCTGCTGCTGTGCTTAAATGTGCTTTCTTCATTATGGTTAGAACATTTCAGATACTTCAATCAACAGGAAAACAGTTTAATCTACTGTTAATATGTTAGGCAACTAATATGGATAACAGCCTATTATTTGTAGTTACACTTTGTAGCAGATGCAATACCTAAGATTTTAAAAATTGTATTTGAAAGGCAGACAGAGATCTCCCATCTACTGGTTCACTCCTCAAATGACCACAACAGCTCGGGGTGAACCAGGCTGAAGCCATATGGCTGGCACGGACCCAAGTACTTAGCCATCACCTGCTGCTTCCCAGGGTGTGCATTAGCAGGAAGCTGGGATTGGCTCGGGTTTGAGACCAAACTGTACTGCTATCTCAAGCAGTGTCTTAACCATTGTGCCGAATTCTGCAAAAGACTGCCTACAACAGCTGCAGGTGGGCCAGGCTAAAGCCAGGAGCCTAGAACTCAGTTTAAGTCCTCTGTGTGGGTAGCAGGAACCTAAGTACTCAAGCTATCATGTGCTGCTTCCCAGGATGCACATGAGCAAGAAGCTGGACCAAAAGCACAGCTGGGACTGGAACCAGGCACTCACAGATGGCATGCAGGTGTCCTAAGAGGAATCTCAACCACAGTGAAAATACCTGACTCATCAACACCGCTCTTTCAGCGCACTGCTAGGTATGGGTACGAAGGAAGTTAGAGTCCTAAAGATTCATATCCACACATACACTGCACACCCCACCGCCTGCCCTCCTCTCATCACACAGCAAAGGGTTAGGACCATATTCAACAGACACTTTCCTCACTGACTCACACAAAGCATTTACCTGGTTTCTGGGTGTGATGCCACACATTGCAGTAATGCCAGAGCATTGCAAACTCTGTTAGACTGGTGTGCTGTCAAGGTAGGTGGGTTGATAGATGGATAAATATTTACAATTTCCTAAAAAACAGAGAAACAAGAAATAATTAATCAAAAATTAATTCCCACATTGCTAAGGTAACAAACAAAAAACCTAAAACCCCAAATTTTTTCTTTTTTAAAATATTTATTTACTTGAAAGAGCTACACAGAGAGAGAAGGAAAGGCAGAGACAGAGAGAGAGAGAGGTCTTCCATCTGCTGGTTCACTCCCCAAATGGCTGCAACAACCAGAGCTGAGCCAATCCAAAGCCAGGAGCCAGGAGCCTCTTCCGGGTCTCCAATGTGGATGCAGGGGTCCAAGGACTTGGACCATCTTCTGCTTCGCCAGGCCATAGCAGAAAGCTGGATCGAAAGTGGACTTGAACCAGTGCTCGTATGGGATGCTGGCACTGCAGGCAGCGGCTTTACCCACTACACCACAGACCCCCTGACCCTCAATCTCTTAATTCCATAGATCCCAACAGAATTGAACCACCAAAGGAGTAGAAATAAACAAACGGGCTGGCATTCTGGTGTATCAAGTAAAGCTGCCACCTGCAATACCAGCATCCCATGTGGGCACCAACTTGAGTCCCAGCTACTCCGCTTCTGATCCAGCTCCCTGCTAAAGGGAAAGCAGCAGAAGATGGCTCAAGTGCTTGGGCCCCTGCATCCAAGTGGAAGACCCAGAAGAAGCTCCTGGCTCTTGGCTTCAGTCGGGCCCAGCCTGGCCATTGTAGTCATCTGGGGAGTAAACCAACAAATGGAAGATCTCTCCCTCTCTTTCTCTGTAATTCTAACTTTGAAATAAGGGCCAGCGCCGTGGCTCAACAGGCTAATCCTCCGCCTTGCAGCGCCGGCACACTGGGTTCTAGTCCCAGTCGGGGTGCCAGATTCTGTCCCGGTTGCCCCTCTTCCAGGCCAGCTCTCTGCTATGGCCCGGGAAGGCAGTGGAGGATGGCCCAAGTGCTTGGGCCCTGCACCCGCATGGGAGACCAGGAGAAGCACCTGGCTCCTGGCTTCGGATCAGCGCGGTGCACCGGCCACTGGAAGGTGAACCAACAGCAAAGGAAGACCTTTCTCTCTGTCTCTCACTGTCCACTCTGCCTGTCAAAAAAATAAAAAATAAAATAAAATAAACCTTAAAAAAGAAAATAAACAATGCTCCTACCCTTTTATTGCAAACATACTTGACTAAGTAGTTAACATAGTTCTATGTGTTTTTCTAGAAAGATTTCTATAGTGGCAACTGTGTTTACCTATAATCTCTTCTTATATAGTTTTTTTTTTTTTTTTTTTTGGACAGGCAGAGTGGATAGTGTGTGTGTGTGAGAGAGAGAGAGAGAGAGAGAGAGAGAAAGGTCTTCCTTTTTGCCGCTGGTTCACCCTCCAATGGCCGCCGCAGCCGGCGCATCTCGCTGATCCGAAGCCAGGAGCCAGGTGCTTCTCTTGGTCTCCCATGCGGGTGCAGGGCCCAAGCACTCGGGCCATCCTCCACTGCACTCCCGGGCCACAGCAGAGAGCTGGCCTGGAAGACGGGCAACCGGGATAGAATCTGGCACCCCAACTGGGACTAGAACCTGGTGTGCCGGCGCTGCAAGGCGGAGGATTAGCCTGTTAAGCAACGGCGCCGGCCTCTTCTTATATCTTATAACTGCTGAGGCATTTGGTGGATTCCTAGAGTTTTATAATTTCTCTTTTTGTCAGCAACCCACTCTAAGTTGTAACAATGCAAGCGTGGGCCAGTAAGGTGTTAAGTCAACTGTTGTGACTCAAGGAAATTTGAGTTTGGTTAGGCAACAAATGCCTCTAGGGGCCAGCACTGTGGTGTAGTGGGTAAAGCCGCCACCTGCAGTGCTGGCATCACATATGGGCACCAGTTTGAGTCCTGGCTACTCCATTTCTGATCCAGCTCTCTGTGATGGCCTAGGAAACCAGTAGAAGATGGCTCAAGTCCTTGGGCCCCTGCACCTGCATGGGAGACCTAAAAGCTCCTGGCTCTTGGCTTCATATCGGCACAGCTCCAGCCTTTGTGGCCAATTGGGAAGTGAACCAGCAGATGTAAGACACACCACCCCCCCCCCCCGCCTCTCCTTCTCTGTGTAACTCTTTCAAATAAATAAATAAATCTTAAAAACAAAAGAACCATGAGTCTATGAATGAGGACATGTACAGACAGCAGTCTCTGTCAAAATGTCATGATTTGCTGAACACAATTCCATTTGCTTTTATTTACTTGAGAGGCAGAGAGACAGAGTCCCTATCTGCTGATTCACTTCTCAAATGTCTGTAATGGCTAGGACTGGGCCAGGGCCAAAGCTGGAGCCAGGATGAAATTGAGGTCTCCTATATGGGTGGCAGGAAGCTAGAGTTAGGAGCTGGAGCTGGAGGTGGAGGTTGAATCTAAGTACTCCAAAGATGTGGGATACAGGCATCTTAACTGCCATGTTAAATGTCTGCTTCCGATTTCATCCATTCAGATTTATTTTATTTATTTGAAAGGCAGAGTTACAGACAAAAAGGGAGAGAGAAATGGAGAGGGTCAGGGAGAGAGGGAGAAGGAGAGACAAGGGAGGGAAAGGGAACAGGCGAGGGAGAGGAGGAGAGAAAGAAAGAATTTTCTATCTGCTGATTCACTCTCCAAATGGCTGCAATGGCCAGGGCTGGTCCAAGTTGAAGTCACAGCAAGATCTGGGTCTCTGACGCGGCTGCAGGAGCCCAAGCACTTGGGTCATCTTCAACCACTTTTCCAGGCACATTAGCAGGGAGCTGGATTGGAAGTGGAGCAGCCAGGACTTGAACTGGGTAAGCTAAATGGGATACTGCCGCTGCAGGTGGTGGCTTCACTGGCTGCGTCACAGCTCTGGCCCCTCAGTACTCCAAAAGCAATGTTTCTCAGGGTAGTTCTTAGACTATTCACATGAAAACCACTTGGAGGTGGGGGAAATACCTGTTTAAACAGATTTTAGGGCCCACCTCAGGCTGACTTAATTGAATCTCTTGGGTAGAATCCAAAAATCTGCAATTTAACATCTTAGGCTTTTCTAAACAGGTTCTTACAAATGTTTAAAGAATCACCCTGAAGTCTTCAGAATGATTTGAGTAAAAGTAGTGAAGTATACAAGTGTGAGAACAGGGCTGAATTGCCATTCATGGACATACACTCACCTGTAAAAGTGCTGCAATAGTACCAAACGAATGCCATAGCATGGGTGCAAGGTCAGGAACAGATTCCCGCTTCTTACTTAGCTCCAGCAAAGCATTTTCCCTTGTCTCAGGACTAGACAACTCGTTGATCCACTGATAGATCTTTTCTCTATCCACTTGAGCCAGTGCAGTAGGCACGGGCTTCAGACAAAAACAAAGGAAAAATGAGTTTATTAGAGTCAATGTAAGTCTTACAGTGTAATAATGCTTTAAAGGGAATATATGTTTCATATAAATACCAGGAGAGTTTTCCTAAATACCCATATTTGATGTAAACTAATTCAATCTCTTTGGCAGTTAATAGATGAAAACTTAAAATGCACACACTCTTTAATAATTCCATGTTTAGAAAATGGCCGGCGCCGTGGCTTAACAGGCTAATCCTCCGCCTCGTGGCGCCGGCACACCGGGTTCTAGTCCCGGTTGGGGCGCCGGATTCTATCCCGGTTGCCCCTCTTCCAGGCCAGCTCTCTGCTATGGCCTGGGAAGGCAGTGGAGGATGGTCCAAGTCCTTGGGTCTTGCACCCCATGGGAGACCAGGAGAGGCACCTGGCTCCTGGCTTCGGATTGGTGAGATGTGCCGGCCGCAGCGGCCATTGGAGGGTGAACTAGCGTCAAAAAGGAAGACCTTTCTCTCTGTCTCTCTCACTATCCACTCTGCCTGTCAAAAATAAAAATAAATTTAAAAAAATAATAATAATAAAAAAAGAAATTAATCCTACATTTAGTATATCCCAATTGGGTTGTACTGAAGGTATGCCAGAATGTTTACTGCTGGGCTGTTTTAAAGCAGAAAAGTAATAAATACTAATCAATATAGGACTGGTTAAATATGTACTGGTACATTTTTACAATGAATTATTATGTAATCCTTTTATTTAAGGAGCCAGGTGCTTCCTCCTGGTCTCCCACTGCCTTTCTGGGCCACAGCAGAGAGCTGGACTGGAAGAGGAGCAACTGGGATTAGAACCCAGCACCTATATGGGATGCCAGCGCTACAGGCGGCGGATTAACCAAGTGAGCCACGGCGCCAGCCCCAAATAAATAAATCAATCTTAAAAAAAAAAAATCTGGCCGGCGCTGCGGCTCAACAGGCTAATCCTCCGCCTAGTGGCGCCGGCATACCGGGTTCTAGTCCCGGTCGGGGCACCGGATTCTGTCCCGATTGCCCCTCTTCCAGGCCAGCTCTCTGCTGTGGCCTGGGAAGGCAGTGGAGGATGTCCCAAGTGCTTGGGCCCTGCACCCCATGGGAGACCAGGAGAAGCACCTGGCTCCTGGCTTCAGATCAGCGCGATGCGCCGGCCACAGCGGCCATTGGAGGGTGAACCAACGGCAAAAAGGAAGAGCTTTCTCTCTGTCTCTCTCTCTCACTGTCCACTCTGCCTGTCAAAAAAAAAAAAAAAAAAAGGGCCGGCGCCGTGGCTCAACAGGCTAATCCTCCGCCTTGCGGCGCCGGCACACCGGGTTCTAGTCCCGGTCGGGGCACCGATCCTGTCCCGGTTGCCCCTCTTCCAGGCCAGCTCTCTGCTGTGGCCAGGGAGTGCAGTGGAGGATGGCCCAAGTCCTTGGGTCCTGCACCCCATGGGAGACCAGGAGAAGTACCTGGCTCCTGCCATCAGAACAGCGCGGTGCGCCGGCCGCAGCGCGCTACCGCGGCGGCCATTAGAGGGTGAACCAACGGCAAAGGAAGACCTTTCTCTCTGTCTCTCTCTCACTGTCCACTCTGCCTGTCAAAAATTAAAAAAAAAAAAATCTGCTTATATGTACTGATACCACACTTTAAAAAAAAAAAAGAGATGAACAGCATATGTTTCCCTTAAAACATGCATTTTAAATTCTTATACATTTACATACAGAATTTCCAGAAGTGCACATAAGAAACATAATGGCAGTTACCTCCATGGATGAGGATCCACATGGGACACTTGGTTTTCCTTTTATACAGTAAAACTCTCCACATCATACTTTTTTGAAGTTTATTTATTTCTATTTGTTTGAAAGGCTGAGAGGGAGCGAGACTTTACATCTGCTGGTTCGCTTTCCAAATGCCTGCTATGGCCGGGACTAGGCCAGGCTGAAGCCAGGAACTCTACCTAGGACCCAAGTACTGCTGTCTCCCAGGACGGATATCAGCAGGATGCTGGATCAGAAGCCAAAGTAGGACTCGATCCCAGGGTCACCAACATGTGGGATGTGGGTGTCATAAGTGGCAGCTTAATGGGTTATCCACAATACCTGCCTCATAAGGTTTTTTTTTTTTTAATATCCCTATGCCCTATAATGGTTCTTTTAAATAATTTATTCATGTGAAAGGCAGAAAGACAGAGATGGATAGACACAAAGAGAGATTTCCCATCCACTGGATCACTCTCCAAATGCCTGCCAATACACAGGAGTGGGCTGGACCAAGTTGAAGTCAGAAACTGGAACTCATCCTAGGTCTCCCACTTGGGTGACAGGAACCCAACCACTTGAGGCATTACTGGTGGTACCCAGGATACGCATTAGCAGAAAGCTGAACTGGAAGTAGCTAAGGACATGAAATCAGCACCCCAACATGTGATACAGATGTCCCAAGTGTGATCTGAAAAACCATTACGCCAAAAGCCCACCCCTATAAAAGCTTCTGAGATAGAAAGTTATGTTTTTTTTTTCCTAAGATTTTTATTAATTTATTTGAGAGGCAGTTACAGATAGTGAGAGGGAGAGACAGAGAGAGAGGCCTTCCATCCGCTGGTTCACTCTTCAAATGGCCGCATAGCCAGAGCTGTGCCAATCCAAACCCAGGAGCCAGAAGCTCTTCTGGGTCTTTCCTGTGGGTGCAGGTGCCCAAGCACTGGGTCATCTTCTACTACTTTCCCAGGCCACAGTAGAGAGCTAGATCAGAAGACGGGCAGCTGGGACTAGAACCGGTGCCCATATGGGATGCCTGCACTAGAGGCAGAGGATTAACCTACTGAGCCACAGTGCCAGTCCCAAAGTTATGGTTTTCTCACCTATTACAAGTCTCTTCCAATTAACTTTTAACATTCTTCCCATTGGAGCAGAAAACCTATACAATTTGGAAAAGCTGGTGGCCGGCTCAGTGGTGTAGCAGGTTAAATTGCCACCTACAGTGCTGGCATCCCATATGGGTGCTGGTTCAGGTGCTGCTCTTCCTCCCTACTATTATGCTGGAAAACCAGCAGCAGATGGTCCAAGTGTTTGGGCCCCTGTACCCATGTGGGAGACGTGGATGAACTGGCTCCCGGCTCCGGTCTCGCCCAGCTCTGGCCATTGTGGCCATTTGGGCAGTGAATCAGCTGATGGAAGACTTCTCTCTGACTCTCCCTCTCTGTAACTCTGCCTTTCAAACAAACAAACAAATCTTTAAATTTGGAAAAGTCCGATCTCCTAATGATTTGTATATATACTCTATCTACATCTCCTTGACAACCATTTATTACTTCCTCAAGTTAAAGCTATATAGATTCAGAAAATATACTATATTATGCTAAAGAATTGTAATATTCTCCCCAAATTTGTGCATTTCTATAATTCTACAGGCTCGTCAAACAGACTTGTGACTTTGGTTAAGTTCCTTAACTAGTCTTATCTGGAAAATAAGATGGCAGACTAGAAAAATGATTATGATTGCTACCTCTGAGCTCTAAATGTCTAACGAATTCACAGCGATTTCTATGTATATGTCCAGTATTTTTTCATTTAACTCCCCCAAACCATGAAGAATAAGAGAATGAGTAGATAGAAAAAAAGATCTAAAAATGCAGATGAGATCAGTGATGGTGACAGAAGTTAACCTGCAGATATTCCCCAGAATGAAGTTGCTTTTCTAACTACACTACAGCGCCTCACAGAATTTACAAGTTCCCACGACACCTGGTGTGACAGAATGACGACTTACCATTGCACACATGGAAGGACAAGAAACAAAACGAATTGCCTGTACTGAAGAACAGGATAAGCATAAGATGGACTTTCAGGTGGACCCCAATTTACTCTCCCCAACCTGAAGAATGGCTATCTATAAATGGAAGCTTGACTGTAAGCTTTTAGCTTGATGCTTATCATTTTAACTGCCTGAGAGAAAGAACCACAAGAGGCCCTGCTAAATGGACTAAAATACCGCACAGCTTAAGCCCTTCTTAAGTGCCTTACGGTAAGTTGCTAAAAGCTGTTTTGTAACTCCCAACGGTGACGCTCCTCAAGGAGTCACAGGCTTCAAAGCAGAAATATGACAGAAGGCTTCCTGTGGCTTTCCGCCTACCCCACGAGCAAAGCAGTACTGTCCAAGCACCTACCCTTTTTATCCTGTTACAGAGAGGCCCTCAAGCTAAAGACTACAATGATTTTCGGAAATATCATTCCTGTCAGAAGGTGGAGTATATTTATTTATACTGTTCTACCACCTTAAAAGTTTAGGGCAAGGAGGGGCTGGCACTGTGGTGCAGTGGGTTAAGGCCCTGGCATGAAGCGCTGGCATACCACATGGGCGCCAGTTCAAGATCTGGCTGCTTCACTTCCAATCCAGCTCCCTGCTATGGCCTGGGAGAGCAGTGGAAGATGGCCAAGGTCCTCAGGCCCCTGCACCTGCGTGGGAAGACCCAGAGGAAGTTCCTGGCTTTGGATCGTCACAGCTCCAGCTGTTGTGGCCAACTGGGGAGTGAACCAGTGGATGGAAGACTTCTCTCTCTCTGCCTCTCCTTCTCTGTGTAACTCTGAAATAGTGGGGGTAGGGATTCTCCTTTTTGTCATCCTGTTGATTTATCATCCTCTTATTTAACAGAAGTAGATAGCAAATCAACTATCTACCTGCCATGAGATGAATAAAATTACTTTTGCCAGCGCCGTGGCTCAACAGCCTGATCCTCCGCCTAGCGGCACCGGCACACCAGGTTCTAGTCCCGGTAGGGGCGCCGGATTCTGTCCCGGTTGCCCCTCTTCCAGGCCAGCTCTCTGCTGTGGCCTGGGAGTGCAGTAGAGGATGGCCCAAGTGCTTGGGCCCTGCACCCCGTGGGAGACCAGGAGAAGCACCTGGCTCCTGGCTTCGGATCAGCACGGTGCGCCAGCCACAGTGCGCTGGCCGCGGCGGCCATTGGAAGGTGAACCAACGGCACAGGAAGACCTTTCTCTGTCCCTGTCTCTCTCACTGTCCACTCTGCCTGTCAAAAAAAAAAAAATTACTTTTAAAAATAAAAATGGGGTCTGGCGCCGTGGCTTAACAGGCTAATCCTCTGCCTTGCAGCACCGGCACACCGGGTTCTAGTCCTGGTTGCCCCTCTTCCAGGCCAGCTCTCTGCTATGGCCCGGGAAGGCAGTGGAGGATGGCCCAAGTATTTGGGCCTTGCACCCGCATGGGAGACCAGAAGCACCTGGCTCCTGGCTTCAGATCAGCGCGATGCGCCGGCCACAGCGGCCATTGGAGGGTGAACCAACGGCAAAAAGGAAGAGCTTTCTCTCTCTCTCACTGTCCACTCTGCCTGTCAAAAAATAAATAAATAAATAAATAAATAAATAAATAAAAATGGGAGCTAACACACAGTGCTTAATCTATCAGGTCCTGTCTTGTCTTTTTTTTTTTTTTTTTAAGATTTATTTATTTATCTGAAAGAGTTACACAGAGAGAGGAGAGGCAGAGAGAGAGAGAGAGAGAGAGAGAGAGAGAGAGACAGAGATCTTCCATCCACCGGTTCACTCCCCAGTTGGCTGCAATGGCCGGAGCTTTGCTGCTCAGAAGCCAGGAGCCAGGAACTTTCTCCGGGTCTCCCACACGGGTGCAGGAGCCCAAGGACTCGGGCCATCTTCCACTGCTTTCCCAAGCCACAGCAGAGAGCTGGTTCAGAGGTGGAGCAGAAAGGTCTCGAACCGGCGTCCATATGGGATGCCCGCGCGTCAGGCCAGGACATTAACCCGCTGCGCCACAGCACCGGCCCCTCAGGTCGTGTCTTAAATATTTGTTATCACCTTATAGATGAAAAAACTGAGGCACAGAGTTACTTAATGCTTAAATGGCAACAATCTGAATTCAGACATTCTGGCAACGACTCTATACTCTTAATTTCTCATTTGCCTGAAATACTAGATCTGGCCTAAAGGGAACTTTCTATAACATAATAGATAATGAATAAATATCTGAGAAAATTAAAGTATTATTACTGATAGTTGAAAATAATCTGAAAGAACACTCACATCATGAACAATATCACTGATGTTAAGAGAAATTCTGTAATTGAGATTATAAAGCACTTAGTAAGTGTTTTAATTAGATAGTAAAGTATTTGGCACAGTTCTCTATACTACATCATGGTTTAGACAATTCAACAAGGACCGCTAATCAAAATGCTTACACCGGAGCATGCATGTGCTGCAGAGATAAAGCTGCAGCTTGGGATGCCCACATCCCATAATGGGGTCCTGAGGCCTCCACTTTTGATACAGCTTGTTGCTACTGCGCACCCTGGGAGGCAGCAGATAGCTCAAGTGTCTTGGTCCCTGCCACCCATGTGGGAGACCTGGATTGAACTCTGGGCTCCTAGCTTTGCCCTGACCCAGCCCTGGCTGTTGTGGACATTTAGGGAGGGAACTAGCAAATGAAAGCTTCAGCTCCCTGCTAATGCACCTGGGAAGCAGCTTCAACCTTGCTGTTGTGGCCATCTGGGAAATAAACCAGTAGATGGAAGACCTATCATTCTGCCATTCAAATAAATAAATCTTTAAACACAAACACATACAGACACATACAAAGGAATTTAGTTGTTTAGAGAGTAAAAGGAAAATATTTTTATATTTGAGTTACATACTGATTTCTATTACCAGGTGACAGTGCAAATATTCTGGACATCTTTCCTAGATAAAACAGCAAAGCACTACTCTAGTGGCCCACTAGATCTTGATGGTAATAAATATTAAAAATGTTACCTTACTCACCTTCAGCACCCACAGGCTATTTAGACTCACCTTTAGCAAAACAGAAGAATCTGAAAATCTATCTTTCTAAAAGAGGTAGAAAATGAAAGAGCCAGGGTAGGTGAGAGAAAAAATGTGCTGAAATTTTTTTTTTAAAGGCAGAGTGATAGGGAAGGAGGGAGGGATAGGGATATCTTCAATCTACTGGTTCACTTCCCAAAGGGCAGCAATAGGCAAGGCTGGATCAGGCTAAAGTCAAGAGCCAAGAACTCCACCTCGGTCTCCCATATGGGTGCAGCAGCCCAAGTACTCAGGCCATCTTCCACTGTTTTCATTTGTACATTACCAGGGAGCTAGATCAGAAGCAGAGCTGCTGGTGTTATAAGGAGTGGCTTAACTTACTATGCCACAACACCAAGTATATACACACACACACACACATACATATATGTGTGTATATATATACACACATACATACACACACACATATGTGTATGTATATAAAAGATTTATTTATTTGAAAGTCACAGTGACAGAGACAGAGGGGAAAGATGGGGAGAGAGAGGTCTTCCATTCACTTTCCACTCCCCAAGCAGCCACAGTGGCCAGAGCTGAGCCAGGAGCTTCGTTCAGGACTGCCACATAGGTGACAGGGGTCCAAGCAGTTGAACCATCTTTCACTGCTTTCCTCAGCCCGTTAGCAAGGAGCTGGATCAGAAGTAGAGCAGCTAGGACATGAACTAGCACCCACATGGGATGCTGGTGGTACAGGGAATGGCTTTACCCACCACGCCACAATGCTGGCTTCTGCGTTGTACTTTTTAAAAATTTGGTTTAATAATCACAAGGTGTTTATTATCCTCATTTAAAAACTGGGAAAACTATCAGTAGACAAGAGCAGGCAGATTTCCTCCTCATCCCATTCTGTATTTAAAGATACTCTGAAAGCTTCCCAGTTCAGATGCTATAATTGTTTTGTTAATATATTTTTGATGCTGTGGATCTAGTAGCATATAGTGATCATTGGTAGATAAGCAAATTCACCAATGACTTCTATATTGGAGATGACATTAACTTACAAACAGTAATGGTAGGTATCATGGTGCAGCCGGGACTTGAACTGGTGCCATTTTGGGATGCTGGCACTGCAGGTGGCGACTTTACCCACTACGCCACAGTGCCATCTCCACAAGTCTCAATTTTTAAAAGAATGAGAGAGAAAGAGATATCTCCTATCCACTGGTTCACTCCCCAAATGGTCCTAACAGCAAGGCACCAGAAAATCCATCCGGATCTCCCACAAGGGTAGCAGGAACTCAAGTACTGAGTCAGTATCTGCTGACACTCAGGCACATTAGCAGGAAGCTGGATCAGAAGCAGAGCAGCTGTGTCTCAAACCATTACTGCCAAGTGGCAACTTAACCCACTATGCCACATCTGCTTCTCAAGCCTCAATTTCATCATTGCTCAATATGGAGAACAACATTAAATAATCACTAGTCTGTCACTTAGAACTAAATAATTTCTGGCCGGCACTGCGGCTCAATAGGCTAATCCTCCGCCTGCGGTGCTGGCACACTGGGTTTTAGTCCTGGTCGGGGCGCCGGATTCTATCCCGGTTGCCCCTCTTCCAGGCCAGCTCTCTGCTATTGCGCAGGAGTGCAGTGGAGATGGCCCAAGTGCTTGGACCCTGCACCCCATGGGAGACCAGGAGAAGCACCTGCAACGTGCTGGCCACGGCGGCCATTGGAGGGTGAACCAACGGCAAAGGAAGACCTTTCTCTCTCTCTCTCTCACTGTCCACTCTGCCTGTCAAAAAAAACAAAAACACACTAAACCCTAAAAATAAATAAATAAATAAATAATTTCTAAGATTTTAGAGGAGACTGAGACTGGTGATTATTTAATAGGCTTTTTTTTTTGAAAAGAAAAAAAATCACTTTTATTGAGGTATAATTTGCATACAAATAACCCCTTGTAAGTGTACATTTTGGAGCTAGAACTGTGGCAGGGGGGTTAAGCCGCCACCTGCAGTGCCGGCATCCCATATGGGCACTGGTTCTGAGTCCCGGTTGCTCCTCTTCTGATCCAGCTCTCTGCTGTGGCCTGGGAAAGCAGTAGAGGATGGCCCAAGTCCTTGGGCCCCTGAACCCATGTGGGAGACCCAGAAGAAGCTCCTGGCTCCCGACTTCAGCGCAGCTTCGGCTGTTGCAGCCAACTGGGGAGTGAACCTTCAGATGTAAGAAGACAACCCCCACCCTGTCTCTCCTCTGTGTAACTCTTTCAAATAAATAAATAAATCTTAAAAAAAAAGATGCTGCCTGCAGTGCCAGCATCCCATATGGATGCTGGTTTCAATCCCAGCTGCTGCACTTCCAATCCAGCTCCCTGTTAATGCGCCTTGGAAAGTAGATGATGTTTCAACTACTTCTTGAGTCCCTGTACCCATGTTGGAGACCTGCAAGAAACTCTGGCTCCTGGCTTCAGTCTGGCCCAGCCCTGGCTGTTGTGGCCATTTGGGGAGTGAACCAACAGATGGAAGATCTCTAACTCTGCCTTTCAAATAAATCTTTTTTTTTTTTTTTTAAAGTGAGTCATCACTAGTTAATTCCAAGTATCATAGACATAGGGTATTAATAGTTGGCCTTCTGTCTCTTAAATGTCTTAACAATGTGAAAGATATTTAGAAGTTATTTTAAATAAAACACACATCTATCATAAATCGGAAATAAACTTATTTCCTCATGAATCTTTAGAAATTGATGTTGATGGCTTTATTAAACAGAAAACAGTGAAATTATAACATATTACTTAAGGGTCACAACAGTTGTTTTCCTACCATGAATATCTAACAGTAAATAAAGAATGGGATTATTCTCCTATTCTAAGAGGAAACAGGTTTTCCTATAGAAATTATTTTCCCAAGTCTAGAGATAGCTCATCATGGCTTAGGGTAACAAATTAATAATGACATTCAAAGAAAACACACTTAAAGAGATAGAGATAGATACAGAGAAATCCTCCATCCACTGGTTCACTCCCTAAATGCCTGATAGCCAGGGCTGGACTAGGAGCTAGGAGTTCAGACTAGGTCTTCCATATGGGCAGCAGAGACCCAAATACTGGACTCATCATTTGTTGTCTCCCAGAACGCACATTAGCACGAAGCTGAACTGGAAGCAGAGTAGCCAGGATTTGAACCAGGCACTCCAATATGGGATGTGGGCATCCCAAGTCGCAACTTAACTGCTGCACCACACGTTCATCCCAAAAGACATTCTTGTATTAATTTAATTACTCACAATTTTATGAGGTAGAATTTTTTTTTCAAAATAATTTTAAAAGATTTATTTATTTGAAAGGCAAAGAGACTGAGAGACAGAGAGAAAGATCTTCATCTCCTGGTTCAATCCCCAAGTGGCTCTAATGGTTGGCATTGAGCCAGGAGCTTCTTCCAGGTCTCCCACATGGGTGGCAAGGGCCTAAAGGATGCAGACTATCTTATGCTGCTTTCTCCAGGCCATCAGCAGGGAGCTGGATTGGAAGTGGAGCAGCCTGGACTCAAATCGGTGCCCATATGGGATGCCAGCCTTGCAGGCAGTGGCTTTACTTGCCCTATCACAATGCCAGCCCCCAAAATAATTTTTAAAAATGGAAGTGGGGCCAGTGTTGTGGTGAAGCAGGTTAAACTGCTGCTCGCAATGCTGGCATCCAACACTGGTGTGCCAGTTCCAGCTTACCAGTTGCTCTACTTCCAATCTAGCTCCCTGCTAATGTGGTGGAAAAGCGCAAGATGGTCCAAGGACTTGGTTCCCTGCTGCCCACGTGGGAGATGCAGATGGGGTTTCTGGATCCTAGCTTTACCCTGGCCTAGCCCCAGCTGTTGGGGCCATTTGGGGAGTGAGTCAGTGGATGGAAGATCTCTCTGCCTCTGTCTTTCCCTCTTTATACCTCTGCCTTTCAAACAACATTTTAATGAATAAATATTGACATGGACAAGCAAAGAAAAGTTAGGCAAATTGGGAGGCTCAGGTGGAGACACCAAATTAGATCCATTAGAGCTAGAATGAGGAAACTTTTCTACACCATTTGGATATTTATAACATCAGTCATGGGCTACAGAAATTATCGATTTAAGAATTAGCCTGCTGTGGATTTACTGAATTTCAAGTCTCACTGGCAGCTGCTTTGGCCTTGTACAGGCTGGAGGCCGAACATTCCTCACCCCTGCTTTAGAGTATACAGTGCTCTGTTTGCCCAAGAGGAGGATTCTGGGAGTCCACCACAACTTTAAGGTGATATGACTAATGATGCTGTTGGCTAGGCAGAAAGTGAGAGAAAGACAAGAGTTTAAGGATGCTAGAATTGATGGCAAGAATTGCTGTAAAACATTTTAAATTTTTAAAAAGATTATTTATGTATTTACTCATTTATTTCAAAGGCAGAGTGACAGAGGAAGAGAGAGAGAGAGAGAGAAAGTGACCTTCTATCTGCTGGTTTACTCCCCAAATGGCTGCAACCAAGGGGAGGGGTATGGGTATAACAGGAGCTGGTTCTAGCCCAAACTAGAAGCCCAGGATCCCATTAGGGGCAGGGGCCCAAGTACACGGGCCATCCTCAGTTGCGTTCCCAGCTGCACTGCAATATCAAGGAGCTGGACTGGAAGCAGAGCAGCTCAGACAAGCAGTCGGGACTCATAGGGGATGTCAGCATCACAGGTGGCAGCTTTACTGCTGGGTCACAACACTGGCCCCTGGACATTTTTGAAAAGTGCATATAAAATACGTCTCCTAACGGCTGACCTTTGGCTGTTTCAGTAGTCTAACATTCATTACAAAGACTATGGCATTGTGAAGACCTGTAGTTCTGTTCATCTGAAGCTACCTCCATGGTCCTTTACTGAAGCAGAAATTAAAGAGTGCCAAGGCTGAAGTTTGGGACCAAGTTATTAAACCAGGGAGTCAATCACCAAGGACTTTGTTATTTTATTTTGTAACATTATCTATTTATTTATTTGAAAGCGAATCAAATGGCTACAGCGTTTCAGGAGGCACAGGGGCGAGTGCCTTGGTAGCAAAGGTAAAATTACTGGAGAAGACCCAATCAGGTTTTGAGAGCTGCGCAAGCCAAGCTTAGAATTTCCCTTGTTCTTCCTGCCTCGCCTCTACCAGCAGCATCCTCATTTTGCTTCTTCTTGAATTACACATATAACTTGCAAAAAGGAACAAAAAAGCTAGAGAAGCTGCCATCACTGGAGAGATAGTAAAGCTGTCTTTGCACTTTGCACGGTTACACTGAGATGCACAGTGACCCAAGACTGATACCACTGGCCCTGGAAATGACAGGATGAGATCAAACCTCACGAGGCAATGCTTTTCCATAGCTCAGTCATGTGCAGCTTCAATTTTCACTTTCTATATTTAAAGTTAAGGCAGTTTTTGGTGTTTTTCCAGATCTTGGCAATTTCAGTACCTTACTCTCCTTAAATTGCATCCCGTTAGTGAAATGGAGAAAGTGGACTTGGCCTTCAGAGCAGTGTATTCAAATCAAATGATACTCTTTTTTCCCACTGTGGCTAGGCATTCTCAGTGGTCAAACCCTACTCAGCTGTATCTTCCAATCAGCAATGTGTTTGAGTCCTGGCCCCGGGGAAATCATGTACACAAGACCACATGTTCCCTACCCCTCAGGAGGGAGACTGCCAACATTCGAGAGGCAGACACCGACTGACTACACCCTGGGATCGGTGCGTGAGGCTGCTCCAGCAAGAGAAGAGTTTAGAGCTACAAACCGCCCTGAATGGGGAGGAGGTGGTGTGAGGGGGGCAGATTCAGGTGGAGACCCGCGGGAGGGGAATCCGTTGCATCCAGCGTGCGTGCGTGCGTGTAAGGAGGGAGAGGTACGAAGGAAGGGCATTTCAGGCACAGCGACCGTGTGTGTGTGTGTGTGTGTGTGTGTAAGGACCAAGGACCACATCCCACAAGGCCTTGAAGGCCGTGGCAAGGAGCCTGGACCTGATCTCCATCCAACAGGAAGCCGTGGGCTCATCTCAGACCGGAGAACTGCGCGACCCGCTTGTCTCGTTAAAAGATCACGCTTGTAAAACGAGATGCGCGAAAAGAGGTTTTAAACGTTAAGTCGGACGCAGTAACGAAGCCCTTCTCTAGGCCTCGGCTTCTCCCTACGTAAAGCAAGCGGCGTGCGCTAGAAATCATCTCCTTCCCGCTACCATGTGCCCAGGCGGCGAGTCCCGAGGGCGCGGGCCGGAGCCGAGAGCCCCAGGCGGTCCCCGCATTGCCGCCGGCGCCCAGAAACCGCCGCTGGGCGCCCTCGTCAATGAATGGCCGGCCCCGGCCGCGAAGGAGACGCTCGGCGCGCGGGAGCAGGCCCCGACGCCGCCACGGAACGCGAGGAGCCGCGCAGCAGGCCGAGAGAGGCGTCCGGCGAGGACAGCGGAGGCCGGCTCCGCCACAAGCCAGGGCCTCGCGGGCTCCGAGGCGGACCCGGTGTGCTAGGAGGGGAGGCCGAGCGCGGGGCTCCGGGAAGGGTTCCGGCTCCAGGCACTCACCGCAGCCGTCGCCAGGCTGTGCATGTTGGGAGCGGCCGCCGCTCTCCTTCCTCCGCCAGACGCGCCTGACCCCGCGTCTCGGTCTCAACGCCTCTGCCGCTGAAGATGATGAGCCGCCATCCGCCTCCGGCTCGCTCCGCCCCCTCGCAGCCCCTTGACCTCTCACCCCTGACCCCGCCCACACAACCTCTTCCCGCCTCCCGGCCCTCGGCCGAGTTAACAGTCCCAGAGTCTGTCCTTTGCCCCTTAAATTTCAGGACCAGAAGGTCGTCCGCGACCCACTAGTTCCCGCACCCCTCGGCATCGGGCAGGTATCTTCAGAGAGGGGAGTGAACTCTGACCCTCCTCCGGAGGCCAGTGAAGGGCGGGAAAAGCCGGGCGTCCCTCCAGGACAAGTATCGCGCATGCCCGACTGGGCTGAGAAGAAGGGAATGGTGGGAGAACGGAATGCAGCGAAGTGAAAGTGCGCGTGCGTAGTACGGTCACGACAGGGGCGGGGCTATTGGTCCCGGCAGCGTTTGGTGCTGGGGCGGGGCGAAGGCGCACAGGGGGCGGAGTTTGCGGGCTACCGCGCACGCGCCTGCCTCTGGTCGCGTCGAGTGTGCGTACGTGCGTGCGTGCGTGCGTGTTTGCGTGTGGTCATAGTTCCCGCCATCAGCCGCTCTCCCTGACCAGGGGGAGCGAGCGGCCTCGCTCTTTCGGGCCCGAGGTCCTTTCCGTCTTCCCTCCCGGCTCCCCCGCGCCGCGTGGACTCCGTGCTCTTGGCAGGCCTGTCGGGGGCTCCGGACTCTCAGACACAGGTAAGACGCCGGAGTGGCTTCTCCGTGGAGTCGTTCTTTTGGCGCTCCCTTCCCCGTGCGGTCCGCCCACCCGGCGTTCACTCTTGCGGAGTTGGCCCGGCTGACGCTTGGGCCGCCGGAACCCCTGCAAGTCCCCCCGGCAGCACGGGCACTCCGCTTGGCTGTTCCCTGCCGGCTTCCCCTCGCCTTTGACCTGCATGTCACTCGCTCCCTCCGCACCCCGAGCCTGACCCCCTTTTTCTCTGGGACTATCAGCCTTCGCTGCTTGCCCCCCGAGGAGGCCAGCCGGCTCTTCTGGTGACTTCCTTTGCGCTTGTCCATCAGGCCGTGGGCATGACACTCGCTCTGATGAGCATTCCTTACCCGCCTCCGCCTAACTCTTCATTAAAAGGCGTACATCGCGTTTTTGTCGTGCATTTGACTGCTTCCCCTCTGTGGCCATCCGGTCAGTTGTCATTCACGAGAGGAAGCTGTGACTGGTGAGAGTCGTGTGTCCCGGATAGTTACCCTAGCGTGATTTCGCGATAATCCTTCCAACATTTCAGCCCCGTGTAAACGATTTTTGCGGGGGTGGGGGGCCACTGGGAGGCAGTGGCCGTGCCTAGGAGTCTGACCTGAAGAGATACCTAGGAGAGGGTGACAAGGATGTAGCCGGGGGTGCTGAGCTGGAGGTCCGACGAGAGGGGTTCTGGACACACAGACTGTATGGCATCTGCCATGCTGGTAGTAATTGGAGCTGTGCGTGTGGATGAAGTTGCCTCAAGAGTTTAGTGCTAAGGAAAAGTGACCTAGGATGGAGCTCCGAGGCATTCTGGATGTTTAATAACTGGAAAAGAGCAGGGTGAGTCTTGCGAGAGAGGGAAGATCCCTACCTGGTGTTGCGTTAGGCAGAAAGGCTAAGTTGAAGGGCTGAAAAACCCAGCGACACAAGGTAACCATTTATCTTAGTGAGAGATGATTGATGAAGTAAAATAAATATTCGGGCTCAGTCCTAGGTTTTTTCTTACTTTTCCATTCCTCCCTAAGCTTTAAATGCCACTTATGTATTGATGACTTAAGACTTTTTTATTTCCAGTCTCTTCTGTTTTCAGCCCCATATCTAAATATTCAGCTGTCTGACATCTCAACTTGGCTGTTTTCCTAGGAAATTTAAATATAACTCGTCTCTAGCCAGAGTCTTGATCGTTCTCCCCAGACCCAGATTCTTAGTTTTCCATTTCATTCAGTGGCATATGCATGTATCTACTTGCACAAGGTAGAACATCGAGAGGCATTCTTGACTTCTTCCTTGGTTCATACATCGTACACTCTTAAAGTCCTAGTCTACTTCTAGGATATCTGTTTCTTTACATCTTCACAATCACTATCAACTTTTCTTGTTCAAGCCACAGTCCTTTTTCACGTGGTACCTGACTCTCAGTATTCTCACCTGTTATGTGGGAATGTAACAGGAATCCTCACCTTACTAGACTGTTATGAAGATTAAATGAAATAACCCTGGTGGCCGGCGCCGTGGCTTAACAGGCTAATCCTCCGCCTTGCAGCGCCGGCACACCGGGTTCTAGTCCCGGTTGGGGTACCGGCTTCTATTCTGGTTGCCCCTCTTCCAGGCCAGCTCTCTGCTATGGCCCGGGAAGGCAGTGGAGGATGGCCCAAGTATTTGGGCCCTGCACCCGCATGGGAGACCAGGAGAAGCACCTGGCTCCTGGCTTTGGATCAGCGCGATGCGCCGGCCGCAGCGGCCATTGGAGGGTGAACCAACGGCAAAAAGGAAGAGCTTTCTCTCTGTCTCTCTCTCTCACTGTCCACTCTGCCTGTCAAAAAAAAAAAAAAAAAAAAACAACCCTGGTAAACATGGTGCATAGTAAATGGCCAGTAAGCAACAATTGTTCCTGTAGCTATTGTAAGTTGTTATAACATCAATACATGCCTTTTTTAATTGCCCTATTTTCTTCCATTCTTGCTCGTTTACGTTCCCCAAACCCAAACACATCACATCTCTTCTCCACTCGGGAGTAACAACATTTCTTTGCTTGAGACTCAGAAGTGGATTTCCCGATGCTTGCTTAGTGAATTTTGAATAGCAGTCCGAGTCCTCCCTGTGCTC
Source organism: Lepus europaeus (assembly GCF_033115175.1). NCBI lineage: Eukaryota > Metazoa > Chordata > Mammalia > Lagomorpha > Leporidae > Lepus > Lepus europaeus. The sequence continues at coordinate 162,977,406 of NC_084827.1, read as the reverse complement.
CACGAGACTGTATCCCCTGATTCCTGCTTGTTTACCAGCTTGTCTTGCACCCTCCTCCTTTCCCTCACTAAACCCTACCCATGCTGCTGTTAATTTCCCTCATCACACCAACTTGTTTCCCAGTTCAGGGCCTTTGCACATGGCGCCCCGATTCCCTGGCCTGTCCCAGCATCACCGTCCTGCTCTTCACCTTTTGCTTAAGTGAAGCTTTTTCCCGATGTTCTATTCCCCTCCCATTGTGTCTTCTAGAAATTCCAGCTTACTGATATTCTTGTCATCTCATGACAGACACTTTTCACTGTGCAGAAAAATTCGAGCACATAGAAGAGAAAAACAAAGGGTTTTCCAGCTTTGGATACTGTTAGCATTCTCATAAAATTATTCAGCTTTTAAACTCTTGAATTGGAAATAAACTTTATCTAAATCAACTTCCTTCTCTACTTTCAGTTATAACACTAAAGTGTTTTTACTTTTTAATTTGTTCCATGTCACTAATTTTATCTCCCTTGTACATTTGTTTTATGGATTTTTTTTAAAAGGAAGACCTTTCTCTCTCTCACTGTCCACTCTGCCTGTCAAAAAAAAAAAAAAAAACAATTAAACTTTGAGACCGGTGAAGATAAATAGATAATGCAGAATCCCAAATTTACATTGGTTGGATTATGAAGGCGATATTAAAATTTAATGGTTTGTGTTTTATATTTGGGTTGAAAAATAGGGAATAAGAAATAGGAAGCATGCATTTGGGCTTATTTTCTAGGTAGTGATGAGCTATTAAAAAACAGAAGGGAGTTAGCATTAGTAGCAAGTATTTAGCACTTACTAAATGATTTTATTTTGTTGGAGTACACAAGTTCTGTGTCTGTGAATTATGCTTCCCTCCCCTGTTTAGGGAGGGGAGAGACAGCAAGTGAGTACTTCAGTTGGTAAGAGTTAAGGAGAGTAGGTCTTTGGAAAGGATACTGTAATGTAAATAATTTGTTGGTGGGAGAATCAAGAGGTCAGAGAATAGAAAGTGATGGCCACAGTTCATTGATGAGGGTGAACTATGGTAGTAGTTAAAACTGTGGGCTCTTGTATTTGGCATAGCTTTGTCTTTGACTGATACTGTTGACATAAATTAATGTCTCTCAGCTTGAGTTTTCTCATCCGTAAAATAGAGATAACAATAATCCGTATCCCTTAGGGTGAAAATTAAATGAAATAATGCATTTATGGCATTTAGCACTGTGCATAGTAAATATTACATAATAAATATTAGACGGGGTGATGGCAAAGTGATGAAAAGACTGGATTTTGGATGGATTGAGTATTAGGTTAATATTGGTGCTAAGAGTCCTTAACTGAATCATGGGGGAGGAACAAAAGCAGGGAAATCCAGGACCTTCTTAGTGAAGGCAAAGACTGTATCTTTCTTCTTCATGTGTCCATCTCTCTCTCTTTTTTTTTTTTTTTTTTGGACAGGCAGAGTTAGAGAGTGAGAGAAACAGAGACTGAGAGAAAGGTCTTCCTTTTTCCATTGGTTCACCCCCTAAGTGGCCACTACGGCTGGCGCATTGCGGCCAGCGCACTGCGCCGATCTGAAGCCAGGAGCCAGATGCTTCCTCCTGGTCTCCCATGTGGGTGCAGGGTCCAAGGACCTTGGCCATCCTCCACTGCACTTCCTGGCCACAGCAGAGATCTGGACTGGAAGAGGAGCAACCGGGACAGAATCCATCTCTACCTTAGTGTCTTCAGAGTTTCAAAAGAAAAGTCAAAGCACCAGATTTCCCTGCCTTTTGAAATTTGTATCAACATGTCCTGGAAGTGGTGTTTTAAGACTTAAGGTGTCATTCTGTAACAATGTTTATAAAGTCAACAAAGGAAATACTCTTTTGCATTGACTTGTTAGTTTCAAAATGTAGCGGGAATAAATCTAGACACAAGTTGATCAAGGTGCAAGCTCCTATAGTCCCTCATTTTACACAGCAAAAATATCCCTAAAGTTCTGTTGATCCTGTGTGTGGGGGTGTGTATGTGTTGCTCATCATTTTCTAAATATTTTCAGTAAGTGATTTGTGGTTGATTAAGGGGTTATCATACAAATGCTCACTTTTTTTCAGTTTTAATTTCATGTACTGGATTCTTTTAAAAAGGCACACTTGTATTTTCTTTAGCTGAGCTGATGGCTCCTGGAGAACTGGCCTAGCTGCGGAATATGAGTAGTTTCCCAAGAAGAGTGCATTGCCTTTGGCACAAGGATCAGAATAAAGGTGAATTGTTATTACATAGGGTTTTTCAGTAAAAAACTGAAAAGTAAGTAATGTTTTTGTTTTGGATGTGTTTCCAAAAGTATGCAAATTGGAAAAAATTGACAGTTTTCTGTGTTTATTTTGTAGTAGTAGTTTTATGCTTTAGCATGCTTTCTCAACCTCAAAATGCCCTCTGGGTAAGGATGTTTTTAAACTGGTACCTAAATGTGAGCATTTAAGTAAATATATGGGGTATGGATGCATTTTGCCTGCATTATTGATTGAACTTTCATGGAATGCTCACAGAATTTTTAGTAAGTCTAAAGATTTAGGAAAAGGGGAATCATTTCATTTTAGTTACTCTTTGTCTTCCTCTTGGTGCTTTGATAAGAGAATTAGCATCATGAACTTTAAGAAAACATCCCTTGTCTCGGGTCCATAGAAAGCTTAACTGTTACTGGATCATGCTTCATGCTAAAAAGAAACTTTTTTTCCTCTTTACTGATGATATTATGAATATACAATAGTAACAATTTAGTACAAAATCAGTGAAAGGACTCTACTGAGGCACAAAGAGAAAGTTTTATTATATTGTTTCTGCTAGTTTTGTGTACTGAATCCTTTAGGTTTTTTTCCTTAGAGGAAAGAGATTGCTAGTGGAAATGGTTAAGAAAATGTTCAATATCAGAATTAAAATTTTATAGTTAACCAAAACTCTGCATCAAAATGTTTGAGAGGCATGGAGATTTAGAAAAAAACTGAAGTAACCAGTATTATTTTAAATCTCTCGTATACTTCAATGAACTTTGAAATCTTCATCTCTAAGTTTTATTAAATAAAGTGTTTTAAAATTATGTACTTCTGTTGGAGGAATTTAAGATTACTGATTTTCATGTATGTACATAAAGTAGACACTAAGATAACGGGGATTGGTATTCCCATTTTCTGGCACCTTGAGCAGTAATGACATACAGGGAAAAATGAGGGGAATTTGATGATATCTGACTCTTAATAGGGAGTTTCCTTATTGAGCAATAGCAACATGAATCTCAGTTTGGGCAGGTTTACTAAGTTTTAAATAATGTATTCTGTAACTTATTCTTAAGTGATTCCCCCCGCCCCCCATTGAATTCTTAACATCGTATGAGGGCAGCTTTGCATTTAGTGGAGAAGTTCAGATGCACATAGGAAAAACTGTGATGTCTTCAAAAGATGAGTTATGTAGTTCAGTGCAGAAACGATGCTCTTGGAAAGGACTTGGTAATTATAACCTCATGTTTACCACATAGAGGGTGTTTATGATTACAGTGTCAGCTGTTATATATTTTAGTAGCAAACTGAATAGAATTGATAGTGCTGATTTGTTCATTATTCTCGAATAATGAGTTTCTGTTTCTTGGGTGTCAGACACTGTCCTTGTGAGGAATGCAGAGGTCAAGAAAATATTCTCTGTCTTCAGATAGCAAAGTGTAGAGAGACAGAGGTAAACAACTTATAATACAATGTACTCAATACTGGAGGTAACTGCACAGGGAACAATGCAAGGACAGAAGAGGGTTTAACATTCTCAATATTAGTATGGGAGAGATATCAGTATGGCGGCGGCCATGGGAGGGTGAACCAACGGCAAAGGAAGACCTTTCTCTCTCTCTCTCTCTCACTGTCCACTTTGCCTGTCAAAAAAAAAAAAAAAACAAAAAAACAAAAAAACCATGTTAACAGACTGGTCTATAAACTGTAATGGCTTTATAATTTTTTGATAAATTTTTCATATATTTATATGCCAAAAATTATACTAATACATAAATCTGGTCAGAGTAGGCACTCAAAAAAATTTCAATGAGTAAATAATAGATGACTTATGATGCATTACACTCTAGAACTCTTCAGTGTATTTTCACATCTTTTGTTGTGTCCTCTGCCATTTTTTTTTTAAACAGTATTTTTTTTTCACTTTGTGTTGCTATATGGGGGCAAACTGTTGAAATCGTTACCTAATTTATACTAAACTGATCTTTTGTATATAAAGAGAATTGAAAATGAATCATGATGTGATTGGAAGGGGAGAGGGAGCGGGAAAGGGGAGGGTTATGGGTGGGAGGGAAGTTTTGGGAGGGGGAAGCCATTGTAACCCATGAGCTGTACTTTGGAAATTTATATTCATTAAATAAAAGTTAAAAAAAAAATCTGTAGCTCTACCTTTCAAATAAATAAAAGTAAAATCTTTAAAAATAAAAATAAAAAGATTTATTTACTTGAAAGGTAGCGTTATAGAGAGGCAGAGGCACAGAGAGAAGTCTTCCATCAGCTGGTTCCCTCTCCAAATGGTTGCAACAGCTGGAGCTGAGCTGAGCTGAAGACAGGAGCTTCTTCCAGGTCGCCCGCATGGGTGCAGGGGCCCAAGCACTTGGCCATCTACTACTGCTTTCCCACACCATAGCAGAGAGCTGGATCAGAGTGGAGCAGCTAGGACTCGAACTGGTACCTGATGCCAGTGCTGCAGGCAGGGGCTTAGCCTACCACATCACAGTGCCGGCCCTGTCCTCTGTCATTTTACATATAGTAACTAGAAGCCTTTTGAACAGGAGGCCTCAGGCTGTATCCTACCTGCAGCTGAGTTTGATTTGTAGCTTTTAAATCTAAATTTAAATTCATTGTACACAATAAAAAGTGGACCATTTTATATGGTTTGTCTTTTTTTTTTTTTTGAAAAATTAGCAAATCTGGCAGTACTAGGTTCACTTTTTTTTTTTTAAGAATTATTTTATTTATTTGAAAGAGTTACAGAGAGAGAGAGAGCCAGACAGAGAGAGATGTCTTCCATTCCAACTTTTCACTCCCCAAATGACCTCAATGGCCAGAGCTGAGCTGATGCAAAGCCAGGAGCCAGGAAATTCTTCTGAGCTCCCATGCGGGTACAGGGGCCCAAGGACTTGGACCATCTTCTACTGCTTTCCCAGGCCATAGCAGGGAGCTGGATCGGAAGAGGAGTAGCTGGGACTTGAACTGGTCATGTAGGTGCCCACTGCAGGCTGGTGCACCGGCCCTAGGTTCACTATTTCTACATGAGACTAATTGTCTAGATTGAGTAACAGTCATGTTTTGCCTGCCTAAGTAATTTCTGTTATCTGCCTAGCCCTACAGGCAGTTGAGTTGATAACCCCCGTTTAACATTTATTAAGATCTGGGGGCTGGCATTATGGTATAGCAGGGTAAGCTGCTGCTGAATGCCCAATTTGCTCATGTCCTGGCTGCTTCACTTCTGATCCAGCTCCCTGCTGATGTGCCTGGGAAAACAGCAGAAGATGGTTCAGGTGCATGGGCCCCTGGTACCCATGTGGGAGATCCAAATGAAGTTCCAGGCTTCTGGCTCTGTCCTGGCCCAGCCCTAGCCATTGAGGCCGTTTGGGGAGTGAACCAGTGGACAGATGATCTCTCTCTTTTTCTCTTTCTGTCTTTCCTTCTCTCTGTAACTCTGCTTTTCAAATAAATAAATCTTTAAAAAAATTATTGAAGTGTTTGTTTGGAGGAAGATAGTACAGACAAGGGATAAAATTTAGAAAATGAATACTAATCCATTAATATTAATAGCTGCCCTCTGCTAAGTGCCTCATGTGTTACCTCATTTCATTCTGCAATACAACAGTATTTGCCACTTATTCTATGGCTGAGAAAACTAGTAACTAGAGAAGATAAGTTACAAACTAGTGACAGAGCTGCCTCCTAATTTCTAGACCAAGAATCTTCTTCTTTAGTATACCAACTTTCCTTGGCTAGATACTTGAGCTGTTTAGGTGGTAACAACATTTAATGATTTTTTAAATATTAAATTATAAGCCAGAATCCATTTTAGAGGTCTGAAAGTGACATAAATAAAATTTGGTTTAGCAGTTTTAGATAACTACATACATATGTATATGACACAATATTTGGTAACATTCTCTCCTATAATTTCATTGACTTGCTGACTTTTGGTAAAGCAAGTTTGAAAAGTCTTAGATATTTCATTATTGCTCTAGGTTATTTTTAAGTGTTAAAAGTCAGGGAGCCAGTATTGTGTAGTGGGTAAAGCTGCAGCCTGTGACGCTGCCATCCCACATAGGTGCTGGTTTGTGTCCTTGCTGCTCCACTTTTGATCCAGTTTCCTGCTAATGGCCTGAGGAAAACAGCAAAATATGACCCAAGTGTTTGGGCCAATGCCACCCATCTGGGAGACCCAGGTGAAACTCCTGGCTCCTGGCATCAACCTGACCATTGTGGCCATGTGGGGAATGAATCAGTGGATGGAGGATCTCTGTTTGCCTCCGCCCCAACCCAAAAGAAAAGTTTGGTCAGATAGCCTGAGTATTTTCGAAGGTAAAACTGGTAAAGATTCTTTCTAGGAATGGTAATGTTAAAATAAATGATAGGTGGTTCTTAGGAAGAGAGACTTTGTTTTTCATGGAGATTAAATGATTTTTCTCAATGTAATCTTGAAGGGTGAGTCAACTTCATTATTTGGGATTTTATTCATTTAGCATCTTCTTTGCCTGTTGCTATGCTTACACTGCTGACCATTAGAATATTTGGTATGCTTTGCTCTTGGGCAGGAACGCCATTTTAAGAAGTGGAGTCAGTAATAAAAATATTTTTTTACTCAAGATTCACAACCCATTATTCATGAGAGAAGAAAAGAATAAATGCTTTAATGGTAAAGGGATCACAGTGAGAATGGAGTCTTTCTTATTCCTAGTTGATATGTCTTTATTGACAGCAATTTAGTTGTGAATGGTGCAAAAATGTAGAATTTAGATGTTACTGACACAGGTACTGGACACATGGCAAAGAAGGGACCATGTGCAGAGTGAAATCAAAGGTGGTTAGATGTAGTCCTTGAATGCCAGTGCCTCCTTGGGTTGTCTTTCTTGCCTGTGCTATGCAGCTAAGCAGGATGCCTTATAAGAGTGGTTATTGAAATGGAGAAGGACATAAGTTGATTCATTAAACATTCTTTTTCAGACTCTTATTTTAATCACTAGTAAATTGTAACTTTTTCTTTATTTTTTTCCCTTAGAACCTATCAGGTGAAGGTATATTTTTGCTTTTTAATTTGGCTAGAAGCAATTTATTTTTAAAGAAAGTATGTCTCCTCTGAAGATACATGGTCCTATCAGAATTCGAAGTATGCAGACTGGGATTACAAAGTGGAAAGAAGGATCCTTTGAAATTGTGGAAAAAGAGAATAAAGTCAGTCTAATAGTTCACTACAATACTGGAGGAATCCCAAGGATATTTCAGGTATTACCAAATAGAATTTTTTAGTAAATAGCTATTCTGTGTTGTTGCAAGCATCATAGTAACCCTTCTAGGTTAATATTTCTTGCTGCTTATTTCCAGAACACTAGTACTTTTCTGTACATGTTTTATAAATTATTCACTAGCATTGTTGACAATGTGTGATAAAGAAGGGGACATAGCCCCTTTTGTTGAAAAGAAAACTAGGGGCAGGGTAGGATTTGGATATTATTTACCATGGCTATTTTAAAAACCATATTGGAATAGCTTTATTCTTTCCTTTTCTTAGTACTTACAGTGAATTCATCACTATTTAGTATTAGCTTTTAACAGAATTTATTAATATCTTCTAAAAGCCAGTGTCTGCCTCTTAGGTAATCCTACCAAAGGTTGTGGTGTGGACCATTCAAGGAGGATTGTTTAAGGTCATCTTTACAGCTGTGTCTTCTGACTGTAAACTTTTGAAGGATTCTCATTTTATCACTGCAAAAAATAATTTTGTTTTTGCTTCTGAACTGCTTCTACTTTCTTTTCTTTTCTTTTTTTTTTTTTTTTAAGATTTATTGTATTTATTTAAAAGAGTTACAGAGAGAGAGAGAGGGTGTCTTCTGTCTGCCGAATCACTCCCCAGATGGCTCCAATAGCCAGAGCTAAGCTGATCCAGAGCCAGGAGCCAGGAGCCTCCAGCCTCCTCCAGGTCTCCCACATGGGTGTGGGGGCCCAAGAACTTGAGCCACCTTCCATTGCCTTCCCAGCCACACAATAGGGAGCTTGATTGGAAGTGGAGCAGCCCGGACTCCAACCGGCACCCATATGGGATGCCGGCGCCCCAGGCTGGGACTTTAATCTGCTGCTCCACAGTGCCGGCCCCTGGACTGGTTCTCTTGTATAGTCAAGAGTTGCTTATCTTGAAGTGAACTAAGAACATAACTTCTTTTCTGTACTATAAAATTCTCTTTTTTAGGTAGGTTATATACAAATACAGTATTTGTTCTAAATAAAAATATGTTATTGAAGAACAATGTACAGCTTTATGTTTGGAGGCCTGATCTAAGATAAAATTTCCGTTTGTCTCTGTATTTGAACTTTGAAAATAAATTTTATTATTATTATTTTGGTTTTTTTTTTTTTTTTTTTTTTTTTTGACAGAGTGGATAGTAAAAGAGAGAGAGACAGAGAGAAAGGTCTTCCTTTATGCCGTTGGTTCACCCTCCAATGGCCGCTGTGGCCGGCACATCGTGCTGAACCAAAGCCAGGAGCCAGGTTCTTCTCCTGGTCTCCCATGCGGGTGCAGGGCCCAAGCACTTGGGCCATCCTCCACTGCCTTCCCGGGCCACAGCAGAGAGCTGGACTGGAAGAGGAGCAACCGGGACAGAATCCGGCACCCCGACCGGGACTAGAACCTGGTGTGCTGGCGCCGCTAGGCGGAGAATTAGCCTGTTAAGCCACGGCACCTGCCTGAAAATAAATTTCTTATGATTTTATGTATCAAAGATAGTCTTCAATAAATTGGAAGTGGTGACAAGTAATAAAAGCTATAGTAGGTTGTCAAAAACATATATTTATTAATTGCTCATCTCAATAAAAGAAAGGATTTTCAAATAGAGACTTGCTTTTTTCAGTTCTCAGCCCAAGTAGGCACTGAGTGAATATTCAAATATTAAGCTAATGTAGATCTTTAGGAGTGTGATGAATAGACTGTCATTCCAGCCTCATCTCAGTTCTATGTCCATTTACATTCGACATTAATTTGTTAACCATCTATAGGCTGTTGTTGTGGATACTGTGCTAAGGGCTAAGGATACAGAGTTGAATGAGATACCACTTCCTCAAACTTATTCAAATACATTTTCAGCTTTAGTAAAAATGTTTGAGATACTGAGGTACACAAAGAAGCAAGTTGTTTGTGCTCTGAGGGTTTAAAGGATAAATAAGTTTGCCATGCATAGTGGAGGAAAGGAGGAAGTGATTTCTATGCATGAACAAATACTTGATGTGTGAATGAACCATCAGGGAATCAAAGTTATTTTAAAATAAGTGGGCAGTGGAGAGTGAGTGGCAAGAGTAGAGGCTGAAAAACTAGGTTGGAACCAAATCTTGATGTTTCTTCTTTGGCATAAGAGGAACTCAGGTTCTAAGGAGCAAAAATCTCAAATTCAGATTCCTATAAGGGCTAGGCAGATGACTTTATTTCAAGAAATAGTGAGAGCATAAGGTTAGTTTAGGAGTTTAGATGACGGATGAAAGTTCTGAATAAAGGAAGAGGCAGAAGGAAGAAAGGAAAGAGATGAAAAGATTTCAAGACGACTTCACCCATTAGATTTGAGAGGTGAGAGTGCAAAGAATTGAGGGAGCCTGTTGCTGTGGTGTAGTAGATAAAGCCACCAGCTGAGTGCTGACATCCTTTGTGGGCGCTGGTTGAAGTCCTGGCTGCTCTACTTCCAATCCAGCTCTCTCCTAAGGCCTGGGAAAACAGTAGAAAATGGCCCAAGTGCTTGGGCCCCTGCACCCACGTGGGAGACCCAGAAGAAGCTCCTGGCTCCTGGCTTCGGATCAGAGCAGCTCTGGCCGTTGCAGCCAATTGGGGAGTGAACCAGCAGATGGAAGACCTCTGTCTCTCTCTGCCTCTCCTTCCCTCTTTGTGTAACTCTTTCAAATAAATAAATAAATCTTTAAAAAAAATTGAGAAAGAGTCCTACATTTCTGAATGCATGGCAAGTCCTTTCATTTTCTCTGATATAGGAAATAGAGGAAAAGAAGTGGGGTGTGGGGATGTGAAGAGTTGAGTTGTCTGAGATACCAGACATTCAGAAGGTGAGTAGGGCTGGAGCTTCAACAGAGAGGTCTGGACTTCAGATAAAGAGGGACTGGTGCTGTGGTGTAGTGGGTAAAGCTGCCAGCTGCAGTGCTGACATCCACGTGCAGTGATGGCTGCTCCACTTCCGATCCAGCTCTGCTATGGCCTAAGAAAGCAGTAGAGGATGGTCAAGGTCCTTGGGCCCCTGCACCCACATGGGAAACCTGGAAGAAGCTCCAGGCTCCTGGCTTCGGATCACCCATTTGGGGAGTGAACTAGCAGATGGAAGACTCCTTCTTTCTGTGCCTCTGCCTCTCTGTAACTGTCTTTCAAATAAGTAAATAAATCTTTAAAAGAAGGAGAGAAAGAATTGGCTGTCCTTACTATATGGATAATTACTAAATCATGGTGCTAGAATGGATTCTCATGGATTCTCAGTTGTAAAGAGACGAAGTTCAAGATTATTCTTATCTTGTTTGCTAATGTACAAACTTTCCTTTTTTTTTTTTTTTTTTTGACAGGCAGAGTGGACAGTGAGAGAGAGAGAGACAAAGGTCTTCCTTTGCCGTTGGTTCACCCTCCAATGGCCGCTGTGGCTGGCACACTGCGGCCGGCGCACCGCGCTGATCCTTAGGCAGGAGCCAGGTACTTCTCCTGGTCTCCCATGAGGTGCAGGGCCCAAGCACCTGGGTCATCCTCCACTGCACTCCCTGGCCACAGCAGAGAGCTGGCCTGGAAGAGGGGCAACCGGGACAGAATCCGGCGCCCCGACTGGGACTAGAACCCAGTGTAACGGCGCCACAAGGCGGAGGATTAGCCTAGTGAGCTGCGGCACCAGCAAACTTTCCTTTTAATATTTAATTTTTAAAAAGTGGTAAATAATACCAATATATTATCTAGTCTTTGTATTTTACCAGAGAATTTCTACTCAAAGTCAGAAATTTAAAAGCTACTTTGATGCTAAAAAAAAGTCATGTAAAATTTGGATATAAATTAACCGTTAAGTTGTTTTTCATTTCTATCTAAAATGGACAAAGGTTTATTCTCCCTAATCTTAGGGAAATATATGACTATGTTATTACTTCATTATGCTATTTAGAGTCTATGTCTTCAGCAAAAGGCAGTTTTAGAAAGCTGAGTGTATGTCTTAAAAGGGAAGGTAATAGAGAACAAGGCTGCCAGACTTCCAGGACTTAGATAATAAGGAAACTGTATGATTTTAGTTTAGTAATGGAAAAGTTTCATTCAAGAGAAGACGAAAATTATGGCTTCTTAGCACATTCCTGAAGACTTGGAGAGACTAAGATGAACTATTTAATTTTGGGGAGAGGTATCATTAAGTTAAGAGATTCCCGATGTACTCATGGTCTTTGTAATTTAGTGAAAGTTAAATGAGTCTGCTTAGTTGAAAAAGAAGGTGTATTCTTATATTGTAAAAGTTTATTTTTAAATTATTTTTGAGAGTTTAGAATTCTTTTCAGGATTGTAGATTGGATTAATATATTCTTTTCCCTTGCAGCCACCCAAACATTTTGTCAGTGTCTTAGCAGCTTTTGTTTTAAAAAGAAAGGAAACAAAAAGAGTATACAGCCAACCAGGCTCTGAAAATTGTTAACCCACCAGTTTTTATCTTTTGTAACTTTATAACTATGTCTGAAAATATGGAATTTTCTACCATAAGATAAAGAATGCTAGGATTACTCTAAGATGAATTTTTAATAGTATGTGTTTGTATCTCTTTAACAGTCAAGTCTTTGATCTAAATGTGTCAAGAAATAAGAGCTTCTTTCAGTTGAAAAATATGGAAAATAAATGTAACTTGGGAAGTATAAAGTTTAGTATTCATTATGTAACTTATTATACCTTGTTACATGTTTTTAATAAGAAAATTTTCTTTTTGTCTTGACCAGCTAAGTCATAACATTAAAAATGTGGTGCTTCGACCCAGTGGAGCAAAACAAAGTCGCCTAATGTTAACTCTACAAGATAACAGCTTCTTGTCTATTGACAAAGTACCAAGTAAGGATGCAGAAGAAATGAGGTTGTTCTTAGATGCAGTTCATCAAAACAGACTTCATGCAGGTGAGCACTGACCATCCAAGGAACTGACATTAGTAATTTTTTTAAAGATTTATTTTGTTTATTTGAAAGGCAGAGTTTCAGAGAGAGAGGGAGAGACAGATCTTCCATCTGCTGGTCTACCCGCCAAATGAATGCAATGGACAGGGCTGTTCTACATCCCTCTGTCTCTGACTCTCAGATAATTTAAAAAAGATGGGGGGGGGGGGCAGGCACTGTGGGAGGTCCAGAAGACACTCCTGGCTCCTGGCTTCGGATCAGCCCAACTCTAGCCATTACGGCCATTTGGGGAATGGGCCAGCGGATAGAAGATCTCTGTGTCTCCCTCTCTGTAACTCTTTCAAATAAATAAATAAAATTTTAAAACAAACCAAAAAAGCCCTGAAATTAAGGTGATTTAAACTTCATTTTAGGAATGAAGAAACTGAAATTCACAGTCATTAAGTGACTTGCCCCAAACCACAAAGGAAATAACAGCAAAGCTAGGGTTTGAACCCAAAGCTGTTTAAGAGCAAAGCCTAGATTTTTCCATTATGCCATATTGTTCACATGTGGGTCTCCCGTCTATTGTGCTTTCCACTTATTGTATTTCCAGACATGTAGATAAATTTACGTACATGTATTTACAGAACCAGTGCCTACATAGGATGCCAATCCTGCAGCCAGTGGCTTTACCCGCTGAACCATGGCGTTGGCCCCCTGACATGTTTTCTTGGCATCTAGTATCATTGTTCATGCCGTAGATAATTATCAGATATTTATAGAGGAGAATTTGTCTCATTTTCATTTTTCTTTGTAGGTCTTATCCAATTTCATGTTCTCACTGGATATTTGTCAATTTTTTGCTTCAGATTCTAGCTCTAAATTTTTTTTTTTTTTTTGGACAGGCAGAGTGGACAGTGAGAGAGAGAGAGAAAGGTCTTCCTTTTTGCCGTTGGTTCACCCTCCAATGGCTGCCGCGGCTGGCGCGCTGCGGCCAGCGCAGCGCGCTGATCCGAAGGCAGGAGCCAGGTGCTTCTCCTGGTCTCCCATGGGGTGCAGGGCCCAAGCACTTGGGCCATCCTCCACTGCACTCCCTGGCCATAGCAGAGAGCTGGCCTGGAAGAGGGGCAACCGGGACAGAATCCGGTGCCCCAACCGGGACTAGAACCCAGTGTGCCGGCGCTGCAAGGTGGAGGATTAGCCTAGTGAGCCGTGGCGCCAGCCAGCTCTAAATTTTAAACACTGTGTATATCCGTTGCATATTTTATCAGAAAGGATTGATAAGCACTTTGATTTGTTTTATCTTTTTCCTGCTGTTTCTTCTATTTCTTCATTATTACATAAAGATAATGATAAACAGTTTTATTAGAATAAGTGATTTGGGTGTTTTTGGTTTTGTTACCAGCCATTAAACCTTCTCAGGGGTCTGGTAGTTTTGGAGCCATTCTCAGCAGCAGAGCCTCACCGAAGGAGACCAACAGACAGCTTTCTTACTCAGACAACCAGGTATGTTCATTTGAAGTTTTTTAGCTTTTTAAAAAAATGATAATTAAAGGCATTCTACAAGGTAAGTGCAGAAAGTAGAATTTAGATGGTAATGCCTAATATTTCTGATATTGTCACAAGGGTATTTTCCACATATTTGAAATTTATTATTTTAGCCATCTCAGGCTCTTCAATAATTTTTTATAAAGGTTTTGTAAAATTAATCCCATTCTTCCTTCTTAGATAGTTTACTTTACCCTATGCTTAACGTGTCATGTTCATCATTCTGAACCACAGCAGGAGTTTATATGGCATGACTTTGATGTTGGATGTAGATTTGAGATTTCTTGCTGCCACTTACTAGCTATGGGTCACTGACAAAGTTCCTTATTTTCTATCACTGTAATTTGGTTGCACTTTATAGTTTCATGTAAGTGGAATCAGTGTGTAATTTTTTTCATTTATTTTATTCAATGTAATAGATTCTTATATTCATAGGAAAGAATTTAAATTATTGGAATAGTTTGGGGGTATTTGAGAATGTGTATTATGAGATAACTGCATGAATTTAAAAATCATTTGCACTTAAATAAACTTACTCTTTTAATTGTATTTTCCATGACTTTTTGAAGTGTCTTTATGTTTTTTTTTTTTTTGACAGAGTGGACAGTGAGAGAGAGAGAGACAGAGAGAAAGGTCTTCCCTTGCCATTGGTTCACCCTCCAATGGCTGCCGCGGCCAGTGCAGGGCCCAAGCACCTGGGTCATCCTCCACTGCACTCCCGGGCCACAGCAGAGAGCTGGCCTGGAAGAGGGGCAACCGGGACAGAATGTGGTGCCCCAACTGGGACTAGAACCCAGTGTGCCGGCGCCGCAGGCGGAGGATTAGCCTAGTGAGCTGTGGCGCCAGCCAAAGTGCCTTTGTGTTTAAATGCATTTATTAACATGTGTATACCAAAAATGAGTATTTATACTTCCACAGATAATAATTCCCATTGGTAGAATTACAAAATCAATTACGTGGATCATGACTAACATTAAAAAAGAGGTGGAGGGGCTAACATTGTGGCTTAGCAAGCCACCGTCAGTGCTGTTGGCATCCTATATGGGTACTGGTTTGAGTCGCGGCTGCTCCACTTCTGATCCAGCTCCCTGCTAATGACCTTGGAAAAGCAATGGAAGGTGGCACAAGTCCTTGGGTCCCTGCAACCCATTTGGGAGACCTGGATGAAGTTCCTGGCTTTGGCCTGGCCCAGTCCTGGCTGTTGCAGCCATCTGGGGAGTGAACCACCAGATGGAAGAATGGTCTCTCTCTGTCTCTTCCTCTGTCTTTATAACTCTGACTTTCAAATAAATAAATAAGTCTTTTAGAAAGAAAAAGTGGAGGGTAATAGAGCATATTGTATGAAAAAAATTGATTTCTAAAACTTATTTATATGTATGTATAATATATTTTGATGTAAAATATTTCTTACTGTGAGGTCATGATCAAGATTTTGAAAAATGTATAAAATAGTATATGTATGGTATGCAGTCATATAATGAAAGTAGGAAAACAGTGATTTGTATTTGCAAAAAAATAGGGAAAGACTTCTCATGAGGGATGGGAGAATGGAAAGTGAAAGAATTGAGTGAATGATGTAGAGGTAATTGTGATATGTCGTTGTCTGTAGCTTTTAATATTAACTGGATTTGTAAACTTTGAGAAAATGTCACTCATTTGAAAATAAATGTATAACCTTTAAAGCATTCATCTAGATGACTTTGGAAACCTTCAATTTCCTGAGATTGCAATGCTGTAGAAAGGAAATCATTGGACGTCTTCCACAGAGAAATCTTGTAGCTCTTCATGTAGAGACGTAGAGCTTAACCTGCAGAGTGTTCATGTGACACACTGTCCTTGCTAATGTTTACATTGCTGGATGCTCTTGCTGTGTCAGAAGGATAGAATCTCTGACTCATGTTCTGTCGGTAGACTTTCCATCTCAGTTTGCTTCTCCCCATGATACTGTATTTCAAAAATTTCTTGGAAAATGGAATAAAATATAAGTTTATTTTGATGCTAAGAAGTTCTTGAAATTCATGTAGTTTTTTCATAATACATATTTTCCACAAGGGTTCTTTTTTTTTTTTTTTTTTTTAATTTTTGACAGGCAGAGTGGACAGTGAGAGAGAGACAGAGAAAAAGGTCTTCCTTTTGCCGTTGGTTCACCCTCCAATGGCTGCCGCGGTAGCGCGCTGCGGCCGGCGCATCGCGCTGATCCGATGGCAGGAGCTAGGTGCTTCTCCTGGTCTCCCATGGGGTGCAGGGCTCAGGCACTTGGGCCATCCTCCACTGCACTCCCTGGCCACAGCAGAGAGCTGGCCTGGAAGAGGGGCAACCGAGACAGGATCGGTGCCCCGACCGGGACTAGAACCCGGTGTGCTGGCGCTGCAAGGCGGAGGATTAGCCTATTGAGCCACGGCGCCAGCCTCCACAAGGGTTCTAAGAGTGCTTTTATTTATTTCATTTCTCTAAACTGGAACTGCCTCAAGAGTCGTAGGCTGTTAAGTACACATAATTTGATATTTTAGGTTACTGCAACCAAAGTGTCATTGTTGCACGTTAATTTATTTTTCTTTTTTTAAATGATTTATTTATTTATTTATTTTAAAGAATTACAGATGGGGAGAGGCAGAGAGACACAGAGAGGGGGTCTTCTAACTATATATATTAGAATCACCTGGACTGCTTTTCAAAAACAATTATTTATGGAATGAATAAGCCTCACCTCAGACTGATGATGCTAGAATCTCTAAAGATGTACCTCTAGTTATATATTTTTTAAAATATTTATTTTATTTTATTTATTTGAAAGACAAAGTTACAGAAAGAGGTAGAGACAGAGAGAGGTCTTCCATCTGCTGGTTCACTCCCCAGATGGCTGCAACAGCTGGAATTGCACCGATCCGAAGCCAGGAGCTTCCTCCGGGTCTCCCACGTGGGTTCAGGGGCCCAAGGAGTTGAGCCATCTTCTACGGCTTTCCCAAGCCATAGCAGAGAGCTGGATCGGAAGACAAGCAGCCACGACTAGAAACGGCATCCCAGGTCTTTAACCTGCTGTGCCACAGCACTGACCCCCAGTTATATTTTTTTAAACCTCTCAGGACTGGCATCATGGCGTAGTGGAAAAAGCAGTTGCCTGCAACACCTGCATCCTGTATTGGGGGTTCGAGTCCTGGCTGCCCCATTTACAGTTCATGTCCCTGTTATTGACCTGGGAAAAGCAATGGAAGATGTTCCAAGTGCTTGGGCCCCTGCATCCATGTGAGAGACCTAAATGAAGCTCCTGGCTTCAGCCTGGCCAAGCCCTGGCTGTTGCAGCCATTTGGGGAGTGAACCAGCAGATAAATCTCTCTATCTCTGTCTTTTCCTCTCTCTCTGTAACTCTTGACTTTAAAATAAATAATCTAAAAAAAAAAGCTCTCCACATGAGAATCACTGGTCTAAAAGTATTCCAATGTGAAGATTTAACTGTCTCTAACTTCATTCTTGTAGGTCTCTTCAAAAAGAGGAAGTTTGGAAACTAAAGATGATATTCCATTTCGAAAAGTTCTTAGTAATCCGGGTAGAGGATCTTCTAAGACTGTCTCAGGGAGTGGAGTAGCTGTTACTCGTTCAGTTCCTTCTTTGACATCTACGTCATCACCTCTTAGATCAGGACTATTAGAAAACCGGTAAGAAAAACTTCTCTTAACTATACCTGTTTATAAATGACTTTTGGGCCTTTTATAAAGATGAATAATTTCAGGAGGAAAAGGAAAAAATATAGATCACATTTTTAATAGGAAAGTATTTCTCTTACAGGGTTTGTTAGTGACATGTTGTGCTTACTGGTATACAATATATTAATCTAAATAGGATGCTGAAGTGGGCATTAGGTTAGCCATTAAGACAGAGTACCTTAGTTTGTTTCCTTATGGCTCAAATAATCTGTTCCTGCCAACCGTTATTGTGTTCCTGGCTCCTGGTTCTGGCCCTGACCATTGTGCGCATTTGGAGAGTGAGCCAGGGATAAGAGCTCTCTCTGTCTTTCTTCCTCAAAGAAAAAGTCAGAAAAACGTTAAGTATTATATGGAGAATTAGATAACGGTAATCACATATTCTGTCCTTGAGTATGTTGGTGTAAAATTTTTAATGATATGGATGACTT
The DNA here is from genome assembly GCF_033115175.1 of Lepus europaeus. Lineage (NCBI taxonomy): Eukaryota > Metazoa > Chordata > Mammalia > Lagomorpha > Leporidae > Lepus > Lepus europaeus. The sequence goes on along the minus strand of NC_084827.1, from coordinate 162,959,366 downwards.
TTCAAGCTAACTTTTGTTTCCCTTTGTTCTTTATAGGACTGAGAAGAGGAAAAGAATGCTATCATCTGGCTCAGAGCTAAATGAAGATTACCCTAAGGAAAATGATTCTTCATCGTAAGTTGCTTTAAAAGTTGTTATAGTGCTACCTCACTGTTTTGTTTTTTTTTTTTGTTTTGTTTTGTTTTTGCTCATTGTTTACTATACTACTGATAACAGGGAAGTTTGGTTGAATGGTGCTCAGGATACAGGAATTCCAAAGATAGACGTGAAGAATTTTAGTGCTTTGATGACAGTACATTGTAGGCTCATCCAAGAGGGGATTTGGCTATTGTTACTGATTTGTCATTTTATTGCATTTCTACTGCCTTTTAAAATTTGCACTACTTACAGGAAAAATAGAATTGATGTACTCTGAACAAGTGTTTCTTCCTGGCTGTGTGTGTGTGTGTTTCTTTAAGATTTGTTTTTATTCATTTGAAAGAGTTATGATGGGGGGAACAAGAGCAAGAGCATCCATCTGCTGGTTCCCTCCTCAGGTGGCTGCAATGTCCAGGACGGGTCAGGCTGAAACCAGGAGCTTTATCTGGGTCTCCCACATGGGTGGTAGGGCCCAAACCCTTGGGCCTTCTTCTAGTATTTTCCTAGGCCATTAGCAGGGAGCTGGTTTGGAAGTGGAACAGCTGGAATATGAACTGTCACCCATATGGGATGTTGGCTTTGCAGGTAGTGTCTTTATCTTCTACACCACAGTGCTGGCCCCCTGGCTGCTGGTTTTCTTGTTTTTTGGGTTTTTTAAAGATTTATTTATTGATTTGAAAGTCATAGTTACACAGAGAGAGAAGGAGAGGCAGAGAGAGAGAGAGAGAGGTCTTCCATCCACTAATTCACTCCCCTATTGGCTGCAACGGCCAGAGCTGGGCTGATCCAAAGCCAGGATCCAGGAGCTTCTTCCAGGTCTCCCACATGGGTGCAGGGGCCCAAGGACTTGGGCCTTCTTGCACTGCTTTCTCAGGCCATAACAGAGAGCTGGATTGGAAGTGGAGCAGCCAGGACTTGAACCGGTGCTGCAGGAGGTGGCTTTACCCATTATGCCATAGCCCCAGCTCCCTGGCTGCTGTTTTAATGTGAACCCCTTTCTTCTTTCTTTAAACCTTTTTTTTTTTTTTTTTTTTTGACAGGCAGAGTGGACAGTGAGAGAGACAGACAGACAGAAAGGTCTTCCTTTTTGCCATTGGTTCACCCTCTAATGGCCGCCGCGGCCGGTGCGCTGCGGCTGGCGCAACGCGCTGATCCGAAGCCAGGAGCCAGGTGCTTCTCCTGGTCTCCCATGAGGTGCAGGGCCCAAGCACTTGGGCCATCCTCCACTGCACTCCCTGGCCATAGCAGAGAGCTGGCCTGGAAGAGGGGCAACCGGGACAGAATCCGGTGCCCCGACCGGGACTAGAACCTGGAGTGCCGGCGCCGCAAGGTGGAGGATTAGCCTAGTGAGCCATGGCGCCGGCTTAACCTTATTTTTTTTATTTTTTTATTTTTTATTATTATTATTATTTTATTTTTGACAGGCAGAGTGGACAGTGAGAGAGAGACAGAGAGAAAGGTCTTCCTTTTGCCGTTGGTTCACCCTCCAATGGCCGCCGTGGTAGGCGTGCTGCGGCCGGCGCACTGCGCTGATCCGATGGCAGGAGCCAGGTGCTTCTCCTGGTCTCCCATGGGGTGCAGGGCCCAAGCACATGGGCCATCCTCCACTGCACTCCCTGGCCACAACAGAGAGCTGGCCTGGAAGAGGGGCAACCGGGACAGGATCCGTGCCCCGACCGGGACTAGAACCCGGTGTGCTGGCACTGCAAGGCGGAGGATTAGCCTAGTGAGCCGCGGCGCTGGCCTTATTTTTTTTAACATTACTCATATAAAAAGTCAGTCCATGGGTAAAAGGATGTAAGTCGTATGTAATGTAAAGAGCAGTACTTTTTCAGATGTATTTTTGGGGTTGGACAAAGAGGAATAGACTAATAGCTGGGCAATCACCAGTTCATAATCCCCTCCCATCATGGGAGAATGCTTTAGTTTTAATCTTCTGGAGGAGAAAACTTACTACACAGTTGTCAATTTTTACTTCAGTATCTTACAGAAATTAGTTGATAATCAGTTAATTGGTATTTGAGGTCATTGGTGTCATCAGAAAGGAATGGGGAGAATAATCCCAAGAAGTGTTATGTTAAATGGTTCTGCTTATATAATGAAAGTCTGGGTAGGTGACAGGACTGGTATCTGAAACTGTAATCTCTGTGGTCTTGGATCCCTTCTATTTTGTTGATCTGATCTGCCATTCTTAATAAGTAGCTTCTATTTTGTGGACCAAGATAGATAATTCAATCTCCACTTTCATGTTTGCATTCCCATTAATGAGAAAGAGAAAAGGTGAGCAAACTGTTTTCCTTCATGCTAGGAATTGTGCACACCCCTTTGATACATACCACATTGCCCAGAATATAGTCACATGTTTATATCAAGATATGGGAAAGTCTGAGAAATCTGTCTACCCAAAATTCAGTTGGTATGACACACAGTGGTCATTTGGGACAGCTAACAGTTTGCCATAGTTTATTCTTCTAGCCACCAAAATAATATGGCCACCAAAATTCACCATTCTTCCCATACATAGAGCATCCTTATCCTTATCCTGATGGAGCCAGCCTCAAACTCTCATGTAAACATCGTATCCAGCTCCGAGTCTAGGATCTATGGGTGATGTGCAGTCCTCTCTATAAAATACAAATGTCCTTTGGACCTGTGACCCTCTTGTGATCTGGTAGCTAAAAACAAAAGCAAGTAATCTGTATTCTCCACTCCCACCCCTGTGCATATAGACATTGCTGGAGTGGGAAAAAGATAACTACAATAAAATTTTCTCTTTAGGAAATAATAGGAAAATGGAGGATTCTGTGTTCTACCGCAGTGATGAGATCTTGCTAGGCAGAAATTGTGAAGACAGATCAGATAGTGGGGTAAGTTCCTGGTTAGTTTGTTCAGCAATCTGTTCTGTTCTCTGGCAGGAACCCTCTTGCTGGTAGGTTGTTCTTATCTCTTTTTTTCTGAGGATCATCACTTAATAGATTTTGTAGACTGCTCTTGGAATCTTTGGAGTAGCCTGCTTCATGGTTGTATAGATATAGACATTTATAGTAAGTGTCTAAAAGAGTAGAATTTTAGTAGTCTAAAGCTGTTTTTTAAAGTCACTCTTTTTTTTTTTTTTTTTTTTTAAGATTTATTTATTTATTTGAAAGGCAGAGTTCCAGAGAGAGAGAGAGAGGTAGAAAGAGAGAGAGACAGGTCTTCCATCTGCTGGTTCACTCCCCAAATGGCTGCAATGACCAGGGCTGGGCCAGGCTGAATCCAGAAGCCAAGAGCTTCTTCCAGGTCTCCCACATGGATGCAAGAACCCAAATGCTTAGGCCATCTTCCACCGCTCTACCCAGGCACATTAGCAGGTAGCTGGATTGGAAGTGGAGCAGCCAGAACTTGAACTGGCACCAATATGGGATGCTGACACTGCAGGCAGTAGTTTTACCCACTATGCCATAGTGCCAGTCTCTTTTTAAAAAAATCTATTTGCTTGTTTTGTTTGTTTGTTTTATTGTTTTGGTTAAAGATTTATTGATTTATTTGAAAGGCAGAGTTACAGAGAGGCAGAGACAGAGAAAGAGATGGAGAGGTCTTCCATCCACTGGTTCACTCCCCAGATAGCTGTAATGGCCAGATCTGTGCCATTCCGAAGACAGGAGTCAGGAGCTTCTTGTGGGTCTCATGTGGGTGCGTGCAGTGGCCCTAGGACTTGGGCCATCTTTCACTGCTTTCACAGGCCACAGCAGAGAGCTAGATTGAAAGTAGAGCAGCCAGGACTTAAACCAGCGCCCATATAGGATGCCAGCACTGCAGGAGGCAGCTTTACCCACTATGCCACAGTGCCTGCCCTGAAGATCTATTTTTATTTATTTGAAAGGCAGAATTACAGAGAGAGAGGGAGAGACACACAGAGAGGTCTTCCATACCCTGATTCACTGCCTAAATGGCCATAGTGGCCGGGCTGGGCCAGGCCGAAGCCAGGAGCCAGGAGATTCTTCTCTGTGGGAGACCTGGAAGAAGCTCCTGGCTTCAGATTGGCGCAGCTTTGGCCGTTACGGTCATCTGGGGAGTGAACCAGTGGATTGAAGACCTCTCTCTCTGTGCCTCTGCCTCTCTATAACTCTGACTTTCAAGTAAACAAATAAAATCTTAAAAAAAATCAAAAGCAGTTGGCTTTTTTGAGTCAAATGGTCTCAGATTACAAGGCAAGTTTTATTCTAGGCCTTTGGCACAGAGTGCTGTGTTGCTTTTCATCCTTAATTGCAAGTTGACTGCCTCTAGCCTAGATGTATCTTTAGTAGGACCTTGTTGAAAGCAGTAAGAAGCACTGACATAGCTCAAGGTTCTTAACTGTCTGAATCTTTTCCCTCAGAGCTGTAGTTACAGAGCATCTAAGGCCTGCCTTCCAGTGTGCAGTCACAGGAAGCATGGGGCCTGCCTCTCAGAACGTTACACATGACAGTCTCAGTTAATGGTGCTGAAGCACAGTGATGATAAACAGCTTTCAGTCTGTAATGTGATATATATTTCCGACTTCTTATGGTAACTCCCTACTTAAAGTGACATTTGTGTTTCATGGTCCATTTGTGGGAGCAAAATTCATTCTAGCTAGTTAAGCACAAAGGCATCTACATGTAGTGAGTGTTAGTTAAATGGCTTACAGAATCATTGGGAAAGCTGAGAAGACAGACTTTGAGTTTCCAGGAGTGATTTTAAGAGTCATGGCACAGAACAGGCCACCAGAGATGTTCTTGGCTGTTTTGTTACCATGTAGCTAAAAGCTGAATTGGAAGTGGTTGTGAAAACTAATTTTTTAAAAGATTTTTTTAATTTATTTGAAAGTTACAGTCACACTGAGAAAGAGAGGCAGAGAGAGAGAGAGAGGTCTTCCATCTGCTGGTTCACTCCCCAATCAGAAGTGGAGCAGCCAGGACTTGAACTGTCGCCCATATGGTATGCCGGCACTGCAGACGGCAGCTTTACTCGCTATACTACAGCACTGACCCCCATGAAAACTATTGTCTTTAGAATCACGCTGTCACTGTCGATGGGAAATCCTATCCAGACAAAAACCAGATACCTCTGATATGACATACACTGGCACTAAGAGCAGAATTCCAGGAAGGCCTTTGTGTTTCTTATAGTTTTTGGATCTTGGTGTAATTGTGCTGTTTTAAATCTCACTCGGAACGTTAGCTAGGAAATATAGTTTATGTGCAGCAGAGAGATGCACTAGAAATTGGCTGTGGTGGCCTACTGCATGGTAGTCCACCATAATCACCGTACTTTGAGGAAATACCAGTTGTCCCACTTAGAATTCTATCTGAGGAAACCCTAAGTTACTGATTCCATTCTGGACTAATAATACATCCTTTTTTTTTCTTTCACTTTTTAAAAGATGTATTTATTTATTTATTTATTTATTTGAAAAGCAAAGTTAGAGAAAAAGAGATGAAGAGGGATAGGGAGAGATCTTCTGCTTGCTGGTTTACTCCTCAAATGGTCAGGGCTTGGCCAAACCAATGTCAGGAGCCTGGAACTCAATGTGGTTTTCCCATGTGGGTGGCAGGGGCCCAAGCACTTGGGTGATCTGCTGCTCCTTTCCCAGGCACAGTAGCAAGGAACTGGATCTGAAATGGACAAATTTTGGGACTTGAACTGGTGCTCACATAGGATGCCGGTGTTGTGGGTTGCAGCTCAACCTGCTGCACCACAACACCAGCACCTAATATTTTCTATGCTATCACATTTAGATTTTTGAATTTGGGATTCCTAGAACATAAATGTACTTATGCAACTGACTTGTAAAAAGTTCAGAGGGAGAACAACTGAGTGAGGGAAGCAGACTACAGAAGGGGAGGGAGCTGAGCAAGCATGTGATCGTTGCAGGTGCAAGTCCCCCAGAGAGTAAGTTTCTTGTTGATTCAACAGAGAATTCTGGGTTGACCAACTTGAGGCAATGAAACTGGGCTTTCATATTCCCACACCGGCCAGTCGAGTACCAGCTTCCTTGGAGATTTTGGCTCTATCCATCCAAGAGGACAAAATGTTATTGGCGGCTCAGATGTAGTTGTCTACAGGACTGTAGGTGTTGACCATTGAAACACTGAAAACACAGTCTGGGGATGTGAAAACAGTAAAATGGGATTTAGGGGTCTCTGTTGGAACATCACCTTGACTGTCCACTGCAAGAGCTGGGTCTGCACTGCTGCTCTCCCCATTCTTGTATCATTTCCATGCACTCAAGTCTTTTATTAAGTTAATTGTTTTCTGGTTTTTGTGGGTTTTTTTTTTTTTAAGATTTATTTATTCATTGGAAAGGCAGAGTTACAGAGAGGCAGAGAGAAAGAGCGGTCTTCCATCTACTGGTTCACTCCCCAGATGGCTGCAGTGGCCGGAGCTGCGCCGATCTGAAGCCAGGAGCCAGGAGCTTCTTTCAGGTCTCCCATGCAGGTGCAGTGGGCCAGCGACTTGGACCATCTTCTACTGCCTTTCCAGGCCATAGTAGAGAGCTGGATCGGAAGTGGAGCAGCCGGGACTCGAACCAGCGCCCATGTGGGATGCTGGCACTGCAGGCAGTAGCTTTACCTGTTACGCCACATCTCCAGCCCCTTCATTGTGTCTTATCACAGATTCTTCACATTGATGTTTCCCAATTTCTGGGGGGAGAATCTTACAAAAGGAAGCTTAGCAGGATGAGGTACAATGCATGGATGCGGATGTCCTTGAGTCCTTCACCGATGTTGTCAGCTGCTTCTGCCATTCATTTTAGGTTGCCGCTTACTCTTCTTTTTTTTTTTTTTTAAAGACTTATTATTTTACTTGAAAATCACAGTTACACAGAGAGAAAAGGAGAGGCAGAGAGAGAGGTCTTCCATCTACTGGTTCACTCCCCATATGGCCGATCCCCATATGGCTGATCCGAAACCAAGAGCCAGGAGCTTCTTCCGGGTCTCCCACGTGGGTGCAGAGGCCCAAGGGCTTGGGCCATCTTCTGCTTTCCCAGGCCACAGCAGAGAGTTGGATCATTGTGGAGCAGCTGGAACTCAAACTGGCGTCCATATGGGATGCTGGCACTGCAGGTGGCAGCTTTACCCACTACGCCACAGCACCGACCCCTACCAAATACTCTTCTAACACTGCTACTGGTCTTGATGGTTTGTGTGGTGGTGGAACTGAGATCTTCAACTCTGAGGGATGTGAGCCTCTGGTCACCATGTGCTTCTTAGCTCATAGTTGCTGTAATTTCTTAACAGAATTCAATAAGAACCATGCTCCTGCTGAGCATAAGAGCACTGTGGTGCCCTTGTGAATCCCCTTTATTCCAAATATTCCTTCTTGCCCTCTTATATAATAGCAACCCTTCTTCCTTACAATGAGTAAAGTTATTTACTCTTGCCCATGTGGTAAATCCCATCTTTGCGTATTGATCTGCCAGCAATGGAGCCCAAGATGACAAGGTAGTGAGCATGACTTTAACTGTTCTTTTACTGTGCTCCTGGCCAAAGAGTTTCCCCTCTGGAAACCAGAACCACAGAATCTTAAGTTGGAGAGACAAGAAGCACAAATTCTCTGAGTGAGTTACTGAAAGTAGTGGCGTGTGAGGCTGCCTCCTACCCCTTTATTTCTGGATTCATGTGTTCTCTATAAATGTGATGGTTTGGGGCCAGCACTGTAGAAGGTTAAGCTTCCGCCTGCAACGCTGATATCCCATATAGGCACAGGTCGAGACCTTGTTGCTCTACTTCTGATCCAGCTCCCTGCTGATGTACCTGGGAAAGCAGCAGAGGATGGCCCAAGTATTTGGGCCCCTGCACTCATGTGGAAGACTTAGAAGAAGCTCTTGGCTCCTGGTTTTGGCCTGGTCCAGCTCTGGCCATTGCAGCCATTTGGGGAGTAAACCAGTGAATGTGAGATCGATCGATCGATTTCTCTCTCTCTCTCTCTCTCTTTCTCCCCTTCTCGCCCTGTATTTCTGCCTTTCAAATAAATATATAAATCTTTTTAAAAAACATGTAATGGTTTGTAGGAGTGGGGAATGTCTGGCCCATAGGCCATTATTAATCATTTTGTGTGTCCCTGCCAGGTGGGATTGAGTTCAATATATCTGTAGTAAGCTAATTTTTAAGTTGATAATTTTGTATGGCCTACGAATGATATTATAATCATCCAAATGGCCTTCAGCAGAAAAAAGGTTCACCACCCCTGGTTAAGGTATATTATATCCCATTTTTAATGAAGCTATCTTTTAAGCTGCACTTTTATATTTTATTTATTTATTTGAAAGGTAGAAGGATCCGACAGAGATCTTCCATCTGGTAGATTACTTCCTAAATACCTAAAAGCAGCTTGGACTGGGCCAGGCTAAAGCCAGGAGCCTGGAACTCAGTCCAAGACCTTCCATGTAGGTGTCAGGGGCCCAGCTACTTGAGCCATTACTTTCTGCCTCCCAAGGTGTACATTAGCAAGTATCTGGAATTGGAATCAGACCTGGGACTTGAACCCAGGCATTCTGGTGGAATGTGAATATCCCCAGCAGTGCCAAATGCCCACCCCAAGCTGCTCTTTCAAAGCCTATTGCTTTATCAGACCAACAGCTGAGGGTAGAGTATGTGGTCGTCCCCATAGATCTGTGGTCATACTCCTTTGTTGTACCTCCTTTTCTGCAAAATGCACTTCTTGTTCTAAGGTACATTCTATTTAAGTTTTGATGTTAGTAAATTAGACAGTCTTATGAGTCTTTGGATAGTAATTCCAGTCAAGACACTTTAGGCAAGAAAGGCAGTGCATACCTGGAGTATGTGTTAATTCCAGTCAGAGTTCATTGCTGTCTTCTAGGGTGGAAGGATTGTGATGTGATCAGTTTGCTAGCAAATGACAGCTTTCCTCAAGGTGTGCTGTTCAGAGGCTCAGCATCAGCTGTTGCTGAGCGGTTGGACAGTTAGCAGCAGTAGTAGGTAAACTTTGGTGAAGGTGAGCTCCTACTGTAGCTTCTGTTTCTGCCAGCATGACTTCTTTTTTTTTTTTAAGTATATATCTATTTATTTTTTGACAGGCAGAGTGGACAGAGAGAGAGACAGAGAGAAAGGTCTTCCTCTGCCATTGGTTCACCCTTCAATGGCCGGCGCAGCGCGCTGATCCGAAGGCAGGAGCCAGGTGCTTCTCCTGGTCTCCCATGGGGTGCAGGGCCCAAGCACTTGGGCCATCCTCCACTGCACTCCCTGGCCACAGCAGAGAGCTGGCCTGGAAGAGGGGCAACCAGGACAGAATCCGGCACCCTGACCGGGACTAGAACCCGGTGTGCCGGTGCCACAAGGTGGAGGATTAGCCTGTTGAGCTGCGGCGCCAGCTCCTGCCATCATGACTTTTATTCAGGAGCCTTTTTTTGGTCCATGGAATGGCTAAAGGCGCAGATTGGCTGACATCTACTGATCATTAGTAGATGTTTGATTGTTTATTCTGAGTGAGTTTCTCTCATGATCATTAACATGTGAAGCAGATCTTTACTCTTTATACACACCTCCGTAAGCCTGTGCATATACCTCTTCCATAAATCACTTCCCCCTAATCTTCTAAGCTTGCTTCCAACTGTCCATGCAAACCATTTGCTACCACCCACCTTTCAAAGCTCTGAACAGTGGAGAATTTCCCTACACTACTGTCTTTCAAGGGAGTCCCTTGGTGGGGCTACAGTACAGCAGTCATTCATTTTCACTTAACAACAATGTGCCAAGGTAGCCCATTGTGAGTCTGGCCCAGGTTTATAACTTTTCTTTCATCTGATCTTAGGGAATGCCCGTAAGACCTATTCTTTTTATCTATGTCTGCTTACTTGGGTGTACTCCCACTATAACTGCTTCTGTTTTACAATGGATTGATACTGTCCGTCTTCCCCACCTCACCTCAACCTTATGATTTCATTGGTGTGATAGTACCCAGCTCATGTTGTTTAGCTATGGTTACATAGTCCCTTGACAATGGTCCTATGCTCGTTCTCTTCCCAGGCCTAATAATTGGCCAAGAGTAGTATGGCACACTTTACAGGTGACATTTAATTTTCTACTACAGACAGCATGTTCTTGCTCTAGAGACTTAATGTTCCGGGCCACAACTCTCCTGTGGGTGAGTGACTGTATATGATATCCTTGTCCTTAAGTTGGTAATTGGCTCAAAGAAGCCTACCATTTTCTTTATTGAGCAAATCAGTACTCACGGTGACAACCAGACAATTCTGTAGCCTTTATGATTACAAGTATCATTTGCCCCATGAGGTATCTATTGTGTCAAGTTTCTGTTGCTGTATAACAAACCATCCCAAAGTCTGGTGGTTTAAAATAGTAACTGCTTTGTTAGTGCTTATGAATTTATGTTCATCTGGGTGGTCTACTTATTTGGGGCCAGTTTGGTATAATGTACCTCTATTCTCTCTCTCTCTCTTTTTTTTTTTTCTTTTTTTAAGATTTATTTATTTATTTGAAAGTCAGAGTTAGCGAGAGAGAGAGATTGAGAGATTTATCCATTCATTCCCCAGATGGCCACAAGGTCCAGGGTTGGGCCAGGCCAAAGCCAGGAGCCAGGAGTTTCTTCCAGTCTCCCTACTTGGATCATCTGCTGCTGTTTTCCCAGGCATATTAACAAGAAGCTGGATCAGAAGTGGAACAGCTGGAACATGAACTGGCACCTATATGGGATGCCAGCATAGTGGGTGTCAGCTTTACCTGCCACGCCACAACGCCAGCCTCAGTTCTCTCATTTTCTTATGCATCTGTGATCAGTAGGTGCATTGGCTAGGGACTGTCTGGTCTAGGATGGCCTCACTCAAATAACTGGCCATTGACAGACTGTCAGTTGGGGTAATGAGAGTGACTGGCCATGTGTCTTTGACCATCTAGCAGGCTAGCCTGCAATATTCTCATAGCAATGGCAGGATTCCAACAGAGTGAGTAAAAAATTTGCAAGTCTTTTTGGCTTAAGATTAGAATTCACACACTATTAACTTCTGTCACATTATTTTAAAAAAATCATAAAGCCAACCCCATTAAGAGATGAAGAAATAAACTGTACTTTCTTATTAGATTTGTTTATTTGAAAGACAGAGAGACAGAGATCTTTCATCTGCTGGTTCATTTCCCATATGTCTGCAACAACCAGGTCCAGCCTAGGCCAAAGCCAGGAGCCCACAATTGAATACAGGTTTCCCTTGTAGGTGGCAGGGACTTACACACCCAGGCCATCACCTGCTGCTTCCCAGGGTGCACATTAGTAGGAAGCTGGAATCAGAAGTAGAACCAGGACGCTGTCCTAGGCACTCCACCATGGGATGTTGGCATCCCAAGTGGCAATTTAACCACTATGTCAAATGCCTACCCTAGAACATATCTTTATGGGAGGCTTAGCTACAGGGAGGGGAATAATTTCAAATTTTTTAGAAGTTTATTGAGGTACACAATTTACATAATTTAAAATTCATCTGGTTTAGCTATGTAACTCGGTGATTTTTTATATGTATACTAAGTTGTGTTACATCATCATAGTCCAGCTTTAGGACATTTCCATTATCTCAATAAAAACTGTTGGGTACATTCATTCTGCCATGTTTGTAAAATGCTAAAGATATTATATGAGCCATATACCCTTCTACATGGTTCCATCCCAATGTATCATAGATGAAAACTCACAAATTGTAGCACTGTAGAATATCCAAAATTCTTACCACCAGCAAAGGAATTTTTGTTGCTATTGCTGAACAAGTGGTCCAGTTCCAGAATCCTATCCTTCGAGTGGGCTTTCTAGGCCACATAGAATACCAACTGTTAAATATCAGGTTTCCAGAAGCAGACTCTGAAATGGAGTTTAGTTGCGCAAATGAATTAATAAGGAAATACTACTCCCAGGGGAGACCAGCAGGGTGTGAGAGAAGAAGGGTAGTAAAGGACAGGAAACAGAACATGTGTGTGATCGTAGGCAAAAGTCAATACAGGGGCCAGCGCTGTGCCACAGTGGATTAAAGCCTCAACCTGAAGCGCCAGTATTCCATATGTGTGCTATTTCTAGTCCCTGCTGCTCCTCTTTCGATCCAGCTCTCTGCTATGGCCTGGGAAAGCAATAGGAGATGGCCCAAGTCTTGGGCCCCTGTACCCACATGGGAGACCCAGAGATCCTGTCTCCTGGCTTTGGATCAGCTCAGCTCCGGCCAATGCGGCCATCTGGGGAGTGAACCAGTGGATGGAAGACCCCTCTCTCTCTCTGTCTCTACCTCTCTCTGTAACTCTGTTTTTCAATTAAATAAAAAGAAATCTTTAAAAAAAAAAAAGTCAATACAGATGTCAGACTTCATTCTGATCCTAGAGGAGAAATCTGCTTCCTTAATCTGCTATACTTCTGTACTTCAGCACCTGACCTTACTTACAATCTCAGATAGCAGGCAAAGGATCTCTAGTAGCTTGAGGGCAGCCACAGGAAGAAGAGCCCTAGGTACTGGCTATTAAAAACACACCTAAGTAGGTGTGAGACTATGGAAAAGAGAACAGAAAACTGAGTCAAAGGAAATCTGATGGAGCCACTGCAGGTGTTTTGTTGCTGTTTCATACTTTTACTCGTCCATGATGTTTCTCACTTTTTTAAGATTTATTTATTTATTTGAAAGTCAGAGTTACACAGAGAGAAAGAGAGGCAGAGAGAGAGGTCTTCCATCCGATGGTTCACTCCCCAGATGGCTGCAATGACTAGAGCTGAGCTGATCCAAAGCCAGGAGCCAGGAGCTTCTTTTGGATCTCCCATGAGGGTGCAGGGGTCCGAGGATTTGGGCCATTTTCTGTTGCTTTCCAAGGTCACAGCAGAGAGCTGGATTGGAAGTGGAGCAGCCAAGGCTTGAACTGACACCCATATGGGATGCTGGCACTGCTGGCGGCGGCTTTACCTGCTATACTACAATGCCGGCTCCATAATGTATTTCATAGATACATTCTAAGAATATAATGATACTTAGGCCAGTGCCGCGGCTCACTAGGCTAATCCTCCACCTTGCAGCGCCGGCACACCAGGTTCTAGTCCTGGTCGGGGTGCCGGATTCTGTCCTGGTTGCCCCTCTTCCAGGCCAACTGTCTGCTGTGGCCCGGGAGTGCAGTGGAGGATGGCCCAAGTGCTTGGGCCCTGCACCCCATGGGAGACCAGGAGAAGCACCTGGCTCCTGGCTTCGGATCAGCGCGCTGCGCTGTCCGCAGTGCACTGGCCGCGGCAGCCATTGGAGGGTGAACCAACGGCAAAAAGGAAGACCTTTCTCTCTGTCTCTCTCTCTCACTGTCCACTCTGCCTGTCCAAAAAAAAAAAAAAAAAAAAGTACTGATACTTTTCTCCTCCCTGGGCACTTAAAACAGAGAGTTCACCATCAAGTAAGTACTAAAGAAAATACTGAAGGATAGCTTTGAGGCATATGGAAAATAAACTCAGATGAAAAGTTGGAGAGCAGCAAAAAAAAAAAAAAAAAAAAAAAAAAACTCCTCTATTTTTGCTGAATGACCAGAGTCAAGAACTAGATTGACTCTTGACTTGGTAAGAAAAACTTTTTCATAATTTTCATTTGCTTAAGTCACTGACCTCTTGAAGGTTTAGCAAGGCTATAGCCTAACTTTCATGCATATCTATGAGTTTTACACTAAAAATGTCAGTTTTTTTTTAATGATAACTACTCAAACTAAAAACAGTATCTTTGTACACCTATTCTGTATTGATTTAAAATTATTGAATGTAGGAACAACAAGGCTATGACAGATCCTTCAAGAAAATATTTAACCAGCAGTAGAGAAAAACAGTTGAGTTTGAAACAGTCAGAAGAGAATCGGACACCAGGTAAGTTTATATAAGCTACTCATTTATTATCTAATATATTGTGTTAGACTGGAAATAAAAGCCTAAACTGGGTCATATATTTATTTTTACCTTACTCAGAAATACCTCATAATCTGGTACTAACTGGGCACCAATTTATACCAAATAGTTGGCTAAAAATTTTGAAGTATAGAAATATTAAAAAGTTGTATTATTTATAATAATTCTGGGCTATGCTTTCTTCCCTACTTGACTGTGTGGAATTAAGCTGTTTGATTATCTAAGTACCTGGCCTGTAGAATGAATCAGAGGAGATAAAGTGGTTGAAATTAAAGTTTATTGATATTGCTGCTTATTATGAACTTCAGAAGATCTTGAAATTATTGCATACAGCACTTCTAATCTATAATAAGGAGTCAATTGATACTACTTAAAGTGAATAAATCAAGAAATAGAAACATTATCTATCCCTATGGAAGAAATCAGAAAACTAACAGAAAATGGTGGTGGGAGGAGGGGGAAGAACGCTTGACCTACTGGATAAGATGCCCACACCCACGCTGGAGTGCCTGGCGTCAGTTCCTGACTCAGCCTTCTGACTCCAGCTTCCTGCTGTTTCAGACCCTGGAAGGCAGTGATGATGGCTCTGTCAGCTGGAGATCTGCACTGAGTTCCCAGCTCCAGGCTTTACCACCCCTCCCCTCCTACTCCTCATGGACGTTTGGGGAGAGACCAGTGGGTGGAAGCATGAGCACACTCCCTTTTTGTGTCTTTCTGCATCTTCAATAAATAGTTTGAGGAATTTATTTATTTATTTATTTATTTTGAAAGGCAGAGCCCAAGAGAGGAAGAGACAGAGACAAAGACTTCTATCCATTGGTTCATTCCTAAAATGGCCGCAATAGCCAGTACTGATCAGGCTGAAGCCAGGAGTGTGGAACTCTATCTGGGTCTCCCACATCAGTGGCAGATACCCAAGCACTTAGGCCATCTTCCATTTCTCCCCAGTTGTATTAGCAGGGAGCTGGATTGGATGTAGAGCAGCCAAGACTTGAACAGTCACTCAGGGAAGCTGGCTTCACAGGCGGCAGATTAACCCACTGCACCACCACTCTGGCTCCAAAAAAATTCTTTAAAATTCGGGAACAAAACTTGTAGAAGCTTAGGGCAAAGGAATATTGTTTTACTATTATAACTTTTCTCACAGTATTTGTATATATTTTACTTTGATTAAAAGAAAAGGAATACAAAGAGACCAAATGTGTACTTTTATTATGAAATGAACTTGAATGACTGATTTGGGAATTAAAGTTTTCCTTTGTTCATTTATTTTAAAGGGCTTTTACCTTTGCAGTCATCATCATTTTATGGTAGCAGAGCTGGATCCAAGGACTACACTGCTGGTGGTACTAACCTAGACAGGTATGCATTGGTTGTATGCCTTTTGACAAACTTGAAGAGCTCTCTATTTCAGAATATTGAATGATGGGATAAGTTAGGTATTAGGTCTAGGTGAATACCCTAATTTAAAATAACAAAATTGGTAAGAATCATAGAATCATGACATTTTAAGTTAGAAAGTACTCTGGAAGTATTTTAGTTCAGTCTCTTTTCAAATTTTTTTCTTTTCTTTTTTTGTTTAAAGATTTATTCTTTTTTTTTAAAGATTTATTTATTTATTTGGAAGTTAGAGTTACACAGAGAGGAGAGGCAGAGAGAGAGAGAGGTCTTCCATCCTCTGGTTCACTCCCTAATTGACTGCAACGGCCGAAGCTGTGCCTATCAGGAGCCAGGAGCTTCTTCCTGGTCTCCCACATGGGCACAGGGACCTAAGGACTTGGGCCATCCTCCACTCCTTTCCCAGGCCATAGCAGAGAGCTGGATCGGAAGTAGAACAGCCGGGTCTCAAACTGGCACCCATATGCGATGCCGGCGCTTCAGGCTAGGGTGTTAACCTGCTGTGCCACAGCTCTGGTCCCAAAAATTTATTCATTTGTTTGAAAGAGTGGCCGGGGAAGGCAGTGGAGGATGGCCCAAGTACTTAGGCCCCTGCACCTGTGTGGGAGACCAGGAAGAAGCACCTGGTTCCTGGCTTTGGATCAGTGCAGTGCCGGCCGTGGCAGCCATTTGGGGAGTGAACCAATGGAAGGAAGACCTTTCTCTGTCTCTCTCTCTCACTGTAACTCTACCTGTCTAATAAATTTAAAAAAAAAAAAAAATTTAAAAAAAAAGGGAGGGAGGGAGGGTTCTTCTATCTGCTGATTTAACTCCCAGGTGGACACAACAGCCAGAGGTAGGCCAGGCCAAAGCCAGGAGTCTGGAGTTTCTTCCAGTTCTCCCACATGGGTGCAGGAGCCCAAGCACTTGAGCCATCTTCTGGTGCTTACCAGGCACATTAGCAGGGAGCTGGATTGGATGTGGAACAGCCAGGTTTCAAATAAGGCTCAGTCCCAACTGTTACGGCTGTTTGGGGAATGAACCAATGGGTGGGAGATTCATTCTCTCTCTCTCTCTCTCTCTCTCTGCCTCTCTCTAACTCTGCCTTTCAAAAAATAAGCCTTTTCTTGGGGGAGAGCAGAATGTATTTTAATGGACAGTGGCAGTCTTTTGGCCTAGTGGCTAAGATGGCCATCACCTGTATCAGAGTACATGGGTTTGATACTGGCTCTAGCCCTGACTCTAGACCCTGGGAGCACCCACTTGGGAGGCCTGGCTTGAGTTTCCAGCTCTTTTGGCCCTGTCTTATCCAGTGTGGTCCTTTGGATAGTGAACCAGCACATGTGAAATCTCTCTATCTCTCTACCTCTTAAATAATTTATTAAAAATAAAATCAAAATGGGCAAAGGATCTGAATAAACATTACTCCAAAGAGATATATAATATAAATGATCAACAAACATAGGTAAGACATGGTTTAATGATGAAGGAAATACAAATCAAAACCTCAGTGAAGGGGTAAACATTTGGTGTTTTGTTGGTTAAGTTGCTTGGGATGCCTGCATCCCATATTAGAGTACCTGTTTTGAGTCCTGGCTGCTCTGATTCCCATCTGGCTTGCTGCCAGTACATACCCTGAAAGGCAGCAGATGATGGTTCAAGTATTTGTAGGAGACCAGTATAAAATTCTCAGTTCCTGGCTTTGGCATGACCCCTCCCTAGCTGTTTGCCAGCATTTGGGGAACTAACTAATAGAAGACTTCTCCCTCTCCCTCTTTCCCTCTCTCTCTTTGCTTTTCAAATAAAAAATAAAATAAAAATTTTTTAAAGATTTGTTTATTTGAAAGTCAGAGCCACAGAGGAGAGGCAGAGAGAGAGAGAGCTAGTAAGCACGTGTGAGCGTGTGCTTCCATCTGCTGATTCACTCCCCAAATGGCTGCAATGGTCTGGACTAGTCGAGGCCAAAGCCAGGATCCAGGAGTCTCGTCTGGGTCTCCCCCATGGGTGCAGGGGTTCAAGGACTTGGGCCATCTTCTGCCGCTTTACCAGGCACATTAGCAGAGAGCTGGAACAGAAGTGGTGCAGCCAGGAACCAGTGCCCATATGAGACTGGAGCTGCAGACAACTGCTTTACAAACTGCTACACCACAGTGCTTGCCCAATAAAATAAATTTTTAAATTAGAAAAAAGAATCACAGTGAAGTTCTACTTCACATTCATTAGGATGACTATAATTTATTTTTTCAAAAAGGAAAATAGTAAGTGTTGACATGATGTTTAAAAATTGAAAGTCTTGGTCATGCTGATAGAATGTAAGGTGTTTCATCCTCCATGGAAAACCGCATGGCAGTCCCTGAAAAAGTTAGACGTAGGTGGCCAGTGTTGTGGCATAGTTTGTTAACCCGCCACCTGTAGAGCCAGCATCCCATATGGGCACCTGGTCGAGTTCCAGCTGCTCTACTTCTTAAACAGCTCCCTGCTAATATGCTTGGGAAACAGATAATGACCCAAGTCCTTGGGCCCCTGCACCCCTGTGTGAGACCCAGAAGAAGGTCCTGGCTTTGGTCTGGCCCAGCCCTTTCTGTCCTGGCTACTTGAGGAGTGAACGAGAGGATGGAAGGATCTCTCTCTCTCTCCCTCCTTCTCTCTTTGTAATTCTGCCTGTCAAAATAAATGAACAAGTCTTAAAAAAACAAAACAAAAAACAAAACATAGCCACGGCGGCCATTGGAGGGTGAACCAATGGCAAAAAGGAAGACCTTTCTCTCTGTCTCCCTCTACTGTCCAAAAAAAAAAAAAAAGACATAGAATTACCGTATGACTCAACAATTCTATAGATACAGAAGAATTGAATTAAATGGTTTGTAAATATATACATTGTGTATATATACACAAAAGAAAATAGATATATTGTGTGTGTGTATCTATCTATAAATATATATTAATACTTAAGTCATGAATGTTAATAGTCTCACTATTCACTGTGGCCAATAAGAGGGAGCAACCCAGATGTCCATCAACAAATGAATGAATGGCTAAATTATGATTATGCATCTGAAAGAATATCATTCATCCATAAAAAGGAACAAGGTACTCATCCATGCTACAATGTGCATGAGCCTTGAAAACATGCTGAGTGAAAGAAGCCAGACACACATGGCCACTGGGTATATGATTCCATTCATGTGAAAGTAAAGGAAAACCTGTAAAGATAAAAAGTAGACTAGTTGTTGCTTAGGTTAGGGTGAGGGCAAGGGAGGATATGGGGTAGTGATAGTTAATGGATATAGGTTTCTTTCTTTTTTTTAATTTTTTTAATTTTTTCCTTTTTTTTTTTTTTTGACAGGCAGAGTGGATAGTGAGAGACACAGAGAGAGAGAGAGGTCTTCCTTTTTGCCGTTGGTTCACCCTCCAATGGCCGCTGCGGCCGGCGCATCGCGCTGATCCGAAGCCAGGAGCCAGGTGCTTCTCCTGGTCTCCCATGCGGGTGCAGGGCCCAAGGACTTGGGCCATCCTCCACTGCCTTCCCAGGCCATAGCAGAGAGCTGGCCTGGAAGAGGGGCAACTGGGATAGAATCCGACGCCCCGACCGGGACTAGAACCCGGTGTGCCTGTGCCGCAGGCGGAGGATTAGCCTGTTAAGCCACGGCGCCAGCCATGGATATAAGTTTCTTTTTGAGGTGACAAAAAATGTTCTAAACTTGTGACAGTTTAATAACTGTAACATCTGTTAATATTTAATATCTGTAAAATATTTTGGGTGGGTATATAGATAAAACAAGATTGATGACCTATTGATTACCAGTATAGCTAAATTCTTTAGTAAAATGGGTGATTTTTATAGGAAATATCTTTCATCCAGTGGACTCAAGAAAAGAATATTAAAGAAGTTTGCTATTTCAAAGATTCCTTTCCTCCTCCCCATGAAAATACCAAGCTGTGAGATTTTATAAGTTAGTATTAACCAAATGATTACAGAAAGATAGAATAAACCATGTATCTATTTTAGAAGTTTCATAATACTTTGTAACAGCAGTACAGGAAAGTTACAGATCATTTGTCCAATATGAACACGGACTTGTCCAAAATAAGGTACTAGTAACTGACTCCAGTGGTCTATTTAACATGATAGTTAAAATCAAATAGTACACATCCCAGAAATATGAAGGTAAGTTAATATTTTAAAATCATTTGAGAACTATAGTAGATTAAAACAAGCTTTTAAAATGATACCTACTTTTAGATACTAGAAATAGGATTATTTGCTTAGTTCAATAAAATGGTATCTACCAAAAACTTAAATGGTATTACAGTTAATGTTGAAACGTTAAGAAGTTCCATCAAAGTCAAGGACAGGATGACATTATCCTAAATGTTATAACCAATGTGGTAAGAAAACAACTAAGTTACGAATTTAAGGATTGGAAAGGGAAAAACAAAATTGTCATATTTTTGCAGACAGTATGATCTGTTAAATGCAAAACACTAAGAATCTCCAGAGATTATTAGAACAAGTAAAATAATTCTGTGAGGCCTCTGTAAAACAATATCAACTTTATAAATAATATTCCTGAATTTAGGAATAATTAATTTTAAAATATAATAGAGGGCGGGCGTTGTTGTACAGTGAGTTAAGCCACTGTGTGGGATGCCCACATCCCATAGTAGAGTGCTGGTTTCAGTCCTGGCTCCTCTGCTTCCCATCCAGCTTCCCGCTAATCCGTTCTGGAAAGCGGTGGATGATGGCTCCAGTGCCTCCGCCGCTGACATGGGAGACCTCAGTGGAGTTCTGGCATCAGCTTGACTCAGCCCTGGCTGTTGCAGGCATTTGGGGAGTGAACCAGTGAATGGAAAATATCTCTATCTCTGTCTCTCTGCCTTTTAAATAGATGAAAAATAAAGAAATATTTTTAAAAATGTAATAGAAAACAATATATAATGTGACAGACTCATGAAATATATAGAAATAAGTCTAATAGTGTATGTTATATTTTTATGTAGAAAAGGATGAAGACTCCTGAGGGGCATACAGGAAGAACTGAGTAAACAAGATGGAACATATTTCTGGATGGGAAAGCAAAAGAATACCATTTATCCCCATATTAACTAAAAATTTGAAGGCAACTCCAGTTGAAATCTCAAAGTACTTATAGAATTAAAGAAAATAAATATAAACTAGTTCAAATAGTAAACTTATAAGAATAACCAAGGTAATTTTTTAAGGATTTATTTATTTGAAAGGCAGAGTTAGAGAGAGAGACAGAGAGAGAGATCTCCCATCTGCTGGTTCACTTCCCAAGTGGCTACAACAGTCAGGACTGGGGCCAACTAAAGCCAGGAGCCCAGAGTTTCATCCAGGTCTCCCACGTGGGTGGCAGGGATGCAGACACTTGGGCCATCTTCTGCTGCTTCTCCCAGGCCATTAGCAGATAGCTGAATCAGAAATGGAACAGCCAGGACCCAAACCAGTGCCACATGGAATGCCAGCTACAGGCAGCGGCTTTACCCACTGTGCCACAACACTAGTCTCAACCAAGATAGTTTTTTTTTTTTTTTTTTTTTTTTTTTTATATATATAAAGATTTTTTTTTACTTATTTGAAAGAGTTAGAGAGACGGACGAGAGATCTTCCATCTGCTGGCTCACTCCTCAATGGCCACAATAGCCAGTGCTGGGCCAGGTAGAAGCCAGGAGCTTCATACGGATCTCCCACATGGATGGCAGTAGCCCAAGTCTTGAGCCATCTTCTGCTGTTTTCTCAGGCATATTAGTAGGGAGCTAGATCAGAAGTGGGGAGTCAGGACTCAGACTGGTGTCCACATGGAATGCCAGCATTGCAGGCAGCAGCTTAATCTGCTATGCCACAGCACTAGTCCCACTCCCAAAGTAATTTTTAAGCAGATCTAAGAGACTTGAACTGCCAGATGCCAAGACTTAAGTTATGGTGATTTTTACAGGGACTTCATTAGAACTAATTACCAATCACCAGAATTAAATTTGGAGCCCAGAAACAATGTACATCTATGGGGATTAGGATTATGGTAAAAGTGGAATTGATTAATTATGTGGGGGAAATGTTAATATCTTAGAAAAGCTGACAAGGGAATGAGAAATAACCAAGTCAGGAAAAGGTAGAAGCAGCTTCAGAGAGTTTCCACACATATTTGCTGAACTGGAAGAGACTGAGAGACCTGTCCATGCTTTTGACATCAGTAGATACGAAACATAGTTAGACTTTAGGACCTACCAGTGTAGGGAGCTTGGTCTGTTGCTTTGTACGTGTCATTATGGACTGATGACTCCCCGTGGGGGTAAGAGTAAGCTAGAAGTTAACTAGCCATTCTGTGGGGTTATCTGTGTGTCTAGAAATTGCAAGCACTGAAATGAGATTGTTAATCGTAATCGCTTCTTGGCCTTTTGGCTAAGATCAAATGTGAAGATTGTTAATCATAAATTGTTACACTCTTAAAACATTAACACAATAAATGTACTAAACGAAAATTCTCTCTGGAAGACAACAGCATCATCCCGTACCTCAATGCATTTCTAAAATTGAAGATGTGCATTTTTCTCACATTTAAAAAATATTTGAAGTGGAGGTACATCAGATACTGTGGCATCTGTGTTTTACCAAGGAAAATGGTTGTCGTCTCCGATAGTACTACTGAAAAACTGCAGTCACTCATTTTTCAATCAGACCACTTTGAATGTGCACTTAAGAAGTGACTGTGAATCCTAGTTGTGGTCTGAAAATCTCCTGTGAACTCCTTTTATTAAGTTAAGGAAACCTCAGTATGGAACTCAATCAAATGAATGTTGTTGGCTTAGACTGTTTGGAAATGCAGCAGCAGCGTCTTTGTCTTTAGTAGCATGGGTAGTAGCCTATAAAATCTGAAAATCTATGAAACTGAAAATCTATGACCCTGAATGGAGAAGAGGGAATATTCCGATTCTAAATATGAGTTGTTGGAAATACCTGAACCAGTTTTGCTAAGAAGAGCAATGTGTAATGAAAATGTAGGTCTAAGCCACAGAAATTATGATATACTTTGGTTGACATTGCCTTTTTTCTTTCTCAGTAGTATAAGTACATAAAATAAATGGTATATCTCATAATTTGTTGCATCTTAGATTTTATGAAGTACTGCTGATTGATTACTAGGCTAAGTCATTAAGATTAGCAGTTGACCACAGAGCTCCAGATATTTAGAATTGAGTCAGATTATAAAAGAATAATATTTAACATTTCAGAGGAAATTTCTGCAGAAAACTTGAAACTATAAAATCACTAATTTGAAAAGAACCAATTAGAAATTTAGAAATGTAAAATATAAAAATTGATATTAAATCTTTTCAGTTGTTTTTTTCAGTATATGAGACACAGTAAAGGGAATAATTATTTGAAAGATTGACTGGAAGAAACTATAATAATGTAGAGAAAAGATGGACAAGGAGAGGTTAAGACACATAGTAAAATATCTCATGTCTAATTGAAGTCTCCAAGGGGAGATGGCAAATGGGATAAAAAGTGTATTTGAAGATGTTGGCTGAGAATTTTCTAAAAGTGATAAAAAAAAAAAAAGACTTCAGATTTAAACAGCACAGTGAATAAGCAGGATAAAGAAACACACCCTGGAGATGTCACAGTGGAACTGCAGAGTCAAAGTCATTATATCTCAAAGGCAACCAGGAGAAAATGTTTTACCTTGAAAGGAACAAAAATATCTGACCTTGTTTTTCTATAGCAAGAAGCCAAAAAAGAGTAGAATGTTATTTAAGTGTACAGAAACTGCTAACCTAGAATTTTATATGAAGTGAAAATAATCTGTATTTAAAGAATGAAGGTGAATATAGCTTTTTAAAAAATTCTTAAATTTATTAATATAAAGAGAATTTCATGTTTTTTTTTTTTTTTAATTTATTTATTTCACAAAGAGGGGGAGAGACAGACAGAAATCTTCCATCCTCAGGTTTACTCCCCAAAAGGTTGCAAGGGCTAGAGCTGGGCTGATCTGAAGCCAGGAACCAGGAGCTTCTTCTGGGTCTCTCTTGTGGGTATAGGGTTCCAAGGACTTGAGCCATCTTCTGCTGCTTTCCCAGGCACATTAGCAGGGAGCTGGACCTGAAGTGGAGTAGCCGAGGCTCAAACCGGCCCCCATATCTGCTATACAACAGCGTGGGCCCCATCATGTATTTCATAGATATATTTTTTTTAAAAAAAGAAAGGGTTATGTCGGGTGGGGGAAACCCGACAGGCTCATAGATATATTCTAAGAATATGATACGTTGCTCTTCCCTCCCTGAGCAGACCTTTTTATACAAAACAGAGTTCACCAGCAAGTAAGTACTAAAGAAAATACTAAAGGTTAGTTTTTGTTTGTTTGTTTTTGTTTTTTGACAGGCAGAATGCATAGTGGGAGAGAGAGAAACAGAGAGAAAGGTCTTCCTTTTCTGTTGGTTCACCCTCCAGTGGCCGCTGTGGCCCGCGCATCTCGCTGATCCGAAGCCAGGTGCTTCTCCTGGTCTCCCATGCGGGTGCAGGGCCCAAGGACTTGGCCATCCTCCACTGCCTTCCCGGGCCATAGCAGAGAGCTGGCCTGGAAGAGGGGCAACTGGGATAGAATCCAGCGCCCCAACCGGGACTAGAACCCGGTGTGCTGGTACTGCAAGGCAGATGATTAGCCTGTTAAGCCACGGCACCAGCCTAAAGGTTAGTTTTGAGGCAGATGGAAAATGAACTCAGATGAAAAATTGAAGAGCAAGAAAAATAGTTAAAATGTGGGTCTATCATAAAGTTTTGTTTGTTTGTTTGTTTGTTTTTGACAGGCAGAGTGGACAGTGAGAGAGAGAGACAGAGAGAAAGGTCTTCCTTTTTGCCGTTGGTTCACCCTCCAGTGGCTGCCACGGTTGGCGCGCTGCGGCCGGCGCACCGCGCTGATCCGATGGCAGGAGCCAGGTGCTTCTCCTGGTCTCCCATGGGGTGCAGGGCCCAAGCACTTGGGCCATTCTCCACTGCACTCCCGGGCCACAGCAGAGAGCTGGCCTGGAAGAGGGGCAACCGGGACAGAATCGGTGCCCCAACCGGGACTAGAACCCGGTATGCCGGCGCCTCAAGGCGGAGGATTAGCCTGTTGAGCCGCGGCGCCAGCCTAAAGGTTAGTTTTGAGGCAGATGGAAAATGAACTCAGATGAAAAATTGGAGAGCAAGAAAAATAGTTAAAATGTGGGTCTATCATAGTTTTATTGTATAATATAATAATATCTTAGTGGGTTTACATTTGTTTCTCACAAGGGTATGAATCAGCAGTTCTAAAACTGCTTCATATTTGTACCTGCAGTGACCAAGTAAACATTGAAGATAATGAAAGCTAGGTTTGCACGGTCGGAGCAGAAAAGGGGGAAGACTAGTGATGAACCCTGGGTGTTCAACTGGAATTAGGTATCAGTATGAACTCAAAGCTTTATGTTTATAAATATATAGACTAATTCAGGAAAAAAGTAAATGTGCTTATATGCATTGGTTATATATACAAATATTTCCTTTCCCAGGTAGGGTCTTGAGGCAGTGAGCCTAGACCCTTGTCCCCAAATACAGGTTGAGTATCACTTATTCAAAATGCTTGGAACCAGAAATGTTTTCAGATTTTTCAGATAGAATACTTGCATAAATGTGAGATATCTTGGGGATAAACCCAAGTATAAACACAGAATTCATTTTTATTTTATGTATACCTTATCCACAATGTCTGAAGGTA
Source organism: Lepus europaeus (assembly GCF_033115175.1). NCBI lineage: Eukaryota > Metazoa > Chordata > Mammalia > Lagomorpha > Leporidae > Lepus > Lepus europaeus. Next base: position 162,934,224 of record NC_084827.1, on the reverse strand, counting down.
ATTTTACACAACAATTTTGGTGCATCTACAGTTTGAATGCAACTTGGAATGAGAGGTCAAGTGTGACTTCATGTCAGCTCTCAAAAAGTCCAAACATTTTGGAGCATGTCAGATTTCATTGGCATTAGAAATGAACAGTGCGTGCCATTTTCCAGTACAAGAAGCCAGGGTTCTTGAAATTAATGATTGATTCCAGATTTGGGGTCAGAAAACGCAGAATATATCAGTAACATCCTGAGGGACCAGAAAGTAAGGATGTTTCCACAGAGGGATAGGAACATGGCCAAACGACACAGGAGTCAGCCTGTAGGAGTGGCAGAAACTAGAATTCTAGTAACAATGATAGTGCTGCATTAAACCCATGGCGAGGAATATTTATATATATTAATCCATACTGAAATAATGAATGCAGGATTGGCAGTTCTGTTTTATAGAAGAATTCCAGTGATGAGTGCAGAAGGAAGGTGAGAATGTAAAGTTACCATTAGACAAATACTACAGTGATGATGTAGTCAGATTCCATCAGTGGGTACTAAACTTAATGGTCAAAAGATTGGTGAAAACCAGGATGTTTGCATAGTCTCAGAGTGTCTCCCTCCCTACAAGATACTTCTTAATTACAGAAGGAAGAATAGTAACTTCACAGTAGAGAAACCCAGCAGATACCACTTTAACCAAGTGATCATGATTAACATTACCAGTGAGGCCACATTGTCACGTACTCTGCTATGATGCACTCAGGAGGACACACTGTTACTTCTCTGTTACTCTTTTTTTTTTTTTTTTAATGGATTTCATTTGAAAGAGATCTTCCATCTGCTGACTCACTGCCCAAATGCCAGCAGTCTTCCATATGGATAACAGGGACCCAAGTCATTAAAAAAAGAAGAAATAAAAAAGAAAAACTGAGGAAGCATCAGAGTTAGAGGAGACTAAGGAACACAACAGTCTCTTGTGCTGTGGACCCTAGGTTGGATCCTAGACCAGCAAAAGGACTTTAATGGGAACACGCATAAAATTTTAATGGTGTGTGTTAGTTGAGTAGTTAATAGCATATCATTGTTAATTTTCTGGATTTGGCGTTTAGACTCTGGTAATGTTAGGGAAAGCTGAGTGAAGGTCATCCTCTGCTGTTTCAAAATATTTCTGTAAATCTAAGAGTGGAATAGTGTGGCATTTTTTTTAAAGATCTATTTATTTTACTTGCAAGTCAAAGTTACACACAGAGAGATGGAGAGTCAGAAAGAGAGAAAGGGAGGGAGGGAGGGAGGTCTTCCATCCTCTGGTTCACTCCCCAATTGGCTGCAATGGCCGGAGCTGTGCCGATCCAAAGCCAGAAGCTTCCTCCGGGTCTCCCATGTGGGTGCAGAGGCCCAAGGCCTCGGGCCATCTTTTACTGCTTTCCCAGGCTATAGCAGAGAGCTGGATCGGAAGTGGAGCATCTGGGTCTCAAACCGCCGCCCGTATGGGATGCCAGCACTGCAGGTGGTGGCTTTACGGGCTACATACACAGTGCCAGCTCCAGTGTGGTATATTCTTAAGAGGAGTGAGCAATAGAAAGGATGTAATATTGATAGATGATAGCAGCATTTGCAAATTCAAAATAATTAGGCTGAATCTAAGAAGCCCCATAAAAGTGTGTGTTGTGTGATGTGATTTATATGGGATTGTAGTAAATGCCAGATACTCTATATTGTTAGAAAAATTGTCTGCTCATGAAGATAAGGCCACAGTGGTGAACAGTGGAAGGGAAAGATATGGAGGACCCCTAGGATTCCTTTGGATATGTTTATGATCTTAATCAAGGTGACGGTTTCATGCATGTATACATGTCAAATTAGAAAACTACATGTTTTCAATATATACATTTTACTGTATGTCAATTATACTTCAATAAAACTGTTTTGTTTTTAATAAATAATACGATTTTTAGGAACTCCATTTAATTCCTGAAAGAATATATTCCAAACTAACAGAAGGAAGACAATGAAATAATATGCCTGCGGCGCCAGCATCCCATATGGGTGTGAGTTCATGTCCAGGCTGCTCCTCTTCTAATGCAGCTCTCTTTTGGCCTGAGAAAAAAGAAGATGGCCCAAGCACTTGGACCTCTGCATCTGCTTGGGAGACCCTGAAGAATTTCCTGGCTCCTGGCTCCTGGCTTAGATCAGCCCAGCTCAGCCATTGCAGCCATTTGCGGAGTGAACCAGTGGAAGGAAGACCTTCCTATCTGTCTATTCCTCTCTCTGTAGTTCTACATCTCAAATAAATAACTAAAAATATTTAAAAATTAATTTATGTATGGAACAAATAATAAATGCATAATAAACTTGAAGATATAAATCCAAATCATTAATGATACTGATGTTAAATTTTGCTATGTAGAACTTAAATACTAGTTTATATAAATGTAAACCTACTAAATGTTCCATTTAAAAGATACACTAGGGTTTTGGTTTTTTTTTTAACGAGAGAGGGAAAGATAGAGATCTTCCATCTTCAGATTCACTCCCCAAATGGCTGCAACAGCCAGGGTTAGGCCAGACTGAAGCCAGAAGCCAGGAGCTTCCTCCAGGTCTCCCACATAGGTGCAGAGGACCAAATAGTTGGGCCATCTTCTACTTCCCAGGCCATTAACAGAGAGCTGGATTGGAAGTAGTGCAGCCAGAATATGAACTGGCACATCACAGGCTGTAGTTTTATCCACTAGGCCACAATGTTGGCCCCAACATAATGGAGTTAAAGGAATAAAAAGCTATATGCTATGTAAAAGAAAAACAGCTATAGTATTAAGATGCAGAAAGGTTGAAAGTTAAAGGATAGAAACATACATACTGTACTGTAAACTATAAAATTTAGGGGTTGACAGGGATAAAACTAATAGCTAATGGTAACTTTCAGGGTGGCAGATTTGGGCTGTGATTGAAAAGACACATTTGAGGTATTTCCATGTTAATAGTTGCTACACAGATATTTGATTTATTTTTTTGAAGATTTATTTTATTTATTTTAAAGAGTTACAGGGAGAGGTAGAGAGAGAGAGATCTTCCATCTGCTAGTTCACTCCCCAGATGGCCACAATGGCCGGAGCCATACTGATCCGAAGCCAGGAGCTTCTGGGTCTCCCATGTGGGTGCAGGGGCCCAAGGACTTGGACCATCTTCTACTGCTCTCCCAGGCCATAGCAGAGAGCTGAATCGGAAGAGGAGCAGCCGGGACTAGAACCGGCGCCCATATGGGATGCGGGCGCTTCAGGCCAGGCTGTTAACCTGCTGCACCACAGCGCTGACCCCCTTATTTGTTTGTTTTTAAAGAGGCAGAGTTACAGACAGAAGGAGAGATATTTTCCATCTGCTGGTTTACTCCCCAAATGGCCACAACAGCTGGAGCTGGGCCAGACCGAGCCAGGAGCAAGGAGCTTTGTACAGGTTTCATGTGGGTGCAGGAGCCCAAGTATTTGGGCCATCCACTGCCTTCCCAGGCCATTAGCAAGGAGCTGGATCAGAAATGGAGCAGCCAGGACTCAAACCAGCACCTACGTGGTGTGCCGGTGCCGCAGACAGAGGCTCAACCTACTAAGCCACTGTGCTGGCCCCAAGTATTTACTTTGTAAAAATTTGCTAATCCTCATACCTGATATTTATATACCTTTTCCAAATGAATATTCTTTTTCATAATTTTTTAAAGCAAAATATGAGACACTGGCTAACACATGACCTAGCCGGACAATAAGCAATTTGAGACAACTGGCTTTCGTTATGGAAAAACAAGTGATATTCATTTCTCACACCATACATAAAACTTCTTTTTAAAACATTTGTTTATTTGAAAGGCAGAGTTGCAAAAACAGAGAGGTCTTCCATCCACTGGTTCACTCCCCAAATGGCCCCAAGGGCCAGAACTGAGCTGATCCTAATCCAGGAGCTTCTTTCAAGTCTCCCATGCAAGTCTCCCAATGTGGCTGCAGGGACCCAAGCACTTGGACCATCTTCCATTGCTTTCCCAGGCCATAGCAGAGAGCTAGGTCAGAAGTGGGGCAGCCAGGGCTCAAACCTGCGCCCATATGGGATGCCAGCATTACAGGTGGCGGCTTTACCCACTATGCCACAGCGCCGGCCCAGAAAAATAAACTTTCAAGTAAAGACCTAAATTAGGGAGAAAAAAAAGTTTAAAACTGAAAATATAAACATTTCTGTGACCTTATATTACAGGGTGATTTCTTAAATAGGACACTAAAAGCAAAATGATTAAAAAATTGACAAATTGGGCTATCTAAACTTAAAACACATAATACACAAAGAATTATTATGTAGACTATGTACTCATTAAAAAAATCAACATAAGAGGCCAGCATTGTATGGCAGGTAAAGCCAGTGCCTGCAACAACAGGATCCCATATGGGCACCAGTTAGAGTCCTAGCTGCTGCACTTGTGATCCAGGTTTCTGTTAATGGCCTGGGAAAAGCAGTTGAGGATGGCCTAAGTGCTTGGGCCCCTGTCACCCATGTGGGAGACCTGGATGAGGCTCCAGGCTCCGCCCTGTCTCAGTGCTGGCCATTATGGCCATCTGGCGGTTAAACCAGTGGATGGAAGATCTCGCTCTCAGTCTCTCCCTTTCTCTCTGTAACTCTCAGTTTCAGAAATAAATAAATCTTTAAGAAAAAAAGAAATCAGTATAAAACTAAGGTTATGGCCAGCACCATGGCTCACTAGGCTAATCCTCTGCCTGCAGCGCCAGCACCCTGGGTTCTAGTCCCGGTTGGGGTGCCAGATTCTGTCCCAGTTGCTCCTCTTCCAGTCCAGCTCTCTGCTGTGGTCCGGGAAGGCAGTGGAGCTTGAGCCCTGCACCTGCATGGGAGACCAGGAGGAAGCACCTGGCTCCTGGCTTCAGATTGGTGCAGCACGCAGGCCGTGTTGGCCATTTGGGGGGTGAACCAACAGAAAAGGAAAACCTCTCCTCTCTTTCTCTCTCACTCTCTCTTTCTCTCTCTCTGTCTAAATCTGCCTGTCAAAGAAAAAAAAAAAGCAACTAAGGTTATATAAAAGCAATTCAGAGAAAACAAGAATGTGTTCAACTTCAGTAGTCATCAAGAAAATGCAAATAAAATAATGAGATCAAATGTCACTATATTGGTAAAAATATTTCTGATAATGACTAATGGAGACATACAGAAAAAAATATGGAAATTCACTGTTGATGAAAGTGTAAATTGGGCCAGTGTTGTGGCACATGGTTAAGCCCATCCCCTATGGGTGCTGGTTTGAGTCCCAGCCACTTCCAGTCTAGCTCCCTGGTAACGCACGTGGGAAAGCAGCAGAGGATGGCCCAAATCCTTTGGCTCCTGCACCCACGTGGGAGACCCATATGAAATTACAGGCTCCTGGCTTTGGCCCAGGCCAGCACCAGCGGTTGCAGCCATTGGGGAGTGAACCAGCAAATGAAAGATAGCTAGCTATCTCTGTCACCCTCTCTCTGTAACTCTCTGCTTTTCAAATAAATAAATAAATCATTTAAAAACCATGAGTTGGCACAGCCTTTTGGAAAACAATCACAATATCTAGGAGAATTTAAAAGACTGACATTTCCGGGAGCCAGCTCCATGGCTCACTTGATTAATCCTCCGCATTGCAGCGCTGGCATCCCATATGGGCGCCAGGTTCTAGTCCCGGTTGCTCCTCTTCCAATCCAGCTCTCTGCTGTGGCCCGGAGAAGGCAGTGGAGGATGGCCCAAGTGCTTGGGCCCCTGCACCCACATGGGAGACCAGGAGGAAGCACCTGGCTCCTGGCTTCAGATCAGCGCAGCACCACTGTAGCGGCCATTAGGGGAGTGGACCAACGGAAGGAAGACCTTTCTCTCTGTCTCTCTCTCTCTCTCTTACTAACTCTGTTTCAAAAAAAAGACTGACATTTCCACTTTTAGTCATATGAAGTGGAGGGAGTTCTCAAGTGGATTGGGTAAGACTGTTGTGATGTTTGTTCTGGTAGAAATAGTGGAAGCCTCTTCAAGACTTGGTAAACTGATGTGTGCTCTGCACACAGAAGATTGAGCAAAATTGTGAAATTATATAATTTTGTCATTAATGATTGTTTTGATGAAAGATTAAGAATGTACATAATCCATAATCTACCTACATATCAACACTTACTAATTTACATCTGAGTTTTTCCCTATAATAATTACGAATATTTCTCTAAGGTTTTTTTTTTCCAGACATTGTATTCTCTGAATAACTAGGGAGAAATAAACACCACTCAAAAATTTATTTTGCTTCTTATCTATTCTTTTTTCATAGGACTAATGTTTCAGGTCAAACACCATCTGCCAAAAGAAGTTTGGGATTTCTTCCTCAGCCAGCCCCTCTTTCTGTTAAAAAACTGAGATGTAACCAGGATTATACTGGCTGGAACAAACCAAGAGTGCCCCTTGCTTCTCACCAACAGCAACAGCTGCAGGGGTAGGTAAATTCTTATAACAATGTAAATACACATTCACTTTTTTTCCATGAAGTGATTCAGCTAAAGTATGCTTTGCTTCTAAAAACAGTGAGCAAAGGAGTCATATCAATTATAATTCTAAAATATTTAGAAAGTAAAAATTAAGATTTATCACATCTGGGATAGGCATTTGGTAAAGCAGTCAAGGCATTGTGGCCATTTGGGGAGTGAACCAGTGGATGAAAGCTATCTCTCCCTCCTTTCTCTTTTTTTTCTGTCTCTGTCTCTCTCTCTTTCTGCCTTTTAATAAATGAATCTTTTTAAAAAATGCCACTTGAGACACCCACATCTCAACACTTAACAATTTGAGCCTTAACTCAGCAATTTGAGTCTTGGCTTGGCTCTACTTCCCACTCCAGTGTTCCTGCTATGTGTACTGTGGGAAACAGTAGTTAATGGCTGAAGTGTTGGATCCCTGCCCTCTGCCTCCCACTGTGAGAGACCTGGATTGAGTTCTGGGCTCCTAGCTTTGGGCTGGCTTAACCATAGCTGTTGTAGGCATTTGGGGAGTGAACCAGCAGATCTCACTCTGTCTTTCAAATAAATAGACTTCAAAACAAACAAAACTGAGTAGAAAGCTGTGAGATGTAGAGAATAATGAAGGCTGCCTGTTCAGGTCTTCCTCACAAATCCTTCCGAAAACAAGTAGATAAAATCAGTGAGGAATGCAAAGAAAAACACAAGTAGCCTGTACCTCAGGGTAACTGAAGACACTATTTAACTTGCAAATGCCCTTTGCAATAGAGATGCAAAAATACCAGTGTTTCTACTTCTGCTGCCAGAGCCTATGGATACTGAGAACTGAGGATAGGATGCTTAAAGGATTCCATTAAAAAAACAGTGTATAGGAAAGAGTAGGGGCCAGCACTGTGGCACAGTGAGTTAAGCCATTGCCTGCAGCACTGGCATCCCATGTGGGGTCTGGTTCAAGTCCTGGCTGCTCCACTTCCAATCCAGCTCCCTATACAAACGTGCCTGGAAAAGAAGCAGAAGGTAGCCCAAATATCTGGGCCCCTGCACCCACATGGAAGGCCCAGAAGAAGTTCCTGGCTCCCAGTTCCAGCATTTCCCAACCCCGTTCATTGCAGCCATTTGAGGAGTGAAGAGGGGGATGGGAGATCTCTCTCAGTCCCTCCTTCTCTCTGTAACTCTGCCTTTCAAATAAATAAATAAATTTTTAAAAAAGGAAGAATTAGAAGACTTAAATGAAGCACTGAAGAAATCATTAGTAGAAAGAAAAAAATCAAATACTAAGTTCCAAAATACTAATTACAGGTCTTGATTTTGGTAGTCCATTGAACTGGTTATAGGAGAGGGCCTATACAACAATCAAAAGGCACAGAGTCTATTTAAATACATCAAGAACTTCCATTGGTTTTGGTTAGGACATATTAACACCATCAAGATAGAGCTCTTCTAAAACAGTTTGTGTGATGCGATCCTGGGGACAGCACTGTGGCTCAGCATGTTAATCCTATATTAGAGTGCAGGTTCGAATCCCTGCTGCATCATTTCTGATCCAGCTTCCTGCTAATGCACCTGGATGATGGAGTATTTGGTCCTCTGCCACTTATCTGGGAGACTTGGATGGAGTTCCTTACTCCTGCGGCCATTTGAGGGGTGACCCAGCAACTGGAAGATCTCTCTGTTGCTTTGTCTTCTCTCTGTCAGTCACTCTGCCTTTCAAGTAAATAAATAAATATATTTGTTAAAGCTTTCTTAAAAGCAGGACTAGTTGATACATTGATGTGGAAAAACTCATGTAAAAATAAACAAAGTAATAGCTAAGAAAATACTGGGATAGAGGAAATAAGAGTGAAAAATGCCCTATGAGATTATAAATTATAAATTCAGTATAACTAACTATACTGAGACATGATTAGGCATCACTGGAAAAGAATAGGAAGTTGGGATTATAAGGACAAAGAAAAACTTTTTAAATAATATTATGATCACTATATAGTCATTTTGGAAAAGATATTATTAAATTCATCATTTAGCTATTACAAAATAAATTCCAAATGAGTCAGATTCCTAAGTGTTAAAAGCTAAACTCTTCAAGTACTAGCAGAAATTCTGAATACATTTCTCTATAACTGTGGTGTAGGGAAGGGTTTTGTAAATATGATTCAACATCAAGATTTAAAGAAAGAAAAGATTGATATGCTTAACTAACATAAAAGATTTTTGCATGGCCAAAAACAAATAAATGCAAATAATTAGTAGTAACTATTTTCAACATGTAAGGGCTGGTATTTCTTATATACAAAGAACATTATAAATTGAGGGGAGAAGATAGTAACATAAAATTGCCTTAAAATAAAATTGCTTTCAGGTTCTATATATATATATATATATATACACACACACACACACACAGAGCTTATGAAACAAAACGCAAATTTCATGTTTAGACCAGATCCTGTCCCCAAGATATATCATTATGGATATGCAAATATTTTAAAATCAAAAAGATCCCATATTTGATAAGCACTGTTGGTCCCAAGTGTTTTCACTTGGGATATTCAGCCTGTAATTTGGGTCTTTTTTAATTTTGTAATTTCCATTTTTTTTTTTTAAGAAAGTCAGAATTTTTTATTTGAAAGAATTACAGAAAGAGAGGGTAAGACAGAGTTCTTCCGTCCACTAATTCACTCCTCAAATGGCTGCAACAGCCAGGGCTGGGCCAGTCTGAAGTCAGGACGAAGAGCTTCTTCCAGGTCTTTCATGTGGGTGCAGGGGCCCAAACACTTGGACCATCCTTTGCTGCTTTCCCAGGCACATTAACAAGGAGCTGTATCTGAAATGGAGCAGCTGAGCCTTGAACCAGTGTCCATATGGGATGCCAGCACTGCAGACAGTGGCCTAACCCACAGTGCCACAGTGCTGGCCCCCTTTTGTCTTTTTATGTCCAAGTTTTTTTCTTTACATTGCTGATCATAGCAGCATATTTTAAAATTATTTTAGCTCCCTGTCTGCAAATGGGTTTGATTGTTTTGAAAATTATATTTAGCTATTTGAGGTTGATTAAATAGAGTAGCTTTTATTTTTAAGTATCAGTTTTACTTCATTCCTAAGGCTTAACCTCTTTGGGGTCTCTACTAATACTCTGAATTTGGGGCCAGCACTGTGGTGTAGTGGGTAAAGTCACCACCTGCAGTGCCAGCATCCCATATGGGTGCCAGTTTGAGTCCTAGCTACTCCACTTTCGACACAGCTTCCTCCTAATGTGCCTGGGAAAGCAGCAGAAGATGGCCCAAGTCCTTAGGCCCCTGGACCCACGTGGGAGACCTGGAAGAAGCTTCAGGTTCCTAGCTTTGGATTGGCTCAGCTCCAGCCATTGCAGCCATTTGGGGAGTGAACCAGTAAATGGAAGATCTCTCCCTCTCTGCCTTTGCCTCTTTTTTTTTTTTTTTTTTTTTTTTTGACAGAGTGGATAGTGAGAGAGAGAGAGAGAGGAAGGTCTTCCTTTTTGCCGTTGGTTCACCCTCCAATGGCCGCTGCGGCCGGCTCATCGCGCTGATCCGAAGCCAGGAGCCAGGTGCTTCTCCTGGTCTCCCATGCGGGTGCAGGGCCCAAAGACTTGGGCCATCCTCCACTGCCGTCCTGGGCCACAGCAGAGAGCTGGCCTGGAAGAGGGGCAACCGGGATAGAATCCGGCGCCCCAACCGGGACTAGAACCCGGTGTGCCGGTGCCACAAGGTGGAGGATTAGCCTGTTGAGCCATGGCGCCGGCCTGCCTTTGCCTCTTTCTAATTCTACGTTCTAAATAAATAAATCAATCTTTTTAAAAATACTCTGAATTTATCTAGGTCTCTCCACTTTGACATGTGAAAACTCTAATGATTTTAGGTCCTGCATGTTTTCTGAGCACTGCTTGGCCCGTAACTATTCTTTTCCTTGAAGTGTTGGCCTAGTGCCTTGGGGGTTTTACCGCATCCACGCACAGGTAGGTAGTCAGCCAAATACGCAAGTGGAGTCCGGTGCATTTTTGTGGAGCTCTTCCTTTGTGCAGCTCCCTCCTCTCAGGTACTCCGCCCCAGCCTCCTGAACCAGCTCAGCTCAGCTGAACAAGATTTCTGTTTGGGCCCTTCCTGGGCTGCAGATCACCATGGCCTCCGGATTAACATCATTTGTTATGGGGTGCAGTTTTACACTACTGTTCTCCAGTCTGTTTTCTATCTGTTACTGTTTTCTTGCCATTTGTGGTGGGAAGATAATTCCAGGCTCTTATCATAGAAGTGAAAGTTCTCGCAGCTGCTCTTAATTGACAGCATCAGTGGACAGTGCAGGAGTATCGTGTATCTCTGAATGTGATGCCCTTGGAAGGACACGGTATCACTATGTGCTCTTCCAGCCTGGAGTGATTCTCATCATGAGATAAAAACATATTCAAAAAAATAATAAAATTTTAAAAATTTACACTTGATCTTAGCCAAAAGGCCGAGAAGCGATAAAATTTTAAAAATTTAAAAAAGAAAAAACAAACTCAATTATGAGGAACATTTCATTAGAAACCATGGGAAAGGAGGAATATTAAAAATAGCAGTGTCATGAAAGAGAAAGCTGAGGAATTATTCCAGATTAAAGGAAACTAAAGAGTTGTGAAAACATCTTGTGATCCTGGACTGAGTCTTTTACTTAAGGGAGACCAAAAAAAAGTTGGCGGGGGGTGGTTAATAAACATTCTAGTGTCAACTGACAAAATTGTATTAACTGTGTTAAAGTGTATTAGATAAAAATATTTTATCAGTGTTAAATTCGCTGATGCTTATCACTATAGTCAGGTTATATAAGAGAATGTTCTTGTTCTTATAAAATACGCACTGAAATATTTAGAACAAAAGGGGTTCAATGTATGCAACTCATCTCAAATGTCTGAGGAAAATATGTAGGGAGTATGAAATATAAAGCACATAGTTAAAGAGTGTTAATGCTTGGTGCATTTTAGAATACTGTTCTTGCAACATTTTTAAGCCTAAAAATATTTCCAGATAAAAAATTTTTTAAATATGTGTACTTAAGAAAGATGTGGCAATATCTGTTAAACACATATATATATTCCATAACTCATTAATTCCTTTTCTGGAAATACACTTAAGAAAATGTAAAAAGGAAAATAGTAAATAAAAATGAATACCTTTCTGGTTAAGTCCCTAGTCACACTAGCAGCCATCTGAAAGATAATTTTCCATTAGAAGAAACAGTTATTGTTATAATGCAGTGGTTCCCAAAGTATTGTCCCCAGACCTTCAACATCAGCATCATTGGATGGCTGGTTAGAAATGCACATTTGTACCCTCTGTCCAAACCTGCTGGAACAGAAGCTTGGGGTAGGTCCAGCAGTGTATGGTCACAGGCCCTCCTGGTGATGCATGCTCAGGAAGAGAACCCTGCTAATACCCAACAGACTTCAGAAACTATTGTTGTCTTCTAAAGCACTGTTTCTTTCATTTTCAGTTTCTCCAACTTGGGAAATACCTGCTATATGAATGCTATTTTACAATCCTTATTTTCACTCCAGTCATTTGCAAACGACTTGCTTAAGCAGGGTATTCCATGGAAGAAAATTCCATTCAATGCACTTCTCAGGTAATTGTCTTGTACTTACTGAGTAACCCTTTAGCTCAGATATTGTTGAATAATAAAAATTAAATTGTCATTGTTAGTTTTCTAAAATATTCCATCCAGGGGCCAGCATTGTAGCCTAGCAGGTAGAGCACCCACCTGCAACACCAGCATATCCCGTATGGCACAGTTTATGTCCTGGCTTCTCCATTTCCAATCCAGCTCCCTGCTAGTGGCCTGGGAAAGCAGCAGAAGATGGCCCAAGTATTTGCCTCCTGGCTCCTAGCTTTGGCCTGTTGCAGCCATTTAGGGAGTGAACCACAGATGGAAGATCTCTGTCTCTTCCTCTCTCTGTAACTCTGACTTTCAAATAAATAAATAAAACTTTAAAAAAAAAATGCCATACAACATTTTGTAAAACAAACTAACCTTGTCTTCTGTTTTACCAGACGCTTTGCACACTTGCTCATTAAAAAAGATATATGCAATTCAGAAACCAAAAAAGATCTACTTAAGAAGGTTAAAAATGCCATTTCAGCTACAGCAGAGAGATTCTCTGGTTATATGCAGAATGTAAGTACTAATTATTTTTTAAAATGTTTTAGAGATAGGAGGAATTGGAGTGATTTTTATTTACTATGTGATTTGTAGTTTATTCATCGTGTATTGAAAAGCCCAAGGAGTTATAGTAAGCTTCAGTGTAACTCTATTGTTTTAACCCTTTTTAATATTTAGATGTGATTTGCCAGTGTTGAAAGAACTTGAGATCTGTTAACTACAAAGGTTATTTTAGAAAAATAAGGATTTTTTTTTAAAGCAAAGTAAGGAATCATTTATTTATGCAACTGATAGTTAAGAATATAAAATCCAGCAGCTGGCATTGTATGTACTGGGTGAAGCTGGCAGTTGCATCACCCGCATCCCATATCAAAGTATAAGTTCAAGTTGCAGCTACTCTGCTTCCCAATCCAGCTTTCTGGGAAGAGCAGCAGAAGATGGCTCAAGTACTCAGGCTCCTATCACCTGTGTGGGAGACCAGGAAGGAGTTCCTGGCTCCTGGTTTCAGCCTGACCCAGACCCAGCTATTGGTGGCCATTTGAGGAATAAACCAGTAGAGGGAAGACCTCTCTCTTTCTGTCTCTATTGCTCTGCCTTTAAACTGAATAAGTAAATATTTTTAAAACATTAGAAAGCCTGCCATTTATTTTGATCCACAAGATATGGACCCTAAAATCCTTATTGGAATAAATCTGACCTTGTTCACAAGTCATTGACTTCCAAGTGCTTAAGTTATGTAAGTCACAGTGTTAATGAGCTATGCTTGTGATAAATGTTGCATTATGATTAAGGATATCATTATTGTCTTAGGATGCTCATGAATTTTTAAGTCAGTGCTTAGACCAGCTGAAGGAGGATATGGAAAAATTAAATAAAACATGGAAGAGTGAACCTGTTCCTGGAGAAGAAAATTCACCAGATATTTCAGCTACCAGAGTTTACACTTGCCCTGTTATTACTAATTTGGAATTTGAGGTTCAGCACTCCATTATTTGTAAAGCGTAAGTAGTGTCTAAGAAAACTTTTTCCTCACTTTTAATTATTTATGGCAAGTGATCAAAACATTCCTCTGACGCACCAAATGCTATGAATCCTTATCTTCTAACCTATGTCAAGGGGATAGTGGTATATCCCACAGATTATACCAAACTTGAGTACCTAGGTTTGAGTCCCAGTTCTGCTTCCAGCTTCCTGTTTAGGTAACCCCTCGGAGGCAGTGGATGTTGGCTCAAGTGTTTGGGTCCCCACCATTTACATGGGTGACCCAAATAGAGTTCCAAGCTCCTGGCTATGGCATGGCCCAGCCCTGACTATTGCAGACATTTAGGGGATGCTCTTTCCCTCACCTCCCTCCTTTCAAATTATAATAAAGTCAGGATCCTGTTCCTCTATCTCAGATTCCCTCTATGTTCTCACATAACTAGTGCCCTCTCACTCCTTGAGAACTTTACGTAGAATCCGTTTGCTGAGACATTTTCTTGCTACCTTATCTGAAATTCTAACCAAGTGTTTTGATCCTTCACTTCCCTCTTCCTTACTGTTTTTCCTAGTTGGAATGTATCTTAGCCTGATTTCCATTGGAACCTTGGGTCTTTGCTTCTTCTTACTAAGCCAGTAATACCATTCTGAGGGCCCCATCCTTATAACCTTATCTAGTCCTAACTACCCCCCAAACGCTCTACCTCCATTAACATGAGGTAGCTGCAAATCATAGCAGCATGTATCGCTTATGTCTAACACACTGTAAGTGTTTATTTTACTTTTGTGTATTTCTTTCTCATTGTCTCTCCCCCAGTATAATGAAAGCTGCACAGCGGGGCACACTGTTGTCTTGGTTTATTCACTGCTATTATCCATTGCTTAGAACAGTTTCTAGCATATAGGAAACTGTTTACATTTGTTAGTTGCTACAAAGTAAATTGCCTTAAACGTAGTGGCTTAAAACAACACCATTTATTTATTTATTTATTTATTTATTTATTTATTTATTTTTATTTGACAGATAGAGTTAGACAGTGAGAGAGAGAGACAGAAAGAAAGGTCTTCCTTCCGTTGGTTCACTCCCCAAATGGCTGCTACGGCCGGCGCTGCGACGATCCAAAGCCAGGAGCCAGGTGATTCCTCCTGGTCTCCCATGTGAGTGCAGGGGCCCAAGCACTCGGGCCATTCTCCACTGCCTTCCCCGGACCACAGCAGAGAGCTGGAGTGGAAGAGAAGTGACTGGGACTAGAACCTGGTGCTCATATGGGGTGCCGGCGCCGCAGGTGGAGGATTAGCCAAGTGAGCCACGGCGCTGGCCCCAACAACACCCATTTATTAACTTACAGCTCTAAAGATCTGAAAAGCACAGTGTGGCTAATTTCTCTGCTCAGGCCGAAATCAAGGTATACTGCCTGTGTTTCCAGCCGGAGTCCAGGACTGTCTTCTAAGCCAATGACAGTGATAGGCAGAATTCAGATCCTTAACATCTGTAGGATCGAGGTCTCCATTTTCTTGTTAGTCGTTGGCTAAGACCACTGGTTTCTTTTTATTTATTTATTTATTTTTTAACAGGCAGAGTGGACAGTGAGAGAGAGAGAGACAGAGAGAAAGGTCTTCCTTTGCCGTTGGTTCACCCTCCAATGGCCACTGTGGCCGGCGCACCACGCTGATCTGAAGGCAGGAGCCAGGTGCTTCTCCTGGTCTCCCATGGGGTGCAGAGCCCAAGCACTTGGGCCATCCTCCACTGCACTCCCGGGCCACAGCAGAGAGTTGGCTTGGAAGAGGGGCAACCGGGACAGAATCTGACGCCCCAACCAGGACTAGAACCCGGTGTGCCGGCGCCGCAGGTGGAGGATTAGCCTAGTGAGCCACGGCGCTGGCCAAGGCCACTGGTTTCTTAAAAGCTGCATGTAGTTCCTTGCCACGTGGCCCACAAAGGCACTTACAACAGTGCTCTATGCTTTCTTCCAAACCAGCTGGAGCACATCTCTGATTTCTAATCCCAGACTGCCTCTGTTTCTGCTCTCTAGACCTAGATTTAAAGGCTTCCTGTGATTCAGTCTGTCCCATCCAGATAATCTTATTTTCATTAAGTTTTCTCAAAGTTAAGATTAGTCACCTTGGTTATATCTGAAAGGTTCCTTTGCTGGGTAAAATAGCATAATCAAGGAGTGATAACTCTTCATTGTATATGTTCTACCCACAGTCAAAAGGGAAAGAATTATACAAAGGCAAGGGTCACCTTAGAATTCTGTCGGAGTTGCTCAATAAATATTTGTTGAATGAAGAAGAAATATAGGGGCTGGCACTGTTGCATAGCAGGTAAAGCCACCACCTGCAGTACCAGCATCCCATATGGGCGCCGGTTCAAGTTCTGGCTGCTCAGCTTCTGATCTAGCTCTCTGCTATGGGCTGGGAAAGCCTGAGTCCTTGGGGCCCAGCACCCACATAGGAGACCTGGAAGAAGCTCCAGGCTCCTGGCCTCAGATCGGCCTAGCTCCAGCCGTTGTGGCCATTTGAGGAGTGAACCAGTGGATGGAAGACCTCTCTCTCTCTCTTTCTCTGTCTCTGCCTTTCAAATAAATAAATATATCTTTAAAAAATATATATATAGGCCGGCGCCGCAGCTCACCAGGCTAATCCTCCGCCTTGCGGCGCTGGCACACCAGGTTCTAGTCCCGGTCGGGGCGTCAGATTCTGTCCCGGTTGCCCCTCTTCCAGGCCAGCTCTCTGCTGGGCCAGGGAGTGCAGTGGAGGATGACCCAAGTGCTTGGGCCCTGCACCCCATGGGAGACCAGGAGAAGCACCTGGCTCCTGCCTTCGGATCAGTGTGGTGCGCTGGCCGCAGCGTGCCTGTCGCGGCGGCCATTGGAGGGTGAACCAACGGCAAAGGAAGACCTTTCTCTCTGTCTCTCTCTCTCTCACTGTCCACTCTGCCTGTAAAAAAAAAAAAAAAAAAAAAAAGAAAGGACTTAAATACTTGCAATTGAGATTTTATCTGTTTCAATTTAATAAGTATTGAAACAAGCATGAGAAAAAAGTCTTAAATGTGTGTTTCTTATGCCTAGCCATAGTGGGTCAGTGTAACAAATTCTGTAGAACAGTGTTTCTCAAGTATAACATGTACTTCAGATGATCTGTGGAAGATAGAATTAAAGGATAAATCTATTTTGGTGCAAAAAAACTTTAAAGATCCATGCCTAACTTTTTCATATAAACATTTTCCATGAACATTTTAAAGTGCGCTTGTATTTAGGTTTCTTTGGTATTTTTCTGAAAGCTTACACTTGTCTCCTGGCAGATGTGGAGAAATCGTTCCCAAAAGAGAACAGTTCAACGACCTTTCCATTGACCTTCCTCGTAGGAAAAAACCACTCCCTCCTCGTTCAATTCAGGATTCTCTTGACCTTTTCTTTAGGGTAAGTAATATCTTTGGTATTTTCACGTAACTAAATTTTATATATCAGATAACTGTATTTAGAGTAGATTTCTTCAAGGCAAAATTTCAACAACACTGTGGAACATAATTGAGAAATATTTATAAATAATATATATTTTTTAAGATTTATTTATTTATTTTTTTTGAAAGGCACTGTTACAGAGAAAGAGATCTTCCATCTGCTGTTCTGCTCCCAATGGCCACAATGGCCAGACTGGGCCAGGCTGCAGCCTGGAACCTGAAACTCCTACAGGGTCTCCCACTTGGGTGCAGTGGCCCAAGCACTTGGGCCATCTTCTGCTGCTTTCCCAGGTGTATTAGCAGGGAGCTGGATCAGAAGTGGAACACTTTTAATTTAAAAAACAAGCTTCAAATAAAAAAAGGGTGATTCAACCTCATACTTCTTACTTTTCCCTCTTGTCTTTTCATAGGCAGAAGAACTTGAGTATTCTTGTGAGAAGTGTGGTGGGAAGTGTGCTCTTGTCAGGCACAAATTTAACAGGCTTCCCAGGTAAATTTAATAATTAATCTTCAGCTTTTCTTTTTAAAAATACATACAAATATTACTGAATAAGTAAAGCTGGTCAAGGAGGTCAGCGGAGTTGAGGTGAAGTGTTAGAGCACCTTTGTATGAGAAAGGAAGAGGGCCTTGAGCATCCCAAGATGACAACACTAAGAGGACACAACTGATGAGAATTTGGACTAATGATGGGACTGGCTAGTAGATTTTAAATTCAGTAATGTGTAACATTCATTTCTAATTTGTTTTCCTGTGTTGTCCTGTCATCTCCCTCTCTTCTCCCAAAAATTGTGACAGAAACATATATGTGTATTACTGAAAATAAAATAGGAAGACTAATTTTTGTAGTTTGTGCATTCCCTTTTATAGAAGATCTTATAAATTAGTAAGTTTCCTATAATCATAAGACACATTTCCTGATATAGGAATGCAATCAGTTTGTGTTGGTATTAGCTTTTTTTTTTTAAAGATTTTTTTAAAAATATATTTTAAAGAGAGAGAGAGAAGACTTCCATCTGCTGGTTCACTCCCTATCAAATAGCAAGGATGTTGGGCCATCTTACGCTGGGTACTAACTCTTTGAAACAAACATAAAACTAAGCTAGTTAACAAAAAAAAATATGATGGGTTGAAAGACAGCTCTAAGTTCTTTCCAAGAATAGATCACCACAAATAAGGTTACTATTAATGTGTTTTTGTTTTTTGGTTTTTTTTGGACGGGCAGAGTGGATAATGAGAGAGAGAGACAGAGAGAAAGGTCTTCCTTTGCCGTTGGTTCACCCTCCAATGGCCGCTTCGGCCGGCGCATCTCGCTGATCTGAAGCCAGGAGCCAGGTGCTTCTCCTGGTCTCCCATGCGGGTACAGGGCCCAAGCACTTGGGCCATCCTCCACTGCCTTCCCGGGCCATAGCAGAGAGCTGGCCTGGAAGAGGGGCAACCGGGATAGAATCCGGCGCCCCAATTAGGACTTGAACCCGGTGTGCTGGTGCCGCAAGGCAGAGGATTAGCCTGTTAAGCCACAGCGCCGGCCAGGTTACTGTTAATGTTAAGCATTTATGTGGCACTTTGCAAAGTAGTTTGATTTCTTTTATTAGCTTCAGTTTCTTTCTTTCTTTCTTTCTTTTTTTTTAAGATTTTATTTATTTATTTGAGAGAGTTACAGACAGTGAGAGGGGGAGACAGAGAGAAAGGTCTTCTGTCCGTTGGTTCACTCCCCAGCTAGCTGCACAGCTGGAGCTGCACCAATCTGAAGCCAGGTGCCAGGTGCTTCTTCCTGGTCTCCATGTGGGTGCAGGGGCCCAAGGACTTGGGCCATCTTCCACTGTTTTCCCAGGCCACAGCAGAGAGCTGGATTAGAAGTGAGCAGCCAGGACTAGAACCGGCACCCATATGGGATGCCAGCGCCACAGGCAGAGGATTAACCCACTGCGCCACGGCACCAGCCCCAGCTTCAGTTTTCTAAGTATGGAGTCTCTGGAACCTAGCCCCTAGATATTAGTTCTTTTATATGCCATAATTACTCTTTTCTAGAAAATGGGTTGTTTTAAAAAAAATGACTTTATGGGGCCGGCGCCGTGGCTCACTTGGTTAATCCTCCGCCTGCGGCACCAGCATCCCATATGGGCACCGGATTCTGTCCCGGTTGCTCCTCTTCCAGTCCAGCTCTCTGCTGTGGTCTGGGAAGGCAGTGGAAGATGGCCCAAGTGCTTGGGCCCCTGCATCCACATGGGAGACCAGGAGGAAGCACCTGGCTCCTGGCTTCGGATCGGCCCAGTGCCGGCTGTGGTGGCCATTTGGGGAGTAAACCAATGGAAGGAAGACCTTTTTCTCTGTCTCTTTCACTGTCTATAACTGTACCTGTCAAATAAATTTAAAAAAAAAAATGCTTTATATATATAGCACTATTGTTATATTGATCACAGTTTCTATTTTTTACTTAAGAGACTTTATTCTTTCCTATTTGTGAGGGTTTTGATGCAGGAAGGTCAGAAATAATAATCTTAAGGCAGAGGATTGATTGTGACCAACTCTCACCACCAACTAAGAAAAAGTGTTCAGTTAACAAGACTTTCCTAGCTTCACAACTTTAATGTCTCTTCCCTTTCCTATTGTCTAGCTATTTGGTCTTTCAGGTGGGGAGAATTTTCCTTTTGTTTTAAATATTTTCTGGGAAGTCATTTGTGTTTGGTGTTAATTCATTCCAAACTCACAAGAAATAGAATATCTGTGTCAAATCCTAATGATTAGTCTCATTCTATGTTTGTTCACTTAATAGTCAGAGCACTCTACTTTATTCTTGAAGGGCCTGCTGTCTTCATCAGGTCTGTTTACTGTTAGTCTGCCTCATCTTTGCAGATTATTTTATTTATATTTATATTTATATTTGCAGTTATTTTTAGTGTCATCTTTCTGTTTCATATTACCTTTTATTTTAGTTAGGATTTTTGAAATTTTAGTCCAAATGTTTGACTTTTGACGTTAGTTTTTGTCTCTTCATGTCGGTTGGATCCTTGTTTTCTCTAAAGTTGTGAATTTAGAGGTCATGAATTCTAGGATGCTTTTTTTTAACTAACTTTAATTTGCTAATTTTTGAGTTTGTGACCTCTGTGATGAGGCTTACACAGTAAGAACTGAAAGAGTTTTCCATAGAGCAGACTTTTGTTTGCTTGTTTTGGGTTTTCGCTTTGTTTTGCTTTTTGTCTAGAACTGGACATTTTTTTTTTAAATGTTGTTGTGGGCTGTGAGAGATATCTGATCCATCAGGCAGAGAGTATGTTCTGTATGAGAAGTGAAAAGTTTATCACAATAGTAACCAAAATTATTTGTGAAGAACTGTAAGTCTTTCAGACCCACAAACCAGATTTTGCATACAATTTTTATATGACTTTTTTCCAGGTGGAAAAAATTGTTCTCTCAGCTTTCTCCAGAGAAAGTGCTTTTAAAAATAAGATAGCAGGGCCTGCATTGTGGCACGAGGGTGAAAGCACTGCTTGGGATGCCCACTTGCTGTATTTCAGTGCTGGCAACTCTGCTCATGGGCCCCGCCCCCTGGATGTGGGATCTGCATGGAGTTTCAGGCTCCCGGCTTCCACCTGGCCCAGCCTCTGCTTTTACAGGCATTTGGGGAATAAACTAGCTGGCAGAAGATCGATCTCTCTCTCTCGCTCTCGCTCTTGCTCTCACTCTCTGCCTTTCAAAAAGATGAAAATAAATAAACATTAAGAAAAAAACGTAAGAATAATTCTTGTGAAAATAACTTTGAAATAATTTTTACCATCAAATGTAAGGGCCATATAATATTTTAATTTTAATAGATAATATTTTACCATTAGTGGTTATATAACACTGTCTTTTTAAACTGTTTAACAATGAAGTAAATAACTTAAGGATTAAAACTAATATCAGTACTAACATTTAAAATTTAATATTCTTCTTTGCTATGTTTTAAGTTATCTAACATGGTTAGTTGGATATTCTCTTATAATCTTAAGAGAGCTACCTGTATGATGTATGCATTAGTAAGGTGATCTACTATTTTTCAGAGTCCTCATTCTTCATTTGAAACGATATAGCTTCAATGTTACTCTTTCGCTTAACAACAAGATTGGGCAGCAAGTCATCATTCCAAGATACCTGACTCTGTTATCTCATTGCACTGAAAATACAAAACCACCTTTTGCTCTTAGTTGGAGTGCACACATGGCAATGTAAGTCCTTAAGAGAATGCCTTTACCTTCCTTTTTGAAATAAAAGCCTTCAGTGTCTGATCAGAACATGAATCGCTGATAAAATCAGACCAAGAAGCAGATTTTAATGTTGCTTTATTTTGGAATTAAATCACTGCCTGTTTGATATAATTGAAAAAACATTTAAACAAAATTCTTCTAAGATCATTAACTGCCATTTGTGAGGTACTTCTTGCAGGAGTGGCTCTTTTAGACTGCTAGAAGATAGTTTGATACACTTGGGAATATAAGTCAGCCTTGGGTGATCATAAGAATCACATGAACACTGAAAATACTGATTTCTAAATTGGAGGTTCTGTTTCATTTGATCCAAGATAGGGCTCAGGAGTCCAAAATTGTCCAAAATGCCTCCACTGACTCTTTAGGACGTGGTAATTTGAAAGGCAGTATAGTAAATGTTATGCTGGAGCCTCCAGATAAATTGTGCCTTCATAAATAGCTTCTCACCAATGTGAAGAACTTCAGTGACTCCTAAGAAACTTTCAAAGAGACAAGAAACAACCTTTACTTTGGGAAACCCTTGGGCCTTCTCTGAATGTTACTTTTTTTTTTTTTTTTTTTTTTTTTTTTGCGTGCTTGTATTACCTTGGATCAATTTGCTATGGTTTCTTTTCCTTTTTAAGAAATTAACTTATTTATTCAAAAGGCAGGGTGACAGAAAGAGGGAGAAGGAGAGAGCGAGTAATGTCTTCTATCTTCTGGTTCATTCCCCAAATGCAACAGCTAAGGCTAGCCCATGCAGAAGCCAACAGCCAAGAACTGCTTTCTTGTCTCCCATGTGGGTGGCAGCAGCTCAAGTAATTGGGGGCCATCTTCTGCTGCTTTCTCAGGCACATTAGCAGGGAGCTGAATCAGAAGTGGCGCAGCTGGGACTCAACCACACTCCAGTATAAGATGCTGACACCGCAAGTGGCAGCTTAGCCTGCTGTGCCCAATACCAGCCCCATGAGCTCTTTTCTGTACTTGAACATTAGTCTGGTAGAATCATCTAGATGTAGAGGTGAAGAAGAATTTGGATATTTTGTCCAAATCCTGATTTTTCCAGCTGAGATTAGTGATTAATCACTTAAAGATAAGGTCATACAGATAGTAAGATAAAGAGCCAGATCTCTTAGCAGAAGTAGACATTTCAGACAGTGAATGACTGATGCTAACATGAACAGTTACAGTTTTGTAAAATGTATTTCTCTTTGACTTTCTAAGCTATGTATGCTTACTCTAAAGTCCTTTAAAATGTGAATGTGCCCAGAGAGTCTTAGTGTTGCTGATGTTTTTCTCCTGTGGCTTTTCTTTGAAGTGAACATTTTTGTTTGGGGCAAACTGCCCTCTGCTTGGACTCTTTCTGGCAGTAGTCTTATATCATACTGTCAATGTTGAGTCTTTGTGATCACAGTCGTGAAACCAAGCGGACTCCACAGTTTAATAGCTTGGAGACATTGGGCAAATTCTTGTCTGTAAGAAAAGAAGGTAGTTTTGAACACTGAATGAGATAGTACACTAGCATAGTATGGTGTTGGACATCTAGTAAGTCCTCAATAAATGAGAGCTATTCTTATTTTATTGCTTAAAAGTAAAGAACCAAGTTTTCTCCAAGTGCTGTTTTCCTGTGCATTACACTTTATTTCCAATGATGTTCATTTAAATTAATTAGATCAGGGGCTGCATAGAGATGGTATTTCATTTTCTCTTCTGGCATCTGTTACTAGTAATTTTAAAAGTATTACAATTATTTGCCTTTCAAGAGGATATACTAGAGATTATAGTACAGAATAATTCATTTTATTTATAAGTTAAATTCTATCTTTAATAATGTAATTGTATACATTATATATTTTTCTAATTTTCTGATAGTTCTAGACCATTGAAAGCCTCTCAAATGGTGAATTCCTGCATCACCAGCCCTTCTACACCTTCAAAGTGAGTTATATTTCTTATGTACCTGAAATTTTTATTTTTAAGGATTCGGCTTATCCTAATCTCCGATACTGCCCCTCCTCCCACTTTTTCTTTATTGTCTCTCTTTTTGCATGATAACTACTCTGTGTTACCACTACTTTGAAATTTTTCTGATCTGGGTTAGAATAGAGCCTACAGTGTAACAAGTTTTTAACAATGAAGCAAGTTCAGGTGACCCTCTCAATATTTTGTTTTAAAACTTACCATTTGTGCTATGTAATATTTTCATCCTAAAGCACTTAAAATTTTTCTGAGTGATGAAGGATTTTAAGAATTGAGTGGCTAGAATAGCCCTTATTAGTCTAAAGCACTCTTCCTCAAAGATAGGCACTGGATTCCAAATGCTCGTTTCACCTGTGGCTAACCAGCTGGACTGTTTGTGATCCTGTGAACAGAAGATTCTGAAGGCGACAGGAAAACAAATACACACTAGAATGCAGTGATTCTGTAAATACTTTGCTTTTATTTAAGACCAAAAGTTGGCCGGTGCCACGGCTCAATAGGCTAATCCTCCGCCTAGCGGCGCCGGCACACCAAGTTCTAGTCCTGGTCAGGGCGCAGGATTCTGTCCTGGTTGCCCCTCTTCCAGGCCAGCTCTCTGCTGTGACCTGGGAGTGCAGTGGAGGATGGCCCAAGTGCTTGGGTCCTGCACCCCATGGGAGACCAGGAGAAGCACCTGGCTCCTGGCTTCGGATCAGCGTGGTGCGCCAGCTGCAGCACACCAGCCGCGGCGGCCATTGGAGGGTGAACCAACGGCAAAGGAAGACCTTTTTCTCTGTCTCTCTCTCTCACTGTCCACTCTGCCTGTCAAAAAAAAAAAAAAAAAGACCAAAAGTTTATCCAAGGAGAGAAGCCAATACTTTTTTTCTTTTAAACTATTCCTTCTCTAAGATTTTACTATAATCATAGTTCCTAATTAGACAGTTCCAACTGACTTAGTTGTCATTTGACTTTAAAATTCATTTTTCCAAAAATTTGATGTCCCAAAGTAAACACATTTGTTATTTGAGGGCTTTTGGGGAGGGGCTTATATAATCATAAAATGACATTTGGGAACTGCTCTTTTTCTTTTCCTCCTGTTAATTATTTTTCAGTGCAATTAAAACCAGATGACTAACATGGCTAGAAATCTGAAATGGTACCGATATGAATACTCTTGTCCGTTCTCAAGATACAAATGAGCAATACCACTTGGCTGCTTAGAAAGTGAGCAAGTGATGCATTTACAGGATGAATATTTTTCATTGCTACAGGCAAGCTGCCTTCTGTGAATATAGTAATCATTAATGGAATGCACTCTTTATGTACCAAATCACCATAGTTGCAAGAAAGAGATGGTTTCATTGGGCATCATTGTACCTTGGCATGGTCATCTGTTCTCCAGGGCCTACTGTTATGAGAATGAGAGGTGGTCAGTAAAATATGATTAGGCCCTAGAAGACCTGCCATGCCGATCAAACTTAAAAGAGGCTGAGTTACGAACAGAATACCATTGATTCTTCTGCAATTTCATTTGACCCTGGTGCAGTAGTATCCAGGTGTCACCATCCTTCAACAAAGTATTTACCTGGATAAACAGATTCGTATGTTCAGGTGTGTAAGAACATGAAATCAGAAATTAGGATGTAGGATGCCTAATTGGCTTTTACTAAGTTATACTAAAAAACATTTTGAACACGTAATGGGAGGCTATGAAGTGTTCAGGCTGGAGTGCAGTGATATCCTGGCTGCTCTCAGCCACAGACTGTTTGAGCTTATCACTGACCACTTGCCTCTTTTCTTTGATCTACATTGTTGTGCGGTTCTCCTGATTTCCATTGTGGCCTCTGATTTCTTGGTGCCAGCATTCTGTATGTTTATTTACAGTTTTCACATTTAGGCTAATTGCATTTTTCCAATTTCCTTTTTTTTAAATATAGCATATGAATTTATGTTAACCTTCATCAAAGAAAGTTCTTGTTCCTTCACCTTTACCACTTTTTCCTTTACTTTATTTTCAGTTCACCTAGAAAATCACACAGTAACACCTTACTTATCTGATATCACTGAAGAATAATATTTGGTATTCCACATAAGTGAATTTTTATATAACTGAAACTTGACTTTCTAAGCATTTACCTTTTAAACATTTTAGCCATTTTGGATGAAAATCTTTCTAAAATATGTTGCAACTATTATTTTCTTAAATAAAATACACTGGAGATAGCAAGTATATTTTAATGCCTTGGAATTAGCATTTTATCAGTTACTACACTGTGTTTTAATATGATAGTGCCTTCAAAGGCTCTTAATTATTACAAGACAGTTTTCCTTTACATTAAATGATTGTATAGTTTTTTGCCCTTTTGTTGTGGTTATTCTCTCTTATTTCTTAGCTCTCATTTCTTGATGAACTTGCTACACTATTTTATATACCATTTCCTTGGAGAGAGAGGGTCCCTGTAAGTGCATGGGCTTTGGAACTGCCTTCCTCAGAAGTCTTTTTTCTTACTTTGGAATCCCTGTGTTCTGGAAGGTAGAGGTTGCCAGAAGTCTGACCTGCAGATAAGTGGATAAGTGGAATGTTACTGTTCTTTTTAAAGTGCATGGAACATAATTTCAAAGATCAAAAAATTAGTCCTCATGCACTTGTTGTGAAAAACACATACTCATTGCTATGCCTGCATGAATTCAGTAGAGTACTTACTTTATAATGAAAAGAGCAAACTTCATTGGGGTTGATCATTAAAAGAAAAAAGGCTCAAAGTGATTAGTTTACTGATGCTATATAGTGGCAGGGTTGTCCAGTTTTCAAAGCATGGCTCTTGGAGTGGGGCAAAGGTAATGCTTCAGTATACTTCTTTTAAGAGATCTTTTTATCTGTTAAATGCTTTTCTATAATGGAAGTGTTTTTTTATTTATACATGAAAAGCATAACAGAGACAAGTGTTTATCAGACTTAACATAATTTCTTTTTCCTTAAATTGCAGGAAATTTACCTTCAAGTCCAAGAGCTCCTTGGCTTTATGCCTGGATTCAGACAGTGAGGATGAGCTAAAACGCTCTGTGGCCCTGAGCCAGAGATTTTGTGAAATGGCCAGCAATGAACAGCAACAGGAAGACCTGGAAAAAGTAAGTAACTTTCCATCTAAACATCTAGCAGAGATGTGTAGCTCTTCTGTCCAAACAAATGTCCTTTATAATCAGCATCAACAAACTTAATAAATATGCAAGATGGACTACAAGATTAGTCTATTTACAGATGCATCAAGACTTTAGAGGGGCCGGCTTTGTGGCGTAATGGGTAAAGCCACTGCCTGCAGTGCCAGCATCCCATATGGGCACTGGTTCAAGTCCCAGCTGCTCCACCTCTGATCCAGCTTCCCCTTCATGGCCTGAGGAAAGCAGCAGAGGATGGCTCGAGTACTTGCGCCCCTGCCACTTACATGGGAGACCCGGATAAGCTCCTGGCTCCTGGCTTTGGCCCAGCATTGGCTGTTGCAGCCATATGGGGAGTGAACCAGTAGATGGAAGAAATATATCTATCTCTTTCTCTCTCTCTCTCTCTCTCTCTCTCTCTCTCTCTCTGTAACTCTGACTTTCAAGTAAATAAATAAACCTTTAAAAAAAAAAATTAAAATGTTCGAGACAAATTACTTTTTCCTGTTCCCTTCAAAACTACTTTTACATATTGGTCTTCAAATAATTACTTGCTCTATTTCAGTCATACTTGTTTATGTTGAAGGAACTATAGTACATGTTTACATCAATGGAGCACCAAGTAATCTGATTGTTTAAATCATGGGTGTGAACACGTAGCTGCATCATATCTCTCATGATATTTAATGATAGTTAATACTGTAAAAGCTGAAATCTTTTATTTTTTTCCTTTTATATGAAAGGCAGAGAGACTGATAAAAAGAGATCCTCCATCCATTCCTTGTTTCACTCTCCAGGTACCTACAACAGCCAGGGCTGAGCCAAGCCATGGCTCAGGAGCCAGGAATTCAAGCCAGAACTCCCATATGAGTGACAGGGACCCAAATACTTGAACCATCACCTGCTGCTTCTTAGGATGCAGACAGAGGAAACTGTACCTGAAGAAGAGCAGGGTCTTGAACCCAGGCACTGCCGTGTGGGTATCCCAAATAGTAGCTTAACTATTGTGCCAAACACCCACCCTAATTTGAGCTTTTTTTTTTTTTTAAAAGAGTTACAGAGAGAGGTCTTTATCCATTGGTTCACTCCTCCAATGGCTGCAGCAGCCAGAGCTGAGCCAATCTAAAGTCAGGAGCCAGGAGCTTCTTCTGGGTCTCCCACATGGGTGCAGGAGCCCAAGGACTTGGGCTATCTTCTATTGTTTTCCCAGGCCATAGCAGAGAGCTGGATCGGAAGAGGAGCAGCCAGGACTAGAACTGGCACCCATATGGGATGCCGGGGCTTCAGGCCAGGGCTTTAACC
Source organism: Lepus europaeus (assembly GCF_033115175.1). Classification (NCBI taxonomy): domain Eukaryota; kingdom Metazoa; phylum Chordata; class Mammalia; order Lagomorpha; family Leporidae; genus Lepus; species Lepus europaeus. Next base: position 162,906,520 of record NC_084827.1, on the reverse strand, counting down.
CGCTGCGCCATAGTGCCGGCCTCAGTTTGAGCTTTCAAAGCTAGAGATAGCTTGTGGTTGTTCACCTTGAATGAGAAAGTGAAAGAAATGAAAGAAAGTTATTTACATAACCTAGATGTAGTTTTTATTTTTCTCATATTTTGAAAAAGTAAATGAGACCAGCCAGCATTTTAAATGGGTTGTTAGGTGTGATGATAGAATATTTATAGTATAATCCATGTATATCTGGAAAGAACTATACAAAAAATAGAGTAATTATTTTTGAGTAATCTATTTTGAGTGAAATTTTATTATTTTTATGTGTTTTCCAAACTTTTACAAAGAGCATACTTGGCACACTTACTGTAATCAAAATAATAATCTTTTTTTTTTTTTAAGATTTTATTTATTTTATTTGAGAGGTAGAGTTACAGACAGGGGGAGAGAGAGAGAGAGAAAGGTCTTCCTTCCGTTGGTTCACTCCCCAAATGGGCACAATGGCTGGAGCTCCGCCAATCCGAAGCCAGGAGCCAAGCATTTCTTCCTGGTCCCCCATGTGGGTGCAGGGGCCCAAGGACTTGGGCCATCTTCTACTGCTTTCTCAGGCCATAGCAGAGAGCTGGACTGGAAGTGAAGCAACTGGGACTAGAACCGGCCCCCATATGGGATGCCAGCACCGCAGGCGGATTAACCTACTGCACCACAGTGCCAGCCCCAATAATCATCTATTCTTAGTGTCGTTATTTTAAAAATTACCTTGTTGGTGAGTTTTTACATCTATTATTGATTGTTAAATAACCAAAGCATCAAAAAAAGGAAACTTTTTAGAAATAAAGTTCCCACTTTACATTCTAATTAAGATCACTATATTTGTAGGTATTCTGGTTTCCTCAAAGTTATTGTCTTCTTCAGGATTCAAAATTATGCAGAATTGAGCCTGATAAGTCCGAAATGGAAAATGCAGGATTTGACAGAATGAATGAAGAAGAGCTTATAGCAGCTGTCTTAGAGATAAGTAAGAGAGAAACTTCACCATCTCCAAGTCATGAAGATGATGATAAACCAACCAGCAGCCCAGATACCGGATTTGCAGAGGATGATATTCAAGAAATGCCTGAAAATCCAGACACTGTTGAAACTGAGAAGCCCAAAACAACCACAGAGCCAGGTCGGTTTAATGCAGATAAATTATCTGGTAAACAAAGCACAACTACTTTCAAAGCCTAACAGTGACTTACGACTTAAAATGAGAAGCAGGGATGGTCATCTGGCCTAGCACTTAAGATGCCTATGAAGACAACCACATCCCATATTGGAGTTCCTGTGTTCAACTCTCAGTTCCACTCCTGATTCCAGCTTCCAGCTTATGGGTACCTTGGGAGGCAACAGTGATGGCTACAGTGATTGGGTCCCTGCCACCCTTATTGGAGACCTGGATTGAGTTCCTGGCTCCTTCAATGCCTGCCTTGCCTAGGTCATTGCAAGCATTTGAAGAGTAAACCAGTAAATGGAAGATCTTTTTGTCTCTGCCTCTCAAATAAAAAATAAACTAAAAAAGAAAAATGAGAAACATGTAGTGATGGCTACTGGTAAAGTGTATCATATCCATTCAAGTATTCAGTAGCAACAAAGTTAGCATTGTTCATATGTATATTTAACAAAGGCCTGTATCAGTTTTTGGTCACTTTTCTCACCATCCCTATCTTCAAAATTTATATAATTCTCTTTTCATTTTTCTATATCTGCATTTGTATGATGTGTTAATGTCTAAGTAATTCAGGTTCTCCATCATCCGTTGGTTTCATTCCTTCATAATGATTAAGATTGCTGAACTAAGAAGTTGGGTTTGGGGCCTCTGGCTATACACTCACTAGCTGTGAATTCATTTTTATTTTTTTTAATAATTTTTTTGAAATTTTTGTTTTTATTTGAGAGAAAGAGATCTATTTATTGGTTCATTCCCCAAATGCCCAAAATAGCCACTGGGCCAGGAGCCAGGAACTCTATCAGGGTCTCCCACATGGGTGGCAAGGACACAACTACTTGAACCATCACACTACCTTCAAGGGTACACATCAGACTTTGCCATCTATTACCTTCTCGGGTTAGCTGTCCTTTACCTTCCAGTCACTCTGCATGGGCATCCTTAGCGCCTTCAGCATCCTCATAAAGAACTTTCTCTGCTGTATTTTCTCTTGTCTTAATTTCAGAGATCTTTTCTTCTTGATCACCCACTTTAAGGAAGTCATACTCTAGATTACTGTTTCTCAAAGTGTTTCCCCAGATCATTTGGGTCATCTGGGAACTTCCTAAGTGTGCCTTTTGTTCCTGCACCAGGTCTACTGACAGAAACTTGGTGGGAAGCTCAGCAGTCTGCATTTTGATAACCACCTCCCCAAGTGATTCTGATGCATGTTACAGGTTGAGAACCACTTCCCTTGACTTCATAATGGTGTTGCCCTTGAAGTCTTTATTTCAGATATTCTTCTCTAGCCTTTCTCCACTTCCAACTCACCTAGTGCCCTGTTCTTAAATTTAGCAGGAAGGCTCCCCTGTGCATTGACTCCCTCTTTTGCTACTCAGCACTTCCCTCTTGTTATCACTTCCCTTCTTACTCAACCTGTATGCCATATCTTAGTGCTTGTTTATTTCTTCCCCCTCTTTGCTTCTGTCACAACAGCCTAACAAACCCCCAACTCTCAGCTTGCCATCTTTTTTCTTTCTCCTTTTTTTAATTTATTTATTTGGAAGTCAGAGAGAGGGAGAGGTCTTCCATCTTATGGTTCACTCCCCAATTGGCCGCAGCGGCCGGAGCTGTACTGATCCAAAGCCAGGAGCCAGGAGCTTCTTCCGGGTCTCCCACACAGGTGCAGGGCCCCAAGGACTTGGGCCATCTTCTACTGCTTTCCCAGGCCATAGCAGAGAGCTGGATTGGAAGTGGAGCCTCCGGGATTAGAGCCAGCGCCCATATGGGATGCCAGCGCCTCAGGCCAAGGCGTTAACTCGCTGCACCACAGCGCCGGCCTGCCGTCTTTTTTCATGACTGTGTCCAAGCAGCTGAAAATTGCTGGAGAAGACTCATAAAACTGTTGATGTTAACTCCTGAAATTCATGACTATACTCCTAAATGATCACTAAATACTGCTACTACTCAGTTCTGTTATTCTTCCTTAGTAAATGTATTTTCTCATTTACCATGATCTCTTCCTGACATCTTTAATTCTCTTTTCATACATACTTTATCTAGACCCAGGGTATTTTTCAAGGAAAATAGATACAATCAGGTGAAGACTGTTTTTGCTTTTGTTACAATGGAAGAGGTGTCTCTCTCTCTCTCTCTCTTTTTTTTTTTTTTTTAAATTCATTTATTTATTTGAAAGGCAGAATTACAGAGGGAGAGAGAGAGAGATCGATCTTCCATTACTGGTTGACTCTTCAAATGGCTGGAGCTGGGCCAATCAGGAACCAGGAACCAGGAGCATCTCCTGGGTCTTGCATGGAGGTTCAGGGTCCCAAATACTTGGGCCATCTTCTGCTGTTTTCCCAGGCATGTTAACAGGGAGCTGGGGAGCCACAGTGGACAGCCCAGTATTAAGTATAAGAATGTTAAGATTGGGACAGGTGTTACGGTGCAGTGGGTTCAGCTGCTGCTTGGAACAGTGATATCCCATATCCAATTGCCCCAGCAAGTCCCAGCTACTCCACACTTCTAATCCAACTTGCTGCTAATGTACATGATTGGCAGCAGCTAATGGCCCAAGTACTTGGGTTCCTGCCACCCACATTGGAAACCCACTTGGAGTTCCTGGCTCCTGGCTTGCGCCTGGCCTAGCACTGACTTTTGAAAGCATTTGGGAAGTGTACCAGCAGATGGAAGATAACTTATCTCTCCCTCTCTCTGTTACTTTCCCTTTCAAATAAAAAATATATATATATATATAAAAGACTGAAAAAGAAAAGATGGTAACACATGGCTCAGTCCCCTCCATTGTGCAAGTTCCTTAGTAGTGGAATTTTTTGTGAACATATTTGACCCCGTGGTAGTCTTCGGATCTCTCTGATAATCTTGTCCTGAACATATGTACATTGATTTTAGCATCTCAAAAGTGAACTTCTTTGATCTGCTTTCTATCCCATGGACTAATTACTGGTATAGTCTAGGATTGTCTCAAGTGCATTGTTACAGTGAGTGCTGAAAATTATTGACTGAAAAAAAAACTATGGGGGCGGCACTGTAGTGTAGTAGATTAAGCCACCACCTGTGGCACCAGCATCCCATATGGGTGCCAGTTCCAATTCAGCTCCCTGCTAATGTGCCTGGGAAAGCAGTGGAAGACGGCCCATGTGCTTGGGTCCCTGCACCCACATGAGAGATTGGAAGAAGCTCCTGGCTCCTGGCTTCAGATCAGCTATACTCATCATCATCTAACTTTTGTCTGTCTCAGTTCTAAATTTCCACAGGACATGATCTGATTGGTTGAGTCAAATAACCATTTAAAGTACAGTAAGCTCAAGCCAAAGGGTCAGAGAGGATCAGTAGGCTTCTCACTTCCAGACCATGAAGGTCTATTTCTCTAATAATGGAGGGAAGGAAAAATTACTGCTCTCCCTAGTGAGATTATCTTTAAAAAAAAAATTCATATTCTAAAGACTTTATTGATTTGCGAGTAACAGACTGGTTCACTGCCATGATGTTTGCAATGGCTGGTACTGGACTGGGCCAACGACGACACTCTAAAAGTCAGTCCAGACCAACGAGTGACAGGAACCCAATTATTTAAACTGCTACCACTGCCCCCAGGGTGTGCGTTAGTACAAAGCTAGAGTCAGGAGCTGGAGCTGTCCAGGTGTTGAACCCAGGCACTCCAATATAGACGCAGGTATCTTAACCACCAGGCTAAGTGCTTGCCCCAACAATTGATATTTTGTGTCTAATTTTGAGTTCCTTTTCCTCTTAAATTTTCAATGCATATTAGTAATAAATAAATATTCACTCAGTAATTCTGTAATAAACAGTTCCTGACTTAAAGTCTTAAATCAAGATGCTGTAAGCTTCAGAATTATCCGTACTGTACAAAAGTATTTACTTAAAGAGTATCAGTTGTTAAATCAACAACAGGAGTCACTGTGTACTTGCTCTCCATGTAGGACCTCTGTCCTTAATGTGTTTTACTATGAGAATTAATGGTAAAACTAGTTTTCAAACAGTACTTTATATTTTGAGTCTGTGTGGGTGCAAACTGTTGGAATCTTTACTTAGTATAGAGTTGATCTTCTGTATATAAAGATAATTAAAAATGAATCTTAATGGAGAATGGGATGGGAGAGGGAGTAGAAGGTGGGATGGTTTGCAGATGGGAGGGTGGTTATGGGGGAAGAACTACTATAATCCAGAAGTTGTACTTTTGAAATTTATGTTTATTAAATAAAAGTTTCCTATTTTAAAAATTATGTATTTAAAATACAACATTAGGCATGTGGCATAGTAAGTTGAGATGCCACCATCTCATATTGGAGTGCCTAGATTCAAGACTACCTTCATTCCTGATTTCAGGTTCCTGCTACTGCACACACTGAGAGGCAGTATAGCCCAGTCCTGGCTGTTGCAAGCATTTGGGGAGTAAATCAGCAAATGGGAGAACAGGACGATCTCTCTCTCTCTCTCTCTCTCTCTCTCTCTCTCTCTTCCTTTCAAATAAGTAAAAATGAATAAATGACAAGTTATTTTCTGTTTGTCTGTTTGTTTGTTTTAAGATTTTATTTATTTACTTGAGAGGTAGAGTTAGAGAGAGAGAGGTCTTCCATCCACTGGTTCACTCCCCAACTGGCTGCAACGACCAGAGCTGTGCCAATCAGGAGCCAGGAGCTTCTTCTGGGTCTCCATGCCATTACAGAGTCCCAAACACTTGGGCTATCTTCTACTGCTTTCCCAGGCCATAGCAGAGAGCTGGATCAGAAGTGGAGCAGCTGGGACTTGAATCTGCACCCATATGGGATGCCAACACTGCAGGTGGCGGCTTTACCCATTACACCACAGCGCTGCCTCCATGTTCTCAAAGTTTTTTTAGGGGCCTGGTGTTGTGGCATAGCAGGTTAAGCCACCGCCTACGAAGCCAGCATCCCATATGGGCACAGATGAGTCTCAGCTGCTCCACTTCCGATCTCGTTCCTTTCTAATGCTCCTGGGAAAGCAGCAGAAGATGGCTCAAGTGCTTGGGACCCTGTACCCATGTGGGAGACCCAAAGGAAGCTCCTAGCCCCTGGTTTCAGTCTGGCCCAGCACTGGCCATTGCAGCCATTTGGGGAGTGAACCAGCAATTGGAAGATGTCTCTCTCTCTCTACCTTTCAAATAAATAAATAAAATTTTTAAAAAAATTTTTTACACTGAAACAAGTATCTTTTAGTTCCATTTTTCCAAGAACTTTTAACTACCCTCATATACAAGTTGCCAGAGACTTGGAAAATTTTTACTTTATACTTAACTCTTTGCATTTAGAATATATACAAAATTTGTTTATTAATGTGAAAATATGCTCAACTGACATAATAGGAAAGTGTTAATCTTTTTAGCCTAATTGTTTGAAAGGCTGAGTGACAGAGAGGGAGAGACAGAGAAAGATTTTCATCCACTGATTTACTATCCAAATGGCCGCAACTCCCCAGCCAGGACTGGACCAGGCTGAATCCAAGAACCAGGAATTCCATCCTGGTTTCCCATATGTGTGGCAGAGGCCCAAGTACTCGGGCCATTCTCTGCTGCCTTCCCAGGTGCATTAGGAGAAAGCTAGATTGGAAGCAGAACACCTGGGACTCCAACTGGAGCTCCAGTATGGGATGCTGGCATTGCAAGCAGTAGCTTAACTCACCGTGCCTCAATGCCAGTCCTACCCTACTTCTTATTTCATTTAATCCAAATATTTTATATCTAGTTCTTGGTCATGTGACACTGTGACCTATGAATTTGAATGTTTGTTCTTCCCCATCCTTAACCATAGCTTCTGATAATCACCTGATTTCACCACCACTTCTGTAGATCAGTGGTTCTCAACCAAAGGATAGTGTTGTCCCCAGGGGACATTTAGCATTGTCATTTTTAGCTGTCACATCTGGGGAGGGATGCATGTTTATGGCATCTAATAGGAAGAGGCCAGGGTTGCAGTTAAACATTGTACAATGTGTAGAACAGATCCCCTACACACATAAAAGCTTGTCCTACCCAGAATGTCAGTAGTGCTGACGAGGCTGAGAGACCCTGACATACTTCAAGTAAGATGACATTTTATGTCACAAGCAAGTTACAGATGAGATTAAGGTAAATTACTCTCCAAACAGCAGATGTCACTGTAGTCCAGAAATTTCAGTTTAGTAGAAGGGATTTTCCAAGTTAATTTTATGTCTATTTCCACAGATCCTGCCAGTTTTGCTGAGATAACTAAAGACTGTGATGAGAATAAAGAAAACAAAACTCCAGAGGGATCTCAGGGAGAGGTTGATTGGCTCCAGCAGTACGACATGGAGCGTGAACGAGAAGAGCAAGAGCTCCAGCAGGCGCTGGTTCAGAGCCTTCAAGAGCAAGTAAGTTATTTCTGTAACTGAGCCTTCTGTAGCTCTCATCCCCACTAAATAGAATAATAGTAACTTACATGTGTTGAGCACTGAACTTTGTATCAGACATTGTTCCAGATAATTTACCTACAATATACCTTTGATCCACCAAAAGTTGGGGGGGGGGGGCTTGCTTAGTTGTGAAAACAGGTATACTGGTAATTTTCCCCATTTATTTATTTATTTATTTATTTTTTGACAGGCAGAGTGGATAGTGAGAGAGAGAGACAGAGAGAAAGGTCTTCCTTTGCTGTTGGTTCACCCTCCAATGGCCGCTGCGGCCGGCGCATCGCGCTAATCCGAAGCCAGGAGCCAGGTGCTTCTCCTGGTCTCCCATGCGGGTGCAGGGCCCAAGGACTTGGGCCATCCTCCACTGCACTCCCGGGCTAAAGCAGAGAGCTGGCCTGGAAGAGGGGCAACTGGGATAGAATCCGGTGCCCCGACCAGGACTAGAACCCGGTGTGCCGGTGCCGCAAGGAGAAGGATTAGCCTGTTAAGTCACGGCGCCGGCCAATTTTCCCCATTTTTAAAATCTAGATGAGACAAAATGTATGGGATACATGAGATTATTCCCAGTCCAGCTTTATTTTGCAGGCTGTGGAAGTAGCCAGTATGTGGGCAAGTGTTGTGGCTTAGAAGGTTAAGCTGCCGTTTGCAATGCCAGCATCCTATATTGGAGTGCCGGTTTGAGCCCCAGTGCTTTGCCTCTGATCCAGGTCCCTGTTAATGTGCCTGGGAAGGCAGCAGATGTTGCCCACCGTCACCCATGTGGGAGACCTGGATGAAGTTTCCAGCTTCTTGCTTCAGCCACACCCAGCCCTTGCTATTGCAGCCAACTGAGGAGTGAACGAATGGATGGAAGATTCTCTCTCTCTCTCTCTCTCTCTCTCTCTCTCTCTCTCTCTCATATTTTTCATTTTTGCTTTTTTTAAAGAGGTTTTTTAAAAAAAGATTTATTTGAAAGGCAGTGCTACAAAGAGAAACAGCGATCTTTCAGCCGTTGGTTTATTCCCCAATGCCTGCCACATCCAGGGCTGAACCAGACCAAAACCAAAGACCCTGGAACTCCATTCAGTCTCCCACGTGGGTGGCAGGCACCCAAGGACTCAGGCCACCATCTACTGTCTTCCCAGATGCTAGAGGGCGCTAGATCAGAAGCAAAGGACCAGGACTCAAACCAGCACTCCTACATGGGGTGTGGACATCCCAGGTGGCCGCTTCACCCGCTGTGCCACAACACTGCCTCTCTGAGGAGCTTTAAAAAATACCAATGGCCCAGAAATGCTAGTGTGAGGTTAGGCATTTGGCCTAGCAGTTAAGATAACTTCATCCTCTATTGGAGTACCTGGATTCGATTCCTGGGTCTGGCTCCTGATTCCAGCTTTTTTACTAATGTAGATCCTAGGAGGCAGCAATGATAAGAGTCAGTAGTTGGGTTCTTGCCACTCACATGGAAGACCTAGTTTAAATTCCCAACTCCTGGCTTAAGCCCTGACTGTTCCTCAGCCACTGAAGGCAGTTGGGGAGTGAACTGATAGATAGGAGCTTTCTTTGTCCCAGCCCATCAGCCTCTCAAATAAATAAATGTTTCTTAAAATTTTTTCAAAAGGAATTCTAATGTGATTTATTTGGAGGTGGTCTGGGCAACTGAATTTCTTTTAAGCTGATTTTTTAAATGCACAATTCCTTTTTTTCCTTTAAGAATTATTTGTTTGTTTGAAAAGCGGAGCAATAGGGATCTTCCATCTTCTGGTTTACTCCTTCAGTGGCTACAACAAGCCAGATCTGGGCTAGACAGAAACCAGGAGCCAGAACTCCATCCTTGTGTCCCACAGTGGTGCCAGGGGCTCAAGCACTTAGGACATCATCTGCTGCCTTCCTAGGCACATTAGCAAGAAGCTGGACTGGAAGAGCAGCCAGGACTTGAACCAGCATTCCAAAACAGGATGCCAGCATCCTAAGCTGTGGCTTACCCTGCAGAGCCACAACACTGGCCCTCATCTTATTGATTTTATTTGTTTATTTATTTATTTGAAAGGTAGAATTACAGAAAGGCAAAGAGAGAAAGAGAGGTCTTCCGTTTACTGGTTTACCCCCAAAATGGCCACTATGGACGGAGCTGGGCCTATCCAAACCCAGGAGCCTGGAGCTTCTTCCAGGTCTCCCACATGGGTGCGGGGGCCCAAGCACTTGAGTCATCCTCTACTGCTTTCTCAGACCATAGCAGAGAGCCGGATCAGAAGTAGAGCAGCCGAGACACAAACCAGTACCCATATAGGATGTCAGCACTGCAGCCGGAGGCTTTACCTGCTACGTCACAGCGCCAGCCCTCCTAATCTTAATTTTTGAAAGCTTTCCCTGGAGAAAGGAAGTCACTGCCGTCCTGAGTCAGGCCTCTCCACCTCCTCCTCCTGCCTCCACCGTGACAAGCAGTCGTAGCATTGGAGTGGGGGTGCAGCTGCAGCAGCGAATCTGAATACAGTCTGGGAGACCATGGACATCCAAATGATGAATTTGGGGCCACTGTCTGCAATGCTGGCATCCCATATAGGTACCGGTTTGAGTCCCGGCTGCTCCACTTCTGATCCAATTCCCTGCTAATAGGCTTGGGAAAGCAGCAGAAGATGGCCCCAATGCTTGGGCCCCTGCATGTACTTGGGAGACCTGAATGAAGCTCCTGGCTTCTTGATTCAGCCTGGCCTAGCCCTGACCATTGTGGCCATTTGGGGAATGAACTAGCAGATGAAAGATCTCTCTATCTCTCTGTAACTTTGCCTTTCAAATAAATAAAAATAAATCTTGAGAAAAAAAAAACTTTCCCAGGGCAGATGTTTAGTATAACACATGCCACTTGGGATGCCCACATCCCATGTCAGAATTCCTGGGTTCCAATCTCAACTTCCCTGCCAATTCCAACTTCTTGAGTATACCCTGGAATGCAGCAGGTGATAATGCCTCAGGTATTTGTGATCCTGCCTTGGAGATCCCACATTGGAGATCGGATTGAGTTTCTAGCTCCTGGCTTTGGACTGACCCAGCCTCAGCTATTTTAGTTATTAGGGAGTGAACCACCTGATGGAACAGCTCTCTGCCTGTCTGACTAGCCTTTCAAATCAATAAATAACAAGAAACTAGAAATCCATGAACAGTGTCTTCTTATTCATGTTTGTCATGACAGGGTGAAAGGTGTGCTAGAGGTGGCCATCAGCTCAGGAGACAGCACACCCTTCTTCCCAGCTCTACGTTCAAAATCATGTGTTTAGCTTGACATGGGCCATAGTAAGAGTACTTAGACCATAGAAATTGACAAATGCTATATAAATCGGCAAAGGAGAAGCAGCAGTTTACAGAGTATCTATCACGTGTTGGCATATTGTACATGTAAGAAGAAAGGGAAATACATCTTACTGTCACATTGAATGGTTTTTGGTTAGCAAGCCAATTTTAACCCCCACCAGTGGGGCTGGCATTGTGGCACAATGCGATAAGCTGCCACCTGTGATATCGGCATCCCACATGAGACTGATTTGAGTCCCGGATGCTCCACTTCCAATCCAGCTCCCTGCTGATTTACCTAGAAAAACAGTGGAAGGTGGCCCAAGTACTGGGTCACTGCTGCTCATGTAGGAAACCTAGATGGAGCTCCAGACTCCTGGCTTCAGCCTGGCCCAGCACCAGCCTTTGCGGCCATTTGGGGAGTGAACAGCAAATGGGCGATCACTTGATATCCATCCTCCCTCCATCTCCCCTGCCCTCCCTATCTCCGTTTTCTCTTTAACTTTGCCTTTCAAATAAATAATAAATCTTAAAAAAAAAAAAAACCAACATTGTGTTTTAGGGGGACAGTGTTGCAAAATGCCAAATTTCCATAAAGATATGGAAAGCATTATGAGCAGTTACTTCCAGAGAACTGATTTTATCCTCATTAGGTGACCTTAATCAGTGCCTCTTAAATACCTTGTCTTTATTTTGTCCTTTTAGGAGGCTTGGGAACAGAAAGAAGATGATGACCTCAAAAGAGCTACTGAGCTAAGTCTTCAAGGTGTGAAGGGCATCTTAAATTTTTATAATGATAAAAAACGTGTCACAAATATAAGAGCAATAAAATGTACTTTGTAATAGCATAGCAAATTTGAGCACCACCTAGATAAAGAAATAGAACCTTAGAAGTTACCTGCCTCCCAGAGGAAAACATGGTATCTTCATTGTTAGCTTGTCTTTTTAAAAAAGTGATTTTGCCATCTCATTGCCATATGGCTAAACAATACACTTTTTTAGTTTTAAAAAATTAAATGGCAAAAACAATCTGTTTAATGAAATGACTAATATGGTCACTGCTAAGACTCTTAGAAGAGCATGAAATGGCTCCAGTTTCCCCAATTTTTTAAACATCTATTTATTTATTTTATTTTATTTTATTTATTTATTTTTTTTTTTGACAGGCTGAGTGGACAGTGAGAGAGAGAGACAGAGAGAAAGGTCTTCCTTTGCCATTGGTTCACCCTCCAATGGCTGCCGCTGCCGGCGCACCATGCTGATCCGAAGGCAGGAGCCAGGTGCTTTTCCTGGTCTCCCATGGGGTGCAGGGCCCAAGCACTTGGGCCATCCTCCACTGCACTCCTGGGCCACAGCAGAGAGCTGGCCTGGAATAGGGGCAGCTGGGACAGAATCCGGTGCCTCAACCGGGACTAGAATCTAGTGTGCCGGCGCTGCAAGGCGGAGGATTAGCCTATTGAGCCGTGGCACCAGCTCTAAACATCTATTTATTTTAAAGGGAGGGCTACAGAGAAAGGGACATATTCCATCAGCTGATTCACTCCCCAATGGCTGCAACAGCAGGGCTGGACAAGGCTGAAGCCAGGAGCCTGGAACTCCACCTTGATCTCCCACATGGGGAGCAAGGGCCCAGGTATTTGGGCCATCTTCTGCTGCCTTCTCTGGTGCATTAGCAAAAAGCTGGAGGGGAGACAGAGCAGCCAGGACTGGAAGCAGCACTCTGAGATGGGTTGCCAGATCACAAGCGGTGGCTTGATCTTCTGCACCATGCCTTGTTTAGAGCTTGTTCTGGAGGAGTTAATGGGCAAAGACATGAGTGAATATTCAGTAGCAAAAGGTTTGCACAGTTGTGGGTTTTTTTTTTTGTTTGTTTGTTTGTTTTTTTTTTAAGATCTATTTACTTTTTTGAAAGGCAGAGTTACAGAGAGAGTGAGAACTTCTATCCACTGGTTCACTCCCCAAATGGCTCCAGCAGCCAGAGCTAGGCCCATCCAGAAGACAGCACTGGGGCTGTCTTCTGTTGATATCCCAGGAGCGTTAGCAGGGAGCCACACTGGAAGTGGAGTAGCCAGGACTCAAACCGGTGCCCATGTGGGTTGCCAGCACAGCAGGCAGCTCTTTACTAGCCATGCCACGTGCGGGCCCTAGCCATGGCATTTTAAAGAACTAATATGTGAACCAAATACTAGAAGTCCACAAAAGTCCATAGTTTCAGGGACTGAGCTAATTCTATTTATATCACCAAAGTGTTATTTTTCTCTATATCTGAGATGGAGAAAGAAGAGTGATTTTAGAAACAAAACACAAAGAATTAGCACAGGGGCTGGAGCTTTGGTGCAGTGGGTGCTGTGGCATAGCAAGTAAAAGTGCTGCCTGCCACGTCAGCATCCCATATGGGTGCTAGTTGGAGACTTGGTTGCTCCACTTCTGATCCAGCTCCCTGCTAATGGCCTAGGAAAGCAGTAGAGAATGGCCCAAGTCCTTGGGCCCCTGCACCCACAAAGGAGACCTGGAAGAAACTCCAGGCTCCTGGCTTTGGCGTGGCCCAGACCTGGCTCTTGCAGCCATAAGACAGATAAGACAGACATATTTCTTTTATACACACACGTATGCAATGTTATTCCCCAGGACAGGCTGAGTGAATTGAAATGCTAATACTGTTTTGTTTTCTTAGGGGATTAAAATACATACCTCAAGAAATTTTAACTTGCTGATCATATCCTTATGTCTATTCCAAGAACTTTTGCAAAAGTTTGTCTTTGTGTTCTCCAGAGTTTAACAACTCTTTTCTGGACGCATTGGGTTCTGATGAGGACTCTGGAAATGAGGACGTTTTCGATATGGAGTACACAGAAGCTGAAGCTGAAGAACTGAAAAGAAATGCTGAGGTAAGGTTCAGCCCGCGTGGAGCTGGTCAGATTGTCAGTGTTACTCCTGGTCTTCATCTTCAGAGGCCTCACTTCGGGGTCCATTGCAGGTTGATTCCGTTTTTGGCAGCCATCAGTGGACTTTGTTTTGTCCTGGCCTTTGTTCTTTCCTGACATGTAAGATCCAAAACGGGCCGGCACTATGGTGTAGTAGGTTAAGCCTCTGCCTGCTGTGCTGGCATCCCGTATGGGCACCAGTTGAAGTCCTGGTTGCTCCACTTCCAATCCAGCTCCCTGCTGATGGTCTGGGAAAGCAGTGGAAGATGGCCCAAGTGCTTGGGCCCCTGTATCCACATGGGACACCCAAAAGAAGCTCCTGGCTTCGGATTAGCCCACTGTGGCCATTGAGGCCATTGGGAGTGAACCAGCATTTGGAAGACCTCTTCCTCTGTCTCCCTCTCTAACTCTGCCTCTCAAATAAATAAATAAATCCTTTTTTTTTTTTAAAGATTTTTTTTTAAAGATTTATTTATTTATTTGAGAGGCAGAGTTACACACAGAGAGAAGGAGAGGCAGAGAGAAAGAGAAAGAAAGGTCTTCCATCCTCTGGTTCACTCCCTGTTTGGCCGCAACTGCCAGAGCTGGCTGATCCAAAGCCAGGAGCCAGGAGCTTCTTCCAGGTCTCCCATGCAGGTGCAGGGGCCCAAGCACTTGGGCCGTCTTCTACTGCTTTCCCAGGCCATAGCAGAGGACTGGGTCGGAAGTGGAGCAGCCGGGTCTCAAACCGGCACCCATATGGGATGCCAGCACTGCAGGCAGTAGCTTTACCTGCTACACCACAGAGCTGGCCCCTAAATAAATCTTTAAAACAAAAAAAGATTCTAAACAAAAGCAGAAATTCATCCTGACCATCTTATGTCTATGTTTGGTAAGAACTGAGTGATAGCATATGTACAAAATTACCTATAGCTCACCAAGTAGCAGTATTATCTTTATAGTTAGATACCAGAACCAGTTGATTGTTACTCACTGAAAACTGTTGAATGATGTTGACTAGACCATGTTCGACTCTCCCCTTTTTCCTTAAGTAAGTAATTTTAGTTACTTACAATCCCACTATCCTAGCGCAACTACTGTTAAATTTTGACGTACTCTTTTGTCATTTCCACCTCTACATATGCTTTAAAACTTTAAGTTCAGTTTTTTTCCTGTTTATTAAAGACTAATTATAAGGGACGGGTGTCATGTCACAGCAGGTTAAGCTACTGCTTGGAATGACCACTTCCCATATCAGAATGCTAGTTCGAGTTCTGACTCCTGCACTTCCAATCCAGCTTCCTGCTAATGTACATTGGAAGGCAGCAAGCAGTAGCCCAAGTGCCTGGGTCCCTGGCACCCACATAGGAGACCTGGAAGGATTCCTGGTCTCCTGACTTGGGCCTGGCCTAACCCTGGCTGCTGTTGCAGACATTTGGGTATTGAAGCAGTGGTTGGAAGAGCTCTCTTTCTCTCTGTGTCCTTCCCTCTCTCTCTGTTGCTCTGTGAAATAAATAAAAATTTTTAGAAGAGCTTTAAGTATTTTATTTTTAATGGTTATAATATATTCCTTCAAATGAACATACTGTTTAATTTTTAACACTGAGTAGTTGTTTACGATTTTCTATTTTTTCACTGTAATAAAAATACATTGAAAAATTGTGTATGATTATAGTGTTTTCCATAGTTTGAGTTTTCTTCTTTAAGGTAAATTCCCAGGGATGATGAGTTTTGGTACAGCCATTCAGATGCCACTTAACTCCCACATCGCATATTGGAGTGCCTTGGGTTCAAGTCCAAGTTCTGGTCTTAATTCCACCTTCCTGTTAATACCCTGGGAGGCAGCAGGTGGTAATTCAAGTACTTTGGTCCATGCCACCCATATGAGAGATCCAAATTTGGTTCCTTGCTCCCAGTGTCGCCCTTGCCCAGCCCTAACTTATGGTCATTTGAGGAATGAAATATATGACAAATTCCCAGAATTCAATTACTGTGTCACAACTCCTGGACATTTTGGTAATTTCTGATTTATATATACCTAAATTCTTTCCAAAAATTGTATACAAATATATTTTTTAAAGATTTATTTTATTTATTTGAAAGACAGAGTTACAGAGAGAGAGGTCTTCCACCCACTGGTTCACTCCCCAGATGGCCACAACGGCCGAGGCTGTGCCGATCCAAAGCCAGGAACCAGGAGCTTCTTCCAGGTTTCCCACATGGGTGCAGAGGCCCAAGGACTTGGGCCATCTTCTACTGCTATCTCAGGCCATAGCAGAGAGCTGGATCAGAAGAGGTGCAGTTGGGACTAGCACCAGTGCCCATATGGGATGCCAGCGCTTCAGGCCAGGGCTTTAACCCACTGCCCCACAGCGCCGTCCCCTCTTTCCCAGAATTTAACCTTACAGTGCTGCTGCACTGCATGGAGACTGTTTTTCAGTTTTTCAATTTTTTACTAACAACATTTTAGTTACATTTAAAAAAGAAAAAAAAAAAAAAAACACTTTAAAGGGGCTGGCATTATGGCATTATGGCATAACAGGTTAAGCCACCACCTGTAACTCCAGTATCCCATATAAGCACCAGTTTGAGGACCAGCTGCTCCACTTCCAATCCAGCTTCCTGCTTATGAACCTTGGAAAGCAGCAGAAGATGGCCCAAGTGCTTGAGCCCCTGCTACCTACACAAGAGACCTGGATGAAACCCCTGGCTGCTTGCTTTGGCCTGGCCCAGCCCTGGCCATTGCAGCCATTTAGGGAGTGAACCAGCTGTTGGAAGATCTCTGTGGGTAGATGGGTATATATATATATATATATATATATATATATATATATAACTTTGCCTTTCAAATAAAATAAATAAAATCTTGGAAAAAAATTTAAAAACTTAAAATGTAAAAGTTCACCTATAATGCCTACATCAATACACCTTATTCCTTGTTTTTCTTTTCTTTTCTTTTTAAGATTTATTTATTTGCAAGTCAGAGTTCCACAGAGAGAAGAGAGGCAGAGAGAGAGGTCTTTCATCTGATGGTTCATTCCCCAGTTGGCTTTAACAGCCAGAGCTACGCTGATCCGAAGCTAGGATCCAGGAGCTTCCTCCTGGTCTCCCACGTGGGTGCAGGGGCCCAAGGACTTGGGCCATCCTCTGCTGCTTTCCCAGGCCACAGCAGAGAGCTGGATTGGAAGTGGAGCAGCCAGGACTCGAACTGGCGCCCATATGAGATGCTGGCACTTCAGGCCAGGGCATTAACCTGCTGTGCCACAGTGCTGGTGCGTGTTTTTCTTTATTTTAGTTTAAAAAAAAAAGATATATTGATTAATTTGAAAGAAAAAGGATCTTCCATTCACTCCCCAAGTGGCCACAACAGCTAGGGCTGAGCCAAGCCAAAACCAGGAGCCAAGGACTCCAACTCAAGTTCTTGAGCCATCATCAGTTACTGCTAATGTACACATTAGCAGCAGAGCTAGGACTCAAACCACTGTTCTGCAGGCATCACAAGTAGTTGCTTAACCCACTGGGCCACACTAACCGTTCCTTTAATTTTCTCATTCTGTTATCGCATACCTAACCACTGACCTATTTTTATGGAGCTGTAGTTATGTGCATTCATATAGGTTTGAGGGACAAGATAACATGTTGTTAATTCACATAATTTTTTATATGACCAGATAATGCTGTATTGAATTTACATACCACTGACCAATCAACTATTACTGTATATTGTTCCAACTTTTCATTATTATAGATAATACTACAGTGAATAAATCGCTACATACACTGTTTTCTTTTTTGCTTTTTTTTTTTTTTTTTTTGGACAGGCAGAGTGGATAGTGAGAGAGAGAGACAGAGAGGAAGGTCTTCCTTTTTGCTGTTGGTTCACCCTCCAATGGCCGCTGCGGCCGGTGCATCGCGCTGATCTGAAGGCAGGAGCCAGGTGCTTATCCTGGTCTCCCATGCGGGTGCAGGGCCCAAGGACTTGGGCCATCCTCCACTGCCTTCCCTGGCCACAGCAGAGAGCTGGCCTGGAAGAGGGGCAACCGGGATAGAATCCGGCGCCCCAACCGGGACTAGAACCCGGTGTGCCGGCGCCACAAGGCGGAGGATTAGCCTGTTAAGCCACGGCTCCGGCCATACATACACTGTTTTCTTCTTTTAGATTATATCCAAGGATAGGTCGGTATTTGGGGGTAGAATTCTTGGATCAAAGTTTATGAGTAGCAGACCCACCGAAATATTTTTATTTAGGCTGACTCCACCACACACTGAAGCTTAGGTGTATCGGCTTTGATAATAAATTTAAATTCAGTGCCTTGTTTTTATTTAAACAAAAAGTCATGCCCACTCTGTTTCCCAGACAGGAAATCTTCCTCATTCCTATCGACTCATCAGCGTTGTCAGCCACATTGGCAGCACCTCTTCTTCAGGTAAGCGCACACCACACTCAGTGTTTTGTAAGTGAAGCAGCCAGCATTTCCTCCTCACCGTGTTGTTCTTGGCCTGGTTTTATGAAGTGTAAATTGAATGCACAAGAAAAATTTTGAAACATTTTCTTTGACCACCCTCACTGTGACTTGTGTTAATAGATACTACTGTTTTGATTTTTTTATTCTTAAATGACCTAAAGTCCCCAGAGCGAAATATGTTTATCAGTAAAGCTACCCTGTTATAGTCATATTCCTGCTGTAATTCTCTATGCCTATTTTTTTAAATGGCTTTTTAGAAACATTGTGGATAGGTAGCCATTTCTCTTCTCAAACTTCCTGTACCTAAGAAAACTTCATTATGTTTTTTTAAACCTCTATTTTACAATTTTATTTGTTTCAGGTCATTATATTAGTGATGTGTACGACATTAAGAAGCAGTCATGGTTTACTTACAATGACCTGGAGGTATCTAAAATCCAGGAGGCTGCCGTGCAGAGCGATCGAGATCGGAGTGGCTACATCTTCTTTTATATGCACAAGTAAGAAACTGCTTTATGTCTGAAGTCACTGGCTGAAAATCCCACCCAAATATTTTCTGCTTTCTTTAAGAATAGAGTGTTGCTATCACTTGATTAGTTGACAATTTTTGGTTTTTGTTTTCTTTGCTTAGGGCTCATCTCTTGATATTTCCTTAAAATTCCAGGCTATTTCCCCCTAACTCAGCATTAATTAATCATCACGCAGTAGTATCTAGGTGTGGAGCTTTCAGACCGTTTGTTTTATGATGGAGGCGGTCCTATCATAAACCGTTTTGATCCTTCCATTTTATGTGAATGGGGGAAACTCCATAGTTTTTGGTGTCTTTTTGTTTGTTTCTTGTTTTTTGACAGATGCAGAGAGAGAGAGAGCTCCCATTTGCTGGTTTACTCCCCAGTCGCCTTCAATGACTGGGGTTGGGATAGAGCCGAAGCTGGGAGCCAAAAACTCAATCCAAGTCTCCTGTATGGATGACAGGAACCCACTTAATTTAGCCATCCCTCCTGCCTCCCAGGGTCTGTGTTGGCAGGGAGTTGGAGCCAGAGCTGGGAATGAAACCTAGGTCCTCTGATACGGGATACAAGCGTCTCAACTATAAGGCTAAACACTGGTCCCTGCATAGCATTTTTGTTAAAGCTAACCATTGTCAGTTCTCACCAACCTCAGTCAGCACCCAGGGAGTTAAGATGGTGATCAAACAAGTGAGCTGCATCTTTTTTTTTTTTTTTTTTTTTTCCTTAAGATTGAGTGATTGATTTGAAAGGCAAAGTTAGAGATCCATCCACTGTTCTTTATTGAAATGGCTACAACAGCCAGGGCTGGGCCAGGCTTTAGCCAATAGCCTGGAACTCCAGCTGGGTCTCCTACATAGATGGCAAGTACTTGGGCCATCGTCCAGTGCTTTCCTGTCCATGAACAGGGAGCTAGTTAGGAAGTGGAGCAGCTGGGACTCAAATTGGTGCTCATATGAGATGCTGGTGTCACAGGCCACAGCCTAACCCATTGCTCCACAATATTGGCCCCCAGTTTTTTTTAATAGTTACTTGAAAGAGTGACAAGAGAAAGAAAAAGAGCTCTTAACATTTGTTGATTTACTCCCAATATGGCCACAGCAGCCAGAGGTGGGCCAGGCCAAAACCCGGGTTACTTAGGCCATCATCCTGCCTCCCTAGACACATTCACAAGAAGCTGGGCCAAAAGCGAAGCAGCCCAGACTCAAACTGACTCTGAGCGGGGATGTGAGTGTCCCAAGCAGTGCTTAACCCACTGCACCTCAACATCCTCCCCTCTTTAAAATGTATTCATTTATTTGAAAGGTGAAGTAATAGAGGTGGGAAGAGAAAGACAGCAAGCTGCTAATTTAATGAAATGTAGGTGCCAAATGGGATTCTGTAGGCTTTATTGTTATCTGTTTTCTGTTCCTTTTTCTGTTTGTCCTTTGGTTCTTCTCACTGAATTCCCTTTTTAATTTTTTGTTTGTTTAATTTTAAGGGAAATCTTTGATGAGCTGCTGGAAACAGAAAAGAACTCTCAGGCACTTAGCGTGGAAGCGGGGAAGACGACACGGCAGGCCTCGTGAGGAGCCGCTCCTGGGTGGGCAGCGAGCACTGCAGATTCCCTTCCTGCCGCCCACCCTACCTTTCCTCTGCTTGAGGAGAATTTGGAATTCTGCTTGATGCGGGAGCAACAAATAGCTCAGGGCCAAACCAAAAGATGAAAATTGCAGTTACGTAGAATGCTCCAGGCTAACTGTTTTATGGAAACTTTGGTCTCACATCTGTAGCTGATTATCCTCTTATTCTCCTACAAGAGTGGCACTTCCTTTTGTCTTAGGAATACGTGTTGTAAATATATATGTGTATATATATGTACATACACACACACACACGGAATGAAAGGAGCCTTAAAGAGTTAGGATGAGCAGCCGGAGCGTGCCTGTTCAAATGACTAGCACAGCGGTTTGGAGAAGGAGTGAGGTTGTCAGAGTCTGTTCATCTGGGAGATGTGTGAGGAGGCGCAGATCAGTTGGTGTTGAGCTTTCCTGTTCCTTGAGTAGCTTCACTCAAGGCTGTGACCTTTCATGTGTGTGTCTGATTAGTACAGCTCACCGGAAAGCCAGCTCTCCCTGTTACACTAACGACGGTTTGTTCTCCTTACAAGAGAGGGACATTTGTCGTCTGACTTGAGGAGCTTTTTTTTTTAAAGTTCATGAATTTGTAATGCCTTTGCTATTTACATGCAGTCCTGAGAAATGGATTTGCTGGTGCTTTGGAATGTGTTATGGTCCCACATTTGGTATCCATCATACACTTTGCATCTCCTCTAGGAAGAGTCCTATATTATTTTGATGATGAAGATAGAGTTTTTTATTTTCTAGTGTATCATTCTTCCATGGAACAGGCATTAACCTAAAAGATTGTAACCAAAACTTAAGGTAGAAAATTAGGATTGCTCTAATTAGGACTCCCCAGCAGGTATACTTAGGGGTAAGGCAGAACACTAGCATCTCTCTGTGTCTCAGAGAGCAGTCAAGAGGAGTGTTGTGTCAGAACTAAAATTCTGGACCACTAAAGCAAAAGCCCCGGAGGTGTGAAATCACACACCTGAACTATAAGGATAAAACTTGAGCATTTGCTGCCTGGCTTTGCCCTTAAAGAGGATAAGAATTCAAATGTGATTGGTTTAGGTAATCTGAAGAACTAGCACGGAACCAAGGTGCATAATGCTTTCATCTTACTCTCTAGGTGCTATGAGTTGAGGCTAAGTAGGGTTGCACCGTTAATGCTACATCAGTCACCGAGCTGACATAACTAGCTTGGCAAGCAGCTTCCAAAACCATGAAGAGTGAGTTTGAGACTGGAATTCTGTCCACAGAAGCATCGTGTGAGCTCAGACTGTCATTAGGATGACCAGTTTTGTATAACAAAAGAAAACCTTCATTATTTTCTTTCATGCTTTTATGTAAATGAGATTACTCTTTTGCTCTGAGGTAGAAAGAAAACCACCTCAAGTTTTCAAGGGGAGAAAACATCTTAAAATCAATCATCATAGAAGATGCAATATCTTTCCTGGGAGATTACATTCAACGAGCTCCAGCTGTGCTCTTAGAACTCGGCTGCCTTCTGACATCTCAGCCCCTTATACAGCTTCCATTCTTGAATTGTACATGGCCTCAGCACTGTGGCGGAACCACTGACAAATGCTTTGCCTCGACCAGCCCCCTGCAGATACACTGTGGTTGACATTTTGGAATGATACGGTGGTGGGAAATGCAGGAGTAATTTAGGGCAATGGAAAAAACTAGCTTTACAAATTTTGTTTCATTTCTATCAGGAGCCTCTTTCTTTTGTTTTTCGCTTGAAGAGAACTGATTTTCTCATGAGTGAACGGAGGATGAAATTCTTTAGGTATTACTACTCTTCCCTGTCGTGTTCGCGAATTTTGAGAGGCACTGTCAAAAATGATCGGGAATGCTTTGAAGTGAGGGCTGCGTTAAGACACAGAAAAAACTAGAAACAATGCATCAGCCTGGCTTGCCTCGTGAAGCAGCCTCATTTGCAGTACTTTGATAGCTTGCAGAGATGCACACTTGGCTCAGTAACCTGATTCCGTGTGCTCTTCGTGTCCTGGGCAGGCCTTGTTAGCTGGAAGCAGGTCTGGGGTAGAGGAGTTACCTCGTTGTTCATATGCTTGGCAGTTTGGGACTCTGCTTTTGCTGGTGTCTGTTATCACTGTGGCCTTGTCAGTCTCCCTTCTGCCGTGGCTGCATCAGCTCACCCCTGGACTAAAACGGACAGTGCAGCTGGACTTGATGATGCGGTTTGTTGAGGTTTTTGAGCTGGCTGTATATATTTAAAAATTATAAAAAGATAATATATTATTTTTTGCACAATGTGATCAGTTTGCCCCGAATCAGAGGAAGGGGCGGTTAGCACACTGGGGCCAGGGAGGGACAGACTGCTTCAGTTCCCGGCAGTCTGCACAATCACTAATTAGCCTTCCTATCGAACATACCAAATGTGTGCTTACGTTACTTTAAAGACTTTAAGTTGGAACTTGATAGCAATAAGTTCTGAACACAACCTTTTGCTCTCAGTTGGAATTTTTTGGAAAGGAAAAATAAACTAAATTCAAACTTGTTGGCAAATTGCATGTGGCTAAATGCTGTTTTCCCTTTAGTAGCCATGATTATAACTCATAAATTGTGTCTCAACAGAATAGAATAAGAAGCAAGTCCATGAATTGGTCTTCTATTGTGACGCCAACCCCTGTTTACTTGCTGTGGTCTGTTCATTCCAGGCCTTGCTTAAGTGGCTCAGTAACAAATATAACAAATAGAAATTGTTTACATTTTGAGACATGCACAGTGGTACAGATAAGTTAACTCGGAAAGCAAATACTAGACTACGCATGTCCTCATGTTTCTCTAGTGTTAAATTCTTCCAAAAGAGAGGCTGTAAGATTTCAAACCTAACAAGGTGACCCATGAAAGCACCCTTCCTTACCGCACTACTGTGATGGAACTGCGTGTGGATAGTCACACATCCAGTTGTGTAATGAAGATGACCTGCAAACACCCGAACTAAAGAGAGGTAGATAGTTTGTAAACTGGTTTGTGACCTACTGGAAAGGTCCTATCACAAGAACAACAGAAACACCCTCTCCCCCTTTCTTCTCTGTCTTCTAAAATGACTGCAGTGGATGCTCGTAATTATTTAGCCTTTTGTGGGCTTTTTGGATTTTTGTTGTCCCCTGTTTGATATAATTGACCCTCCAAGGCGGACTTCCCTTGTAAGTCAGGGAAGCAGCTAAATCTCCAGCTGCACACGGCCCTCGCACACACAAGGAGAGCACTAGGAGAACCAGCGCCCGGTAGCAGCTGCAGCTGCATCAAGCTGTCCCCGCAAAGCAGAGGAGCCCTTTTCCTTCCCGTCGTGCTTCACACTGCAGACGTGTGCAAGACTAAACAGACTTCTGCCCTCAGACATCTTTCTAATGCATTAAGAATCCAGGTTGGGTTTTTTTTTTTTTTTATGTGTCTTATTAACATCTGAAAAAAAATGTGTGTGTTATTGGAAAACCATAGCTTTTTAGGCCTTGACCGTTGAGTGACAGTTTTGTTGCTGTGTCTCACCGCAGTCACGGACGCCCTGTGGCATGCCTGATTACTACTGCACTTTAGGCAGTCTCTTTCGTTGTAGCCTTTGTACCCAGTTAGTAGATTGTTTCCTTTCCATGGGTGCTGTGTGTCTGAGGTTTTCAAGTTTTTAATGGGAGGTATGGCAGTCTGCATATGAGCATTTGATTTTAGTAACAGACTTTTCTTAATGTTTGAATTACAGGTGCATCCACTGCATAAGAACACAGAGTGGCATAAGGGTCTGGGTTAGGATCTAAGTGTGTTGGGTCAAATACCACAGCAAAGAAGGGGTCCATTTGGAAAACAGTAGGCCTGTGAGTGAGACGTCTTGTGGGTGTGCACACCTCTGTCCCCGGGTTTCCCTCCCTCACTTCTCTGGCCCGCTATGTTTTCTTTGTGCTTAGAGAGAGAGACAAAAGTGAGGTGAGGCTCCTACAGTTTGCCTAATAGAGCCGTGAGCAGGTTTGCTGGCAGCTTGGGCCACACGATGTGAGGTGATCCCTTCTGTGTTCAGAGTGGACTTCTGACTCCAGTTCTTTCTGTTCTGTGAGGAGCGGCGCTTTATCTGTGTTTTAGCAGAACTGTTCCTCTGATCCTTTACAGTTTTCCCTGTTTTTGTTTCCTTTTTAAATTATGCAGAGAGTTTTTGTGTGTGAAATTAAAGCCTTTATTAACCTGTTCGCGCGGCTGTCATTTCTGAGGACACACTCCTGCAGACACTCCGCAGCCCGCTGTGAAGCTGTGGCCACCTGCACTTGATGCAGCACTCTGACTCCTCAGAGGAAACGAACTTCAGACCGGGGTTTGGCTGAAGTCACCACCGAGTGCCTGGTTGTCAGCTGAGGAGCCTGTGGAAGCTTTCCAGGGGCTTCGGGATGACCCGTGGTAAGCCCAGCAGTGGCCTTAGCTCTTCCTCTGCGGTCCTGTGCAGAGCACCAGGAGGGGGCAGGAGTAACAGTGGCGGGGCGGCGCCTGCCTGCCTGTAGGCCTCCAGCCTCCGCCCAGGGGCTGTGTTGTGCTCTGGCTACAGTGAGCTGGTGAGCATTGTGAAACCCAAGAGAGCAGTCTCCTAGCCCATTTAACTGTCCTTCAAAGAAGGGGTCCTCCTCGTTCACTGACCACCCGAGCAAGGCAGTAAAGGTGTATGGGAGAAGGAGAAGCCGTTATCCTGGAAAAAATAAATTGCAAGCTGCTTCTGCCCGTCTGCCGTGGATAACAATGAATCATGATGGAGAAGCAGCTAGAGCGGGGCCTCCAAACTCTGATGGTGCGTGGAGTGTTCGCTTGTCTAGGAAGGGAACGCCCTGCACTGGATGGTCACAGCGATGCAACACCCCAGGATAGAAACAGCACCTTCACAGCCACCGCTGGACCACAGGCTCCCTGCAGACCCGGCGTCTTTCTAAAGGAATGTGTCGATTACTAAGCAAAAATGCCATTGCAAGCCTGCTGCTCACAGGTACAATTTAAAACTTCACTTCAACCGGCAAAGGACTAATCCCAGTAATAAAGGCAAGGAACCCCTAAAAGCAAGGTAGGGCACTGCTTTCCAACCCCAATTCTGCTTCTCAGAACAGTCCTCTCTCTTTCTTGAGGTTCTGTTGCTTCCATCGAGGCAGGGCGGAGAAGGCAGCCGGAGTCATCCCCAAGGCCTTGGTGAAATCTTCAACAGACAGGTGCTCCTAGGAGATGAGAGAGAGAGGGCAAAGGTCACTCTGCTCCCTAGAGGCCGCTCTGGCTCTGCTGAGTCGGGCATGTGGCATAAGCAGCCAGGAAGACCAGGCAAGCAGCGATCAGGGCCAGGAGAGGGCTGGGAGGAGGGAGCGGATGTGGGCTTCCTGCGTTTGGAACATAAACAGGTAGTAAACTGGTAAGTTGAACTCCTTTTCTTTCTACCAGGGTCAGATTCACACAAGCCTGAAATGAGAACTGAGGTGTTTGACCCCTCGGTTAAGGAGTTGCTTTCTCTTTCCAGCCCTTCGTTTTCCCCTCTGTAAGATGAGAAAAAAATCTAAAGGCCAATTTTTGTTTACTTTTAGGAAGGGGAAAATATTAACATATGAACAGGTACTGAAAACAAGCTGTCCCATTCATCTGCCTTTGCTTAAACAGTGACCCCATGCCCGACCCACAGAATAAGCAGACAAACTCCTGGAAGGACGTCTGCCCAGGTCTGGAGATTGCAGATTCTGTTGCTGTCACAGGAGACGCTGCGCTTCTAGCAGAAGCCCGGCATCCTCAGGAGCAGCCTCCTGGGCCCTTCATTGCTTTGGACCAAGTCAGACGGCGGCTAGGGAAGTAGGGCCGCCGGTGGACACACACAGCAGCGAGGTAACACATGCAGCGCTGTGCGCTTAGACAGACACATGCAAGCGGGAATAGTCGGCTCTCCGTACCCATGGGCTCAGCCAACCGTGGGTCAGCATTTTTTTTAATTGCCTCTGCTGAACACACAGACTTTTCCCTAGAGTACGAAAGACGCATGCCGTGCTGAAGTGTCTGGGTTCAGTACTCCGTTCCAGCCGCCCTTAAC
The DNA here is from genome assembly GCF_033115175.1 of Lepus europaeus. NCBI lineage: Eukaryota > Metazoa > Chordata > Mammalia > Lagomorpha > Leporidae > Lepus > Lepus europaeus. The sequence continues at coordinate 162,880,119 of NC_084827.1, read as the reverse complement.
ACAGACCCTGGGAGGCGGCAGGTGATGGCTCAAGTGCTTGGGTTCCTGCTCCCCACATGCTAGGCTAAGTCACTGCTTAGGACACTTGCATCCCTGTCAGCACCAGTTCTGCTCTACTTCCAGTCCGGCCTTCCTGCTAATGTACCCAGAGAGGCTGCAAGGGATGGCTCGAGTGCTTGGGACCCCTGTCACCCCCATGGGAGATCAAGATGGAGTCCCAGGCCTCAGCCTGCCCAGCCCTGGTTGTTGGAGGCATCTGGGGAGTGAACCAGTGGAGAGAGTGTTCTCACATACTCTCTCCCTCTCTGTCTCTCTCAATCTAGCTTTCAAATAGATGAAAACAAACATTTCTTCAAAGGCTTTCACTTTTTAAAAAATTATAGCAGCTATATACATACTGTTAACATTGTATTGGTATTATAAGTAATCGAGAGATGATTTGAAGTATACAGGTGGGGCTGGCGCTGTGATGTAGCAGATAAAGCCGCTGCCTGTGGTGCCAACATCTGTATGGGCGCCGGTTCAAGACCTGGCTGCCCCACTTCCAATCCAGCTCTCTGCTGTGGCCTGGGAAAGCAGTAGAAGATGGTCCAAGTCCTTGGGCCCCTGTACCTGCAAGGGAGACCTGGAAAAAGCTCCTGGCTCCCTGTCTCTAACTCTGTCTTTCAAATAAATACAGTAAATCTTAAATAAATCTTTAAAAAACAAATCTGTGGTTTTCAGCCATTTGGGTTTCAAATTTTCCAAAAAAAAAAAAAAAATTGTACAGGAGACAAGGCTGGTGCTGTGGCGTAGTGAGTAAAGCCACAGCCTACAATGCCAGCATCTAACATGGGTGCCGGTTCAAGTCCTGCCTACTCCACTTCCAATCCAGCTCTCTGCCATGGCCTGAGAAAGCCATGGGCCCCTGCATCCACATCGAAGGTCTGGAAGAAGCTCCTGGCTTCAGGTTGGCACAGCTCCGGCCGTTGTGGCCATTTGAGGAGTGAACCAGCGGATGGAAGACTCTCCCCGCCTCTGCCTCTCTGTAACTCTGCCTTTCAAATAAATGAATAACTCTTTAAAAATAATAATAACAGTAATAAAGTATACAGAAGAGTATGCATAGGTTCTGTGCAATACTACTTTTTATATAAGGGACTTTGGTGCTTTCAGATTTTTATGTTTTTTTATGAGTCCTGGAATCAATTCCCGAAAGATACCAAGGAAGAACTGTATTTTCTCTTAAAAAATTTTTTTTAGAGAGAAACAAGAGAAAGTTTCCATCTGCTGGTTCACTTCCTGAATGCCCCCAACAGCTGGGGCTGGGCCAGGCCAAAGCCAGGAGCCCAGAACTCAGTTCAGGTCGCCCATGGTGGCAGGGACCCAAGAGTTCAAGGCCTCACAGCTGCCTCCCAGGGTGTGCGTTAGCAGAAAGCTGGTGTGAGTGGAGGCTGCACGTGAACCGAAGCTCTCCCGTTCTGGGAGGCAGACATCCCAAGCAACATCTTCCAATGCCTGCCCCTCCGTTCCTGTTCTCACATGATGAAGTCAAAGCTCACAGCAGTTAGGCCATCTGGTCCCCACACAAGTTCCCCTGCAGCACACCATGAAGGCCTCTTGACATCTTTGCCTCCCAGACCTGCGAGTGTAGGGTTTAGCTCACAGCTGAGTGCATTTCACCATTTCAAAGAGCTTCGTCCCTCTTGGCTTGCAGGTCTGTTCCTGGTTAGGAGGTAACATGTTAAACCTCATCAGTCTTCCATCCCACTGTGGAAATACCAGCTGGATGATTCTGTGAGAGCAGGCTCTCCCAGAGATGGGAGGGTAGCGCAGAAGATACAACTTGGTTGGGGAGGGGGGGGGGATTCTAAGAGAAGTTAGAAAGGGCAAACAGCAAGTTCAGAATCCTGTTTTGCCTAGCTGTTGTGAGTAGGAGCGAAAGACTGTGGCTTCTCCTGTGAATGACTAGGAGATAAGATAGCACAATTCCACCTTTTAGTAGCCTTGGGAGTCACTGGGAGTCCCTGCCTTTAGGCTCTGAGTGTCTTTGATAAGATTAGGGACTTGACAGAAAGACCTTTGTTCCCAATCTGAGATGATAAGATAGTAATGCTGCCTAAGGCCAGCCCAGTGCCCTCAAGGCACGTGCAAGAACCCCAAATCCCAATTGCTGTGACACAGCCTCTCCCAGCCTGCACCTCTGCTCCCCAGGCACCAGGAGGCTGAACCCAGTGGGTTTCCTTTACACCATGGGCTGCTCAGCTAAGGTGGACCCGCCCTGGGCAGGCCCCATTGTACTGACTCCGCACACAGCCCTGAACTGAGCGACTTCTTGGGAGACACTTGTAGGTGGACTTCAGATCGGATAGGTGTGCTGGCCCAGGTCTCTAACCTGGCACATCAGCCTCCCACCCGGGGGCCATTCTCTCTTGAAGGCTTCTGGGAACTAGATGCTGGGAGCCTTCCCCACCCCCAGGCAGGGCAATGGAGCGCCCTGTTTCCAGACCAGAGAGTAAATACTAATGGCTTGGACATCATGGGGTGGGGAAAAGGTGCTGTCCCCCAATTCTGTCTGTAGCACCATCCCCCCTCCCAGGTTTCTTACAGCTGTGGCTGCTGCGTCCCAAGCCCCTCTACAGGCGGCTCCTAGGCACCCTGTCCAGCACAACCTAGACCAGCTCCTCGGCTTTGTCAGCACTGCTGGACTCTGACCCCTCTGCCCATCCCAGTGGACTTGTATCTTTCCATTGGCCCTGCTCTTGAACCTGGCGGTCCTGCCAGCTGATTACCAGCCTCACCCATGCCCACATCCGCCTCTCTGGTTTACTCATCCGTGCCCAAACACTTAGATTACCTTCTTGCTGCTGCCACGGCCAGACCCCCGCCCCCGCGCCGCCCCACTCTCACTGACTCACTTCTGAGACTGCAGCCAGGGAGGCTGAAGACCTCTCCCTGCTGCCTCGTGGCACGGAGCTCCCAGCTCCCCCCAGAATGCGCGCTGCCTCCATGACAGGAAGGCCTTTAGGTGCTTCTGTCATAAGGGCGTTGTCTTGATGCCGTCTGCTCCACTTGACACTAGCAAGCTGAAAAGTCAGCCTGCTGCCACTCCCCTGGTTCCGTAGCATCGTGTGCCCCCAGCCTCTAGAAAAGACCTCCTCACGCCGCCCGAGATGACGGCCTGGCTCTGGCTCTGGCTTCGCAGCTCGCCAGCTGCAGAGTGCTAGCTAAGTCACCTGTCTCCGGACCCCAGCTTTCTCAGGCGAAGCTGAGGTCAGTGTCACGGTGAGGGCACAGCCTTCTGGCCTCCTCATAGATGGGAGGACCCAGGAGAGGGGACGCCATTTTCCCCTCGCATAGCCTTGATACAGCGGTGACCATGGATTGTTGACTGTGCTCTCTACATGTTTCTCTAAGCCATCTCCTCACCTCCTTGGCCACCCCTGTTCTAGGGCCCCAGGTCCCCCAGCCTGGCAGCAGCGATGCTGTCCTCAAGGGGCTCCTCGGGCTGCTTGGCCACTCTGCCTTAAGCAGTTAGAGTGACCTGTGGAAATATAACCCTGCAGGCCGGAGCTGCCACATGGTGGGTTAAGCCATGAGCGCTGCTTACAGTCCCGGCTGCTCCTCTTCTGATCCAGCTCCCTGCCAATGTGCCTGGGAAGCAGCAGAAGATGGCCCAAGTGCTTGGGGCTCTGCCACCCGTGTGGGAGACCTGGATAGAGTTCCAGGTCCTGCTTCGGCCTGGCCCAGCCCTAATTGTTGCAGCCATTTGGGGAGTAAACCAGCAGATGGAAGATCACTGCCTCTCCCTCTCTGCGACTCTGCCTTTCAAATAAATAAATACAACTTTGAAAAAGAGAGCGGGGGGGAGGGAGGAAGAAACGCACATATGGGCCAGGCACATGGCACAGTGGTTACATCTCAGAGCCAAGTGCCTAATTCAGGCCCCAGCTCCACTTCTGGTCCAGCTCCCTGCTAATGCCTACGCTGGAGGGTAGCACATGGTGTCTCAAGAACTTGGGTCCCTGCTACCCACGTGGGGCACCCAGATGGAGTTCTGGTCTCTGTTTTGGGTCTGGCTCTTGTGGGCATTCGGGGAGTAAAGCTCGCTCACTCGCTCTCACTCTCACTCTGCCTTTCAAATAAATAAAACCCAAACAGACAAGCGGATCTGTCACTGCTTCAGTTCTAATGGTGTCCCTTGCTCTTATGGGCAGCCAAGATGGTCCTTAACATGGGGGAGAGGGCACTGCCCCCTCGCCACCCCTCCACAGGGCCTCTGACACACGCACTTCTGCCCTGGCATGCCTGTCCCTTGTCCCCGATGCGCCCCTGTCACTCGCTTTGCTTCAGTAATCCCTGTTCACCTGTCAGGAGGAGATCTCTGTGATAGTCTCCACGGCACCTGGACTTCACCTTGGGGCCCTCATCATCCCTGAGATTAGACGTGGGAGTAACTGGGCTTCTCTGATCTCTCTCCCGACAGACAGCAGCTGGCAGGAGGGCAAGCCCAGGTCTGTCTTGTTCACCACCGTGGGACACAATCTGGGGTCAGGTAGGCTGTGCACGTCTTTGTCCCCCCTGGTGGAGGCTGACCCACCTCCTTCCGGCTGGGGTCCACCCCGTCAGGGAGGTCTTCCGCAGGCTTGTTCACCAGCTGCTCCAGGGGGAAGATGGGCAGAGGCCCGGAACTAAGGCTGGTGTAGGCGTTGAACACGTCCACGCTGGGGTTTGTGACCTCCTGGGAAGCACACAGAGACCCCTGGTTATTATTCAGCAGGTGCATGGCCACCCCCCTGGCTGCCTTCCTCTCAGAAGCCAACGTGGATTCCAGAACCCATTCTATTCCACCATGCACACGACCCAGGAACTTCCACAACGGTTTGAATCCAACCCAAGATGACCTGTTCTGCTCAATGACTTAGTAACTGCCCCATGGCTTCCCCGGAGTTTGAGATCTACTCTGGGAATTTATGACCCTCTTTCTCTTATCTGTTGTGAGACTGTCATCCATAAATTCACTTAGCCTGAACTTATCTGTTTTAGCTACGCACTGCTAGTCACCAGGAGGGTTTACTGAGTGCCACAGGGTTCTCACCCAGTGGGTGGAGGACCCCTGTGTGTCATCCTTTGATTACCCCAATGAGCTGGGGAACTCGCTCCCAAGCTGAGTGCATTTCTGCAGAGTTGGCTCTGTCCTGTGTCCCCTGTGGCCTGTGAACCTCTCGAAGGAAGGTTTTCCTCTCGTATCCCCGTGCCCCAGGCCTACTGGCTAAATACATTGCCAGTGACTAACTGAGAGGTCAAATTCCACCTGGAGAGGGGACCCCAAGAATGACAGACGGTAGAGAAATCACTTCTCAACCTGCAGTCCATGGACTGACTGCATCGAGCCTCATTTAAAACACAGGTTCCTAGGAGCCAACCCCCAGTCTTTGGGAGCAGGGCCTTGGACTCTGCCTTTTAACAGACTCCTCTCCTCCCCGCTCCCCGGCCCCCATCATCCATACACCCTGCATAACCCAGCTTAGGGACCGTTTCAGCCAGGAAATGGAGGACACAAAATTCCTAGAGGCCTTGGAGTTAAGCAGCAGGAAGAACTTCCAGGGGCAGTCGGGGGAGGGGAAGGAGAGCTCAGGACCCCTGTGTCTTCTCTGGACGGGCCCCAACCCCCCCCCACTGGCCACTGCAAGGCCGCCACACTCACAGTAGAGATCTCATTCCAGTCCCCAGAGTAGCCGATCTCCGCCTTCAGGTCCTCATAGGATTTGGCGTTCTGCGCAAAAGGGAAAGAACAGACCAGATTGTCAGCACAGCGGCCGGTGTGGGGCCTGGGGGTGAGTGGGAGAGGAGGCTGGAGGGGCAGATGATGGTGGTGGGGACCAATCTGCGTCCCCGCGTGGCGGGACACGGGGAGGAGAGGGACGCGATCCTCTCTCACCGCAGAGGCCAGCGCCAGCAGTGCAGGCCGCCCTGGAGCCCTGGCCCAGAGGAGTGGAGGAAGCATGCTCCCGGCACATCGGGCTCACAGAGCTGTGTTGGAACGAACGCGGCTGAGAGAGAAGCCAGAGCACCCGGCCGCGGAGGGAATGGCTGGCAGAGCTGTGGACACGGCCTTCGCCAACATCCGCCATCCAGATTTGATGCCATCCTCAAAAAGGAAACTCAGCCCACCGAGCACGGGATTGGAAGACAGCAAAACCGAGGAAATGCAGCTCGTGCTCTCCCTAAGCTCTGCTGGGCCGACTCGGCACCTGCAGCCGGCAGGCCAGGTCCCGCCTACCTGGGGCCTCCCTGCCGAGGACCTACCCTCCGCGTCCATGGGTCAGGACCACACGCGTGGCGGATTGTGCTCGGAATTCAGTGCCACGCTGTCATTGGTCCTTCAGAACCGACAAGCTTTTGTGGGCACCGTCTGGAAGCTGCTGCCCTAATGTGAAAATGTCCTCACCTCGAGTGGGCTGGTTTGGGAGGTGCTGGCCCCGTGTGGCCATTGAGCATTGAAACCACGGCTAGTGAGGAAGTCAAGCTTGAAATCTGCTTAATTTTAATTAGATTGAAATAGTACCGCTCTTCCCACTAAAATCCACCAGCCCGGGGCTAAGTACGGCACACAAAGACCCTGGAGTTAGCGCTGGCTTTGAGAGACCCCCATCCTGGGGGTGGGCACGGGGGCTCTGAATGCTCTTGGTGCGGCCTCCGTGTTGGTGGAAAGCCCCCGCCACCCCCTGCACAAATCATCAGGTCACGTGTCCCACAGGTACAGCAAGGCCCTCCCACCGGAGCAGGCTGTGCTACTCACAGTCCACTTGAAGGGGTCCCACGCCAGGAACCAGCCCGTGAAGGTGGGGGGCTCGTGGCCCTGCTTCACCACGATGATGGGGGTCTCGGGGTCGCGGCCGCTGGGGTGGGTCTTGAGGTACTCCTGTGCGGTGACGGCTGCCGCCCTCTTCTCCTCCTCATTGGCGTGCTTCCCAAGCCAGAAGAAGACCTGGCGGGCAGCCAGGGCACGCTCAGTGCTTCCTGTCCACGCCGGCCCGCGGAGCTCTGCCGCAGGTCGTCCAGGCTGCCCGGCGGCGGTGAGCCCCCGCCCTGCCACTGCCCAGCCAAATGGCCTTGACTTTGCACGTGGGAAAAGAGGAGGCTGGACAGATGCCCGCCACTTGGACACGCTGCAAATGTGCGACTCCCAGCCTCTCTCAAGCCAAGATTCTCAAAAGCTCTCCTGCTGCACGGGAAATAGCTGGGGCTTTGGGAGGGAGGAGTGCAGCCTGCCCAGTGGCCCTGTGAGTGGGTTCCTCCCCACCTCCCATCGCCCCCCTAGGCTCCTGGGAGTCAGGAGGCCATTCCCAGGGAGAAGCTGAGAAGACACTCGTACGTGCCCACCCACCCACAAAGCCACTTCTCAGCCCACCTCCCCCCGGAGGGTGGGGGAGGGGCAGGTCCCGGGCCCTGGGTCCCACCTGGTCCCAGGCGTCCAGCAGGAACACATCTTCCTCTTCCAGGTCGTCCTGAGTGAAGTCGGGGATCTCCGTGGCCAGGAAGCGCCCGGTCTGGTTGGAGCATTCGAAGAGCCGGGGGGTGATGACCAGGTTTTCCTCCTGCAGTCTGCAGAATGGAGAGGAGACCATGTGGGCACGGGGAGGGGAGGCCACAGGACTCAGGGATGAGGCCAGTGCTGTGGCATACAGGTTAAGCCACCGCCTGAAGCACCAGCATCCCACATAGGTGCTGGCTCAAGTCCTGGCTGCTCCACTTCCAATCCAGCTCCCAGCTAATGCACCTGGGAAAGCAGCAGAAGATGGCCCAAGTGCTTGGGCCCCTGTACCCATGTGGGAGACCCAGGTGAAGCTCCTGGCTTCTGGCTTTGGTCTGGCCCAGCCCTGGCTGCTGCAGCCAATTGGGGAGTGAAGATGTAGAGGGAAGATATATATATATATATCTCTCTCTCTCTCTCAATCTCTCTCTCTCCTCTCTCTGCCTCTCCCTCTCTGTAACTCTACCTTTGAAATAAATAAATATAGGAGGAAGAGGGGGAGGGGGAAGGTAGAGAAGGAGGAGGAGAAGAAACAGCAAAACAAGCATGAATTTCTTATTTAAAAAATTTAAAAATAAAAACTTCAGGACTGTAACAGGGAAGGGTGCCTCCTCGCAAAACGCCCTAACTTTGGGGCTGGCGCCGGCCAGCACCACTGGCATCCCATATGGATAGAAGACCTCTTTTTTCTTTTTTAAGATTAATTTATTTGAAAGGCAGAGAGTTAGAGAGAAGCACCAGCAGAGAGATTGAGAGAGAAGTCTTCCATCCACTGGTTATTCACTCCCCAAATGGCTGCATCTGAGCTCCCAAGCTGCGCCAATCCGAAGCCAGGAGCCAGGAGCTTCCTCCAGGTCTCCCACACGGATGCAGGGGCCCAAGCACTTGGGCCATATTCCACTGCTTTCCCAGGCCACAGCAGAGAGCTGGATCAGAAGAGGAGCAGCAGGGACTCGAACCAGCGCTCATATGGGATTGCCGGCACTACAGGTGGTGGCTTTAACTGCTGTGCCACAGCACCGACCCTGGAAGGCCTCTCTCTCTGTTTCTACCTCTCTCTGCAATGCTGCCTTTCAAACAAATAAAATATATATATATATATATATATATATATATATTTTTTTTTTTTGACAGGCAGAGTGGATAGTGAGAGAGAGACAGAGAGAAAGGTCTTCCTTTTTGCCATTGGTTCAGCTGCGGCTGGTGCATCTCACTGATCCGAAGCCAGGAGCCAGGCGCTTCTCCTGGTCTCCCATGTGGGTGCAGGGCCCAAGGACTTGGGCCATCCTCCACTGCCTTCCCGGGCCATAGCAGAGAGCTGGCCTGGAAGAGGGGCAACGGGGTGCAGACATTCTTTAGAAAAAAACTCCTGGGGGCCGGCACTGTGGCGCAGTGGATTAAAGCTCCAGTCTGCAACGCCCGCATCCTATATGGGCACTGGTTCGAGTCCCGGCTGCTCCTCTTCCAATCCAGCTCCCTGCTGGTGGCCTAGGAAGGCAGCAGAGGGCAACCCAGCTCCTTGGGCCCCTGCACCCATGTGGGAGACCCAGAGAAAGCTCGTGGCTCCTGGTTTCAGATCAGCTCAGCTCTGGCCATTGTGGCCATATGAGAAGTGAACCAGCGGATAGAAGATCTCTTCCTCTCTCTGTCCCTCCCTCTCTCTCTGTCCCTCCCTCTCTCTCTAACTCTTTCAAATAAATAGAAATAAACCTTTAAAAAAGAAAAAGCAAACGCTTCTGGAAGCGGGCGTGCCAAGGTGAGTGGCACACACACCAAGAGGTTCCCAGGACCAGGGCTGCCTCTTGTCGGTCTCACAGTCCTGGGGGCCCGACACACAGTCCTCAGTGCACGCCTGACTCTGGGTAGGGGGCAGGGGCAAGGGAGACGCTGGGAGGCGCCGGTGGCAGAGGGACCCGAGACTCACCTCTTGGTGTTGGCGTAGGGGGCCTTCCCACCCAGAGCCATCCAGAAGTTGGCCGGCTCCTGCCCTTCTACCACCACCTGCTTCTCCGTCCGGGCAATGGTGTCAGCAACCATCTTGGCCATCTCCCGCTCGTCCCCGCTACAGCCCTGGGGAAAAAGGGCCGTGGGGGGTGGGTAAGCTGAGCTGGGCATGACAAGGGGGTCTGCATGCCCGCCCCCTTTGTGGGTGAGCGAAAGACTCCAATGGGCTCCAAGCCTGTTACAGAGGTGAGAGAAGAGGCAGTGACAGACACGGGGCAGGCATGGGGTGCCCATGAGACAGACCGACAGACCAGGACAGACGGAGGCAATCAGAACAAGCACGAGACGGATCTGGACCCGGAGACTGAGAATCCGAGGGTGGTCTGAGGTGGGAGGGACATGGGACAGCTCCCACCCTGGCCGAGTCTGCGCGGGGCCCGTGCACACACCTTCCCACACCACAGGTAGCAGCAGGACGGGGTCTTAAGGATGAAGACGTCGTTGGAGTTGAGGGACGTGGCCCGGGCCGGCACCTCGAAGGCTTTGGTGTTGTTAATGCCTGTGCCCCGGACCTGGAACAGCCGCGTGGTTGTTGCAGGGTCCAGGCTGTTGTTGTCTCGGGAGCTGCCTCCCTGTGGAGGTGGGGAGAGGACAGGGGGGGACTTAGTGAACAAGACAGTGGGCAGTGGAGGGGCGTGGGGAGAAGCAGAGAGGGGGAGATGTACACCACCCGCTACTCTTTTTTTTTTTTTTTAATTTTTTTTTGACAGGCAGAGTGGATAGTGAGAGAGACAGAGAGAAAGGTCTTCCTTTTTGCCGTTGGTTCACCCTCCAATGGCCGCTGCGGCCGGCACATCGAGCTGATCCAAAGCCAGGAGCCAGGTGCTTCTCCTGGTCTCCCATGCGGTGCAGGGCCCAAGCACTTGGGCCATCCTCCACTGCCTTCCCGGGCTAAAGCAGAGAGCTGGCCTGGAAGAGGGGCAACCGGGATAGAATCCGGCGGCCCGACCGGGACTAGAACCCCGTGTGCTGGCGCCGGAGGATTAGCCTGTTGAGCCACGGCGCCGGCCCACCCGCTACTCTTTGCAGAGCAGAGATCAGATCGGATCGCTCCTGCACTCAACGACCTCCGGTGACAGCCCCGGCTGGGCCACTGAAAAGACCCAGCCAGCGAAGACCCACGCTGCCTCTGCAGATGCACCCACCGCCCCCTCCCAGCCTGCCCGGGGAGCGTGGGCCAGCCTCTCTCTGTTCCCCACGGGGGCTTCCCCGGGTTCTGGTCCCCGCCGTGCCGCTGGGTGGCGTGCTCTCCTGCTGCTGCTGAGCTCTTCAGCTCTGACCCAGGCAGCGCGGCCTCCTCCAAACCCTCTGCACGCTGCCCGCTGTGCCTGTTCCCGGATTACTGCATGCACGCGCCCCCTGGAGCTCGACATTTACTCCAGCGACGGAACCACACAGGGCTTCCTGGTGTCAGCTCCCTGCTCAGGCACCATGACAAGCCTCCCTGCAAGCCGGCAAGTGGTGCTCGCACGCCTTGCCCCGGCCCCGGACTCCGTATTCCTGGGGCTGCATCCACAGACTCAACCAACCAGGGCTCAGGAATATCGCAGGGGCGGGCATTTAGCCTGGCAGTCCAGGCACAATCCGCACCACAGTGACTTCATTCTGTCCCAGCTCTGACTCCCGATCCCAGCTTCTTGCTAATGCGACCCTGGGAGGTAGCAGCGATGGCTTGGGTAACTGGGTTCCTGCCCACGCGGGAGACCTGGCTGGCATTCCCATCTCCCAGCTTCAGCCTGGCCCAGCCCCGGTCACTGTCGGCATTGGAGAAGACAAGCAGATGGAAACTCTCTCATTCTCATTCTCCCTCTCTCTCTCCCTCTCCCTCTCTGTAACTCAGCCATTCAAATAAATAAATCTTTAAAAAAAAAAAAATGCCGAAGGCTACGCACAGGTTCCATAGAAGTCCTGCACTGGTTCATACAAAGGGACCTGAGCATCCCTATTGTGGTACCTGTGGGAGGTACCAGAACCAGTTCTCCAGGGAGACTGAGGTTCTCCATGAAGAGGTTCTTGCTTCACTGAGCACATGGGATGTCTACTGCGCTGTGTGGGAAGGCACCGACAGTCTTGACAGGTACACCATCTAGGCAAATCTAGCCAAAAGCATTGTTTTCTTGCAGAGGATTCAAGGTGCGGAGCTGCGGAGGGCAGGCTGTCCTCCCAGGTGAAGGCGCTTGTTATTGCGGAAGAAACGCCGCCGTGGTCTCTCTCACCAGCTGCAGGCGCCTTCAGGGATGCCCCTCCTCCATGAAGAACGGGCTTCACCCAAGCCCCACCCGCTCTTCCCATCCCCCAGCCGCACCTGGTAGACCACCATGCGTCCCTTGAAGATGGACATGAGGTGGGGCGGCTCCTTGCCCATCGAGACCCGGATCTGGACCGGCTCGTCGTTGTACTTCTGGTCCAGGATCACAGCTTGATAGGCTGAAGCCGCGATTTCATCCTGGCTGGCCTGGTTGCCCTGGGGATGAGCAGGTGCGAAGTGGTGAGAGGGGACGAGCCGTCGGCCTCACCACATCCATCCCCAACTCTGACCTGACGCCAGACCCAGCCCCCAGCCCAGACACAGCCAGAAGCCCAACGGGACCCACACCTCCATTCTGAGCCCAGCCCCAGGCGAAGCCCAACCCCGTGCTTACTCTCCTCCCCCAGGAGACGCCGTGGGCACCAGAGCCTCCTCTCCCAGCACCCAAGTCTCTCCCTGCCCCTCACATCTGGACCCCAGCAGAGCAGGTGCAGGGAATGCACAATTGGAAGCAAGACTCAGAGAACCTAAAGGAAAGGCGCTCATGGGGCCTCACAGCCCACGCTGTCCCCAGGCGGACCGCGCCAGCTCAGGAGGGGGTGAGCCCCCCATCACCAGGAGTAACCAACCCAGTGGGGAGGGGCAGGGCCTGACCTGCCAGATGTAGAGCAGGTAGTGCTTCTTCTCGCCGATCAGGTAGGTATAGAGCAGCAGGTAGCAGTCACCCCCGAAGAAGTGGCCCAGCCACCTGGACTCCACAGGCACCAGCTCCAGGTTCTCAATGCGCCACACCTGGGGCCAGGATCAGGCCAGCGTGAGGTCCGGAATGGGTTCCTCCACCCCCGCTCCAGCCAGCAGGGCCTCACCCTGCCCACGTTACCTCCACATCCCCACTCCCGTCATCCACCATCTTCTGCTGGGCAGCCACCTGAGGCTGGACGTGCATGGACGTGGCGTCGAACTTCACCTGCTCCACCTTAGCTGGGGGCAGGGGTGGGGGAGCATAACACCAGCTGTCACCAGCTGAGGTCCCCCTGGTTCTCACGACAGCCCTGAGTGCTGGCTACAATTCTTAGACCCATTTGACAGTTGAGAAAACTGAGGCTTACCCAAGCCCACACAGATAGTAGCAGAGCCAAACTACAGAACCACATCTCCCTGCCCCTAGGACTCCTGCTTCATCCATGTCTCCCAGAGAAGCCAGAAGAGGGACAGGTGCAAGGCTTAGCTTGACCCTACCCAGACCCCTGCAGCACTGGGCGGCAGCGCTGACCTTGTCTCCCAGCTGAACAGGGAGCGCTGCAATGACACGGGCTATCCATCACCCTGTCATCCTCCCTGCCACCCCCGGCGCCTGGCACTGAGCTGGCCCTCAGCAAATAGAATCTGGGGAGAGACAGAAGCCGTCTGGTCCCCAGGGAGGCCCCATCTCATTCTAGAGCAAAGACCAGGCATCCCCAGGCCCTTTTTGGCAGCAACTCTTGAGTGTCTGCACCTTCCCCGCCGCCCGGCCCCCTCGCTGGCCCCGCTCCTCACCCACGGAGCCCACGGTGTGGGTTTTGCCCAGGCCTGAGGTCCGGTTGGGCACCGTCCACTTCTGAAAGAGCTGCTGGAAGACGGCCGACTCAGCCCCGTCGTTCTGCACCTCCACCTGCGTGCTCGGCGGGTACTGCTTGGCTTTGATAAAGTTCTGGGGAAGAGGGGAGAGGGGGGTCTCTGGAGGCTCTGCCCCTCCCCTCGGCCCCCGGTCCCAACCAGATCCACCATCAAACTGGTCCCTTGTCCCAGACCCGAATCCAACCCCCACCGCAAAGTTGACCTCAACTCGGGGTCACACCTGACAGCACCCCTAGCGTCAAGCCTCACTCTGACCTCAGTCCTAACTCTGCTCCCAACCCCTGGAATAAATCAGACCCTCATCTGACCCCACCCCATCCAAACGCCCCGCCCGCAGCCTGTCAGTGACCCCAAGCCAGTGAGAGTTCCTGAGTGTGGCCCCCACAAGGTCCTAAACACTGACTCCACCCTTGTCCCGAGCGACGCACTGTCGCCTGCAGGAATGCCAGCTTGCATTTCCCCCTGCTGCGGGCAGCCACAGCCACATCCTGGGGAGGCCCCATGGTGGCCCGGTGCTTGGCTCCTGGCATGCAGAGACCCCAGCCCTGCCCCTTCCAGAAGCGTCCCTGGCCGAGCCCACCTGTCCTCCCCCTGCCGCTCTGAGCCCCTCCCTACCAGCGCCTGGTTCATGGCCTCCTTCCTCTCCTGGGCGTTGGCATTCTTCCCCCTCCACACGAAGATCTTCAGGCCCCCTTGGTCCAGGATGTAGCAGTCCTGGAGTCAGCAGGGAGGACCCAGGTGAGCACTCATGGTACTGGGGCAGCTTCAGGCACAGAAACATCTTTCTAGGGGCAGATGTCTGGTACAAGTCCTGAGGATGCCCCTGGGACTCCTGCACCCCATATCAGGAGGGCCTGGGTTTGAGTCCAGTTCCAGCTCCCTGCTAATGTGCACCCGGGAGGCAGCAGGTGCTGGCTCGAGTACTTGGGTCACGTGGGAGACCTGGATTGAGTTCCAGGCTCCTGGCTTCAGCCCGGCCCATCTCTGGCTATTGTGGGCACTTGAGGTATGAACCAGCAGGTGGAGATCTCTCTATCTCAGTCTCTCACCTTTCTCTCTCTCTCTCTCTGCTATTCAAATACATTTTTAAATTTTTTCTTGCCTCAATCCAGCACCCTGCTAATGTGCCCAGGAAAGCAGTGGAAGATGGCCCAAGTGCTTGGGCCCCTGCACCCATGTGGGAGACCAGGAAGAAGCTCCTGGCTCCTGGCTTCAGATCAGCTCAGCTCCAGCCATTGTGGCCATTTAGGGAGTGAACCAGTGGATGGAAGACTTCTCTCTGTCTCTCTGTAACTCTGCCTGTCAAATAAATAAATAAATCTTAAAAAAAAAAAAAAAGTAAATAAAGAATCTTTAGCAAGTCCTTTCTCTCCCACCCCACCCCAGGGCCCTGGGATTTCTCCTGCCTGGGGGAGAGGTGGGTCTGGTGGCTTCAGGGCTTGGCTCCCGGACCCCGCACCCCCTCACCTCGTGACTGAGCAAGTCTTGCGTGAGTGGCCGCGTGGCGATCTCCCTCACCACCATCTTCCCCCCCGAGTCAGACGTGCTGCAGAACAAAGGCAAGGCATCGATGCAGAAGGGCCCCTCAGCCAGGGCGCCCACCCCCTCCCCGGGAGCCCCCAGCCCCGAGGAAGACCCCAGCCGGTGCTCACTGGTATAACTTGAGGGCGGCCTTGAGTGCCGGCTCCACCACCGAGTCCGGCACAGCCGCCTTCAGCTCGCGACGCTGGCCCAGCACGTAGTTCATGATCTCCATCAGCTTTGGGGATGCCGACTCGTTTTCCCCATCCACCACACCCACGTAGGTGCGCCCGCCCCGCTCCTGGTCTCGGATCTCCTTGGCCAGAGTCATGCCCTAGGGTAGGAAGGCCCCGGTGACCCAGGAGAGCTGGCAAGGGACGAGGCAGTGCCCACCACCCAAGTGCATGGGGCCAGCCCCAGCCCACCCCCACAGCGGCTGCCAGGTTTGTGTGAGGGACCAGGTTGCATGGGGAAGCCAGGTAAAAGCACACCCAGTCTGCCCCAAAGCACACTCACAGCCTGCACACCCGTGAACAAACGTGCACCCCACCTCCCCCGCTTCAGCCCGCACAGTCACACGCACACACACACGACTGCCTTTGAATCCCCGTCGCCTGCTACACTCCCTCCCAGGCTGTCTTGTCCGGGCCCCAGGGCCTTTGCACATGGCTGACACCCTTGTCTCTGTCTCCAGCCCAGCTGCGGGCTCTCATCTTAACTCCCCTTTCCTTCCCAGATCTGTGGCTTCCCAACATTTTCCATCTCAGCAAACGGGACTCCACCAGCCCCGCAGTTCTCAAACCCAGAGAACAGCTCTGGGTGCCGCTCACGCCTGTCTCCTATCACCTGTCATCCAACACACAAGGATGGCCGGTGGTTGCCACCTTCCAAATCCACGCCTGGGCTCCTCCCACCTCTGCTACCCCCGATGGCCACAGAGACACCCTGCTTCCTCCCCGCGTAAGGAGCAGAATTAAACAGCTTCACCATAATATTAACAAGCAATAAGCAAGAGCTAAGCTGACAGCAGATCTGCATGGACTCGATAAGAACCACCCACGGCCCGCACACACCCTCTTGGGGCCTTATCGGCCCTATACTGACCGCCAGAAGTTTATATAAGCTGCAGACTGAGTTTGCAGAGACTCTGAACAGACTCTCCCGAGGGCGGCAGGGCGAGAGCTCTGGGTTGACCCATCTCACTCAGACCTTCCGGCAAGAGTTCTCCCAGCCAGCCCTGCACCTGCCCGAAGCCAAGACTCTACTTGCCCTTCGAGACCTGCGCCCCTCAGCTCAGAGACACCAGCCGTGTGGATGCGGAGAGTATCCGCCCTCTGTGCCCAAGACACATCATGAGGAGCACCCGGCGTACTCTGGGAACCTTGGGTGCTCGGTTTGCCCAGTGTGTTGTGTGAATTACAACGTGTGACTTCCGCACTGCATCATAAAATCCTTATTGGAACCAACCCAGCCTCGGTGCCATTACTACGCTCGCGACACCCCAGGCCCATCTCCATGCAGACCTCGGAATGTCCTTCAACAGTCCCCGGGGCACTGAGGATAAAATGCAAGCTCCTTACACAGCTCCTCTGAGACCCGCCTGCCTGCGCCCTGCACCCTGAGCCCCTGCTAGAACCCAACCAGCCGCCGCCTTTGCTGCCCTAGGGCCACCTCCCCAGTAAGTCCCTTCCTGTCTCTCTCCCCTACTGCATGGCCAGAGGACAGCGAGGCTCTGCCCACTTCACTCCACCCCTGCGTCCCCCAGCCTGGGCGCAGGTTCGCCCCACCCCCACCCCCACCCCAGCAGGGCTCACTCCGTCTTCCTGGATGAGCCACAAGTGCCCACCCAGCATGCGTGCCTTTCCCACACAGCGCCCCAAACAGCCAGGGGGGAGAGTGGCCTGGGTGGGGCATGCGCTCCAGTCAGGCCGTGGCAGGAATCTGGCCAGGTGGTGCCAGGCTGGGCTGGCAGGGGAGTGGGAGGAGCCTGAGCAGGTGTACCCGGAGTCTCTCCATGCGGTTACTCTCCGGCCCGTTCCACTGGATAATAAGCTTCCCAAGGTCCAGGAGGAAAACGTCCCCTCGGTTGAAACTTGTCCAGGACATCTCCACCTGGGGGGGTCCAGAAGGGGGCCCAGATGCTGCTCATTCGGAGGCTCTTGGCCACCTCGCCCCATCCCCCACCACTCCTTGGCCGCTGCCCAGCGCCCCCGGGCAGGGGGCAGGACCAGCCCACCTCTCCAGCCACCACGTTCCTCTTCCCCTTGACGTGCAGCAGCCGGCGGACTTCATAGGAGTTGGTCTCCACCTGCTTCAGGCCAGAAGCCACGCCTCCCTTCTGGATGCTGAGAAGAGGAGAGTGGGCAGGTGTGCCAGGCCCCTGACCTCCCAGGTCATCTGAGGTCATGTGAGGGCAGCTTAGGGCCAGGTGAGCTGAATGAGGCTCCTGGGGTTGAGCTTTAAGGTGGTGCTAGCTCTCAGGCTACGGCAAGGACAGGGCAGCCTGTCTGGCAGTGAGAGCCTCCTTAAACTCTGCATCCTGGACCCCCTAGCTCACCCAGACTTGGGTAGGGGGTGGTTTGCAGTGGAAGCCAAGCTGGGAGAGGCCATTCAAATACCCAAAGGAGTAGAAGGCTGCTGAGGTATGGAAAAAAGGGGAGGGGTGACGACTGTGGCTAACTGGAAGCCCCCACCCCCATCCTACAGGTCAGGAACAGCTCAGCTCCGGAGCAGGGGTTTCCATGGGGGAAAGCCGGGAGGCCAGAAGGTCACCTCTGCTGCCAAGCCCCAGGTGTGGGGGCCCCCACCCCTGCAGCTTGCCTGCACCATGCATCCCCGCCTCTGACCCCCGAGCCCCGCCGGCCGCAGCTCCGCCCTCCTTACACCAGGCCCTGCTTGAAGTAGCCTCGGAAGGTCTCGCTCTCGTTGCCCTGGACCTCGCGGTGCTGGACGGCCTTGCCTTTCAGGAAGTCATCTATCTGGGTGGTGTAGATGGCGGCCGCCCCCTGCTCGTCCTGGGACGAGGCCTGGCCGATCCAGAAGTGGACGTCGTAGGACAGGTTGTTGCTCGTCTTGTGGGTCTAGGGAGAGGGGACGTCCGGGGTCGCGAGGTGCCCCTCCTCCCACAGCCCCCTCCTCACGCTGGGACCTGGACCACAGGGGACGTGCCTCTCTGACGCTTCCCTGCCTCGTCTTGGGAATAACTTGCCTGGACCACACCAGCGTTTCTCTGCGTGTGGACTAGCAGAGGCCCGCAAGGCGACTACAGGATGCACAAACGTGGGCACTAGAGTCCTCCTTTAGGATCCCTGGGGGATGCCCAATCAGATGATGCTCCAGTGCCCTGTGTAAGAGGGAGCATCCAGCGCCGGCACACCGGGTTCTAGTCCCGGTCGGGGTGCCGGATTCTGTCCCGGTTGCCCCTCTTCCAGGCCAGCTCTCTGCTGTGGCCCGGGAAGGCAGTGGAGGATGGCCCAGGTCCTTGGGCTCTGCACCCTATGGGAGACCAGGAGAAGCACCTGGCTCCTGCCATCGGATCGGCGCGCTGCGCCGGCCGCAGCGCGCCAGCCGCAGAAGCCATTGGAGGGTGAACCAAGGGCAAAGGAAGAACTTTGTCTCTCTCTCTCACTGTCCACTCTGCCTGTCAAAAAAAAAAAAAAAAAAAAAGAGGGAGCATCGTGTGCATGCAACCCGGCACATCCTCTTGTCCACCTCAACTCGTTCCTATGTCACGTGCAACAGCTAACACACTGAAACGTTATGTGAGTGGCTGTTAGATTGCACTGCTGCGATGACAAGAAAAAACGGGCTGGAGGCGGGCATTTGGTTCAGCAGTTTAGACGCTGCTTGGGATGGCTGCATCCCACATCAAGATGTCCTCGCGCGCTCTCTCTCTCTCTCTCTCTCTCTCTGCCTTTCAAATAAATTGAAAATAAGTAATTCATTAAAAAGAAAAAAGTCTGGACATGTTTAATGCCTGTCACAGGTTTTTTGTGGTTATTGAATGTTTTCCATCTGTGGTTGGTTGAGTCTGCAGGTGCAGAGGGCACGCTGTACATGAAATGACTCTGAATGTTTCCAGCCACTTTCTTTTTGTGACTCACGACACTGCTGTCAATTAATAGCAATGATGTAGAGTTATATTGTTGAATGAATATATTCAAGATTTAAAAATGAGTGACTGGCCGGCGCCGTGGCTTAACAGGCTAATCCTCCGCCTTGCGGCGCCGGCACACCGGGTTCTAGTCCCGGTCGGGGTGCCAGATTCTGTCCCGGTTGCCCCTCTTCCAGGTCAGCTCTCTGCTTTGGCCTGGGAAGGCAGTGGAGGATGGCCCAAGTGCTTGGGCTCTGCACCCGCATGGGAGACCAGGAGAAGCACCTGGCTCCTGGCTTCGGATCAGCGAGATACACCGGCCGCAGCGGCCATTGGAGGGTGAACCAACGGCAAAAAGGAAGACCTTTCTCTCTCTCTCTCTCTCTCTCTCTCTCTCTCACTATCCACTCTGCCTGTCAAAAAAAAAAAAAAAACCTAAATAAAAATGAGTGACTGGCATTGTGGCACAGCAGGCTAAGCCGACACCTGTAAATATAGCCACGACACATCGGAGCACCTGCTGCCCCACTTGTGAGCCAGCTCCCTGCTAATGCACCTGGGAAAGCAACAGAGGATGGCACAAGTGCTTGGGCACCTGCCACCCATGTGGAAGGCCCTGATGGAGTTTCAGGCTCCTGGTTTTGGCCTAGCCTCTGCCCTGGCCATTGCGGCCATTTTGGGAGTGAACCAGTAGATGGAAGATCTCTCTCTGTCTCTTCCCCTCTCTTTCTGCCTTTCCAAAAAAGAAAAGAAAAAGAAAAAAAGTACAGGTGGAAACCAAGGTGTTTTGAAAATCAGGAAGGTGACTAGAAATTTCAGAAATCCGGATTCGAGTGAGCGTGACATTGCAACAGCTCAGAGGGTCACCTCCACCGGGAGCAGCTCAGGGGCAGACAGAGCCTCTGAGGTTCCACGCCTGCCCCGTGCAGAGCTACCTCAGGGTGGGCACCTAGGCACACCCCAGCTTCCTGGCCACCCCCAGCCCCACATCTGTGGCATGCACCCTGTGAGCCCAACTCACAGCCAGGATGACATAGCAGTCTCCCTCGAAGAAGTTCCCGTAGGTGTTGGAGGGAACAGGTACCATCTGCATGGCCTAAGGAGAGGAAGGGGCACAGGGGTTGCCAGGGACCACCCAGAACCTCCTCACCCCCGCTGCCCGCCATCCTGCTGTCCTAGACCCAGGAGGAGGAGAGCAGGGGAAGCCGGCATGGGGTGCTGGTGACGAAAAGGAACAGAACAAGAGACAGACGCTGGAGAGCTGGGGGAGAGGGAGAGCAACGAGGCAAAGGAGGGAGGAGAAAGGAGGAGGAGGGAGGGCAGGGGTGTGGGGGTGTGGATGATGTGGGAAGTGAGGGGCAGCTGCCCACCCCGCCCCCTGCCCCCGGGGCAAGCCCAGGCCTCCTCCGCCTTCCTCCTGCAGGTGCAGGGCTCACCTCGATCCTCCATATCTGGATGCCAGGGGTGGTGATGTTGAGAGAGCCTTTAACTTGGGCACTCAGCTCAGTCATGGTTGGGGGTGAGCCTGGGGGAGAAGCCGAGTGGGAGTGAGGGCCCTTCGGAGTGCCCTGGCTCAGGGGCTAGGGAAGGCAGGCCGGGGGCTGGCCTCCCACTCTGGGCCCTGACCTCCAAGGGCTCAGCCTCCAACCATCCCACCTGGCTCTGGTCTGGACCCGCCCTTGCTCAAACATCCCCCACCCCCATCCTGTCACCCACTGAACGAAGCCCCCACTTCTTAGCCTGGCACTCAAAGTTCTTCAGTCCCAAGCTCTCATTCTGAAAATGTTTCCCCAGAGCTGTGCTTGGTGAAAAGGAAACCATAGAGTCAGTTTTTAATAGAAAAGAGCAGATCAAGCCTTAAGTGCACCCAAAAGAACTGAAAACAGATGTTCCAACAAAAGCTGGCGCTGGGAGTTTATTGCAACTCTATCACAGGAGCCCCAGGGGGAAATGATGGAGGAGTGGACAAAAAGCGACACTGCCTCTCGGAATGTCAAGGAGCCATCAACAGGACTGAAGCACCGGCACAGGTGCACCCTGAGAGCTTGGTGCTAGGCAGCAGCAGCAGCTCGGGAGCTAAGATGCCCACGTCCCGTCCCAGCGCACCTGGGTCCAACAGCCAGCTCTGCCTCCTGATTCAGCTCCCCGAGTGGCAGCTGGTGATGCCTCAGTGCTCGGGTCGCTGCCACCCGCGTGGGAGACCTGGACTGAGTTCCCATCTCGCGGCTCCAGCCTGGCCCAACCCTGGCCATTGCAGGCATTTGGGGAGTAAAACAGCGGGGGTGGGGGTGGGGGTGGGGGCGCGGCGCTGTGGCGTAGCGGGTAAAGCTGATGCCTCCAGTGCCAGCATCCCATATGGGTGCCGGTTCGTGTCCCAACTGCTCCACTTCCAATCCAGCTCTCTGCTATGGCCTGGGAAAGCAGTAGAAGATGGCCCAAGTGTTTGGGCCCCTGCACCCATGTGGGAGACCCGGCAGAAGTTCCTGGCTCCTGACTTCAGATCGGTGAAGTTCCGGCTGTTGCAGCCAATTGTGGAGTGAACCAGAGGATAGAAGACCTCTCTCTCTCTCCCTCTCTCTCTCTCTCTCTCTGCCTCTCCTCTCTCTGTATAATTCTGACTTTCAAATAAATAAATCAGAAGAAGAAGAAGAAGAAGAAGAAGAAGAAGAAGAAGAAGAAGAAGAAGAAGAAGAAGGAGGCGGCCCAAGTCCTTGGGCCCCTGCACCTGCATGAGAGACCCAGAGGAAGCTCCTAGCTCCTGGCTTCAGATTGGCCCAGCTCTGTCCGTTGCGGCCAACTAGGGAGTGAACCAAGGATGGAAGACTCTCTCTCTCTCTCTCTCTCTCCTTCTCTTTCTGTGTAACTCTGACTTTCAAATAAATAAATAAAAATCTTAAAAAAAAGAAAAGTGACTGATGTAAAAAAAACAGCAGGTGGGGTCTCTGTCTGCCTAGACATTATCTGCTTATGTTGTACAATCCCCTTAGAAAGAAATACATAGACCAGGCAGAGCTGTAGAGCTAGAAAATGGATCAGGGCAGGAAGAGGCAAGGCAGGGGCGGCTGCCATGGGCACAGTTTGTAGCCGAGGTGATGACCAAGAGCTGAAGCTGCTGGCGGGTGGGGCGCGCAGCATGGGGAGTACTGGACACCACTCAGTCGTGCACAGTAAAATGGGAGAAAATGGTAGCTCTCACGTGGGTTACCCTAGCTCCCTCTCAGCACCCTACGTGTGCATTCTGGGGGCCCACAGACTCCGGCCATTTCTGCTTGCTCAGCGCATCTTCTGCTGGGTGAAAGAATGGCGGGGGAAGGGAGGGAGGAAGTGAATGAGTGAATGAGCGCTCCTCTGGCTGGGAGCCACCCCTCCACCCACTGAGCTGGAGGAAACCCACCCTGCCTGCTTCTCCCACCGCCAGGCCTCAGGGCCTGCGGCGCTGCCTGCAGCTGGGAGCCTCACGCCAGCTGCGCCTCAGCACCACCTGGGAGCTCTCGCCAACTCCTGGTGCACCCGAGCTCAGCTCCTGTCTCTGGGGATCCTGATTTAATTAGGCTAGGGCGGGGCCCGGTGCTTCATTTTCTGTCTGTAGGAGAGGAGGATGGGTGCTTTGAAAAGGCCCCTAGGGTTGTGACATGAGCCAGGGCAGAGAGGCCCTTGTCCCCAGTTATGTGCAGCTCTGTTTCGGGGCCCCTCCCCACCCCATTCTCCGGCACCTGCTGCCCAGCCTGGTGCAGTCACCTTCCAGGAATGATCGCTCCTTGAACCCATGAATAATGAATGAAAGGTCAGGTGGCCCCCAGGCTCAGGCCTCTAAGGCTGAGACAGTCTCCAATCTATCTAATCTCTCAGCGCACCTTGGCTCTGAGTCACCGCTCAGAACAGCCACCCAGCCTTTCACTATCAGAAAATCTCTCTCTGAGCCATCAGGGTGGCTGCTCTCCCTGGCACTCAGCAGTATGGGGGCAAGGCCCTCCGCCCAGTGTCTCCTTGGAGCCGCTTCTGCGGATCCCGTCCCTGGCAGCTTGCTGGGCTTCTAGGCACTCGGGGATCTGTCCGATGACTCCCTTGGCTGGGACCAAGTCCCTGAGGCTCCCAGGAACTCCTGGTTCTGCAGAACCAATTTGCATCCAAAGGAGAAGGGTCACCACCTTTGCCAAGGCTCGCCGCCCTCCACCAGATGATCATCTCAGAGCCAGAGGGGGCAGGTCTCTGGGGTCCCACCCAGGGCCCCCGCTCAGATGGAGGCTGGGGGTGGACAGGAGATGGCAGAGAGGGGATGCAGGTTTCACTGTCCACAGGACTGGGGTCTGAGGGGTGGCTCTGAGCGATGACAAGCCCCACCTCTTGTTGACCACCGCCCCACCCCCGCTGCTCCTGCCCCCATCCCCGCTGGTCAGAGCAGAGGCCACTGTCCCACTCTGCTGAGAGGCCTCTGCAGCCTCCTCTTCTCCCTCAGCCGGAACGCACTGCACTGGCTTGCCGGCACGCCATCTCCCTCCCTTCCATGTCCCCAGCCCAGGGAAGGGCACGGTCACCCCCAGCACATGCTACCCGCCCGCCTCTGCCGGCTGGGGCTGGCTGGGGCTGGCTGCGGCTGCTGCTTGCCCCTGCTGCTCTTCCGCCTCCCCTACCCCCGCGCACTCCATCTCCACTTGCCTGACACCTACACACGTTTCTAGACTCAGTTTAAGTCTTCTTCCAGGAGGCTTAGCCAGAATCCCCAGGCTGGACCAGGGGCTCCAGGACTGCACCGTGACGGAAGGGCCTATGACTGCTCCCAGCTCCCGGAAGCCCAAAGACTGGGGAGCAGGAGGACCATCCGGCCCTGGAGGGAGGCAGGGCCCTGTCCTCTCCAGGTGCCTTCCTTATCTACCCACTGCCCTGCCTTATCTTCCTTCTAGGTCTGCTGCCTGGGTGCAGTTTGAAGAGCCCTGGGGTGCTGCCATGGCTGTTCGTGTCCAGCCACGTAGCTCTGAGCTCGATGAGGACATAGTGAGGACAAGGACACCTACCTGCTTCCACAGGTCCCTGATGGCACAGGGAGTGGACACCCCCAGCCAGCCCAGCCCCAGGCTGTGCCCCTCAACAGGCCGGAGGGGGCCTGAGAGACCCACGACAGTGGCCAGCTGTTCCAGACTCCATTCAGCACAATGGGATCACGGCAGCCAGGGAGGCCGAGGGGGCCGATCCTGGTGGAGGGGAGGTGGGTGGGGCCCCGGGTATGCTGGAGACCTCCCCGCCAACCAGCCCCTGCGTCTACCTCTGCCTTCGTCCATTCAATCCCTGATGGCTGTAGCTCACCCCCTAGGCCGGGGGGGTGGGAACAGAAAGTCGGGAATATTTCAAATGAGGAAGAAGTGGCAGAGAGGAACTGAAGGTGGCGGGGAGTGAGGCCAGCGCTAACCAGGCCTGCCCAGGACTGTCCTGGTTTTAAATGGAGCTCTCCCATGCCCCAGGACTCCCCTCACTCCATGCAACCTGGGGCGGTTGACACCCAAAGTGGGCAGTGGCAGGCGGCAGCCGGAGCACCTGCAGCATTCGCCCCATGAACAGACATACTGGGCTCCTCGCTCCTCCCAGAACCTCAGAGGGCCAGCCTCACCCTCGGGCCTGTGCCAAGGGGCTCCAGGAGGCCCCAGACTGCCAGCAAGAAGCAGGGACCCTGCCCCCTCGCGCCACCCACCGTCCCCACCAGGTGCCTTACCTGTCTGGAGGAGGCAGCCGCCACCTGGGAGATCTGCGGAGTTGTGGCAAGCAGGCTGCAAGAGAGCGAACTTTGTCCCTACCCCCTCCTCTAGGAGTGCCCTCACCATATAAGGGAAGATAGGGCCCCAGAGAGAGCATGGGTGAGGGGGTGGGGAGGCAGGTGCCCGCCAGGTCCCTGGGAGCCCTGGGAGCCACAGCCCAGCCCATCAGCCAGAGCGGGTGGGCCCCGCCCTGGGCTCCCATGTGAGTGCCAAGGGATGAGGTGTTTTTCCGCCCAGGGCCCACCTGGACACTTGCTTCCGACCAGCCAGGGGAAGGCTCAGCTGTCCTCCCACCTGACCTGGGCGGGGTGGGGAGGGAATGGCTCAGAGAGGAGGAGGGGCAGGGCTCCGCAAACCCACGCCGGGGCACCTGCGGGACAGATGGGGTCCTGGCACCCCTACAGGTCTCTCCGATTCCACACGACCCTCGCTCAGGCAGACCCCTGCAAACCATAAGCGCTCTTCCTGTCCCCACCTCCCGGCGTTTTTATGAGTCGCCATAAACCAGTGCCTTTGGACTCTGCTCTGCCATCCGCCGCCAGAAGCCAAGGCTTCCAGTCCCAGCTCCTGGCTCCAGGGACTCTCGCAGTCAGGACGGGAAAGTCACACACGTGCACTCTGCCACCACCTTGGAGCCCACACTCAGCTCCTTGGGCAGCCACAGCGATCCCCCTGCCTCTGAGCCCTGGGCCTGAGGAGCACAGTGGGCTGGAGTGGGCTGGGGGAGGGCAGATGGCCTCCAGACCACACTCTCCCAGGTCCGGGCACGTGAGTGGCGTGTGCATGTGCTGCTGTGTGCTCGGGTAGGAGGAACACACACCCGAAGGTGCTATTTTGCTTTGGGGATAACACAGCACTGTTTCTTGTGAACATTAAGGAGTCCAAGTCTACTCAATTACAGACAAGCAAAATGGAAAGAAGAAAAAAACACAGAACCCTGTAATCCCACTAGTGATGAACTGTACATAAAGGATCGCTAGTGATCTATTTGGGAGTATTTGTTCAAGCACTGTCCAGTGTGTAAGCTGTGTGTGGCGGGGGGCGGGGGGACATAAGAAAACAAACGTATAGGCTCGGGTGCTGTGGCACAGTTGGCTAAGCCACCCTCGAGACGCTTGCATCCTTACAGGAGCGCTGAGTCCCGACCTCCAATTCCGATCCAGCTTCCTGCTGACGCACACCCTGGGAGGCAGCAGGTGACGGATGGCTCAAGTGTCTGGGCCCCTGCCACCCATGTGGGACACCTGGATGGAGTTCAGGTTCCCAGCTTTAGTCTGGGCCAGCCTCAGTTTTGGAGGAATTTGGAGAGTGAGCCAACAGATGGAACATATTTCTCTCTCAACCTTTCTCTCTGCCTTTCAATACATAAATAAAGGTTTTTTTTGTTTGTTTGTTTTGTTTTTTTTTTGAGATAAATATTTCAAGAACAAAGTCACTTGGATGCCTGCATCCCGCATTGGAGGACCTGGGTTCAAGCCCCGACTCCACTTCAACTCCAGCTTCCTGCTACCGTGCACCATAGGGAACAGCAGATGATGACAGTACTAGCTGCTCTCTTGTGGGAGACTTGGGTTGAATTTTGGGCTCCTGGCTTCAGCCTGGCCCAGCACTGGTTGTTACAGGCATTTGAGGACTAAACCAATGGATAGAAGATCTCTATCTCTGTCTCTCTGCTTTTCAAATAGATAATAAATAGTCTCTGGCTATAGCACCCTGAACACGCCCAATCTTATCTCAAATAGATAATGAATAAATAAATATTTAAAAACAATAATAAATATTAAAGTAGTGGGTTTTAAATAAATAAATAAATGTTTGCCATTAGACTACATCCACTATTTTTTCTTTTCTTTTCTTTTTTTAAGAGCATTTATTTGAAAGACAAAGTTATGGAGAGAGAAGGAAAGAGAGAGAGAGAGAGAATCTTCCATCTGCTGGATTACTCCGCAGGTGGCTGCAATGGTCGGATCTGGGCCAGGCTGAAGCCAGGAGCCTGGAACTCCATCTGGGTCTTTAGCATGGGTGGCAGGGGCCCAAGCACTGGCCATCTTCCGCTGCTTCCCAGGTGCACGAGCAGGGAGCTGGATCAGAAGTGGAACAGCCAAGACTTGAACCAGCACTCACCTGGAATGTCGACATCACAGGTGGAGGCTCAGCCCACTGTGCCACAACACTGGGCCCCCGCTATTATTTCTTTAGGATGAACTTCAAAAGTGAGCTTTCTAAGCCAAAGACGTGAATAGGAAAATTATCTTGCAGAATAGCTCCATGAGTAGATAATCCTATGCTCTGATTTGAATGTTTGTCCTCCCAGAGTCGGGAGTTCAGTCCCCAGAGTCTGACACTAATGGCACTACCAGCACAGGCACTTAACCCAATGATGGGGAGTAGCGATAGAGACTTTGGGAAGGGTTAGACTGGATTAAGCTGTTCGAGTGGTGCTCCCATGACGGAATCCTTGTGGCTTCATAAGGAAAGGGAGAATGACACATAGATCCAGATATATGCTTGGGCTCTTGCTACCCCAGGACCCTGCCAGCAAGGACATCATCCCCAGAGGCTGAACTAAGGGGGCCTGCCCGATCTTGGATTCCCAAACCATGAGCCCAAAGAAACCTCTTTTTCTTATAAAGCTGGCCTGCCCCTGGCATTTCATTATAGTCCCACACCCCACCTGTAGTACATGAGTACTTGTTGTTCCACACTTCTCAGCACCAGTGCCGGCCTGTAAGAAAATCTCTGCCAGTTTGATTACCAAAAAGGAAAATGGTTATTGAGAAGATTTATGTTTCTTTGATTAACAGTGACATAGACTATTTTAAGACAAATTTTTGGGGCTGGCATTGTGGCAAAGCAGGTTAGGCCACCACCTGCAATGCCATCATCCCATAACATCGCCAGTTCGAGTCCCAACTCCTCAGCTTCTGATCCAGCAACCTGCTAATGTGCCTGGGAAGGCAGCAGAAGGTGGCTCAAGTGCTTGGGGAATCCTGGGTGGAGTTCTAGGCTCCTGGCTTTGGCCTGGCCCAGTCCTGGGTGTTGCAGTCATCTAGAAGTGAACCAACACATAGATAATCTCCTCCTCTCTTCTCTCTCTCTCTCGCGCTCTCCCCACCCCCGGTCTGGAACTCTGCCTTTCATATCAATAAAAAATAAGTCTTTAAAATAGTTATATGTTTATGGGGGGCCAGCACCGTGGCTCACTGGGTTAATCCTTCGCCTGCAGTGCCGGCATCCCATATGGTCGCCGGGTTCTAGTCCCGGTTGCCCCTCTTCCAGTCCAGCTCTCTGCTGTGGCCCAGGAGTGCAGTGGAAGATGGCCCAAGTGCTTGGGCCTTGCACCCCATGGGAGACGAGGAGGAAGCACCTGGCTCCTGACTTTGGATTGGCGTAGCGTGCCGGCCGTTAGCGGCCATTTGGGGGGTGAACCAATGGAAGGAAGACCTTTCTCTCTGTCTCTCTTACTGTCTACAACTCTACCTGTCAAATAGAAAATAAAAAAATAAATAAAAAATAAAATAGTTATATGTTTATGGGCTGTGTCTCTTTCTGTAAGTTTTTAAATTAATTTGTTTATATAAATTATTAAATTTCTATAAATTTAAATTTATTAAA
Organism: Lepus europaeus; assembly: GCF_033115175.1. Classification (NCBI taxonomy): domain Eukaryota; kingdom Metazoa; phylum Chordata; class Mammalia; order Lagomorpha; family Leporidae; genus Lepus; species Lepus europaeus. The sequence goes on along the minus strand of NC_084827.1, from coordinate 162,851,758 downwards.
TTAAAATATTAATTATAAAATCAATTTGCTTATAGAATTGTTCATATACTTAATGTATTACGATGGACAACTTGTCATTTATGCTTCAGTTTTCTCTGGTATCTTATAATTCAGCCTAAGGAATTTTTTTTGAGAACATAATGCTTTTAAAATTGTTTCTGATTTATTTATTATGTTAAACATCAAATTTGGAAAAATAGAAATAATAGTATGACTGGGGCCGGTGCTGTGGCGTAGCAGGTAAAGCCACCACCTGCAGCGCCAGCATCCCTTATGGGCGCTGGTTTGAGTCCTGGCTGCTCCACTTCCGATCCAGCTCTCTGCTATGGCCTGGGAAAGCAGTGGAACATGGCCCAAGTCCTTGGGCCCCTGCACCCACATGGAGACCCAGAAGAATCTACTGGCTCCTGACTTCGGATCAGTGCAGCTCTGGCCATTGCGGTCAGCTGGAGAGTGAACCAGCAGATGGAAGACCTCTCTCTTTCTCTGCCTCTCCTTCTCTCTGTGTGTAACTCTTTCAAATAAAAATAAATAAGTCTTAAAAAAAAAAAAACAGTCACAGACTCAAGAATTAACTTGTGCCAAATGTGCACACACACACACATATAAGAGATGTATTTATTTGAAGGACAGAGAAAGGGAAAACAGAGAGAGAGAAGGGGGGGGGGGAGATCTTCTATGCATTGGTTCACTCCCCAGATGGCCACAACGGCCAGTGCTGAGCCAGGCTGAAGCCAGGAGTTTCTTCCAAGTCTCCCAAGTGGGTAGCAGGGGCCCAAGCACTTGTGACTTCCTCTGCTGCTTTTCCCAGGTCATCAGTAGGACACTGATCAGAAGTGGAGCAGCCGGGACGTGAACTTGCGCACACATGGGATGCTGGCATCATAGGCAGTGGCTTTACCCACTCTGCCACAACACTGGCTCCTAAACGCCTGTTTTCAAGAATACTTTATAGGCTGCGGCTTCTCTCTCTCTCTCTCTCTTTTTTTTTTAATTTATTTTATTTTATTTTTTGACAGGCAGAGTGGACAGTGCGAGAGAGAGACAGAGAGAAAGGTCTTCCTTTTCCGTTGGTTCACCCTCCAATGGCCGCTGCAGCCGGCGCATCTCGCTGATCCGAAGCCAGGAGGCAGGTGCTTCTCCTGGTCTCCCAAGCAGGTGCAGGGCCCAAGCACTTGGGCCATCCTCCACTGCCTTCCCGGGCCACTGCAGAGAGCTGGACTGGAAGAGGAGCAACCGGGACAGAATTCGGCGCTCCGACCAGGACTAGAACCTGGGGTGCCGGTGCCACAGGCGGAGGATTAGCCTAGTGAGCCGCGGCGCTGGCCAAGGCTGGGGCTTCTCAAACTGAAATACGCTAAGGCCTCCCTGCGAGTCTGTGAGGTGCAGATCCTGATTTGCAGGATCAGGGCTGGGCAGGCTTTGAGACCCTGTATTTCTTCTTTCTTCCTTTGTTTTTCTTTATTAACATAAAGAGAACAGATTTCATGTATCTCATAGTACAGATGATAACTGCATTTCCCTCCCTCCCTCTTTCCATTGCTAACTCACCTCCCCGGGATGCTCACATGCAGGTCCTGGGACCTCCACTTGGAGCAGCACCTCAGGGGTGGTGCGATTTCACCACATCAGCGGGTGCACTCTCAGAATCCAGAGTTGCTTCCAGAAGGCCTCTGGGTACCCAAGTCCACTGAGGCTCACGTCCCTGGTAGAAAATGGCACAGAATTTGCATGGAACCTGTGCACATCCTCCCACACACTTCACATCATTTATACGCTTCCTCTGCGTATCTCTGCCTCTCGAAAGAATAACCACAAAATCAATAAATCACCTCTAGGTTACTTATGAAATCTAACAGAATGTTCACACTATGTAAACAGTTGCTACACTGTATTGTTTAATAATGATTTGGGGAGGGGGCCAGTGCTGTGGCGCAGCAGGTAAAGCCGCTGCCTGCAGTGCTGGCATCCCATATGGGCGCTGGTTCAAGTCCTGCCTGCTCCTCTTCCGATCCAGCTCTCTGCTATGACCTGGGAAAGCAGTAGAAGATGGCCCAAGTGCTTGGGCCCCTGCACCCATGTGGGAAACCCGGAAGAAGCTCCTGGTTCCTGGCTTTGGATTGGCACAGTTGCCTCTCCTTCTCTCTGTGTGTAACTCTGACTTCCAATTGTTAAGTACAGAAGCAACTTTCCCCTGACTATTCTATTTTTAACAAAAGTGAACTTTTTGTTGTTGTTGAGAGAAGAAAGGTTTCCCACATGGGAGACCTGGGTTGCATTCCTGGCTCTTAACTTTGGCCTAGCCCAGACCCAGCCTCTGAGGGCATTTGGGGAGTGAACCAGTGGATGGCAGCTCACTCTGTCTCTGCCCATCAAATACATAAATAACACTCTAAAGCATTTATAAATGTATCTGGTAAAATCAGTCCAAATATAAGCAGATGTGCAATAACATATTTCCCTCCTATTTTTCTTGACTTCTTTCTCTGGAAGGCGGAGAGAGAAACAGATCTCCCAAGTGCCAGGCCAGGCTGAAGTCCAGAGCCAGGAATTCAACCAGAGTCTTCCACAAGGGTGGCAGGGACCCAGCCACCTGAGCCATCACTTACTACCTCCCTCCCCACGGTCAGCAGTAACTACTTTCCAGTGTATGCAAACGTATACAAACGTGGTGATCTTGCTCCTTAGTGGCAATATTCCACATGGTGGCAATGAACTTACCTGTGTGTCTTGCAGCTCTCATTCTATATAGCTCTACCTCAGTGTTTCTCAAGACCTCAGCTATCCTCTGCTATAGATGCAACAAAATTTATTTTTAAAAGATGTATTTACTTATTTGAATGACAGAGTTACAGAGAGAGAGAGAGCAACTGAGGTCTTCCATCAGCTGATTCACTCCCCAAATGGCTGCAATGGCCAGAGCTGGGCCGATCCTAAGCCAGGAGCCAGGAGCTTCTTCCAGCTCTCCCAAGTGGGCTCAGGGGCCCAAGGACTTGGGCCATCTTCCACTGATTTCCCAGACCATAGCAGAGAGCTGGATTGGAAGAGGAGCAGCCAGGACTCAAACCCCTGCTCAGCCCCGGATAGAACGAGGTTTATGTAACCAGTCCCTTATTGCTGACACATTGTTTCCAGTGTTTTGCTGTTACTAATGGTGATGAAATGAATGCCCTTATACGTATCAGGCTCCCTTTGCATACATTTTATCCACAGGGTAAGTTATAGGGGTGGCACTGCTTGACGGAAGGGTGTCAGCATGGTCAAAGTACCAAGTCACTCTCCAACAAGACTCTCCTGCTAGCAGGAGCTGTAGCAGGCCCGTGTCCTGCATCCTCTGGGTGTGTGTGTGTGTGTGTGTGTGAAAGCAAACAGGGACCGTCGGCCCCGTATCAGGCTCAGTTCCACATTTTCACAGCTGACATCTCCCAAGCCAGAAGTTCCGTGGCCTCTGCTTCCCCTGTCCCTGAGCCAGCCAGCCCGGCTTCCGGCCTGGTTTATCGCCTGTCCCACAGCCATCCTGCTCTCCCTCTCTCTGCATCTGCCCATCTCTGGGAAGGTGGCCATGGTCTCCCCTTAGGGTTACGTGTCCCCTGTCCCTGGAGTGGGAGTGCACCCCTCTCCTTAAGGTCCCTGCAAGTAAAAGGACACTCCTTGGCAATACCCGCATTACCCGCACCCTCCTGCGTGTGTGTGCGTATGCGTGCATGTGTGTGTGTGTGTGCACACCCCATGCCCTTCCAAAATTTCCCCTCCGCTGCTGGTGCCTGAGGCTTTGCTCATGCAGTTCCTCACCACCACCACCCCCACCACCCCCACCCCGTCCCCGTGCACCTCACTCCTACAGGAGCCAGACAGGGACAGATGACCCCTGGGGCCCCTGTGTAGCACCGCCATTAACATGAGGGTGTGAGCTCCTAGGGAGCAGAGGCCTGGCTGGCTCTGGCGCGGTGCCGAGCACATAGGAAGTTGCCGTGTTCGTGTGGTTGAGAGGGTGTGGGCGGCGGCCCTGGGGAAGCCTGACTGTGGTCTCATTCAGACTTGAGAGCTCTCGTTGTCTGGTTTCTGAGAATGCAAATCCGGGCCAGCAGTGTTTGCTTGGAGAGCGGGACCTCCCCTCCCCCCCCTCCCCGCGAGGAGGCCAGGGGCCACAGAGGACGGGGAGACCTCGCCCAAGGCTCAGAGGACCAGCGCGAACTGCAGGCTCCTCTCCCAAGGTGGGTGCCTCCTGGCTCTTTCCTACCAGGGCGAGGCGGGTGGGGGCGGGGCGGTGTCACCAGCGGTGCAGACACCTCTCCCAGGCTCAAGGTCACCGGGAGGCGGGCTTGGGGAGTGGGAGGGGCTGGGGACCCACGTTTGGGAAGGGGCCATCCTCCTCTGTGAGGGGAGACGGGGGTACCGAAGGCCCCCGCAGCCACACACAGGAGAGGGGGAGAATGAACGCAGCCCCCCATTGGCAGCCTCTGGGACTGGGGAGAAGTCTAGCGTGTGCCCACGGGGTGGGGACGGGCCGGAGAGGCGGCGGGGGGCGCGCTGGCGGCCGCCAGGACTCGGAAGCCCCTAGCGGCCAGCGCGGGGAGGCGCCGAGGGCGGCCTGGGAGGCGAGCGGACACTTCCTGCCGGAGCCCGGGGCTGCCCGGCCTCGCCGGAGGGGCGGGGGCAGGAAGCGGGCCGGGGCGCCGCCAATGGGCGCCGAGAGGCCGGGGCCGGGGGGCGGTGAGGCGCCGGCCCCACCCGACCGCTCCCACAGCCCATGCGGGGCCGGCCGGGCCCGGGCTTGCTTGTCCCGGTCTCGGCGGGACTCGGCCTCCCGGTGCCTCGTCGCTTCTCCCCTGGGGACCCTCGCAGGCCCCGCCCCCTCCCCGACGCATTCCAGGGGCCGCCTCTGCTCGGCTTTGGAGTCGTGCTTTGCAGCTCCCAGTATTGAGACGTCTGTGGCCTGGAATTTCTAGTTTGCAGAGATCAGACCGTGGAAGCGGAGAAAGGTAAAACAATTCAGTACCACCTGGGCGCACGGGCAGCCCCAAACGATTTGCTGAAGCGAGGTCACACAGGTCACCCCGCTTCACACACTTCCTGTCCTCCTCCCAACCCCCAAAATGACCACAGCAGCCAGCCGGGATGGGGTCTGGCTTTCTCTTTAGTTGTCACCGCTCGGTAAGGCTCGCAGTCACAGAGAAGGCACTTAATGGTTAGGTCCCTCCACCCCAGCTGGCGGGAGAGGACACAGCGACATCTCCACCGGACTCCCCCTTGGCACTAGTACATGGGTCCCCTTGACCGTCAGTCCTCCAAACCCAGCAGGTACAGGAGGGGCTTCCGAAACAGGGAGTCAGAGGTCCTGGGAGCCGCCCCAGCCAGCAGGGGGCGCTGCAGGGGGCGACTTGGCACGGGGAGGGGGCAGCTTGCCAGGGGTTCCTGGAGACCCCCAAATCCCACAAAAGGGTCCCCCCTCCTGCAGATTCCCCCAAAGGCACCAGTGAAATCTGGGGTGGGTGGGGGAGGCACCGTTTAGGGGGTGTAGAGCACCCCCCCACCACATACACACTGAGCTGGTGGGTCTAGCATCAATGAATTAATGAAATGAATGGAGCAGAGGGGGTGTGAGGGACAGAGAACAGGGCCCGGCTTGTTCCATTCAGAGAATAGCAGTTAAAAAAATGTAAAAATCCTTTCCCTCCCTACCCCCAGGTCCCGGGCCCAGGAAAGGGGTGAGAGAGGTGTCTTCGCCATGACCCTCCCCTCTCTCCTGTCCCTAAAAATCTATATACACATATACATATTTATATGGCACCACGGGGGTCCTGCCTGTGCCCGCATCCAGCGCTGAGGGTGGTAAAGGCAGACAGGGTTGAGGGTGTGGGTGATGGGTGACAGGAAGCAGCTCTCAGCCATGGAGACGCTGCTGCCCCCTCTCCCCCCCCCCCCCCCCCCCCCCCCCGTCCCCGAGGAGGCGAAATCCCAAAGAAGAGGACAGGGGATGGGTCCTCCTGGATCAGCCTGGACTGCAGCAGTCTGGCCGTGGTGGGCAGGAGCTGACCCGGGTGGAGACCCTGCCCCCTGGGAAAACCGCGCGAGGAAGAAGGGGCTCCAGGCAAGGCACTTGGTGTCCACCATCCCCAGGCTGGGAGGTCCAAGGCTCGGGGCAGCAGAAACCCTGCCCACCCCCACCTCCCAAAGCAGAACTGGAAGGGGCCAAGGGGCCCGATTTGGCAGCAAAAAACATGGCAGCTGGAGAGGAGAGAGGGGAGTGGCAGGCAGGCAGGGGCCCCGGGGCTCCCCCGAGAAGATGGGGCAAGTTCAAAGGCACTGACAAAGGGGCCCAGGGGTACATTGTCCTTGCCGTAGCCTGCAGCCAGCTCTGGTGGGGAGACACGCGTTTCCCCCAAGGCACTGAGTGTGGCGCTGCTGCCCCTGGATTTTTCAGCAAAGGGCGCAGGCGCAGGCGCAGGCGCAGGCAGGGGCGCCTGGAGGAGTCTGCCTGTGCGCGTGGACCGGGTCGGGGCAGGTCCTGGCCCCTGCACGCCTCACTAGCTCCCGGGCCGCGGCTGCCTGAGCACCGAGTACACGTCGTCCACGCGGCTAAGTTGCTCGAAGAAGGGCAGGAGGTCGTGGAGTTCCGTGTCGCTCATGTTGTCAAACCAGGAGGCTACCGGTACCTGGGGAGACGGAAGTAGGGAACTGGGGGTGCAGAACCTGCAGGGCAGCCGTACGCACCCGTGGCTCAGGACACCTGCAGCCCACGGCCCTGACAGCCAGCAACAGCCCTCTACCTTATCGTGTGCAGAGCACTCTGGGATACCTATGTCATTCTGTTCAAAACCTCCGTCGGGACTCACTCAGTCCTGTGACCCATTAACAGGTGACAAGTGGCATTTCTCTATGCCCCACTGCCCAGGAGGGACCCCAGCCCGTGGCGGGGCCGCCTGTGTGCACAGCTGAACGGGATGATGGATGACCAATCACAGGGCAGCAGCTGGAGGTGAATGAGAGGTCACTGGGTGCAGGAGAAAGGGACAGGGGGCCCCAGGCCCCCAAAACGGGATGAGGGTAGCCGAGGCAGCCTTGACCACCGTGAGCCTGTTCCTGGCTCTCAGCCCCTGCCCGTCCGCCGGAACTCACAGCGTTGTCCGGGTGGAAGACGTAGGAGGCAGGCGAGTTGTCCAGGATGAGCACTCGCCGCAGGTCTCGGCCCAGCCGACTCAGGTCCTTCACATAGTTCCCCCGGTGGAAGACACACGACTCTCGGAAGAGCCGGGCCCGGAAGGCCCCCCACTTGTCCAACAGGTCAGCCACTGGGTCTGCGTACTGGGGTGGGGGGTGGGAAGCAGGTCATCCCGAGGCCGCGGGTGGCCAGGAGGTCGGTCCTGTTGCAGGCTGAAGCCAAGGGGAGGGCAGCATTGTCCCGGCATGCCCTGGGTGGGGGGCTCACCTTGGCAAGGCTGGCAGTGAACAGGACGCACTCGAAGAGCTCCCCCATTCGCTGCAGGAACTCATCCACGTGGGGCCGCTTCAGCACGTACACCTGGGAGGTGGACCAGTGAGGGGACGGCTGGGGAAGGCGGGGAGCCCAGGAGGCTGGTGGTCCCTTGTGGGCCCCACGAGGCCAGCCACCCACCCTCCCAGAAGAGGGTCCGAGTGGACTTGGACTTCACCGGCTGCAGGTCCCGCCTGATGGGCGTCACTAGTTCCCAGTTCCTTCCCCCACCTCAGGCAGATGAGGCAGAAGCCCGGGGTAGGGCAGGGGGAGCAGCCCCTTCACCCCAAGGCTGCAGGGCACCGGCACCCGAGCCAAGTAATGGAGAACAGGCTGGACAGCACACAACCTATCCTGAATTACTTGAACTGGGTCCCGGGCAGGAAGGGGCAAGGGGGCACCGAGAGTGCCTCGAGGAACCTAGTTCCCAGGACGCTGTGTGACCCTGGGCAAGTCTAGCACCCTCTCTGGGCCAGTGGTCGTCCACCGGGGGGGCTCCCGATCACTGGGAGGAGTCTGGGATGTGGAAGGCAGATGCCAGGACCCCACCACCGGCTGCCCCGGGGGCCCTCACCTGGTGGACCACCCCATCAATCTCCACGGGGATGATGAAGTCCGCATTGTTCACCGGCTGTGGGAGGCACAAGAGCTGCTGGAGCTGGCGTGGGGAGCCAGGGCCAGGGCCCAGCAGAGACCTCCCTCCCAGGCCAGGGCTGAGGGGGACTGTGCGGCGCCCACCTTGAAGGAGCTGTGTACCAGGGTCTCGTCCAGGTCGATGACCACGCAGATCTTGTCTGAGTCCTGGGCCTTGGCCTCAGGGAGCAGGTACTGGACTGGGGTCTGCTGGGGGGAGGGCCGGGTTGGGTGGGGGTGTCTTCCTCCTGCCCCAGTCATTTCTCCCATAAGGGATGCCCTCTATCTAGGGGCCGCCAGGACCCTGGGGACATACCACTCCCTCCCAGCTTTGGCCCCCTGGCTTTCCCGTGCAGAGAACATGCAAGGGCAAAGCTTCCAGCTTTGAGGGCGATGCTCTTGGGCCAGAGGGCCCGCAGGCCAAGGAGGACTTGGCCTTGGCCTTGGCCTTGGCCTGGGGGGGGGGGCTTCCCTTACCTCCCAAGGCCTGCAGGTGTGCGCCCACGGCTTGCTGGGAGCCCCTTCCCTGAAGCCCCCTCCCTGCTGAGCCCAGGGCCCCCTGCTGCCCCCACCTGGCCGCCACACACCTTGGGGATGGCGCCATTCTCTTCCACCAGCAGGGGAGCCCCGCTGTGGGCGGGCAGGGCCTCCCCATCGTCGCGGCAGACACAGCAGAACAGCGAGTGCAGGATGCCTCTGCTCCGGGGCTTCTGGGAAGCTGCCGACTTGTGATCTGCAGCAGGGAGGCCCAGGTTGGGGGTCTGGGCACTTGGGCCTGCAGGGGCGGCCGGGCGTGCATGCGGGCCCCGGGGAGAGCTGCGGCTGGGAGGAACCGGCCATGCCCCTGCCAGGGGCCCCACCGGTGCCCGCGGCTCCCCTGCGAGGACGTCTAGTGTGGACACAGCGGCACGCAGGTTAGAGAGTGCGTCGCCTGGACGGGGCGTGCAACGGTGCTTTCTCTACTTCCTACAGCCTCCGTCACCTGACCCCACCTTACCTGAGCTGCCCCTGCTCAGGACAGCCAGGGCCTGGGGTCCGGTGGTCCACTCCCACTCCTCCTCCATCCTCTGAGCCCCCGTGGGTCCGAAGTCCTCCAAGAGGCTGGGCCCAGACGAAGTGAGTGCAGCCTGCTGCCTGGGGCCAGTGTCCCGCGGCCATTGTCTGCCCCGCCTCCTCCAACACTCCCCCCCCCCCCCGCCCCGCCCAGACCTCCGACCTGGAGCCTGGCCTGATTGACAGACCCACCCCTGCCCCTGTCCTTTGGCCCCCGCCCCGGGCGAGCTAGGCCCAGGCAAGTGGTGGTGGAGGAAGACCTGGGGGAAACTTCCTAGCCCGGAGGGCCACACGGGGAAGGGAGGGTGCAGACCCCCGCCCCGGCCAGCGCCCCGGGGTGCAGGCTCCGCGAGGCGGTGCGGCTCCCCGGCTCACTGCGTGTGCGCACAGGCCCGACGCCCATGGCCTGCAGCCCGGGTGCCGCGTGCCCGGCGGGGCGCACGGCTCTCCCCGCGGGCGCGCCAGCGACTCTCCAAAGTGCTGCCCCCTCTCTGCACCTCTGGGAGGCTCGGCACCCCCACGCGTGGCGGGCAAGTTTGTGGAGAGCGTGGCTGTGGGTCGGCGAGGCCTCCCCAGCTCGCTGTCACCTCGGCGCCCCCTCCCAAGAGCCGATCGGACCGCAGCCCACAGGGCGGAGCCTCAGCGGGTGGCCCGAAGGCGCCCCCTCGGCAACCCCCCCCAGCTCCCAGCCCCTCTGGCGCCAATGGGGGGAGGGGGCGACGTCCGGGCACTGCGCAGACAAGCCAGGGAGCCCCTTCTCGCGACCCCTGCCTCAGTTTCCCTACCTGGAGCAGACAGGAGCGCTCAGCGGGCGCCAGGCCCCGCCCCGCGCCTCTGAGCCTCCCGGAGTTCAAACTCTCAGCCCACTCGCTCCCGGCCGGGCCCCGGCGGGCGCCCCGGGCGGCGGGCGGCTGCTGCCCCGGGGGCGATCCTGGCCCTGCCCTCCTCCCCGTGCACGGCGCCGGGGCTGTGGCCCCCTCCCCGCGGCCCTCGTACCTTTGCCCCGCAGCGGGCCCCGCGCCTCCTCCTTGCTGATCTGAGTAATGACGGCCGAGCTGTCCATGGGGCCGGGCGCACTCCGCTCCGGCCGGACTCTGGCCCCGGCGCCCGGCCTCCCCCCCGGCTCGGGCCGGAATCGGGGCGCGGGGGGGAGGGGAGGGGTGGGAGGGAGGGATCCCCGCGAGCTTCGGAGGGGAGGGGAGCCAGGTTCTGAGGGGGAGGGGGAGGGAGGGGGCGCGGAGGAAACTTTGTTACAACATGGAGTTTCCTCCCCGCGAGGCGGATGCAAACATGGAACCCGGGCGCCGTTTCAAGGCTCCCCCTTAAAAGGGCAACGGCTTCGGCGTGACCTGGACTCCGCCGAGGCTTTCATCACTTCTGGGGCCGGCGCGGCTCGCGGGCGGGGAGGCGGGCCAGGCCGGGTTCCTGCCGCGATCTAGGGGGCGTAGCCCCCTTCCTGCCGCCCTCGGACTGGGCTGAGCCTCTGCGGCTGCGTGGCGGGCCACAGCCGGCCCACTGCTGCAGACCGCAGAGCGCCCAGGGCCAGGGCCCGCCCCGAGTGCCCACGCCAGGGAGTGCCCGAGGCGGGCGCAGCCCCACCTCCGCGCATTCCAAGGGCCGGGGACTAGCCGCCTCTCGATTTGCCCATCTGGGAAATGGGTTTAGCGCCCTCTTCGCGATAAAAATGAGTCTCCTGTCTGATGGCGGCAGGGGCCACCTAGTAGGGGCGTCGCGAGTGAGCGTAGGCTCTTTGCTAGATGCAAACACCCATGCAAATCCACAGGGTCGCCGTGTCCGCCCACCGCGGTCTCCTGGGGCCGGGGGACCCCAGTCCCGGGCTATAAAGCGTGCAAAACCCAACTCCCTGCGGGGATGCTCCCCGCAGACTTCCGTCCAGCGGGAGCCGAGCGCCTCCCGACCTAGGACCCCCGTGCCCGCAGCCCTCTTCCTCGCAGCGCGCCGGCCCCTCTGTGGTTACTGAGGGAGTGCCGGGGCCCTGGCTCGGTTCCCAAGTGTCAGCCCAGCGCCGCCCACGGCAGGCGCAGAGCCCCCCGGTGGGCACCCCAGATGCTGGCACTTTAAACGCGTCCCCGGCCCGGGGCGGCGGAGACGCACCCCCCCCCGCGTGGCGTTTCCACGCGGGAAGCTCCGTGTCGTGGGGGTCTTCCTTCCCGTTTATTTATCCCTTCCCCTCGAGTGCTCCCAATTTAAAAAATAACCACAGCGCCACGCCGGCCCGCAAACACGCCTCGCCACTTCCTCCCGGCGGGCGCGTCCGGCCGCGTCCGGCCCCTCGGAGGGGAGCCGACAGCGGGGGCCGTGGGGAGGGCGGCACCGGGCGGGTGCCCCGCGTCCGGTGACGCGAGCGGCGGGGGCCGGGGAGGACTCTCGCCCGCCGCTCAGCCCCACCTGCGGCTGCTCCTCTAATCCCGTCTGCTCCAGCGACCCCCTGCCCAGCCCACGGGACGGACCGGGGAGCTCAGCTCCCAAGAGCGCAGCGGCGCGCCTCCTGCGAGGGCACCGGCGGATTCCGGTCAATTTATTTTCGAATGCCCGGCCTGCACTGAGCCCGAAAGGAAATGCTGGCCTGGGGCTGAGGGGACCCACACCCTGCCCCGGCCTGGGCAGGGCGGGCGCCTCCCTCCTCGGCTTCTGCCGCTGTTAAGGGGTGGGGGGGTCAAGCCTGGCCTGCTGTCCCCGTGGCGCTCCGAGGAGCTTAGGCGGGGACAGAGCACTCGGCAGGGCAGGGCTGCTGAGCCCCCCCACCCGCCATTCCCAGACAGGCCACACGGAGCTCCCCAACACACGCCCCTTGTGTCAGCTCCAAGCCTTTGCGAGCCGCGTGTCCTGGAGGAAGACCTCCCCTTCCCCTTCCCGACTCCCAAGTCCTGGAGTCTGGGGCCCTAGGGTCCGCCCCCGCCGGGCGAGTGCGCCCCGGGTGGCGGGGTGTGGGGGTGTCCGCCCCCAGCTGCCAGCCCCTCCAGCGGCCGCTGGGAGGCGCTGTACCCACGCAGTGTGTCTGCTCCGCGGGTTGGCATTCGCGGGAAGACCTGGGGGCTTCGAATGCGGGGAGACCGCTGCGGCCACGCGCCGTCTCCATCTGCCAAGTGGGGCTGGGGTCGCGGGCAGTCTCCCGGGGTGTCCCCAGGTGCTGGGCCACTCCCACCCTGAGTGGACACGGGAGGGGGAAAAGGCCCCTCGTGCTCAGCGTTCGAGCCGGGAGATCAAAGCTGCGGGGGTGGGGACAGCCCCAAGGAGGCGCCTCCCTCTCCGCCAAGGGCTGACCTTGGCTCCACCTCACCATTAACTCTGGCCCCCGGGGCAGCCTTTAGCTGGCCCTCTGATGTCTTGGCTCCCGAGCTCTGGGCTGAAGTCTACGGGTTGCTGCCCACCTCTGGGGATCCCCCGTCCTGACTCAGGCCCGACTCCAGCCCCTGGACCCTCCTCCCGCCAAGCGCGCCCACCCTACTCAGACCGCATCCTGCTGTGGGGGTCTCTTGCTGGTCATCTGGTCCCCCCCACCCCACCCCGTCTGCGCAAGGGTTGCCATTTTCAGTTCTACACTTTGCGTCCCTGCCCACCTAGCCAGCACAGGGCCTGGCACCCAGCTAATGCCTAGTGACTTGACCACCGCGGGAGCAGGGGTGCTGTAGGGCCGGAAGGCGCCCCTCTTCCCCCAGCAGCACCCATGCACCCTCTCCTCCGACTCCCCCGGGTGCCGTCCTCTCCCGGAGACGGGGAGCGGGGGGGCCCTACTGACCAGCCTCCGTGGTCGGCCCTGACGCTCTCCGCGCCCACTCCTCGCGGGCCCCACTCGCACTGTTGCCCTTTTAAGAAAGAGGAAATTCTTCTCATAAACAAGCGCCCCAACCCGAGCGCAGAGCGGGCCGTCCGCTCCGCCGGGTCCCCGGGAAATCGGGGAGACTTCCAGGCACAGCACCCGCCCCAGGCTCAATTCTGGGAAGGAACCGCCTAGGCCTGGGTCTCCGCAGCCCCTGGGCTGGGGTCCGAGCGACTGGAGGCTCCCGGAGGAGGGGCTTAGGGGAGCCTAGAAACAGTCTAGGGAGCGTCTGTAAAGTTCAGCCCCTGCTCCAGGCGAAGCGGTGCTCAGCAGTTCCCCGCGGCTAGAGGGGGATCCCCGCACCTCCTTGTCTGGGTAGACTTTGGGTCCCGGGGCTCCGGACCCGCGCGCTCGCCTCCAGCCGCTCTGCCGAGAGGGCTGAGGCCGAGGCTCGAGAGCTTGCGCTTGGGATGCTCCCTGCCCCTAGGGGGAGCCGAGAGCCAGCGAGCGGGGAGTGAGAAGCGGGGCGGCGTGGGAGTCGCGTCCGCAAGGTCCCTGGGGAGATGGCCAGTGATTCGGGCCTCGGAGGCACGGACTCTTGGACCTCACGACCTGGCGCCTCCCTTTTACGACCCAGAAAACGGGTTGCAGGTAGAAAAGGATGCCCGCGGGCGGTAAAAGTGGCCGGACACTTGAGTCTGGGCGATGCTCGTAGAGACTCCTTGCCTTGCTCCTTTCTTTTCCCAGGCCTTTGGGATGAGAAGTGAGCTGGCATTTATTTCTCACTCATCAGACTTTAAGTTAGGAGCCTGTGCCACCCCCCACCCCGACCCCTATGGATCTGTGCGGTCACTCCTATATGGCGATCAATAAGTATCTAGGAGTGATTTAAAAAAAATAAAAAAGTCCCAAGTGCTGGGCACTCACATCAGTGGCAAGGCTGGTGCTGTGCCCATCTTACAGATGAGGACACTGAGGTCCGGAGGGTCCTCAGCTGTGTAACCTGGGAAACCAGAGGACCCTAAGGGCCCCAGGTTGGCCTGGCTCCTACACTCTCCCACTCCATCCTGCTGTGCAGCAGGCCAGTCTGCTCCGCCCTCGAAGCCTCCCAAGCCAAGCCGCATGCAGGGGATCATCGGTTGGTCTCGCCAGTCTCCAGCTGCTCTTCAGGGAGCCCATACAGGAAGCGCTGGTGGGAGCTGTGGGCCAGGAAGGCTGCTCCATGTGCAATGCAGCAAGTCCAGACCTAGGGGAGGAGCGGGCCGTCAGGGAGGGAGGGGCCAAGGATGCCCCAGCATTTCCCCCAGCCCCAACACTCCCACTCTGGGGCCCCCTCCTTGCCTACCCCACCCCCGAGGTACCCTTGGCCCTACTGTACCAGGTAGGTCGTGAGGCCCAGGTAGACGGCAGCCAGCAGGGCCACGAGGCCGAAGTAGGCAGGGTGAGGGAGGCTGGGCAGGTAGCTGACCACGAAGTAGAGGTTGATGGCACAGACCAGAGCCATGATGGAGACACTCACAGCCTTGCTCAGCCTGGGGCACAGGAGGGAGGCGCAGGACTGGCCAGATGCAGGGACCCCTGCTCCTCCTCCTCCTCCTCCTCCTCTTCCAGGGCCCACAGCTGCAGGGTCGGGGAGAGGGGCCCGCTGCCCTCCAGGCGCCACACTGGCGGGATGTAGCAGCCGCAGAATCAGGGTGACAGTGAGGAACTCAGGCGGCAGCAGGAGCCCCCGCCCCTGGACTCCAGTCCTGGCTCCCTGACTCGCCAGCTGTGAGACCCCGGACAAGCTCTCCCGCCTCTGGGATCTGGCCCTTCCTACCTCTGGGTGGTCGTGGGGACAGAGACAGGAGCCCAGTGCGGGGGCCAGGGAGGGGGACTCACCGGCCATTGGCGAACTCTTGCATGAGGGCAGGCATGCTGGTGAATGTGAGAATGGGCAGCACCGCAAAGGGCAGCTGGGGAGAGCCAGGGAGGAGAGCTTGCACCTGCCCTGGGAATGCAGCGGGAGGGGAGGGGGGACTCTGCCTCCTCTGCCTGCCTGGGAGCCTGTTCCCCCCTCTCTAAGCCTCCCAAGGCTATAAGGCCGCAAAGCCAGAGAAGGCTGCCTGAGTTCGAATACTGAACCCCATGCCTCAGTTGTCCCCCTCTGTAAAATGGGGGAGAATGGTGATTCCCACCCCCTGGGGCACTGTGGGGAGTCTGCGAGCCTTGCAGGCCAGGTGTGCTCAGGACAGAGCCTGGCAGGCCCCAGGGGAGGGGGGAGGGGTCCGTGGGGGGCTTTCTGTTGGGCTGGGCGGCAGGCGGGGGAGGGGGGCTCACCAGTAGGCTCTGCAGCACGTTGAGCAGGTCATTTAGGCCGGACAGGTCCCTCAGGTCCCGGAAGACAGCCACGAGCACGGTGGGCAGGATGGCACAGGAGCGGGTAAGGAGCACCCGGGCAAAGCGAGACCAGCGCAGCCGCAGGAAACCCTGGGGTGGGGGGTGCGTGCCGGACTGGGGTTCTCAGACCCTCTGTAGTCCCTCGGCCCGGTTCATGCCTGGGGACACTCCTGTATTTCCATCTCTGGAATGGGGTCATTTCTGTCCCTGGTCGGTGGAGAGGGTCTGGGGGGGGGAGTGTATGTGGAACCCCTCCCATAGCCGGCGGCTGCAGGCTAACCAGGTCTTGGGCAAAGGCTCATGGGTTAGTCCTGGTCTGTAGCATCCCCCAAGGTCACCGCCCCGCCCCTCACACACCCCGGCCCCCGAGTGTTGTTCTTGTCCTGGGGCCCTGGGGCCCGCCCCACGCCCCACCTCCATCACGAACTGTCCCGCGTAGGTGCCGGTCATGGTGGAGCTCTGCCCGGCCGCCAGGAGACCCACAGCCCAGATATAGAGCGCTGCGGGGCCGAAGAGGCAGCCCAGGATCACGCCCTGGGGGGAGGGGATGGGGTGTGGTCGCGCGTGGTCCCGCCCGCGGGGGCGTGGCCCGCGCTCCCCGCTCACGCGCGCTTACTCCTCGGTAGATGTCCACGGACGCCGTGCGGTTGTCGGCCGGGAAGGTGTTGGCGTAGCTGTGCAAGCTGCTGTTGGCGCACAAGCTGTGCTGCGGTCGCCGGGGGCGGCGGGAGGGAGAAAGGGAAAATCAGACCCGCGCCGGCCCGGACCCGCGCTCAAATTTTGGCTGCAAGTCGACTTTTTCCTTGAATGCGAATTTCTTACTGAGGCTTAAAGTTGAGAAGAGTTCGCAGCTTCTCTTGGCCTGCGCACAGGGCGGGGCGGCTCCTCCGGCAGGGGCCGCGGGAGCCCGGTTTCAGCCAGCTGACCTCTCCCCACGGCCCTGCCCTGCGGTGGCCAGGGCTCTCCTGCCCGGGGCACAGAATGACACCCCGGGAGGGGCGTGGCAGGGCAGTGGCAGCGCCCAGGTCCCCCCAGTGTTGCGCCTGCCTCTGGGGAGGGGAGACATACAAGTCCCAATCCCTAAGAGCTGGCAGGACAACCCCTGCTCCGTTCTGAGCCAGCTCAAATGCCGCCTCCTCCAGGAAGCCTCCCGTCCCCACCAATCATGCTTCATCACCTCCTCTCTTTCCCAGGGCTGCTCCCACTCTGGACTTCCCCCTTGCTTCTATTTCTTCACCCCCACCCCATGTAAGCGGCAAGAGGCCGCTGACTGCTGTGTCCCCAGGCTCCAGGAAACACCGCAGGCCACCAAGTGCTCATTGTCTGCTGAGTGGATGGCGGTGTCCTTGTGACCATGAAGACCCTCAGGAGAGAGGGCTCATGCCTGCGGTCTGGGACGGGTGGGGGTGGGGCCGCACACGCATGTGCGGGAGGCAGAGGCATGGTTGCGGGGGGGGGGGGGGGAGGGGGGGGCGCTGTGTCTCACCGCGGCCTGGTTGGTTTGCTGGTAGAAGGCCTGCCCGAAGACGGCCATGACCGAGAGGTTGATGATGAAGGAGACGCACAGGGCGATGCTGGCCTCAATGAGGAAGTACATGTTGGCTTCGCGGACGTCCGCACGGCGCGTCCGGTCTATCTCTCGCGACTGTGGAGGTCAGCAGTGGAGGGGATGGCCAAAGCCCTGCGGAGTCACCAGTGCCCCCCACTCTCACACTTTATGATTCCCCAAATCCCCATTTCTTTGCAAGTCCCTCCTTGGCTGTCTGGAACAGGCCCTGGCCAGGCTGCCACAGTGACCAGTGAGGGAGGGAACACTGACCTCAGAGGCCCTTCCCCCCTGCCATGCCCCCCTCATTCATCACCTGACGTGCTCTGCACTGGGATAGTTTCTGCCCCAGGACCTTTGCACTGGCCGTTCCCTCTGCCCGCAATCTCCCAGCCCCCCATCCACCACCAGACTTTTCAGTTGCTGCCCCCAGAGTTCACTTGGCCACCCTTCACATCCCCGCTAGGGTGCAGGGTCCTTAAGCCTCAACTACCAGTGGGTAGTGGAGGACCCATTACCCTCCGCGAGGCTCCAGGCGCGGGGGCGGGGCCCGCACTGCTCTAAGGGAGGGGCCTCTCTCCACTGCTCACCTTGACGAGGGCCGAGTGCAGGTAGATGTTGTGGGGCATGATGATGGCGCCGACGATGCCCACGGCCTGCAGCAGCTCGGCCTGGCCGCAGCCCGGGCACGAGGGCAGGAACAGGCCCCGGAGCAGGGCTGCCTGCTCGGGCCGCGCCACCACGTACTGCAGGGACAGCCTGGTCAGCGGGTCGCAGGGGATCGCCCTCTCCCCATCCTGGCGGCGAGGGGGCGTGGCTAAGGTCTCTCCCCGCCCCCCTCTCCCCGGGGGCCAGGCTGCCGGGGAGGGCGGAGAGAACAGTGACCTTGGGAGGCGGGGGTTACAGCTCCGGCTTCTCACCTCGTAGCCAAAGGTCAAGGCCATGATGGTGATGAGGAGTCCAAAAAACGCTTCCAGCTTCCGCAGTCCTAGGGGCAGAGCCGAGGGAACAAAGCCGTGACCGGCGGCTCCCGTCCTGGGCAGGGCGCCGGGCCAGGTGCGTGACTGTGTCTGCGACCCCGCCCCTGCCCCTGCGCCGCGGTGTCCCCCACGCAGCGGGTGCACAGAAGTCTGAGTGCTGCCGAGCGAGGAAGACACCCACCGTAGTTGTCGAGGAAGAGGAAGAAGAAGGTGTCCGCGATGGTGATGAGGACGCCCCCCCAGAGCGGGATTCTGAAGCCAGAGAGCCCGGGTCAGCCCAGCCCGGTCCGGGCTCTGGAACCCCCATCCTCTGCAACGGGCGCTGGGGAACCCAGCCTCTGGGGAGCAGCTGAGCCAAGAGCCCCGGGGGGCCCCAGACGGCCGGGGCACGAGGAGGGAGCGCCTGGGGCAGGGCATAGCTGAGGGGCGGGCCGGACACAAGCCCCTCCTCGCTTCTGGAAGCCAGGACAGCAGCCCTACGTACAATACTGGGGAGGGGGAGGGACACTCGGGGTAGCACGGACTCGGAGGGTTAACCCGCCCCGGGGAAGCGGCGGGGGCCCACTGGGGCGGTACCGTCCGGCTGAGAGCAGGTTGAACGCGATAGCTGTGCCGATGACCTCCTGCATGTCGGAGCCCACGATGGCTAGCTCCATGGTCAGCCAGAGGAGGATTCGGGGCACCTAACAGAGGAGGCGGCCCTTAACCAAGGCGGGGTAGGGGTGCACTTTGTCTCTTGTCTCAGCCCTCTGCTCCCCTGCGGGACTTGGCTCTGGGCTGGGCTGGAAGGCTGCAGGACAAATGCTCTCGAGCTCGGAGCTCGGGAGGCAGTGGCAGTGGCAGGAGCACCGGGCAGCCTGGGCTCTGGCCTTGTGGGTGGCGATTTGCACAGCGGGAGCCAGGCTTCCAGAAGCTCCGCAGTGAATGATGGCTGCTGGGCACGTGCCAAGGGTGCCGCGCCTGTCTGATCTTTGAGTAACACGGACTTCCCTTGCTCCTCCAGCCCTCCCAACATCTTCGTCACTAAACCCTCGCCTTAAATATCTTGGACATATCTAGAGGTGTAACCTCTGTTTTCCTAACTGGACACTGACGACAGCCAAGACTCCAGGGTCCACTGCAGCCAATGATTTTTTTTTTTTTTTTTTTTGCCTTGGCTAAGTCACTTGCCCTGATTCTCATCTGCTTGCTGTCCCTCTCCGTCTGTGCGTGATCAGTTTGAACCTCAGCCTTTTCATCAAACGGATTTGTGCTGGCCCAGGTGAGGGGACGTGTTTACTTGATTATGGAAGCCGTGAGTGCTGCACCTGCAGGTGCTTCCTGTGCTGCCCCGCCCCCGCCACCCGACCCTGCTCACCTTAGGGTAGTAGAGGTGGCAGATCTCCCCCAAGTCCTTTCCCGTCACCACACCTAGCCGGGCAGCCAGTCGCTGGCACAGCAAGCCCAACACAGTGGCCCAGAGCAGGACCCAGAGCAGCTGTGACAAGGCAGGGGGAGGCCTTGAGCCAAAGGCGTGAGCCTCAGAGAGCCCTGGCTTGTGGCACTCCGTGGGGAGAGGGTGGAGGGGATGGAGGGAGACCAACCCCCCACCCCCACCCCCCTCGCTTGCAAGGTGGCCCTGGAGACCCTTCTCTGGCCCACTGGAACTTAACCACCCCTAGGAAGTCCACTCTGGGGAAACATGACCAGCCAGGGTGCCAGTGCCCACCCACTTGGCCTGCTCAGCTCCCTCCCCAGGGCACCCTCATTCAGACTCCCGACTCAGTCACTTTGAATCCAGCCACGGCGCCGGCCTGAAGATCTGACTCGATGTTCCCGGGATCCAGGAAAGCGATGCTCATGAGGAAGCCAGGCCCGGTGAAGGCCCACAGCTTCCGCAGGCTGAACGTGCCCTGTGGAGGGGAGGGGTCCTGGCTCTGGGGTGGTAGCAGCCCGCCTCGGCCAGCCCACCCCCTCGCTGCCTTCGCACCATCCAGCGGGTGGAGGAGCCGGCAGGATCCGCTGAGTCACTGAGTCACGGAGGATCTGCCTCTGGATCTCAGCAGCGGCCTGCACTTGACCTGCCTGCTTTTGTGGCCTTGACTCAGCGCCTCCAGGAAGGGGAAGGGGTTTCCAGAGCCCAGCCCCTCCCCTGCCCAGCCCCTTCTCAGGCCACAGGCCCCCAGCCCACCTGGGGCTTGGCCAGCCAGCCTAGGAATCTGCGGAAGATTCTGGAAGTGCAAGGTGCCGCACAGCACTGTCCCTTATCTGGGGTCTTTCTTTACCGCTGAGACAAGTGCTGGAGGCCCTAGCCCAGCTCACCCCAGGCCCCTTGCTCTCCCAGGGAAAGACGAGATTGGCTCAGCAAGGCGTTTGCTCAGTTTAGACAAATGCTGAGCAGCCCAGATAGGTGCTGGAGGGGACAGTTGCTGCTACTCGGATCCCAAAGGGACTGCCCAATGACAGGCAGCAGCCCTCTTCCCGCCCGTGAGGACCCAGAGGGTCCTGCCGTGGCTGAAAGCTCCCCCAGCCCACCCCCAGGGGTTTCCCGAATTCCCACCGATTCTGTGTCTGGGATGGGGATCTTCTCGCTCAAGTAGGTTCCTCCGGGAGGTGCTTGCTCTGGCCCTGGGCTTGGCGGGCTGGAGATGGAGCCATAGCCCGGCTTTGAGGCACCCCTGTCACCTGCACGGGGCACCCGGGAGACACAGTGAGTGCCTGGCCTCTTTCTGGCGGCCCAGGGTTCAAGCCACCTGCTCCCTTCCCCCACCTCCTCCTAGAAGAGTGGAGAAGAAATCAAAGTCCCTGGCCCCGACCTTGGGTCCACCACTGCTACCCTTGGAGCGCGTGTGCCGGAGAACAGGTGGGCAGTGGGCCTCACCTCTCAGAGGATGTGAGAGGGGCTCTGGGCTCTGGGAAGGAGCTCTGGCCACCGGGTCTGCCCCTGAGCCTGGCCCTCTGCCTCTTCCAGCAGACGAGCAAGTTCCCGGGGCCCCGATCCCTGAGAGCAGACAAGCGGGAGCCACCAAGGACCCACCCCCAGGGCGCCTGGAGTCAGAGCTGTTGTCTAGACCAGGACTCCCGTGGGGGACCAGCGACCTCTCTGCCTCCACAGGTCTCCTCCTCCACCCTGGCCCCTCCATCAGGTCCTGTCCCCGGAGGCCACTACTCACCCATGATGAGAACACAGGTCCCCAGACCTCTCTAAGGGGGGGTGCAGGCTGGACAGCTCTCGAGGCTTCACCCCTCTCCGGGTGCTGGGCTGAGTGAATGAATGTGTGAGCCCACAGCCCGCACCCACCCTCTGCTGGGTTCCCATGGCTTGCGTCACCAGGAGAGGACATTCGCACAGTCACTGCTCGGGCTGTTGTGAAACGCTTGCCCAAGGCAGAAGTGGGGAGCTGTGGCGGAAGGGTCTGGGCACCCACAGTGTGGACTCGCGTTCCTCTCCCGATCTGCCCTCTGCCCTACAGACCTCTGGCCCCCTTCTTGGCCTCCCGGGTTTGCGCTGATTTCATGTCCAGACCTCATGATCACACCAGTGCTGTCGCCACCTGCGTGGTTGGGATCAGGCTGGTCCTCTCCAACCTGTTCAGCCCCAAGGCCACTTCGTGTGAGGAGGGGAGTCCTCGTGGCTGCCCGGGCCTCAGTTTCCCTTCGGGGACTCTGAGGAAAAGACCTTCCAGGCACGGCCACAAGGGTGTGCGTTCAGGACCGGGATGTCCTTAGGGGGAATGGCCACTGGGGTTCTGGTTCCAATTCTGCCACTGATTTGCTGTCGTCGGATCCTATCTCCTCTTGGAGTTTGTTTCTTCCATTAAGGGATCGCACCAGCCAAGACACGCTCAGATCGGGACACTCAGATCCACTAGGAGACACATTGGGAGGAGGAAGAACGGTGCTAACTCATGGTGCAGGATGAACCCTGTGAGGCACAGAGTTGGGGGGACAATAGGGCATGGTGGAGACTATGGCAAAGCTCAGGTCATTTACCTTCCGGAAAGGGCAGTGCCTGCAGGTGTCGGCCAACTGCTGTCAGGCAGGAATGTGGGATGCTGGAAAATTCTGGAATTTTGTGCAATATGGTTATGGATGGCTTAACACAAAGCCTACATTCTGATAAACGTGTCATTAGGTGAGTTCATGGCTGTGCAAACATCGCCTTCTGTGCTCATACAACAAATGAGGTGGCTGCAGTGTCACGGGGCGCTGTAATCAAACAGGGCTACTGGGCTACGTGCAACCTGTCGTGGCCAAAACGAATGTCATGTGTGATGATACGTGCTTTTTAAAAATTTCATTAAAGATATTTCTATTTATTTGAAAGGCAGAGTTACAGAGAGGGAGAGAGAGAGGGAGAGAGATCCTCCATCTGCTGGTTCACTCCCCAAATGGCCACAACAGCCAGGGCTGAGCCTGGAGCTCCATCTAGGTCTCTCACATGGGTGCAGGGGCCCAAGCACTGGACCGTCTTCCACTGCTTTCCAAGGAGCATTAGTAGGGAGGGAATCAGAAGTGGAGCAGCCAGGGCTGGAACCATGCTCATATGGGATGCCAGCATTGCAAGCATCAGTTTAGCCTGCTGTGCCACATCGTTGGCCTCTGTAGGTGCTTTTTTTCCATTATTAAGCTAAAAAAATAGGAAATATGAAGTCATCCAAGCAAAACTCAGCCGTGGCCTGGATTCCTCTGGAGAGCTGTCAGCCTTCCCCTTGGGAGAAGCACCGGTCAAGACCCATGTCTCCTTCGCCGCCCACTTCCTCTTCCAGGCCGCCTGGCCCACGGCCTTCCTTTCTGCTAGGAAGCGTCAGGCCTGAATCATCCCGGGGTTTCCAACTCTTCAGTGGGAACCACAGCACTTGGAGAAAACGTGTGTGTGTGTGACAACCCCAAAACGCGTCCATCTCATCTCTGCCTGGTGCCCGGCACACCACACACCACACCTCTGGGATTTTCTTTCTTTTCTTCTTCTTCTTCTTCTTCTTCTTCTTCTTCTTCTTCTTCTTCTTCTTCTTCTTCTTCTTCTTCTTCTTCTTCTTCTTCTTCTTCTTTTAGATTTTTATTTATTTTATTTGAAAGCAGCACACAGAGAGAAGGAGAGGGAGAGGGAGGGAGAGGGAGAGGGAGAGAGAGATCTTCCATCCGCTGGTTACTCCCCCAATTGGCCACAATGGCCGGAGCTGTGACGATCTGAAGCCAGGAGCCAGGAGCTTCTTCTGGGTCTCCCACGTGGGTACAGGGGCCATCTTCTACTGCTTTCCCAGGCCACAGCAGAGAGCTGGATTGGAAGTGGAGCAGCTGGGTCTCAAACCAGCGCCCCTGTGGGATGCCAGCACTGCAGGTGGCGGCTTTACCCGCTATGCCACAGCGCCGGCCCCTCTCTGTGATTTGCTGATAGGGGCCGAAGAGCCTGTTGTTACTGCACCATGTCTGAGCCTGCACTGGGAGGCGACTCTGGGAGGAGGGGCTGGTTGCCGGAGCATCCCCTAAGTGGGTCAGGGGGTTGGAACTCTCAGCCTCCTCCCATCTCTGGCGAAGGGGGAGGGATTAGAGATCTGACTCGATAACCAGTGGCCAGTGACTTAATCATAGGGAACCCCATGGGGATCCTGAGCTGTGGGTGTCGTGAACCCCCAGGTTGGTGAACACACAGAGAGGTGGAAAGAGGGGCTCGTCTCCAGGGGCACGGTAGGCACTTCTGTTTGGTTGTTCCTGAGTCGCAGCATCCGTTACGGTAAACCAGCAATACTAGGAAAGTGTTTCCTTGAGTTCTGTGAGCCACGGATGATCTGTGAGCCATGGATGATCTGTGAGCCACGGGTGATCTGTGAGCCACGGATGATCGAAGCTGAGGGCTGTAGGAACCTCTGGTGTGTAGCCGGGTAGGGCAGAAGTGTGCGTAACTTGGGGCTGCTACTTGTGGTTGGCACTGAAGCAGGGACAGTCCTGCGGGCCTGAGGGCTGACCTGCGGGCTCTGTGCCAGCTCCTGGGAGTTGTTAGGACTGAGCCACATAGGAGGGCACCCAGGGGTACCCACAGAGAACTGGAGAGTTGCTTGTTGTGAAAAACTCACGCATTTGGTGTTAGGCATGTTGGGAGTAGAGAAACAGTGTTTCCTTTTAGGAAGGTTCTCTGGGGGCAGACTTGACATGATGTATCCCCATGTTGAGTCTAAAATTTTAGATGATGCTTGGGAGCCCAGCACTAGGGTGGCAGCCAATGTTCTGGCTCCTCGGGGAGGCTGGAGGAACTGGGGGGGCGGGGGTGTAGGAAAAAGGATGAATGACGGCCGGGAGAGAGACAGCAGCGCCCCAGATGCCACTGTGCAATCCTATTGCCCAAGGCGCTGTCACCGTCTCTCGAGTTGCCTCATCGCTACCTCGGGCTCATGTGGGGATGACTGAGGCTGGCATTGGGACGTCTTTCTCTTTGCATCATTTGTCAGCTGTTTCCTGCTTAGGAACTCGGGGAGTAACTGATGAGCCAGACACACCCTACAGCAGAGGTAATACCATGTAATGGGGAGCCTGGAGGTTCCTGGCAGGTATCGGAGAGCAGAGAAAGCTCTAGAAATCTGCACAGGCAGCCCCTTGCATCTGGACGTGTTACTGAATATTAAATCGTGCATGGGTACAGTGAAATTCCACAAAGCTTAATCCACTCAAAACGCATCACAGGGGCCGGTGCTGTGGTACAGTAGGCTAAGCCTCTGCCTGCGGTGCTGGCATCCCATATAGGTGCTGGTTCACGTCCTGGCTGCTCTACTTCTGATCCAGCTCGCTGCTAATGTGGCTGGGAAAGCAGTGGAAGATGGCCCAAGTGCTTGAGCCCCTGCACCCATGTGGGAGACCTGGAGGAAGCTCTTGGCTTCAGATCTGCCTAGCTCTGGCGTTGTAGCCAGTTGGGGAGTGAACCACTGGATGGAAGACCTTTCTCTCTTCTCTCTCTCTCTCTCTAACTCTACCTCTAAAATAAAATCTTTCAAAAAAATACATCGCAGACTTACATGTAAATATAGAACTAGGAAAAATACACATAGGAAGAAATCTGTAGGATTTAGGGTTAGACAATGACTTCTTGGGCTTGATACTAAAAATATGATCCACCAAAGGAGAACTCATGAATCATCAAAATAAAAAGAAAATTTTTGCTCTGTGAAAGATTCTTTTAAGAGGATGAAAAGGCAAGATTCAGACTTGAAAAAATATTTGCAAAACACATATCTGACAGAGGACTATTATCTAGAAATACACAAATCTCTTAAAGTCAAATAGTTCAAAAAACTCAATGAGAAATGGGCAAAAATTGTAAACAGGTATTCCACTAAAGAAGATGAATGAATGGCAAATAATCCCATGAAAAGATGTTCATTAATATTAGCCATTAAGAAGATGCAAATTAAAACTTTTAAAAAGATTAATTTATTTATTTGAAAGGCAGAGTTACAGAGAGGCAGAGGCAGAGAGAGAGAAAGGTCTTCTATCTGCTGTTTCATTCCCCAAATAACTGCAATGGCCAGAGCTGTGCCAATCCGAAGCCAGGAGCTAGGAGCTTCTTCTGGGTCTCCCATGCAGGTGCAGGGGCCCAAGCACTTGGACTGTCTTCTGCTATCCCAGGTCAGAGCAGAGAGCTGAATTAGAAATGGAGCAGCCAGGACTCAAACTGGGGCCCATATGGGATGCAGGTGCTGCAGGTGATGGCTTTATCCACTATGCCACAGCTCTGGTCCTGCAAATTAAAACTATAACTAGCTTTTGCTATACACTAAGCAGAATGGATAAAATGAAAAAATAGTGACAACATAAAATGTTGGAAGGATGTGGAGAAACTAGATTGGTCATATGCTGTTGGAGGGAATGTAATTAGAACAGCCACTCTGGGCAACAGATTGCACATTCCTTTAAAAATTAAACATGGAACTCCCGTATGACCTGGTAATTACACACCCAGGCATTTCCCCAGATAAATGACTTCTATTCACACAAAATCTGTATACCAATTTTTAAAAAAGATTATTTTATTTAAAAGGCAGAGTTAGAGAGAGAGAGAGAGAGAGAGAGAGAGAGAGAGAAAGAGAGAGAGAGATCCTCTATCCACTGGTTCACGCCCCAAAAAGGCCACAACAGCCTGAGTTGGGCCAGACTGAAGCCAGAAGCCAGGAGCTTCTTCCAGGTCCCCACATGGGTGCAGGGGCCCAAGCACTTGGGCATCCTCCACTGATTTCCAGGCACATCAGCAGGAAGCTAGATCGGAAGTGGAGAAGCTGGGACTCAAACAAGTGCCTATATGGGACGCCAGCATTGCAGGTGGTAGCTTTACCCGCCACACCACAGAGCCAGGCCCTGTACACCAATTTTGACAGCAGCTTTATTTACAGTGACCCAAACTGGAAACATCACAGATGTCCTTTGACAGGTGAATGGCCGATCCCGCTGCGGTACAGCCATACCCCAGAGCGCATTCCTGGGCACCTGTCCCAGAGAAGTGAAAACCTATATCTACACAAGAGCCTGCACATGAATGTTTATAGCAGTTCTATTTCGGAATAATCCAGACTTGGAATTATCTCAGCTGGCCAAGAGCAGGTGAGTGGCTACACAAACTGCCGGATCCTGGGGAGGAATCCTCGCTGTCAGCTAGGGGGCTGGGGAACCCAGCTGTTCTGTAGGCTCTGAGGAGAAGCCCCAGGTGGTCACCATCTTATCATGACAGGTAGAGGAGACCCCCACCAACATGCTGAGGGCTAGCGCCTCCCATTCCTCCTTCGTGAAGGTCAACCGGGAAGACCACAGACCCCATGCGTTCCCCCAGTTTCCCCCAGGAAATGCTGGGAGAGACAGAAGAATGCATGTTGCACCTGAGCGAGTGCTGACAGGAGCACCACACACTGATCAAATTTGATGGCTGCTTTTTGCCGGCGGTGGAGAGCGGGCTCATGCCCCAAACAACTCTTGACCCCGAAGCTCAAAGCAACAGGGCTTCTCAAGGCAAAAACCTTAAGGAGGGGAGAGGGTATCCAAGCCAGCTCCCTGCTAATGGGCCTGGGAAGGCAGTGCAAAGTGACCCAAGTGCTTGGGCCCCTGCCACTCATGTGGGAGACCCAGATGGAGTCCCTAGCTTCAGCCTGGCTGAAACCTGGACGTTGCAGACATTTGGAGAGTGACCCAGTGGATGGAAGATTTCTGTCTTCCCCTTTCTCTATGTCTCTACTTTAAAAAAAAAAAACACTTTGAATTCAAGTGCAGCTCAAGATTAGCTTCAGTATAAAAACTGTAAATATTTTTGTATAGCTGATAAGATTATTTGCTTTTTTTTTTTTTTTTTTAAGATTTAGTTATTGGAAAGGCAAAATGACAGAGAAAGATCTTCCATCTGCTGGTTCACTCCCCAAACAGCCACAACAGCCAGGGTTGGACCAGGCTGAAGCCAAGAGACAGGAACTCCGTCTGCGTCTCCCAAACAGGTGTCAGGAACCCAAGGGCTTGGGCCATCACACACTGCTTTCCCAGGCGCATTAGCAGCGAGCTGGGTGGGAGGTGGGGCGGCTGAGACTTGAGCCAGCACTCCAGTATGAGAGTCCAGTGCTGCAGCTGGTGGCTTCACCCGCTGTGCCTCAATGCTGGCCCCGCTGATAAGATTCTTTGTAGAGAGAATTTTGTTATGCAGGTTGGAGTTTTTTGAGGGGCTACAACCTACAGCTCGATTTTAAAGCTTCTGATACTGAATGGCCCTAAATACTTACCAGGGTCTTTAACTTCTTTAACTTTCTTCAACTTCTTGACTTGTATATGGGAAGAAAGCAAAAATTTAGGAGCTAGTATCCTTAGGAAAGTTTGGGTTAGGAAGCCTTAGGAAAATTAGGAAGTTTCATTTCAAATTTGTAATAAAATTATGAATGTTAGAAAGAAATAAATATCCTCCATGGATTACTATGCATAGCGAAGAGAAGGAATAAAATATTGATATACACTATGGCTCAGATGAATCTTCAGGATATTATGCTGAGTGAAAAAAAGCTGGGGTCGGGGCTGGCACTGTGGCGTAGCAGGTAAAAGCCCTGGCCTGCAGTGCCGGCATCCCATATGGGAGCCGGTTTGAGTCCCAGCTGCTCCACTTCTGATCCAGCTCCCTGCTATGCCTGGGAAAGCAGTAGAAGATGGCCCAAGTCCTTGGGCCCCTGCACCTGCATGGGAGACCCAGAAGAAGCTCCTGGCTTCTGGCTTTGGATCAGCACAGCTCCGGCTGTTGAGGCCATTTGGGGAGTGAACCAGCGGATGGAAGATCTCTCTCTCTCTCTCTCTCTTTGCCTCTTCTTCTCTCTCTGTGTAACGCTGACTTTCAAATAAATAAATAAGTCTTAAAAAAAAAAAAAAGCTGTGGCCAGTGCTGTGGTGCAGCGGGTTAAAGCCAGGGCCTGTAGTGCTGGTGTCACATATGGGTGCCTGCCCATTAGCAGGGAGCTGCATTGGAAGCCGGGGCAGCCAGGATTCCAGCCGAACCGGTGCCCATAAAACTTTGGGGTTTAGGTGTCTCTGTGATCTGGGGGAGCCAGAGCCTGCAAAGTCCCTAACACTGGGCTCACCCACAATGGCCACTTGGGGAGCTGCCGTTGTAACACTGCTGTGACTTCTGTCTTTTTGAACAACCAGCACGTGGACATCAACACAATCCCACTGATTTTCTCAGACGACCCCACTCGTGTGCGTGTGTGTGGGTTGTGGGTGTGCATGTGCACCGCGGGTAGAGGGTTAAGTTCTGTGCAGTTTTGTCCCCTGTGGTCTGTGGCTCCACCACCACGGTCAGGACACTGCCAGTCACTCTGGTAACCACATCCACCTCCCTCTCCACCCCACCTCACCCATCCCTGCCATGGGCAACCACTAATCTGATCTTCATTTCTAAAGGTTTGTCATTGCAAATATGTTACATGAACAGAACAATGCGGTATGTAGCGTTTGAGAGTGACTCTAAAAAAGATTTGTTTATTTATTTGAAAGGCAGAGTTACAGAGAGAGGAGAGACTGACACAAAGAGAGAAAGAGAGAGAGAATCTTCCATCCCCTGGTTCGCTCCTTGAATGGTCACAACGACCAGGACTGGGCCAGGTCTAAGTTGGGAGCCAGAAACTTCTTCCGGGTCTCCCACATAGGTGCAGAGACTCAAGGACCCGTGTCATCCTCTGCTGCTTTCCCAGGTCGGAAGTGGAGGATCCGGGTCATGAACTGGCATGCATATGGGATGCCAGCACCACAGGCGAGGCTTAGCCTACTGTGCCACATCACCAGCCCGGGCAGTTAATGACTTTAACCTGATGATTGGGACCAGCTTTGTGGTGTAGTGATTAAGCCACCACCTGTGATGCCTGCATCCATATAGGTGCCCATTTGTGTCCTGGCTGCTCCACTTCTGATCCAGCTCTGTGTTAATGTGCCTGGGAAAGCGGCGGAAGATGACCCAAGTGCTTGGGTCCCTGATGTCCACGTGGGAGACCTGGATGAAGCTCCTGGCTCCTGTTGCAGCTATTTGGGTAGTGCACCAGTGGATAGATCTCTCTCCCCCCGGTCTTTTCCTTTCTTCCTGTAACTTTGACTTTCAAATAAATAAATACATCTTTAAAAAAATGATGCTAAAAATGTTGATGGGCTTCAAGGCGGGGACTTGATGGACCCATGACCTGTGAGGGGTGGGCCTGGTGGGAGGTTGCTGGGGGTGCCCTTGGAGGGGAGTTCTCCCGAGAGCGTGGTAATGTAAGCCAACTCTCCCTGCCCACCCCCCTCCCCACCTTGGCTCACCACGTGATTGTTCCTCTGCACCTGAGCCCCCACTGCTAATCTCCACCAAACACCAGCCAGACTGCTGGGGCTGCCTGACCTTGAACTGCAATCTGCAAATCCTTCCCAAGAAGCTCCTCTTGGGTATTTTAGTCAAAGCAAAGCAAAGTTGATGGCCGGCGCCGTGGCTTAACAGGCTAATCCTCTGCCTTGCGGCGCTGGCATACCGGGTTCTAGTCCCGGTTGGGGCGCCGGATTCTATCCCGGTTGCCCCTCTTCCAGGCCAGCTCTCTGCTATGGCCCGGGAGTGCAGTGGAGGATGGCCCAAGTGCTTGGGCTCTGCACCCGCATGGGAGACCAGGAGAAGCACCTGCCTCCTGGCTTCAGATCAGCGAGATGCACCGGCTGCAGCGGCCATTGGAGGGTGAACCAACGGCAAAAAGGAAGACCTTTCTCTCTGTCTGTCTCTCTCACTATCCACTCTGACTGTCAAAAAGAAAAAAAAAAAGAAAAAATAATAATAAAAGAAAGCAAAGTTGGCTAATATGAACAGGTAAGCAAAAATACGGTATATACCTATAATGGACTATAATTCAATTTTCAAAAAAGAAGAAATTCTGACACATGCTGTAATCTGGATGAAACCTGAATACATTATGCTAACACAGAAGGGATTAAGCTATGGATAGATGTTATATGCTTCCACTTTTATTAAGTACCCGGCATAGGCAAGTTTATAGACACAGAAAACAGAACGGTAGGGGTGGACACTGTGGCACAGTAGGTTAGGCGGCAGCTTGGGATACCTGTATCCCGTATCAGAGACCTAGTTCAAATCTCGGCTGCTCCACTTCTGATCCAGCTCCCTGCTAATGCACCTGGGAAGACAGTGGATGATGGCCCAACTATTTGTGAACCTGCCACCCATGTAAGAGACTCAGACGGAGGTTCAGGTTCCTGGTTTTGGCCTGGGCCAATCCTGGCTGCCGTGGGCATTTGAGGAGTGAGTCAGTAACTGGAGAGCCTTCTCTCCGCCACTCTGCTTTTCAAATAGATTTATTTCTTTGAAAGGCAGAGTGACAAAGAGAAGGAGAGATGGAAAGAGCGTGATCTTCCACTCTCTGCTTCACTCCCCGGATGGCCACAATGGCTGGGGCTGGGCCAGGGCAAAGCCAGGAGCCTTGAACTCCACCTGGGTCTCCCACATGGGGGCAGGGGCCCAAGCCCTTGGGCCATCTTCTGCGGATTTCCTATTAGCAGGACGCTGGATTGGGAGCCCAACAGCTGGGACCTGAACCCCAGCTCATATGGCATTCTGGTGGAGCAAACCGTGGCTTAACCCACTGTGCCACAATGCTCGCCCCATGATGTGGTGGCCACTGGGAGAAACCACGTGACGTACACATGGCATCTTTGAATTAGTAACTATTTCTTCTTTTTTTTTAAAAAAAAATATTTATTTGAAAGGTAGAGTTAGGAAGGGGGGAGGGAGAGACAGAGACAGAGACAGAGAAAGAGATTTTCCATTTTCTGATTCACTCCCCAAATGGCCAGGGTTGTGTCAGGCTGAAGCCAGGAGCCTGGAGCTTCTCCCGGGTCTCCCACATGGGGGCAGGGGTCCAAACCCTTGGGCCATCCTCCACTGCTTTTGCAGGCCACCAGCAGGAAACTGGATCAGAAGTGGAGCAGCCGGGTCTTGCCTTCCACTCTGGGTTGATGCAGCCAGAAGGCCCTCACCAGATGCTGTCAGCTCGATGCTGGACTGCCCAGGCTCCAGGACTGTGAGAAATGACGCTTTGGCGTAAGTCCCTGCTCTGGCATTTTGTTATCAGAGCTCCATCTGCAGCATTGAGCCTGCGGATCTGCTCCCAACAAGGCTTCCTGTGGCAAGAGAAGCCACAGAGGCAGGGTGGGTGGGAGGACATGCGGGCCTTTGCCAGCCCACTTGCAGGCTCTCTCTGTCTCTGAGACAGCAGGAGGTGCTTTGGCTGGGCTCCTACACGCTGCACCATCTTGTCCTGGGCCCCTTGGGGTAGCTCAGAGGTTTAATGCTTGGTCTCTACAGATACTGGTTCCTCCTAAAGCATCCACAGCATTCTTTGCCTGTGTCACCTCCTCCAGGAAGTCTTCCTGTGTCTCCCAGGCCAGACTTCTGTGCCCCTCAGCACAGCACTGTTCCCCTCTACCCAGGCGAGGCTGCTGCTGGTGAGTGCGCAGTGGGAACGAAGCGGTGTCTGGCCGCCTGGAGAGGGGAAAGACTGTGAAATGAAGTCTACTCCGATGGACAGGCCCAGGAAGATGGCTCTTCTTGGTGCCGGCATCTGTCTTGAGAGTGGATGAGCACATGAGCCAGCCTCCCTGGCCCCAAATCCTGGCACCGCCATGAGTCGGCACGTGGCCTTGGGCCTGAGCCTGAATAGAAAAACAGGCCCAAGCCACAGGGCATGCGGGGACCGCAGGGTTGCTCTCGCCACGATTTACTTCCCCTGCTTCCCTGTCTGCCCGGACTGTCACACCTGCTGTGTGCGCCCTAGTGTTGCAGGTGTAGGTTCCTCTCTTAGCGCTTCCCACCCTGTGCTTGCACATTCAGCCATGGGCTTGTTCATGCATTTATTTGAGAGATGCAGAGAGACAGCAGGACGGACAGTCCCATCTGCTGGTTCACTTCCCAAAGCTCTGTAATGGCCCCGGCCACGTGGGACCTGAAGCCAGGAGCCAGGAACACAATCTGGGTCTCCCACGTGGGTGGCAGGGACCCAAGCATCTGACTCATCTCCTCCCTGGGTCTGCCGGAAGGTGGAATCGGAAGTCAGAGATGGGAATGGAACCCAGATCTCAGATTTGGGACGCTGGCTGACTTAACCTCCAGGCCAAATGCCTACTCCATGCATGAGATTATTGAGTGATGCCTTTAAAAAAAAAAAAGGTTTATTTATGTATTTGAGAAGCAAAGTTACAGACAGAGAGAGGGAGAGACACAGAGAGAGGTCTTCCATCTGCTGGTTCACTCCCCAAATGGCCACAATGGCAGGAGCTGGGCCAATCAGAAGCTCCGAGAAATGCATTTTTTTTTTTAAGAAAGCCTTTTTACTCACTTACTCTTTTAGCACTTTCATTTATTTTCACTTTATTTGGAAAGCAGAGAGACAGAGATGGAGAGGTCTTTCATCCACTGGCTCACTCCTCCAAAGCCCACAGCAGCCACGGCTGACCCAGGCTGAAGTCCGGATTCAGGGGCTCTAAGCAGGTTTCCCACACAGCTGTCAGGGAATCCAGTACTTGAGCCACTACCTGCTGCCTCCCAGCGAGCGTGTTAGCAGGAAGCTGGTTTGGAAGTGGAGCCGAGACTCGAACCTGGCACTCTGCTCTGGGATGTGGGTGTCCCAGCTGGCCTCTTAACCATTGTGCCAAATATCAGAATTATTTAAAAGGCAGAGAGACACACAGATCTTCTATCTGAAGGTTCACTCCCCAAACGCCTACAACAGTCAGGACTGGACCAGGCTGAAGCCGGGAGCCAGGAACTCTACCCAGGTCTCCCTAGTGGATGGCAGGGACCCAGATACGCGAGCCATCACTGGCAGCCTCCCAGGGCCTGCACAAGGAAGAGGGTGACGTCGAAACCAGGTACTTGGATATGAGAAGCAGGCAGCTTAACTGGCGTGGTAACCACCAGGCCAAATGCCTGTCCAGACAACTGCGTCTTTTGGTACCATAGAGCAGCAGGCCAGGGTCACAGTTCTGGGGAGACGTGATAAATTCTAAAAAGGAGCCAGTTTTGAATGAAGGTCCCAGCAAAGGCAGGGAAGGTGGCCAGACTCCTCCTTCCTGGGTCATTTGATGCAAGGGTGCTCAGCCCGGGAAGCCCCTCGGGGCGTGGATGTTGTCACCTGCCCCTCTTTCCACCTCTGCAGAGAAACTGGACCAAGGCCGGCACCGCGGCTCACTAGGCTAATCCTCCGCCTTGCGGCGCCGGCACACCGGGTTCTAGTCCTGGTCGGGGCACCGATCCTGTCCCGGTTGCCCCTCTTCCAGGCCAGCTCTTTGCTGTGGCCAGGGAGTGCAGTGGAGGATGGCCCAAGTCCTTGGGCCCTGCACCCCATGGGAGACCAGGAGAAGCACCTGGCTCCTGCCATCGGATCAGCGCAGTGCGCCGGCCGCAGCGCGCCAACCGCGGTGGCCATTGGAGGGTGAACCAACGGCAAAAGGAAGACCTTTGTCTCTCACGTCCACTCTGCCTGTCAAAAAAAAAAAAAGAGAGAGAGAGAGAAAAGAAAAGAAACTGGACCAAAAGAGGCTCCTAGGATCTCTCCGGAAATGTTCTGGGTGCATGAGTTGGGTCAGCCTAGGTTTGAGTTCTTCAAAGATGGAGAGACCGCACCAGGGCTTAGGGGGATGCACGGATCCTGCCCCGCCCACCTGACAGTGACTGATTGCCCCCCCCACCCCCCACCCCCCCCCACCCCCCACCCCCCGGTCTCCTGCCTCTCCTGCCCTGTGGCACTCTCACCTCCGGGTCTCCTGCTTCTGCGCATGCCATGCTCACAGCCTCTGCACCTGCTGTTCCCTCTGCTTGCCTTGCTTGTCCTGCTGTTCTCCAGAGCTCCTGATCGTTTAGGTCTCGGCTCAACTGAGATCCTAGAGAGGCCATCTCTGAAGTCCCCACCCCACCCCCTCCGGCCCCGAGGCCTCGGTCTTCCATCTTTTCTGTCGACGTCAGAGGTGTTGTGCAGGAAATGGTGACGGTGCACTTCCCCAATACCTGTAAGCTGCACGGTGACGGGGCTCAGAATAATCCTGGCACACACGAGGAGCCTGCTATCTGTCGGCTGCCAGAGTGAATGAGAATTTATCAGGGGCCGGCGCTGTGGTGTAGTGGGTAGAGCCACCATCTGTACGCCGGCACCCCATACAGGAGCTGGTTCGTGTCCCACCTGCTCCATTTCTGATCCAACTCCCTGCCAATGCTCCTGGGAAAGCAGTGGAAGATGGCCCAAGTGCTTGGGCCCCTGCACCCACGTGGGAGACCAGAAAGAAACTCCTGGCTTTGGCCTGGCCCAGCTCTGGCCATTGTGTCCATTTGGGGGAATGAATGAATGGACGGAAGATAATCTCTCTCTCTCTCTCTGTAACCCTGCCTTTCAAATAAAAACTTAACCTGTTGAGTTGTGCCTTCCAGTGTAGTAGTTGCTAGCCACATGTGGCTATTTAAATCTAAGATAGGGAGTAGGAGATGGGATAGTTTGCGGGTGGGAGGGAGGTTATGGGGGGGACCGCTATATCCAAAAGTTGTACTTTCGAAATTTATATTTATTAAATTAAATAAAAGTTTTCTAAAAAATAAATAAATCTAAGATAACTAAAATGAAATAGAACTCCAATTCCTCAGTCTGGTTCACCACACCTTTTTTTTTTTTTTTTTTTAAGATGTTTATTTATTTGAAAGGCAGAGTTACAGAGAGGCAGAGAGAGAGAGAGAGAGAGAGAGAGAGAGAGCAAGCTTTTCCATCTGCTGTTTCACTCTCTAAATGGCCACAATGGCCAGAGCTGGGCTGATCCAAAGCCAGCAGTCAGGAGTTTCTTCTGGGTCTTCCACACAGGTGCAGGGGCTCAAGCACATAGGCCATCCTCCACTGCTTTCCCAGGCGCATTAGCAGGGAGCTGGATCAGAAGTGGAGCAGCCCAGACTAGAATGCTGCCATATGGGATGCCAGCACTGCAGGCGGTGGCTTTACCCGCTACACCACAACACCGGCCTCTTACCACATCTTAAGTGCTCAGTGCCCACGCATGTGGGTGCCTACCATACCGGACATCACAGATGTCAAATTTCCATCACCACAGCTGGACACTGCTGCTCCAGACCATGAGCCTGTGCCACGGCCTCCACTTCTTTCCTTGCTTGCAACATTGCTTCTGCCAGGAATTCTTTATCTGACCCTTAGTAAAAATCTTATGCACATTGAATTTGGCAATCTGGTAACATAACACAAAAGTCTTAAAATCAATTTAACAATCCCCCTTGTCAGAATGTATCCCTGAGGAAATAGTGGTTGATAGATGCCAAGATTCAGCCACAAGGATGGTAAATGTGTCATTGTTCCTAACAGGGGAGATTGGTTAAGTTAATGTACAGTCATGAAAAATGGACGACTGTGTAATGATATGGAAATATTTTTAAAACATATTGTTAGATAAACACAGCCGGTTACCCGTAGAAGAAGTTACAAAATACAGAGAACTGGGGTAAAATCTAGGGAACCCAGGGTCTGGAAGCTTTCCAGAATGTAACGGAGAAAGCAATCAGGAGAAAGCAATCAGCCCCGGAGGAGCAGCGAGCCTTTCATTTCGGCGGCTAAGAACCAAGGCTTCCTGGAGCTGCAAAGACCAAGGCGATCCACAGAAAGGCGTTGGACAAAGCACCGGCTGGACCACCCCACTGCTTCCGGGCACAGGGCGGGGTGGCCCAGGGAGGTGGCCCCTGTGCTGGCTGCCTCCAGGCAGCGAGACCGACAGGATTTCGCTTCCTTCTCTTGCTTTACCTCGCTTTTCTCAGTTTTCTCTAATACGCGTTTTTCTTTGAAACAGGGAGGGGGCAACAGGAAAAATTTAAAACTTCTTCGGGGCTCTGCGCGCCCACGGCCCCTAAGCGCATCACCCTTGCGGGCATCCGCGCCTGGGTCCCCTCGCGCACGCGCGCACGGCTCCTCCCGGGTCCCTCGTCCCGCAGAGGTCCCGTGGAGGAATGGGGGAGAGGGGCGCCTGCGCCCCTCTGCCCACGAGCTCATCTACTCTTTGGGGCTGAGCCCGCATCCAGCCCGGTGGAAACAGCCGCTGTTCGGAACGGATCTGCTCCAACCAGGAGCCCCTGGGGGCCCCCAATGTTTGGGGGGAGTTCCTGTTTGTGGGAGAGGCGGAGCATGAGAGTTGGAGACTTGGGAGGCACCCGAGGCAAAGGGCAAGGCCCGTGGTGGTCCACGTCCCCTCTCCCACAGCCCCCATCCCGTCATGGGTTCTTTTTGGGGGAGCTGGGGGTGAGGACAGCTCGGCGTGGCCAGCTGTCCTGTGTTTCTATACCTTTCTGGGACTCTATTTTCCTATCTATAAAATGGGGATAATGATGACACAAGCGTCTAGAAAGAAATGCTGTTCCTATTGTTAGCCCCAGACAAGAGCCGCCCCCGCCTAGTCCGCCCCCGTGCCGCCGGCGCCGGGCTCGGGGTCCAGCGAGCGGAAGGGGCTGGGCCGGTGCGAGGAGCGGAGGGCGGGCCCGGGCGGGCGGCGCGGGTCGAAGGGGCCGAAGAACTCGGCAGCGAAGGTGACCACGTCGCGGGGCTGGCGCAGCAGCAGGAAGAGCAGGAAGTCGGAGAGCAGCGCCCGGGCGTCGGGGTGCTGCCGCAGGTAGGCGCTGTGGCTGGTCCGCAGCTCCTCCTGCGGGGGCAGGCCCGCCTGAGCCCGGGGAGGGCCCACCAGCCCCCCACCCACCCCGAGACGGGTCGGGAGCGGTGCACTTGGTGGCCTCCCCGGGCCAGTGGAGACCCCGGGCTGGCGGCGGCCGCAGCTCACCTTGCGGTGCAGGAACTTGGAGTGGAGCTCCAAGTCGTCCTCCCACACCAGGGGCTTCTTTTCGAACACGGGCGGAGGCTCGATTTCGTCTGGGTGGGGAAGGGGAGGCTGGGTGTTCCCCACCGCAGAACCTC
Organism: Lepus europaeus; assembly: GCF_033115175.1. NCBI lineage: Eukaryota > Metazoa > Chordata > Mammalia > Lagomorpha > Leporidae > Lepus > Lepus europaeus. The sequence continues at coordinate 162,814,461 of NC_084827.1, read as the reverse complement.
CTCGGGTCCATGGGGGCATCCGAGGACAGGCCCAGCAGAGGGCCTCTTGCCCTCCCGCTGGGGCCAAGGTCCTGGGAAAAGTCAGCCCCGCCTCCGGGAAAGCCCCACCTCCCCCGGCCTCTCCCACGGGTGCCTTTCACTCACCCTCCTCCCTCAAGATGGGCATCTTGGTGATGATGCAGCAGCCGGCGGAGCCGATCTGGACTCTCTTGGCCAGGTGCCTGGGGGCAACACACGGGAGCATCGTCCTGGGCGCCTGCTGGGACCGAGCTGTGCCCTCCCCCGCTGCGGCGCTGGGGCGTGTAGCTCTCTTTGGGGAGGTTATTAAAGCTAAATGAGGTCATGTGGGCGGGGCATTCGAGAGGATTGATGTCTCCATTTAATAGAGGTGCTGGAGCTGGCTGAGGAAGGCGTGTGTGGTCCCAGTGAGGAGGCGGCCACTGGGGAGCTGTGGCCTGCAACCAGCCCTGCTGGCCTTGGCCTTGCGCCCTCAAAACCCGGAGGACATTCATTTGGGTCCAGGCTGTGGAGTTTTGTCATGGAAGCCTGAGCAGCTTAGGGTAGCACCGAGACCTCCTGAGCCCGGGCCTGGGGGCCTCTGTGTACTGCTGCCTCCCTCTCTTGTCTGTGGTTCCTGGTGTTCATTCTGGGCCCCTAGATAACTGTCCAAGGCTTGCCTTAGGCCTTTGCTTTTTTATTTCTTAAAAACTCAGACTGGGGCCAGGGCTGTGGCACAGAGGGTGAAAACCCTGGCCTGCTGCACTTCTGATCCAGCTCCCTGCTAATGAGCCTGAGAAAGCAGCGGAAGGTGGCCCAGGGGCTTGGGCCCCTGCACCCGCGTGGGAGACCCAGAGGAAGCTCCTGGCTCCTGGCTTCGGATCGGCCCAGCTCTGGCCATTGCAGCCATTTGGGGAGTGAACCAGCAGATGAAAGACCTTTTTTTGTCTACCTCTCTCTGTAACTCTTTCCTTCCTTCCTTCCTTCCTTCTTTCCTTCCTGATTTATTTATTTGAAAGGCAGAGTTACAGAGAGGCAGAGAGACAGAGAGAGAGGTCTTCCATCCTCTGGTTCACTCCCCAGATGGCCGCAATGGCCGGAGCTGTGCCAATCTGAAGCCAGGAGCCAAGAGCTTCTTCTGGGTCTCCCACGTGGGTGCAGGTGCCCAAGGCCTTGGGCCATCTTCTGCTGTTTTCCCAGGCCATAGCAGAGAGCTATGAACCTGTGCCCATATGGATGCCAGCACTGCAGGTGGCGGCTTTACCTGCTACACCACAGTGCCGGCCCCAACTCTTTCAAATAAATAAAGTAAATCTTAAAAAAGAAAAGAAGAACTCCAGCCCTCTCGATGTGTGAGCACTAAGCCATCCTGGAGGCCGGTGCTCCGCCCAGCAGCTGAGATACCCTCGTCCCCGTCCGGATGCTGGGTCCTGGGTCGGGATCTCTGCTCAGGTTTGCTACTGCAGCTTCCTCCTAATGGGGCCCCTGGGTGGCAGCCAGTGATGGCTCATTTTGGGTTCCACATGGGAGACCTCGATTGTGTTCCCAGGCAGGAAGCAGGGATTGTCTCTCAAATTAAAAACAAACACTGCACACGACTCCTGGTGCCTCCTGCTGTGTGGCGCTAAGCTGTGAAACCGGGAAAGCCAGCAACAACAGGGCTTTGTTCCCAGAGTGGTGGCCAGCCAGTCCCTCTTCTGAAATTCCAAGAAACAAACTGCTCTCCCTCACCCACAGGCGCTCACGCTTAGGTGCCAGAGCACTGCAGGTGCCAGCTGGGCAGGGTGCCAGGGGCATGTGGGTGTTGGTCAGTCTCCCCCCAAACACCATGGCATTGTCCTTGGCTCGGCCAGCCAGGGCTGCCTGGTGAGAAAGGGTTGGGAGACACCGTGAGGATACGAGGGTGAGTGAGTGAGTGAAGAGAGGGCAAACTGTATGGATCAAGCCCGGGGGATGCTCGGATCTTAATGGTGACCTTTCCTGGCGGCCTCCCTAGAAACAGCCGGACCCTTCCCCACTGCACCACTGAGCACCTGCTGCTGTGCCAGGCACTCCCTCCCAGGCTCCCACCGCCCCTCCCCCCCCATCAGAGCTCACCCATCGGAGAGCAGATAGAACTGCCAGGACATGGGGATGCCCTCTTCCGAGTGCACCGTCTGCTCCACGATGAACACGGGGGCCTGCTGCCGGCCCACCTGGATTGTCTGGAAGCCGAGGGCTTGCTGGCCCCGGCCGAGGGGGAGGGAGACAACGGTGAGATGAAAGCCCTCCCCGTCTGCCCCACCACCCCCTCCTCCTCCTCCTTGTTCACCACTGGTTAGCAGCCTGTGGCTGCTCAAACCCACAGGAGCCACAAGATTCGAGCTGCACCCCCCAGCTGCGTTGGGGACCCCCTCGTCGGGGGGTCATCTTCTGAGTGCTTCTAGTTGGCAGATTCCGTGACGGGGGGTGGGGACTAGGGTAGGGTTGGGGGCTGTAGGGGGAAGCTGTTGGGCAGCAAGGCTTAGAGGGATGGCACTAGCTTGGGCTTTGTGCCGCCTCTGGCTTGGGCTGCCCTTAGCAGGCTGCCTTGTCATGGACGCTGAACCCTCTTAGAGGTTGCAGCCCAGCACAAAGTCTGGGGGGGGGGGGCGGCTGGTGGCCCGGCTTGTTGGTGTTAAACGTGGCTGGCTGCCCCTTGTGTCATGGAGACAAGACTAGAATGTCATCCGCAAGGCTGGTCAGCGCCAGAGAAATTAGCCCCAAGGTGTCTTACTGGAAAAGGCGTATGTTCAGAGATGCAGCCCCGAAATCACATAGTCTGGGACGTCCTAGGCATGTGGGCTGTGAAGCTTTTCCCCCAAACAAAGAAAAACCGGGACGCCTTTTAGGGTTGGGAAATAGTAAGAGAATACTGAAGTGGACTGGAGATGTTGCACTTCCTGATGTTAAAGAGTGATGTCTTGGGGTTGGTGTTGTGGTGTGGCACATTAAGGCTCTCTCTGTGATGCCAGCATCCCTTAAGGGCACCGGTTCAAAACCCGGCTGCTCATTTCTGATCCAGCTCCCCGCTAATGCACCTGGGAAAGCAGTAGAGGATGGCCCAAGTGCTTGGACCCCTGCACCTTCATGGGAGACCCGGATGAAGCTGCTGGCTCCTGGCTTCAGCCTGGCCCAGCCCCGGCCATTGTAGCCACTTGGAGAATGAACCAGCAGATGAAAGACCTCTCTCTCTCTGTCTTTAACTCTTTCAAATAAATATATATTTTTTAAAGTGATGTCACTTTAAAAACAACCTGCTGCTGTGTTTGTGTTTTCTGGGCTTTTGTGCAGAGGATTGCTTCCCCCTCACTCGCTCCACCCACCCTATGCCTAACCAGCTGACAGATTCAACTGTTGGTTGCTCCTGCCAGTGGAAGGCTCACTCCCCCCCCTGCCCTTCCCCCACCGCACAGCCCAAGCACCCGTGCAGGGACACCACTCACGTAGGTGGAATAGCAGAGTTTGCCATCGGTGTCCAAGGCCAGGAAGCGGGCATTGCTGGGCACGTTCTGCCGCCGTGCCATCGCCCGCAACAGCACCAGGTTGGCGGCCTCGGAGACGAAGCCCTCGATTGAGGCCCAGGGGAAAATGGTCACCCCCGACTTCACTTCCTGTTGAGGACAGTCTGGGTCAGGGAGGGTGGCCCTGGTGGAGTCCCCACTCCAGCTGCTGGCCCGCCACCACCTGGCTCTCGGGGGATGTGGCTGCCACCCTCACCTCACCCTCCTTGACACTTCTGGTCATGGTCAGCTGCTCCTCCTGCTTCAGCAGGTTGGTCGTTCGCTCCATGGGGAGGATGAGGTACTAAGGTCAGAGCAGGCAGGGATGATCAGAGACTCCCTGGACACCCCAGAGCCCACCTGTCCATGTCCTTTACAAATAGAAAAAAAAAAAAAGGAAACCAGCCCCCCCCCCAGCCTTCCACACAAGTCAGACTCATGTGGTGTGGGATTTAACCAGCAATGCATTTGTACACACGCGTGTGAAAAGAGGGGAGTGGCCTCTTTGTCTTTTCCTCTCAGGGAAGGGTCTCAGGCACCAGTGGTTGTCACACTCTAGAAGTTAGTGAAAGTGGCCGGGGCTTGGTGTGAGGGGGCACAGAGCTGGAGGGTTTAGGGGCCAGGTGGTGAGAGGCCCTTGGGCTTGGCCACAGGCCAGCCCGCATGGACGCCGGGGAGCCATGGGCTCTCCTGTTGGAGGAGCTGCAGTGGGGCCGTGGACAGTGTGAGTGCATGGGCGAGGCATCAGTGCACCGTGGCCGCCAGTATCTCACGTGGATGGGCTTCCCTGTGTGTGCAGCAGGGGTTGCCGGGTAAGTGTGGGCAGAGTCGGGGTGATATTTCATTGGGGCACCTAGATCAGGGGTGGGAGCTCCAGGAGGTACCTTGATGAACTCGTGGCTGTGCTGTTCCACGGGCTCCAGTTTCCACGAGAGATAGCCTGGGGTGCGGAGAGGACGGGCACCGGTGACCCAGGAGACGTGGGGCTGAGGCGGGAGGGAGCAAGGGTGGCTGGAGCCCAGCGGGAGGACTAGGCGCCAAGCTGCTCTGGTCTGGGTCTGCACCTGTGGCGGACCCCTCCGTCCCCACCCCCCACCCCCACCCCCGTCCTGGGGATGGAGTGCAGAGAGAGCAGAGGTGGCTCCAGCAGGCGGCGCGGCAGTCTACCCAGGAGGGGAGTTTCCACAGAGCATCTTGTCCAGGAAGCCGTGGCTGGAGGCGTGCACCAGGATGCACTTGGACAGGATCCCCTGCTGGTCTTTGTACCTCCCTCTCTGCACCTCAATGGTCAGCTCTCCCTGCGGCTCCCCCGTGGTCCGTGACCATGGCCAGGGTCTCCGAGAAGAGCAGCAGCTGCAGCTCCTCCAGCCCTGGGGGCAAGGCGGGGCAGATCACGCCCCTGCTCTTGGGCCTCCATCCTGGGACCCCCCTCCCTTCCAGTACCCTCCTCCCCCAGGTCCCTGGGGCCTGCCCTTGAAGCATGTCCACAAAGAAGCCTCAACTTGTTCTGAGTCCCAGGAGAAAAAAAGCTGAGCACGACGGGGCTGGCCTGGGCTTTGTCTCCTCCCCCACCCAGGGGCGCCCCTGCCCCGGTGCCCACCGAGAGAGTTGAGGAAGTTGATGGCCTCAGCATTGGCCTGTGGCAGGGGCGGCCCCTCCTGGCCGGCGAGCCTGTACTCCTTGGTTCTGACGCCTGCAGAGGGAGGATGAGGCTGAGATGGAAACCCCTGGGAGGCGCAGAGCCAGGTGCGGCATGGGCACCCGAGTCCTGGCCCCTGGCCCCAAGAGGATTTCTGCTCCTCTAGGAGGACCCCCAGGTGGACTGTGACGGAGAGAAGCCCCCGTTTCCAGCCCCAGCAGCCCCCTTACCACCTGTGAGGAGAGCTTTGGAGGACATACTGTCTGCAGCGACCCAGTCTGTGGTTGGCAGTCTCCATGGCAACCGGGAGCCAGCTACCGCCTCTTAAAGGGGCATCAACCCGCTTCCCTACACCCAGGGCTGGGAGGAAGTTGACAGGGCAGGTCCTGAAACTCAGTTTGAGCCTGAGGTGTTGCCCAGCAGAGGGAGCGCTTGCCTGCCTCATGAGAGGCAGGGGCAGAATGGATGCTTAGAGTGCCGGAGTCCCAGGGTCACCACCATGGAGGGAATGTGATGTGCCCTCAGTAGAAACTGGACTTCAAATGTGGATCTTTTCCTGGGCTGATTACACGTAGTACCGTCCTCTTTCCAGACGCTGGGCGACTGGACAGCGTCCGTGGTGTTGCTGAGCTGTGAGGGTTGGTTGGCTGGGTGTATTTGATGCATTTTTCGGCTTTCTAGTGTTTTTCATTGATGATGGGTTTGCCTGAGGACACGACCCTATGATAAGTCAAGGTGCGCTCTACCTGTAACAATAATGACGACAACAGGCCGGCGCCGCGGCTCACTTGGCTAATCCTCTGCCTGTGGCCCCCGGCACCCGGGTTCTAGTCCCCGGTCAGGGCGCCGGATTCTGTCCCGGTTGCCCCTCTTCCAGGCCAGCTCTCTGCTGTGGCCAGGGAGTGCAGTGGAGGATGGCCCAGGTCCTTGTGCCCTGCACCTGCATGGGAGACCAGGAGGAAGCACCTGGCTCCTGGCTTTGGATTGGCGCAGCGTGCCAGCCGTAGCGGCCATTTGGGGGGTGAAACCAATGGAAGACCTTTCTCTCTGTCTCTCTCTCTCTAACTCTGCCTGTCAAAAAATTTTTTTAAAAATGATGACAACAGTGATGATCACAGCAAATTCTCACCCACCCTTACTCTTGTTGAGCACTGTTCTAAAGGGCTTTACATCATTAGCTCATTTACCTTCAGACTGTCTGAAGTTCGTCCTTTTAAGGTTTATTTATTTATATGTTTGAAAGGAAGAATTACCAAGAGAAGGAGAGACAATAAGAGAGAGATGGAGGGAGGGAGGGAGGGAGGGAGGGAGAGAGAGAGAGAGAGAGAGAGAGAGAGAGAGAGAGAGAGATGCCGGTACTGTGGCGCAGCAGGTTAAAGCCGCAGCCTGCAGCACGGGCATCCCACATGGGCACTGGTTTGAGTCCTGGCTGCTCCACTTCCGATCGAGCTCTCTGCTATGGCCTGGGAAAGCAGTGGAAGATGGCCCAGGTCCTTGGGTCCATGCACCCGCGTGGAAGACCTGGAAGAAGCTCCTGGCTCCTGAATCCTGACTTCGGATTGGGCTCAGCTCTGGCCATTGCGGTCATTTAGGGAGTGAACCAGCAGATGGGAGACCTCTCTCTTCCTCTCTGGCTCTACCTCTCTCTCTGTGACACTGTCTTTCAAATAAATAAAATAAATCTAAAAAAAGAGAGATGAGAGAGAGTGTGTAAGAGTGTGTTAGGGGTGTGTATATGTGTCAGGGTGTGTTTCACTTCCTAGACTGGAAATCTCTCCCTCTTTAACTGTCTTTCACATAAATAAACGTATAAATATTAAAAAACCATATAAATAAAAAAAAAAGCAAAAGTCTCTGTGGGTTGGGCTTTGAAAGACGGACAGAGAGAGGTCTCTGAGCTGCCAGTTTACTCCCCAAAGGCCTGCAACATCTGGAGCTGGAACTGAGCTGGGCCAGGCTGAAGCCAGCAGCCTGGAACCCAGTCTGGGTGGGTAGCAGGGGACCGAGGCACTGAGCCCTCACCTGCTGCCTCCGAGGGTCTGCATTCATGAGAAGCTGGACTCAGGGCTGAGCCAGGTCCCCGGATGTGGGATGCAGGCATTCCCAAGTGGCAGCTTAAGCACACGGCCAAATGTGCACCCCTGAAGCACTTTATGATCGAGAAAAATGAGGCACAGAGAGGTTAAATATCTTCCCAAGGCCACACAGCTGATAACCCGCTTCAGGACTCAGCCTAAGGCGGTCTGGCTCCAGAGCCTGGGAGAATTGAGAGGGAGACATTGACTGCAGCACGTGATTGGAGACACAGGTTTGACAATGGAATGCAGAGATGGACAACCCCAAGCTGTGGCTGCCTCAGCCCCACCGTGTGAGTATTAGGGAGACCAGGACAAAGTGGCCATAAAAAGCCTCAGGGGTCGTAGAGTCATAAGCAAAGCCTTGGCGTTGCAACCAAGGCGTCCCCCGCCCTGCACACTCACATCACTCAGGGAGGTAATCGTTCCATGGCTTCTTATTAGGTAATCATCTTTCATCTTTCAAAGACTTTAAGTCTTTAAATTTTTTTTTATGTTCTCGTTCTGCTTAACAATCCCAGTAAGACTTTAACTAAAAAACTACAGGTGTAAATCAATTATCCAGCCGCTCATTTTAAATTAGAATCTCAAGACTTATGTTCTAAGCCCTCTAATGTGCAAAGTGATTTTAAGCATTTTAAGAACTTGAAATGTCAAAAATGAGCATTGTGCCACACTCGGAACAATACCTGGATTCTCTTACGCACTGCCACATGCCGCCATCCATCCAGGCGGAAACCAGGACCCGTAAGCTCCGTCTGGATCTCCTCTGGGAGTGGCAGGGATCCAAGCACTTGAGCCATCACCTGCTGCTTCCCAGGGTGTGCATTAGCGGGAAGCTGAATTGGAAATGGAGCTGGGACTCGAACCTGGAACTCTGAAATAGGAGGCTGGCGTCTTCAGCGCTGTGCCAAGCCCGGCCCGGAGCCTGGTCTCTGCCGGACTGGATGCTGCTGTGTGCGCCGTTCAGCTCTTCCAGCCGCTCTAGAACGAAGCACAGTGGCGCTGGATCCCGTCAGAGGCAGAACCTGTATTTGCACCCAGATGTCCTGGTGTAAGTCCTCTTTCATTCGCTCCCTTGGTCCCACATTTGGCCTGAGGGGCCTTGGGGACTATGAAGACTGGGTTCCCGCCTGCTTTCACGAGGCTCTGTCTGCGGCTGGCACTGTGGCGCAGCGAGGTAAGCCTGTGACGTTTGTATCGATATGGGCAGCAGTTCAGGTCTCCGCCGTGCCACTTCCCATCCAGCTCCCGGCTCAGGTGCCTGGGAGAGCAGCAGAGGACGGCCCACGTGCTTGGGCCCCTGCGCCCACAGGGGAGACCAGGAGGAAGCACCTGGCACCTGGCTTTGGCCTGGCCCAGCCCTGGCTGTTGAAGTCATTTGAGGAGTGGACCAGGACCAGAATCTCTCTCTTCTTAACCGCCTTTCACATAAATAAACTTACAGGAAAGAAAAAAGAAAAAAAGCAAAGTCTCTGTGGGCTGGGCTTTGAAAGGACTAAGATGCACACCCCTGATACACACAGCCCGACACACACACACCTGATACACCCAACAACACACCCCTAACACACACACCCCAACACACACACCCTGACAAATACACACACCCTGACACAATGCACCCCTGACACACACATCCTGACACATACACACTGATACACACATATGATACACACACTCTTACATATACATCCCTGACACACATGCACACAGGGCTCTCGCCTTCCTCTCTACCACTTCCCCTTGCTCGATTCTTCCCTGGCACTCTTAAGGATGCCTACTCAGCCCTCCCCACTTTGTCCTTTTCTGCCCCAAGGAGACCTAGCCCGTGATCTGGGGGGAAAATGCTGCTTATTTTTCGAGCTCCGTGTTAATCAAACACCGGGGAGGCCACGTGTCCCCCTCCGTCTCCTCCGTGTGATTGATCACAGCGCAGAAATCAGCCGCAGGGCTTCTCAAAGTGACCGCGTGAGCTTTTTCGCATCTGAGCCTGCTGAGAGCCTCCAGTGAGCGCCGTCACCGACGAACGTTTACGGTTTTGCTGTCTTGTATCATTTCTGGTACAGACCCACCGCCCGCCGTGGCTTAATGGGAGGCACACTGCCCTGCCAAGCGTGGTCATATGACCATATCTAGCCAGTCAGAGAAGCCCATTCCCCCGTCACCTGTGATTGGTTCGGGGTTGGGCACGTGACGCAAGCTGGACCAATGACGCTTAACTCCCGGAACTATTGGCGGTTCCGCTGGGTTGGATGAACTGGAAGGCGCCATGTTTCCACTGCAGGGAGGCAATCTGACAGAGGCTGATGGCAGCCCGGAGCAAAGCAGGGCTGAGTGCGGATCCCCTTGGAATCCCTGCTTTCAGACAGGCCCGAGGCCACCGTGCAGAACCCCACCTGATGGGTTCATGAGCACATCAGTTCTCCTTTTGGCTTAAGCTACCCTTTCCTTTGTCTTCCAATTTCTATCTATTTATATGAAAAGCAGAGAGACAGAGACAGCTTTTCTGTCCACCGGTTCACTCTCTAAATGCCAGCAACAGCCCAGGCTCGGCCAGGCTGAAGCCAGGACCCCGGAACTCAATCTGGGTCTCCCACACGGGCATCAGGGACCCAAGTGCATGAGCGTCGCCTGCTGCCTGTCCGTGTAAGCATGAGCAGGGGCTGGAATGGGAACTGGAACTGGGACTTGAACTTGAAATGGAAGGCGGGTATCCTAGGCAGTGTCTTAACCTGGGCACCAAACGTCCATCCGTGTTTAAGCTACTTTGTGTGGAGCATTTTCACTTGCACCCAGAAAGGTCCTTTTTAAAAATAATGGATTCATTTATTTGAAAGGCAGAGAGAGAGAATCTTCCATGTATTTGTTCATTCCCCAGATGGCAGCAACAGCTAGGCCAGGTCCAAGCCAGGAGCCATGAGCACCATTTGGGTCAGGAACCCAAGCACGTGAGCCATTACCCACTGCTTCCCAGGTACAGTAGCAGGGAGCTGGATGGGAAGCGGTGTAGCCGGGACTCGAACCAGGCCGTATGATACCATTGCGGCTGTCCCCAGGGGCAGCGCCACCTGCTGGACTACAACACCCACTGCCCCGAAAAAGGTTCTGACTCATTCAGGGTTGTTCTCACCACTGCAAGGCGAGCAAACCGAGGTCAGGGGAGCGACTGGCCCAAGGCCACTTGGCTGCTGAATGCTAGTATGAGGATTGGCACCCTGGTCAGTGACACCTGCCATCCTGCCAGCCGAGAACCTGCAGCCTTTGCTTGCTGGTTGTGAGTGGTCAGTGCCAGCTCCAGCAGGGGCTCCGCTCATGAGGCAGGAGGATGGCCAAGGAGGATCACCCACCAGCCCTCAAGGATTGTCACCAAGTGCTCCTCAAAGCCAGGCCTACTCAGTGGCCTGCTTAGCTCAGGGCCTGGCCCTGGGCTGTGCCCGCCCGAGACAGCTGGGAGCAGACCCATCTCACAGTGCACAGAGCCACTCTTCTTCAGGAACACAGCCCCGCCCTCTGGGTCCTCACTCAGGACAGCTGAGGCTACTGCCAATGTCCCTGGATGAGGGCGCCTAGGACAGGGGCTGAACTGTGGCCAGGGGTGGAAAACTGTGCCCTGGGCCGAGCCCCACAAAGTGTGCTGCTGAATTGGCTCTGCAGGTCTCCAGCCACACCAGGGCCTGCTTCAGGGGTTTTGCCATGGCCAAGTGTCTCTGTTGTATATTCCTATTTCACTAATTTCCTTTAGGGACTGGCACTGTGGCTCGGCGGGTTAAATCGCTGCCTAGGACTTCTGTATCCTGTATCAGAGTGCTGAATTGCATCCCGGTACTCTGCTTCTCATCCATCTTCCTGCTAATATGCCTGGAAAGCAGATGATGGCTCAAGTACTTGAGTCACTGCCACCCATGTGGGAGACCCAGATGGAGCTCCTGACTTTTGGCTTCAGACTGGCCCAGCCCTGGCTGTTGCTGCCACTAGGGAAGTGGGCCAGGAAATGCAAGATCTTTTCTTCTATCTCTCTGCCTTTCAAATACATAACTCTTAAAAAACAAAACAAAAGAAAACAAAAACAAGCCACTAGGGGCTGACGTTGTGGTGTAGCGGGTTAAGCTACCGCCTGCAATGCCAACATCCCAGATGGGTACTGGTTTGAGTCCTGGCTGCTCCATTTCTGATCCAGCTCCTGCGAATGTGCCTGGGAAAACAGGGGGAAATGGCCCAAGTGCTTGGGCCCCTGTCATCCATGTTAGAGACCTGGATGAAGCTCCTGGGTCCTGGCTTCAGTCGGGCCCAGCCCTGGCCATTGCAGCCATTTGGGGAAGTGAACCAGTGGATGGAAGATGTTTCTCTCTCTCTCTCTGTTTTGCTTTAACTCTGCTTTTCAAATACATAAATTTTTTTAAAGAGACTCGAGACATCAAGTTCTTTTTTTTTTTTTTGAAGATTTATTTATTTAGTTGAAAGAGTTACAGAGAGAAGGAGAGGCAGAGAGAGAGAGAGAGAGAGAGGTCTTCCATCCATTGGTTTACTCCCCAATTGGCCACAACAGCTGGAGCTGCGCTGATCCAAAGCCAGGAGCCAGGTGCTTCTTCTCGGTCTCCCACGTGGGTGCAGGGGCCCAGGGACTTGGGGCATCTTCTACTGCTTTCCCAGGCCGAAGCAGAGAGCTGGGTCAGAAGTGGAGCAGCCAGGTCTTGAACCAGTGCCCATGTGGAATGCCAGCACTACAGGTGGTGGCTTTACTCACTAAGCCACAGCACCAGCCCCAAAATCTTTTTTTCTTTTTTTTAAAAAAACACTTTAATCACTTTCATGAACTAAAATTGTAATCTGTCAAAACCATTGACCTTGAAGATAAATACAATGCAAACAAAATGGTACTGTTAATGTTTAACTGGGGACAACTGCCCAACGTGTGGCCCTGGAGTCTAGCATTTTCCTTGGTTGGTTGTTCCCTGCCCCCCCTTGTTAGAATTTGAATTTGAGAATGAGAGAGAAAGGGAGTCAGGGGCTCTTATCTGCTAGTTCCCTCCCCCAGTGCCCACCATGACCAGGGCTGGGCTTGGCTGAGCTCATGCTGGGGCCTGGGAACTCAGTCCAGATCTGCCCTGTGGGTGGCAGGAACCCAATCACTTGAGCCATCACCTGCTGCCTCCCAGGGTGCACATGGGCAGGCAGCCGGCAGGAACACAGGCAAGTATCAAGCCCAGGCACCCCAGGACAGAACACCAGAATTATTCACTAGGCTGTACACCTCCCTCACTCTTTTTAGAGGCATTAAAGACAGGTTAGCACCAAGGCCAAGGCCATGCCCTTGACATGCTATTATTCACTGCTGGGCTGTGATGGCTACAAACACCGCCTGGGGCCAGGGGCACAGCCGGTGCCTCTGAAGCTTTGGAAAACACTGAGGTTGGCAGACTGTAAACCCTGACCCGAACACACACATACACACACACACACACACGGGCTGTGGAAGGCACCCTGGGATACTCAGGTCGATTTTATGACCAAAGCTTTCCAAGTCGCAGGGCAGTGAGACGGTGCAGGGCCACAATAAAGACCATCTGCCGAGCGACCAGGCCTTGGTGAAATCATTCATTCAACATTTATTGAGCGCCTACTGTGTGCCAGGCACCGTGCTAGGCGCAGAAACAGAGAGATGCATAAGATACAGTCCATGCCCTTAAGGATTCACAGTCTAGAAGGGGAGACAAACATGTAAACAAGTGAAACACGGGGTGCCAGGTGCCAGGGCAGAAGCATTTACAAAGTGCGGAGGTAGCCTGGGGGAGGGGAGAGTTTTGGGGGCTGCCTTCCTGGGCGGGGGTGGTCTTGGAGGGGCTGGTGAGATGAGTAGTTGCGCCAGGCAGACAAGGCCGGCGAAGCGAGGGAAGGCATTCCAGTCTGAAGGGCAGCGTGAGCGAAGGCACGGAGGCAGAGGTGCGTGTCGCGGGGGCTCTTACTCGTCTGGAGGTATTGCTAGAGGGGGTGCCAGGGGCCGTGGCTGTAGAGGGTGGCAGAGGCCAGACGGTGAGGGGGCATCTTGGAGCGGAGCCCGAGGAAGCCTTCGAGCCGGGAAGAGACGGCTCTCGGCTGTCTCTGAGGGCCGGCCTGCCTGAGGACCACATGGCTCCTCACTGCCACCCAACGATCCCGGGCGCCGCGAGCAGGGAAGGCCGAGCCCGAGGCGGAGCGAGCAGCGGAAGTGCCCAGGCCGGAGTCCCGGAAGCTGCCGCTCCCTGGGGCTCCCGGCTCCCGGGCGGCCCGTTTCTAGCCCCGCCCCCAGCCAGCCCGCACGGGGCTGACGAGCCAATGGGAACCCACATGGGCGTGTCCTTGGCACATGGCGAAGGTAGAGGCTGAAAAATAAATCTTTATTAGCTCCCGGGGCCGAGGGGCTGGCGGGGCGGGGGGGAAGCAGGTGCGACCGAGGAAGGCGGGCGGCAGCTCCTAGACTAAGGGTCAGGGGGAGAAGCTGCAGCGGCCCTGGCCCTCCGTGGCTCTCCGCCTCGGGGAAGGAGGGCAGGGGCGGAGGCCAGCGAGCGGCATGCAGGGAGAGTCTGGGCTCCGTGTCCTGCGCGGCTCCACAAGCCCGGGGCCTGAGGCTTCCTTGGCAAACAGGAGACTCCACCCTCGGCTGCTGGGGAGCCACGGGCGGCAGCGACAGGCAGGGCAGCCAGACCTGCGGCCAGCCGATTCGGTGTTCTGTTCGCGGGCATGGCTCTCAGAAACGCTTTGGCAGGCAGGTAGGGCAGGGGGACAGGGGAGGGCCTGGGGCCCAGGAAACCTGAGTCTGGCTGCCCTGAAGGTCACTCTCCCACACCTGAGGCCACCTGGGGGGGGGGCTGGATTTCTTCCCCGACTCCAGACCCTGGCTTCCGGGGCCTCCATGAGGCCAGGGAGGGAGGGGGGGGAGGGGCCCTCCTGGCTGGTGGGGTCTGGAGATGTCCTGAGGGCCCCCCCCTTCCCCCACGGCCCTGTCCCTCCCCTGCCCCTGGCCAGCGTGGGGAATTCTGTCCACAGGGGGCCCGATGCAGGGGTGAAGTTAGCCAGGAGGGAGAGCGGGTCAGGTGCAGGTGATGGGCGGCTCCCACCGTGAGGTGGGCTGGGCTGCGGGGGCCGGGGCATCACTTGCTCTTGTGCGTGTCTTTCAGCCGGCGGAGCTCCTCCAGGAGCTGGGCCCGGGAGCAGCCGTCGTCCCCGGTGGGACCGGGGCCTGGCCCCAGAGCCTCCTGCAGCGCCAGGCAGTGGGTCCGCAGGAACGGGTTGTAGGAGCGCTCCTCTCCCAGGGTGGACGGGCACTGCGGGCGCGAGAGGCACTGGGTTGGGGGTGGGGGAGGGCTGTCCCCGCCGCCGCCCTGCCTGGGGGCCTGGTCAGTGCCCCGCGGCCGACCCCAGCCCGCACCGTGCTCCTGCGCTCCATCCGCTGCCTCTGCACCCACTGCATCTTCCTCTCGCGGGCCAAGTTCTCGGGCTCCACCACGCCGGCAAAGCCCAGATTCTCCTCGGCGTACTCGTGACCTAGCGCGCGCCGGCGGGGGAGGGAGGTTGATGGGGTGGGGGTGGGGTGGGGAGTCAGTCCAAGTCCGCCCGCTTCCGGCCCCGCCCTGGGAGCGCCCTGGGCATTTCCAGGAGAACCGCAGCCAGCAGAGCTGCTTCCCCGTCTGTGGGCACAGGCCAGCGGGAGCAAGGGGGCAGGGCAGAAGCCCCCATCTGTCACTGCGGCTTCAGGTTAAGTCACCGCACCTCTCTGAGCCGCATCTTTCTCACAGGGCAAGTGGAGAAAACTGTAAGCCCCTGGAGGTGGAGGTCATGGCTACGTTCCTCCTGCCTGCAGCACAGCCTGGTGCGCCCAAAGCCCTTGTCAAATGAATGCCTGAGGGTTAGCTACCTGGGAGGGGTCCTGTGATCTCCAGGGCAACGGCTGTTCTGGGCTCCAGGCTCTGGCTCAGCACAGTCAGATCCTATCCTAGGACCCGTGGGGCTGACATGGGTCCCGGAGGGCTAAGGGCTGGCGGGCAGGGCACGCGGCAGGCGTGAGAAAAGAGGTGCTCCAGATAGCAGGCAGGCTGCAGCTCTGCCCGCACCCCTCGAGGTGGGGCCCAGGAGTCACCCTGTGGCTGGGACTGGGGTCCGCCTGGTCCCTAGGGGCATGAGGGGCCCAGGCAGGGGGGGTGCCTCACCAGGCCAGAGCAGGGTGTCATCCTCCAGCCCCAGCACGGTGTCCAGTGAGCTCAGCATGGTCTCTGCGGTGCCCTCAAAGGTCCGTCCTGGGGGAGTGGGTGGGGTTGGGGAACGAGGGCAACACAGCATGAGGTCCCCAGGGCTGGAGGCCAGCTTGCCAGCTCTGGCCCCTGCCACGCCCACCCCTGGGCATCTACCCTCTTCTCCCCAACCGGGAACTGGGCCCAATTGGCCATCCCCAGCCAAGCCCACAGGAGTCCAACGCTTCCCAGCCAAGTCCCGCCAATCACTGGGTCAGACAGCCAGGCTCTCTGCACTGGCCGTGGGCACTCTCTGAGCTCCCTACTCAGTCTGGGATCCTGTCATTGTGTGCAGCCACCAGGGCACTCCTGAGGACGTGAGCCCCCACTCAGGGTGACACAGATGGGAGCGGCTACAGGAACCTACCACAGCCAGAGAGGAAGAGCAGGTCCCCCGAGAAGAGGCACGAGGGACCCTCGTAGGGCTCCCCATCCAGTAGGTAGACCAGATGGCCTTGTGTGTGGCCAGGGGTGGCCAGGGCCCGGATCTGCAGCCGTCCCACGCTGACCACGTCTTGATGACATAGGGGGCTGGGGAGCAAAGCAGTAGGGAGGAGGGGCTGGGTGACCACAGGAGGTCGGCTTCCTTCCCACATGGAAGACACCCCAGTGCCCAGGGTCTCAGATGCAAACCCTCCCCCTTCCTCTTTTGGGGACCGCAGCTGGATCATGTGGGGAGCAGGCGGTGGCAATCTTCATGTGGGCTTGAATCTGCCCTCTAGGGCCAGCAAGGGCATCAGCAAAGACCCCGCTGCTGCTGACACCGTGACACACTGACACACGCGCACCCAGAGGTTGTAGGGGAGGGGCCACCCTGTCCCGGCCTCAGACACTCACTGGGTGAGGTAGGGAATGCCATCATCCGGGCTCCCGTACACCCGACAGTCCTGGTGCCGCCGGCTGAGGTCGCGATTCCCTCCACTGTGGTCCCTGCAGGACAGCAGAGACGGGCAGGGGGCTTCACGGGGCAGTGGCCCTGGGGCTTCCCTCTTCCCCACAGCACATCCAGGCCTTTGAGCCAGGGGCCCTGGGACTGGGCCAGGCTGTCCACACCTCTAGGACCTTGCTCAAGTCTGCTCAGACCCTCACCCGCCCCCCCCCCCACCTTACCACACCACCCCAACACTCTGTATGGCCAACGCTGCCCTAGGCCATCATCTTTAGTTCCCCAAGCAGATCTGGTCACACCCTGCCTGGGCTCCCCCCCTGCCCTGTGCCACTGCCACCTGTCTGTCACTTACAGACCTTTGTGCAGGGCTCTCTCCCCTTCACGGAAGAGACTGCCAAGTTTTGCCCGTGCCCAGTAGGCATCTAATAAGTGCCCATGGGATGAAATGATGGGTGAGGGGCCTGCTTTTGTCTAGCGCATCACACACCTGAGAAGTGACAGGGCGGGAGATCCGCCCCTAAAGTGGGTGCCACCCATCTTGAGTTCCTAACCCCAGCCCAGGGGGCTCAGCCTGGTCAAGGGTGGTCCAGAGATGATGTTCTGCACCCAGACCACCTCCTCAGTCCCTTACCAGTGCTTATGGGTGCAGAGAATGGCAACCAAGGTGACACCCTCCTTCTCAATGGCAGCCTGGGGAGAGAGGTGCACTGAGAATGGCGGCGGGATACGAAGGGAGAGGGGGTGGGTGCTGCTGGAGAGGAGGGGAGGGGAGTGCCGAGAAAGGAGGTGGGGCCTGTGAGAGAGGGTGGAGAGCAGAGGGGAGGGATCTGCACAGAGAAATGAAGAATGGGAGAAACCCAGAGAGACCCAGATACTGACAGGCAGAGGGGGGACACTGCCTGGCAACGCACTGGACTCCTGGTACTGCACGGGCACCCCTGCCCAGTGGCCCCCTCCCCCTAGACCTGTCTCCCCCCCACGTGGCCACATCCTAGACACCTTTCCTCGTGTGTGTACGCGCGTGAGTGTTGGGGGTGGGCGTACATGCACACAAGGTCGAGGGCACATTCTGTGAACAGACGGGTCGGGGACAGCCCCTCCTCTCTGGTAAGGAGAGGCCCCCAGGTCCCCCCCCCCGTTCCCCTCACCTGCACAGCGCGAGGGTCTGAAGGGTCCACAGCCACAGCCAGCCGGGCCTGGGTGTCGATGATGAGGTAGCTGTAGTTGTCCGACAGGACGGGGATGGGAAGCACCTTCACTCCTGGGGGCAGACACGGGCTGGGTGCCCAGTCGGCGGGGTACGGAGGGGGAGGAGGCAGGGAGGGTGGGGGGTGCCGGCCAGGGGCGGCCAGAGCTCACCATTGAAGAGGCGGGGCTGGGTTTTGGAGTGGCCTTTGGGGTAGCGATTCCGAGCCCTGCGCAGCTGCTGCCGGTAGAAGAGGTACCCGAGCCAGGTGCGGGTGTACAGGCTGTACCTGGAGGGCGAGGGTCCGGGGTCAACCCCTGCCCTGGGCACCCCGGACCCCTCCGTGCAGCCTGCGGGCTCCACATCTCCACTCCCTTGGTCTCCCCAAGTCAGTGCAACTCCATCGTCACTTATGGGGCGCCTCCTGTTTGCCCTGCTCAGTACTTTGGACAAGGTGAAGAATGAGACTGTCACACTTGGAGCCAGGGAAGCCGTGAACTGAAGAATTCACAGGAGAGACTCACCCAGGCAGGAGTTTAATTTAGCCCAGGGCTGGGTCCCTGATGAACATTACCGGGAATAGGGAGGAGTCAGGAGGCTGACATGAGGGAGGAAAAAAATCTTCAAGGGCAGTGGCGGGGCCCCGTGTTGTGGTGCCACCTGCTAAGCCAGATTCCCTATCAGAGTGCTGGTTTGAGTCCCAGCTGCTCCACTTCCAATCCAGCTCCCTGCTAATGCACTTGGGAAAGCAGCAGAAAATGATCCAAGTGCTTGGGCTCTGCCACGCACATGGGGGACCTGGATAGAGTTCCTGGCTCCTGGCTTTGGCCTGGCCCTGCCCAGGCTATTGCAGCCATTTGGGGAGCGGACCAGTCGATGGATGTGCTTTCTCTCTGTCTCTCTCTCCCTCTCTGTAACTCTGCCTTTCAAGTAAATAAATAAATCGTAAAACAAAAGCAAAAGAAGGGCAGTGGTGGTCCAACATTTACCTGCATCACAATTGGCTGAGCGACCAGATGAAGAGCGGGTGTCTGGTCCTATCCCCAGAGTTTTCAGGAGGTCTGGGGCCGGCCCTGGGAACTGACATTTCCAGCAGCTCCTAGGTGCTGCAGGGACCACAACTATGAGAGCCACTGGGGTAGAGGAAACAGGCAGGGGTCCAGATGCAGAAGACAGGGCTTGTTTGGGGAAACTAGAAAGTTCTGTCCATGGGGCCAGCGCTATGGCATAGTGGGTAAAGCTGCCACCTACAGTGCCAGCATCCCATTGGGTACCAGTTTGAGTCCTGGCTGCTCCACTTCCGATCCAGCTCTCTGCTATGGCCTGGGAAAGCAGTAGAAGATGACCCAAGTCCTTGGGCCCCTGCACCCACGTGGGAGACCCGGAAGAAGCTCCTGGCTCCTGGCTTCGGATCAGGACAGCTCTGGCCATTTCAGCCATTTGGGGAGTGAACCAGTGGATGGAAGACCTCTCTCTCTCTCTCTAACTCTGCCTGTCAAATAAATAAAACAAATCTTAAAAAAAAAAGAAAGAGGCCGGCGCCGCGGCTCACTAGGCTAATCCTCCGCCTTGCGGCGCCGGCACACAGGGTTCTAGTCCCGGTCGGGGCACCGGATTCTGTCCCGGTTGCCCCTCTTCCAGGCCAGCTCTCTGCTGTGGCCAGGGAGTGCAGTGGAGGATGGCCCAAGTTCTTGGGTCCTGCACCCCATGGGAGACCAGGATAAGCCCCTGGCTCCTGCCATCGGATCAGCGCGGTGCGCCGGCCGCAGCGCGCCAACCGCGGCGGCCGTTGGAGGGTGAACCAACGGCAAAAGGAAGACCTTTCTCTCTGTCTCTCTCTCTCACTGTCCACTCTGTCTGTAAAAAAAAAAAAAAAAAAAAAAAAAAAAAAAAGAAAGAAAGCAAGTTCTGTCCAGCTGCTTGGTGGGAGAAGCAAGAGAGGCAAGGGTGGGTGGGCTGTCGATGCGCCTCTCCCCTCCTGTCGTCATTCTAGGCCATCTCAGGCTACCTGGTGCTAGCGCAAAGGGGGCACAGGAACAGGATGAGGACACAGAAGGCCAGGACACAGAGCTGGCTTCCCAGGTGTGCAGTCACCCTGGGTCCCCTGCTCAGAAGCTCCCACACTGAGCGTCACCATCCTGAAATTCGGTGTGGTTTCATCCTGGGACTTGTGCTGTGCAGGCGGAGTCTGATGGGACGATGGAGCACCTGGGCGGACAGCCACACAAGGGTGTGCTCTGTCCCTTGCTGCCCACGCACAGACAGTGCTGGTGATGCCCCTGAACACAGAACTCTGGGGGCCCCCTATGTGTGGGAATTCAACAAGACTCAACATGAATACGTGGAGAGACACCTGTGACTCGGGGGAGGGCGGTGTGGCTGACCCAGGAGACCAAGCTTTCCAGCTCAAACTTCCAACAAGTTCCGGCTGGAATTTGCTTCAAATACACAAAGAAGACAGTTAAGCTGCCTGGACTCCCACATCCCATATTGGACTGCCTGGTTCTCCTTCTTCCTTCTCCTTTTTTTTTTTTTTTAAGTATTATTTTATTTATTTGAAAGACATGGTTACAGAGAGAGGTAGAGACAGAGACACAGAGAGAGGTCTTCCATTCCTCTGGTTCATTTCCCAAACGACTGCAACAGCCAGAGCTGTGCCGATCCAAAGCCAGGAGCTTCTTCCGGGTCTCCCACGTGGGCGCAGGGGCCCAAGGACTTGGGCCATCTTCTGCTTTCCCAGGCCATAGCAGAGAGCTGGATCGGAAGTGAAGCAGCCAGGACTCACACCAGCACCCATGTGGGATGCCGGCGCCGCAGGCTGGGGCTTTAACCCACTGCGCCACAGCACAGGCCCCTCCTTCTTTCTTCTCCTCCTCCTCCACCACCCCCGCCCCTCGTTCTCCTTCTTCTCTTTTAAGATTTATTTCATTTATTTGAAAAGCAGAGTGACAGAGACGGAGAGACAGAGAGGGAAAGATCTTCTATTTGCTGGTTCACTCCCCAACTGGCCACAACAGCCGGGGCTGGGCCAGGCCAAATCCAGGAGCTTGGAACTCCACTTGTCTCTCCCATGTAGGTGGCGGGGGCCTGTTTACTTTGACTGTTACCTGCTGCCTTTCCAGGCTCATTAGCAGCGAGCTGGATTGGAAGGGGAGCAGCCAGGGCTCTAACCAGTGCTCTGATATGGGATGCCCATGTTTCCGGCAGCGGCTGAACCCACTGCTCAATGCTAGCCCCGAAGTGTCCGGTTCAACTCCCAATCTAGCTTCCTGCTAATGAGTAATGGCTCAAGCACTTGGGTCCTTGCCACCCATGTAGGTCACCTGTATTGAGGTCTGGGCTCCTGGCTTCAGCATGGCCCAGCAGGCATTTGAGAAGTGAACCAATGGATGTGAGATCTGTCTGCCTTTCAAATAAAATTAAAATAGATAAAAATGTTGGTTTGGGGCAGTCCTTCCACTGCCCTACAGGAACACAACCCAGAGCCACGTGCAAGCTGAGAAACATGAATTATGCCGCTCCAGTGAATCACATGTGAGCGAAGTGTTCTTTTTTTTTTTTGGACAGGCAGAGTGGACAGTGAGAGAGAGAGAGAGAGAGAAATATCTTCCTTTGCCGTTGGTTCACCCTCCAATGGCCGCTGTGGCCGGCGCACCGCGCTGATCCGATGGCAGGAGCCAGGTGCTTCTCCTGGTCTCCCATGCGGGTGCAGGGCCCAAGCACTTGGGCCATCCTCCACTGCCTTCCCGGGCCACAGCAGAGAGCTGGCCTGGAAGAGGGGCAACCGGGACTAGAACCCCGGGGTGCCGCCTATTGAGCCAAGGCCTGCCTATTGAGCCAAGGCCTGGTGCGAGGTGTTCTTACATTTGCATTTAAAACTGGCACTGAAAGAGAATGGTGAAATTCCTGCTGCGAATTTACATTTTTAATTTTTCTCCATTTAGCAAACTACAAGCAGCCTGACAAGTCGGAATTTCACATTACACCAGACCCTACAATCACACAGCCAGCCAGCCAGCCAGCTCAGCACAGGAGAGGCCTCGTGGGAAAGGGACCTCAGGCTGGGGCAGCCGGGGTGAGGGAATGGGCAGAGCTGAGGACTGTAGCTCAGGCTAGTCAGGCCAGGAGGGATCCTGGCTGTTCAAGACCCAGACAGAAAAGTAGAGGAGGGGTGCGTGGGTGCTGGTCGGGGCAGGGCAGGGACAGGGAGGGAGCAGGTTGGCTGTGAAGAGTAATTCTAGGGGGAGCTCTGTGGCACAGCGGGTTAGGCTATGGCAAGGGCAGGCATTGTGGTGCAGATGGTTAAGCCCTCAGAATGCTGGTTCCAGTCCCAAGTAGTTTGCATGTGATCCTGAGCAAGTCCTTAGCAGGCCAGGCAGACACGCGGTGACTCGGTGGCTGCTCCCGGCACGCCCACCCTACCGAAGAGGAAAACTGAGGAGCTTGGGTGACTTCCCTGAAGGCGCCCCAGCGAGGACCCTCCCTTCGCCTGGGCTGGGGACAGCATGCATGCACCTGTTGCCCGAGCACCAAGCGCCCGCCCGAGGGCCTGGAGCTGAGCTGGTGCAGGGTCCCCACAGGTGGGGAGCCCGGGGTGTCTGCAGCCATGGTGGGGGCGCTTCCCTGCCACCACAGCTTCTCCCGAGCACACCCTCACCTGGAACGCTCTTCCCCCTGCTGCTCTAGATGCTGCTGCTGGACCAAGCCCCCTCCTCCAAGAAGCCTTCCTTGACCATCTGAGCATCTCTGCTCCCACCCTGGCCTGAACACACAGGCACCATCTCGAGTTTCTACCACACGGCAGCACAACGGAACGCCTGGCACCCTGGGCCCACCGCCCGAGTAGGGTGAGCGAAGGGTACAGCTTCAGGGAGGCCCGTGCAGCTTCAGGGAGGCCCGCGCACGGCAAAGGGACAAAGGCGGCAGAGCTCGGGCTGACTGCACACTAAGCCAGCGCTGAACATGGGAAGGATATTTGTAGACCTCATTTGCCTCTCAATACGACACGCCCGGGAGGGCACAGTCACTTCGGTGGTGTTTGTGCCAAAAATGCATGGCCATCATTTGTTTGTTCGGCAGGAAATGTCCTATGAAGCCAGACTGAGAGACTCGACAAAACACTGGCCAGGACTCGCCCAAGGGGTCCTCGGCGTGACAGCGAGGCTGTCCCCGACTGCAGGAGCTTAGATACCACGTGGGGTTCTGAACTGGGTCTTGCATGTAGAAGAGGAGGTGGGGGCACCCAGCAGAAGCTGGGAGGCGCTGGGAGTAGCTGCTGGCAGGCACTGGTGTTCATCCTTTGGTTTGGACAACCGAGCCTCAGCTAGGAAAGATGCTCACGCTCCTGGGGGCGGGGCGAGGGCTCCATGAGAACTCGCTGTGCGCTTTTGACAAGTCTGGAGTGATCTCAAGATGAGAGGTTAAAAAATAAAATGGCAGGCTGTTGCTGTGGCGCAGTAGGTAAAGCTTCCGCCTACAGCGCCGGCATCCCAAATGGGCGCTGGTTTGAGTCCCGGCTGCTCCACTTCTGATCCAGCTCTCTGCTAAGGCCTGGGAAAGCAGTAGAGGATGGTCCAAGTCCTTGGGTCTCTGCGCCCACATGGGAGATCCAGAAGAAGCTCCTGGCTCCTGGCTTCGGATCAGCTCAGCTTTGGCCATTGTGGCCATTTGGGGGGTGAACCAGAGGATGGAAAACCTCTTTCTCCGTCTGCCTCTGCCTCTCTGTAACTCTGCCTTTTAAATAAATAAATATATCTTTAAAAATAAGATAAAATGAAATAAAATCTCCCTTTCCTCTGTGCCTGCTACGAACGTGCACCCGTGCCCGAGGCCACATCGTGCCTCCATGTCTTCCCACATCGGCTTCTGGAAATTGCAAGAGAACAATCTAGCAACTCGTAGGCCTTTCTGGATGAGGCTGCTCTGGGACTCTGGCCTGCAGGGCGGCATGGGAGGAAGCAGCACAAGATGAGCGCAAAGGCGAAGCAGCAGTCAGGCCTGGCGTGTACAAGGCGTTTAGCGACTGCTGCTTCCTTCCCTGCGGTGCCGGGGCCCCGCACAGCGGCTGAAGCAGTTGTCCACACCTGGAAGAGCGCGAGAAGATTTCCCGGGTTCCTCTTCCAGCTGCCTGTCGTGCTGGTGTGGGTTTTGACCTCTCCGACAGGGCACGCTCTTTGAGGGCAGGGACGGTGCGCCAAGAAGCCGCCATCAATGAGGCCCCTCCCTCATTCAGCAAATACTTCCCGCGTGAACGGGGACACAGAGGGGTGGACACCCCCTGCTCTCGGGAAGCTTGTGATGCAGTCAAAGTGGGCAGCCCACAGACCAGAGAGAAATCTACAAGCCGTGCGTAAACAAGAGCTGGGGGTGGACAAAGAGCCCGCCCGGAAGGCCCCACTGTAGGCCAGGTGGCTGGGGCCTCGTCTCCCAGAGGGTGACATTCGGGCTTGCGACTAAGGCTGGAGCCAGCAGTGTGGACTGTTCTGGGTGGCGCGGTACCGGGCCTGGGCGGGTTCCAGGAGCAGCCGGGAGGCCCCAGAGCCTCCAGGCAGGGCTAGAGGAGCAGGGGCCAGGCCACGGCATGCAGGCCCTGGTAAGGCAGGGAGGCACGCAGCCCGACTTCCTTTTCTGAAGGCTCGGCGGGCATCAGGGAGAGGCAAGAGCAGAGGTGGCTGGAGGGACAGGGTCGGGGTGGGGGACGGCAGGGGTTGAGAGCGGTGGCTGGGCAAGGAGAAGGACCCGAGACCTGTGCCGGCTTGGATGTGGGGCGGGGAGTGGGGGGAGGTGTGGCCGTGTTGGCTTGAGGTCCTGGCTGATGGGCAGAGCAGGGGAAGGCAGGGCTGAGGTGGGGAGGGTCCTAGGACTCCACGCCTCCCTGACAACGGCTACCACACATCTGCCTGCACCATTGGCCTTGGCCACATCACAAGCCCTTCCTCCTGCCCCCTTTCTGGGAAGGGCCCTGCCATCCCGCCACCCAGGACACAGAGTGCAACCCCACTTAGCTCTCTCCCTGGTACACATGACCCAAACAGGATCCCTCTCAACTGCGCCTCCCATGGTTTCTTGAACCTCCACGCTGGCTCCCCCCGCAGAAATGGGCTAAGGAGCCTCCTTCCCCCAGCTCCCGGCTTCCAACCCAAACAGCAACCACTGGTGCAGTCCCTAAAGCGCTTCATGGAACTGAACCCTGCTCCTGCTTGAGAGCCTTCAGTGGCTCCCTACTGCCCCAGAGAGCATGTCCAACTCCCGAGCAGACCCCCTGGGACTGAGACCACAGCCTGTCTGCGTCCTCCAGTCCTGCACAGTGAAAACCCTGTGCTCCCCGGAGGGCAACAGCCGATACCCCAACTGTCCCCCGGCAGTAGAACAAACAATGGGCTTACTCAGACCTGGAAAACCACACAGCCAAGGAAACAAATGACGGAGCGCAATGGCCGTCAACCAAGCTCAAGGACACGGTCGAGAAAATCATCTGAGTGTATTTGTTAAAAACGCCGAAGGGCAAACTCATCCCACGTCCCACGTAGGGGGTCTGGACATGCGCAGGACAAAAATGAAGGCAGGGTTAAGCCACTGCTGCAGTGCCGGCCTCCCACACGCCAGGGCTGGCTGGAGTCCCGGCTGCTCTGCTTCCAATCCAGCTCCCTGCTAGTGCGCCTGGGGAAAGCAGCAGAGGATGGCCCAAGGGCTTGAGTCTGACAGCCCCGTGGGAGACCCGGCCTGAGTTCCTGGTTTGGCCTGGCCCAGCCCCTGTGGCCATGTGGGGAGTGGATGGAAGCTCTCTCTCTCTCCTTCAAATACATAAAATAAATCTTAACAACAACAAAATAATGAAAGCAGCTGAGGGACAGTCCAGCCTTCCACGCTGGGGTAATATTTTATTTCTTAAGCTGCAGGATGGGTAGGGGACTGACACATTGTGGAACCTTTTCTGAATGCCTGGAATAACTCATTTCAATAGCACTCTCCTTGCTCAGGGCCTCCCAGCCTGGTACACCTCCCCACCCCCACCCTCTCTGCTTATGGGGATCCTGGCCACCTGTCAGGGCTCAGCTCACACCCAGCTCCCTCCACTCCATCTGGGTTCCTGGGCCACCCCCCCTCCACAGGAGCTGGCCCCTGGGAGGGGCTGCATCTCTGTGCCCAGGGCAGGTAGACTCCCATGCGCTCCTTGGTGCAGGCTGGGGAAGGCTGGGGGAGAGGGGGACCAAGGCACACAGGTGGAAAAGCGACCCCACGTAGGAAGGCCACGCCAGCCTGGTGCATCCTGGGAAGCCCAGTGGGGGTGTCTTGTGCAATCCAAGCCCCCTTCCCTCATCCTGTCCCCTCCTGCCCCAAGGGCCCTGCAGACCTGGGTCAGCAGGATGCTCTGCCAAGCAGGTCACCCACACCCAAGGGCATGGGTATGGCCGTGTCCCTGGGGCACCAAGTCCAACGGCCCAGTCCAGTGGTCTGTAAGCCAAGGCCTCGGGCCAGGAAGAACAGGTGGAAAGCAGCCTGCACAGGGGGTCTGCAGCCTGGGGCTCCCCATCCTTGCTCTGCCCTGCACAGGCTACCTGGCCTCGCTGGGGTCCATGGCCCGGTCTCCACTACCGATCACCATCACCATTCCCACGCCTTTTTGCCCCTCCCCACCAGTGTTCCCTCCATCCTACAGAGGGGAAACACAGCCAGAGGGGGAGGGGTGTGTCAGAGTCCCAGAGGAGATTCAATCCCAGCAGCCTGGCCCTGGCGCCCATATTCCTTACCACTAAAAGCCTGCCCAAACCCCAAATGAGGGGGTAGACTGAGACGAGCAGGCCGGGGCTATTCTGGGCCCCGCTCAACTCCCTTGAGGGCCTTTTCTGAGCAAACTGCTCCGTCAGGGTGGCTCAGCGGGCCGCAGGGACCCACTGTGTGGTCCTAGCGCTTGGCTGCCAGACCCCTTTAAGAACCTGGTGGCCACTCTCGATCCTCTCCCTGGGGCCTCATTACACACGTAGAACTCTGCAGACAGCCGCACAGGGCAGTGGGACCCCCTGGGCTTGGGATCAGACCCCTGACCCAGAATTTCATCGGACATGGTGCTAACTAGGTGGCACGTTTAGGTCTGCGTGAGCTGGCAGTCCTTGCAAGCCCACAGAGTAATGTCACCCTCCTACTTGTTAATAAAATGCCCCCTTTCCTGGCAGGCACCTGCTCTACCTGGGACCTAAGCCGGGGGGGAGGGGGCATGAAAGCGTGGCTGCTCAGCTCCACGTGGCACTTGTGGTGTGGTCATAAAAGTCCCAGGGGGCTTCACATACATGGAGGCACCCCCCCCCCCCACCTCGTTAAAGAGCCAACAACAGGGAGAGTGCACTCCCTCTCCTTCACATCAAACCAGGGCCGGTGGTGCAACACAGGTGCTCTCTCTCTTTCTCCCCTCCCCCACCCTCTCTCTGGCCCACCCCAGTGGGGCAGCCCACATTCACCTGTGGATGTGTGCTTTCTCTCTCACTTGTTAAATAAACCCTCTTCCTATTTGTTTACCCCAAGAGCCCGCAGTAAAATTAATATGCTCCTGCCTGCATCCAGTCCTGACCCCGACTGCTAGACAGGCCCCTGGTCACAGGGTCGTGGTCTGGAGCCGGAGGGAGAGGATTTAGGAAAAAGGAAAGGCCTGGGGAAGGGAAAATGCGACGGTGAAGGAGCCCCGGGAGGAAGCTGTGTCCTCTTGCCATCGTCCTCACCCCACGTGGATGGGGCCACTGCCCACGCCACGGCCCCTGGTTTCTTGAACCTTTCCTGGATACGCAGCCCCTTGGCTGCTGCCGTGGGGGCCCGAGGCAGAAGCTCACTCCCCGAGCCTCAGTTTGCCTTAATGTAGAACTGAGTGTTCATGGTTCTGAAAGAGCAGCAGGCCTGATACCCCAGGGCCCGAGGCAGGCCCGCTCTGCCCAGGGTGCCTGGGCCTGCGGCAGGCTGGGACCCAAGGACACCGCTTCTCAAAGGGGCCTCATGGCACCTGCTTCACAGGACCTGGGGGAGGGGCGCAGCGAAGCTCCGATCTTCTCCTCTCCCTCCCCCTTCCCGGCTTCTGATTCAGCAGTTCTGTGGCCAGGAACTACCCACTGTCACCTCCCCCGAAAACAAAAAGAAAGTTTCTGAACTGGTCCTCTGGGACCCAAGGGGAGACACAGAGAAGCACTTGGCAAGGTGGGGCCGGGTTGGGGAGCAGCCGGCCTGGGTGAGCCGCAGGTGGCCCGGGGCTGCAGGCACAGCGCCAGCCCCCGTGTGGGCTCACTGGGCCAGAGCGTGCTTGTTCTGGTGTCACTCTGAGCGCCTGTGTGGGACAGCTGTGGACAGTGAGCTGGGCCCCTCCCCCTCCCCCTCCCCCTCCCCCCGCACGCAGTGGAAAACACACAATGAAGCTCTTCTTCCGTCTCCCCCTCCGAGGGCAGTTTCGCCACCCTGGGCAGCGCCACAGGCAGGCTGGGGACAGGACCAGAAGTGGTGGTGGGGGCGGCGCTCTGCACCCCGCAGAAGGACCTGGAAAACCCCTTTAGCCAGGGTCACGTCCCTCTGTCCTCCCTAAATGGCCTGGGACCTGGTGGGGCCCAGACAGCACTGTGACAAAGCAGGCAAGCCCAGCCCGTGAGACCTCTGGTCTGCCCGTGTCTGCTGGGCCCCCTGAGCACCCTGGAGGCTCCTGCCGCACCCTCTCAGCTCTCTGAGGGCCACAAAGAGGCTGCTGGGGGCTTGGGGTGCACGGAGACACAGCAAGCGCCGGCGGCCTCTCCACTGGGCCAGGGCAGCCTCCTGCGTTTGCTTCGGTTCTGCTTCGGGTTGTTTCTTTCGACTCTCCCCCTTCTCTCCCTCCTCCCAGCCTCAGGCCCCTGTAGTGCGGTCCTGCTCCCTGGGCCAGGCCAGTGGCAGTGCAGCCAGAGTCAGACTCGTGAGTGGCTGACTCCAGAACAAACCAGAATACACACTGAAAGCTCTAGGAGGGCAAACGGGGCCAGGGGTCAGTCTGAATGGGGGCAGGGATAGGGATGAACTTGAACTTGAACTTGAACTGAGGCAGCAGAGCAGGCCTCAAGGAGGACTCTGGGCCAGGCCTCCAAGACACACTGAAATCTACGCAGAGCCCGGCGGCCATCAGGTGAAGGCTCTGGTGAGAGCCACAGACAGGCTGTGACCGTCCTGGTGTGTGTCTGAGGCCAGGTGGGCCAGGTGGAAGGCGGCAAAAGCTGGGATGGGGACCCGGCAGGCCACAGGGAGCCTTCAAGCCCTTCTGTGACTGGACTTGGCCTTGGGGAGGGGGAAGGAAACCGCTGCAGGGGTGTGGGCAGAGACCCCAGGGATTCTCCCCAGGCCTGAACCTGGGGGCACAGGGGCGGAGGGGAGCTGCCATTTTAGGAGGCTGGGCGGGAGCGGCACGAACACAATCTGAGCAGTAGAGGTGTGGGGAGGGAGGCGGGGGTCTGCCAGGTCTGACAGAAGAACAGCCCCCCACCGTGGGAGGGAAGAGGGGATGGGATGAGGCAGGTCCTGGTGTGTGGGGGGGAGGGGCAGCACAAAGGCCTGGTGAGGGGTGTGGCCTCATTATGTAGGCAGCTTGGGTTGTTGGGGAAGGGGGACACCTGCTCACCTGCTCGGCCACACTTGGGAGCCCAACCAGGCAGCAGAGGGGAGGCTGGGCCAGTGGTTAGAGCAGGGAGGCCGAGAGGCTGTGGGTGCTTGGGCCACAACTCTCCACGGTCCCAAGGGCCTGCAGAAAGGAAAAGGCCCTGCTCCCCTCTCGCCAGCTGGGTCACTGTCACACAGGGCCCGGCTCACCGCCTGCTCCTGGCCTTCACCCAGGCCATTAGCAGGGGCTCACTCGGGCCAGGGCTCCTGCCACCCTAGAATTCCAGCCAGCGGGCTGCTCTGGCCACAGACAGGGGGTTTCCACCAGCAGAACCAGAGCGGGAAAGGACCATCCTGGGGACAGCTGGTTTCACATGAGTTGGGGGGAGCACGCCTGGGAATGCGGGGCTTGGTCACGGAAGGAGAGCAGCTGATGTCAGCTGGGCCTGTCCGTCCCCAAAGGCTGGCTGCCTGCCACCTTCTCAGTGCTGCAAACACTCCCAGCCGGCTCACCTGCCCTCCACACATAGGCTCTTCCCAGTGCCCTTAACTACCAAAGGTGAAGTGGGAAACTGAGGCACGCAGCAGGGGGCACCCATGGCAGAGTCCACACTCCTGATTCCTCGGGCCTGCCCTGCTCCTCCCTGGGGCTCCCGGGGTCCCACTTCCTGCCCCGGGTACAGCTGCTCACCTGCGTCTGTCCCCTACTCCCGGACAACAGCGTCCAGATCCTGCCAGGATCTCACAGTGCCAACCCGGGGTGGCGTGCAAGGAAGCACAGAAGGAAACTCACAAAGCACTCGGCCCACGCCATGGGCCCTGGCTCCCGCCCACCGCAGACGGCAGCATCTGCGAGCACTAACATCAGCTCTGTGCAATTCCATTTGCTCTCATAGAAGCCCTAGGAGACAGGCACCATTACGGTGCCCATTTCACAGATGGGAACAACTGAGGCACACAGAGTTATTTGTAAGGTCACGCAGGTACCATGTCACAAAGCTATGACTCCAAGGCAGATCTGTCCCAGGCCACATGCCATGTGCTGTTTCCCGGAGTCCCCAGTGAATTCCTGTGACCTCAGGTTACCCTCATCCACTCTCCATTGTGCCCAGCCATTCTCCTCCAGAAACAATTGTGCTACCTTGAGGAAAGCCTTTAAGAAAATGAGCAAGCCAAGGACGCTTATGAACGATCCCATGAGCAATACTCCCCTTGAATTGTTTAGGATTTCCATCTGCTTCCCGGCCCCCAAAGAATCCCCATTTACTGCCCTGCAGCCACACCTTCAGGCTGGAGGGTGTCTGTGTGCTCTCCCCTCCCCATCACGTCCTGTTCCACCCAGCCCCCCTCCCTCCATCCTTCCTGCAGGCGCTGGGGACTCCCGCACAGCATCCACACCTGCCTATTTCCCCCTACAGTTTCCTGCCTGCATCTCCCCTCCCGCCCAGCAGCCAGCAGCCTCTTCCCCAGGGACTATACTGATTGTTTCCCAGACCTGGGAGGGATGGGGGTGGGGAGGGGAGGCAGGGTCTGGAATTCTGATTCCAGGCACTCCCTTCTGCTCTGCAAATTTGGGGGCTGAGTTCCAGGCCACCCTGAAACCCAGGCACAGGGAAGCCCAGGCAAACACTGGGACCTGCAGGAAACACAGAGAATCCTGAGTTTGGTCTAGGAACACCCAGGCCTTAATATTCTGGCACAGTTGGCCCGTGCCTTGGCTCACTAGGCTAATCCTCCACCTGTGGCGCCGACACCCCGCGTTCTAGTCCCGGTTGGGGCGCCAGATTCTGTCCCGGTTGCTCCTCTTCCAGACCAGCTCTCTGCTGTGGCCCCGGGAAGGCAGTGGAGGATGGCCCAAGTGCTTGGGCCCTGCACCCACACGGGAGACCAGGAGGAAGCACCTGGCTCCTGGCTTCGGATCGGCGGCTATTTAGGGGGTGAACCAATGGAAGGAAGACCTTTCTCTCTGTCTCTCTCTCTCTCTCACTGTCTAACTCTGCCTGTCAAAAAAAAAAAAAAAAAAAAAAATTCCAGCACGGTGATTCGGGGCCTTCCGATCTCAGAGTTCTGATTTCAGTTCTGGGTGGAAATCCCTATTTTTCATTTCCTCAGACAGTTGGCATGACTTCACACTTAGCAATTCTGGAAACTAGGAGTAGATTTAAAAATTCTTCCCCAAATAAAGCTTCCCCATCCACAAACTTTGGGGCAAGAATGTCTTTTTTAAACCCCAAATATTGGGCTGGTGCTGTGGTACAGTGGGTTAAAGCCCCGGTCTGCAGCACTGGCATCCCATATGGGCACCAGTTTGAGTCCCAGCTGCTCCACTTCCGATCCAGCTCTCTGCTATGGCCTGGAAAATCGGTAGAAGATGGTCCAAGTCCTTGGTCACCTGCACCTGTGTGGGAGACCCAGAGGAAGCTCCTGGCTCCTGGTTTTGTATCGGCCCAGCTCTGGCCATTGTGGCCATCTGGGGAGTAAACCAGCGGATGGAAGACCTCTCTCTCTTTCTGCCTCTGCCTCTCTGTAACTCTGCCTTTCAAATAAATAAATAAATCTTAAAAAGAAATATGAAGATACCCAAACGGTTGTAAATCTCACTATTTTCAGGGCAGTGGTTCACTTGTGGGAGCGTCCTGTAGAGAGGAACTGAGCTCTGGGATAGCAGAGACGTGAAGGCCCGCAGAGACCACAGGACACTCTCTATCACAGATGGGGTGTGACTGGAGCCCCAGGCTGAAGCCCCTGGGAGCCGTGGGGTGGTCTAGGGAGGAGGGGGTGAGTTGCACAAGCCTTCTAGGAAGCTCAGAAAATCCCCAGGTTCAGGCCTTCTCTGCCTGCCAGGCTGCCACAGTTCCCATCCCGACATCTCTGTCCCTCCACTCGGGCTCGAGGTTCTGTCCCACGGCCTCACCGGGAGCAGGAGGGGGCCAGTGGCCCTGGGGAGCTGACTTCTTCTGGCTCCTTCGCTCCTTCCTCGCCGCTGTTTCCGTGCCAGAACAGAGCTGGGTACTACCTGGCCTGGGCCCAGGAAGGAAGGGACAGAGGGCGAGGGGTGGGGGTGGGGGTGGGGGAGGGGGAGGAGGAGGAGGGTCCGACGAAGGCAGACCACTGCGGTGAGGCTGAGTCACTCGGGTCAAATTTCACAGCCTGGGGCTTCCACACCAACCCGGGACACCCTGGTATTCGGGGTTGGGGCTCTTGTCTAGGACGGAAGCCCCGCCGCAGGATGGTGAGGAGTTGGAACAAGGACACGGGGAGGAGTGCGCGGTTTCAGATGCCAGTTAGGCTATCTTCTGCACCTGCTAGCGGGCCGGGGTCTGCGGACCTCAGCGCCGGACGGCCCGGGCGCCTGCACTTAATCCCCTTTCCCAGCTCCCTTATCGGGCGCTTTCCTCCCTCGCCTCTCCGGACCGCCTCCCCTAACCCGCCTTCCTCAGCGCACCCCAATGTCTCAGCCCCCAACTCCCTCAGTCCCCCCCAGCTCAGTGGCTTCTCCAATCCGTCTCCCGGCCCCTTTTCTTTGGTTCTAGACCCTTTCGCTCCAGCGCTGTCCAGACTAGTCCAAGCGCTGTCCGCACCCCGGAGCCCGCCCCGTGCCCTCTCCCGGCGCGCCCGCCTCTCCGAGCCCGCAGCCTCCGCAGCCCGCACTAACCCGATTCGGAAGAGCAGCCGCTGGCTGCGCGTCATGAGCAGGCCGCGGAGGCCCCGCCGCGCTCGGCAGCTGCGGGGGCTCACCAGCAGGACGCAGGCGACGAGGAGCAGCGCGCAGCCGGCGACCCACAGCCACGGCTCGGGCCAGCCCCGCCAGGCCATGCTGGGGGCCGGCGCCCGCAGCCGCCGGGGGCGGGGCTGGGCGTTGCTAGGCGACGCCCCGGCCCGGGCCCCACGCGGGGAATCCGCAGGGTGGGGGCCGGGCTCCGCGCGTCAGCCGGTGGAGGGGCGAGCGGGGCGCTCTGGCCACGCCCCGCCGGGGGCCTGGCGCTCGGGCCCGCCCCTCGCCGCCCGCTGCGGGGCGCGCGCCCCAAGGCCACCCCCCCAAACCTGGGGGCGGGGCGGGAGCCGGCCTGGGACCTGCTCTAATCCCAGCTCTAATCGGAGCCCTGGGAGAACCAGCGGCTCGCAGCCCTGCGGGGGGGTGGGTGGGGAGGAGGGTGGCCCTCTGGCGGGAAACCTTGGACTCCCAAACATTGAGCTGGAAGGAAGCTGAGAGATCGTCTTAGGTCAGTTACCGTGTATTCATTGACTAAATGACTTTTCCTGCTCCTCCCACGTGGCAGCCTCGGTGCCAGGTCTGAGAAGGCACTGGTCAGACCGGAGCCTGCAGTCTAGAATCTAGTGGGCAGGGGAACCGAATGAGCAAGCACAGGTAATTGGGAGGATGCGTATAAACTTAGGTGCACCGCACACACTTGCACAAGGGGTCTTCAGAAAGTTCATGGAAAATATATATACTGTGGGAAAAGACTGCACGTAGTTTTCTTTCTTTCTTTTTTTTCTTTTTTTTTTTTTTTTTGACAGGCAGAGTGGACAGTGAGAGAGAGACAGAGAGAAAGGTCTTCCTTTTCTGTTGGTTCACCCCTAATGGCTGCTGCGGCCGGCACACTGCCCTGATCTGAAGCCAGGAGCCAGGTGCTTTTCCTGGTCTCCCATGCAGGTGTAGGGCCCAAGCACTTGGGCCATCCTCCACTGC
Organism: Lepus europaeus; assembly: GCF_033115175.1. Lineage (NCBI taxonomy): Eukaryota > Metazoa > Chordata > Mammalia > Lagomorpha > Leporidae > Lepus > Lepus europaeus. Next base: position 162,780,602 of record NC_084827.1, on the reverse strand, counting down.
CCTCCCGGGCAACAGCAGAGAACTGGACTGGAAGAGGAGCAACTGGGACAGAATCCGGCGCCCCAACCGGGACTGGAACCCGGGGTGCCAGCGCCACAGGTGGAGGATTAACCTATTGAGCCGCAGCGCCCGGCCAGTCTGCACGTAGTTTCAAAAACGTTCTTTTATGAAAATGAGCATCTTTTTCCAGGGACGTTCTGCAGTCCCCTCACGAATGTGTGATGGATGACAAATGGTGGCGCTATAGAGGATGCATACTGGGGGACACAGACATGGGACACGGAGCGGACCAGCCTGGGGGGCTCCCAGAGCAGGTGACACCTAAACTGTGTCCCAAAGGAGACGAAGAGGCCACAGAGGCTCAGGGACGGCGACTTGGGCAAGGTTCAGCAGCCGTGGTGGCAGAGCCAGGGCTGGGGCCAAGGTACCTCCAAGTCCTTAGCCCAGTGATTCCACATCACGCTACTGCTGCCTTCCTCATGGGTTCCAGAAGCTGTGAAGGTCAGCGGGGCTGGCCGTGGACGTGAGGACAGGCACACAGGAGCCAGGGCTGGGCTCCTCCGGCTCCAACCCCAGCCCTGGCCCAGCACAGGAAGGAAGGGAATGCTGCCAGCAGTCAAGTTCATTGTGGCTCCCGCTGGGAGACGATGGTTAGGGAGGGAAGCAGGTGAGGCAACACTCCTGTTTGCTTCCCTGCTTCCGGTGATCTGGCCTGAATCCCCCCCCCCCCCCCGCGCCCCAGCCCCATTAACACAATTTCAGTCTCCTTCTGAGATACATGGAGTAGATAGTCTGGGCCCCCATAGCTATAAGACCATTATATACAAGGCATTGGAGGCCTCAACCCTCCTGCTCCTCCCCTCCCCCTGAAAAAGAGCCAAGGAATGAGATAAATTCTCCCAGACTGACTTAGAATCCCAACATCTCCTCCTGAATTTCACCCAGCAAACCCAGACAGATAGGGGGTTTCTCTTCCCCGGATGTATCTGAGCAGAGGGTCGAGGGCTGGAGCCTAAGGCCTGCTTCCTCCCTGCCTCCTGGCGTGCATTCAGCCTCTCCCCTGTGCCTGGCTGTAAGGGGCTGGGGCTGCAGAGCACACGCAGTGGGACTGGCACCCTGATTTGCACAAGGCCCTTGCAGGACGGGGCGGGTTGTGTCTGGAGGCGTGAAGGCTGACGGAGCGCCACCCAAAGTCAGCGTGGACGCACCTGTCTGAAGCTAAGGCTGCGCCGGGCATTGCAGAGACCATGAAAGCCAGCTGCCATCTCAAGTGGGAAATGCAGGCTCAGACAGGAGCCTCAGAACACCAGATGATGGAGTCCAAGTCTCCCGCCCCACCAGCTAGTAACAAGATGCTAATAAACCCAAGATGCATTGTGTGAAATATACGGAGCCAGGGCGGGGCTGAGGATAAGGAGTGGGGGCGGGTGTTTTAGGGCACTGCTGCAGGCTCGGAGCCGCCCTGCTTCCCTATTCCGGACTGTTTGTTACGGACTGGCCACGTCTGCTCCACGTGCCTTTGGTTTTACCTCCTCTCCCTCCAGAATCTTCGTCCCAGCCAGACTGATGCCCGGCCTTTCACCCTTCTCCCGCACTCTGTAAGCGTCTCAGCCCTGCCTGAACCTGTCCTGCTGTCTCATACGCCTCCCCCGCCCCAGCCTCTGCTCACAGGGCCTTTCATCCTTCCCAAAGACTCCCGGGTGTGCTTGCTCCTGGAAGGCTCTTTGGAATCTTCCCACCCCCAGCATGTCCCCTTTGGTGCCTATACCTGTCATTCACTGTGATACCCACGCCATGTATCTTTCATTTGTGTCTAGCTCAGATTCTAAAGTCTCAAATACTTCCCTGTCTTAAGAAGACATTTTTGACTCCAGTCTGGCAAGATACTTGCTAAATATGCACAAATGTTCTTTGAAATGTCAAATTCCTAACAGAGCCTACAAGGCCCCTGCTCAACAGGATGGAGGCTCTCTCTCCAACCCCCTCAGGTGCCATTGTTTGCAATCACCATGGAGCAGCCACAGTGCGCCTCGATGTGCTAAGCTCATTCCCACCTCAGGGCCTTTGCTCATGCTCCCTGCACTTGGAATGCCCCCACCTTCCCACTCCCTAGGAGTTGAGAAACTGTGGCACATACAAGTGTAAAAACTCACCACGTTGTATGCTAAAGACTTTTGTGCAGGGGCTGGCCTTGTGCACGCTGGTGACGTCAGCATCTCCTCTCAGAGTGCCTGTTTGAGTCCAGGCCACTGTGTACTTCCTATCCAGCTTCCTGCTAATGCCCCCGGGGAGGGAGTGCATGATGGCCCAAATACTTGGGACCCTGCCACCCTTGTGGGAGACCCAGACGGAGTTCCTGGCTCCTGGCCTCAGCCTGGCCCAGCCCGGGGTGGCTATTGTGACCATTTGAAGAGTGAACCAGTGAGTGGAAGATCTCTCTTTTTGTCTCTCTTTCTCACCTCTCGCCACACACATCATCTCTCTGGCATTCTGCCTTTCAAATAAATAACAATCTTTTTTTTTTTTTTAAACACATTTGTGCATTCACCGAATGTAAGTTATGCATCACATTAAGGAGAACAGCTGTCGCCCGGGAGCCCTCACGTACCACCCAGCGCCCTCTGCCTGCTTCCTGCCCCTTCCCAAGCTCACAGGATTGTGTGATGCCTGCCTGTGACCTCCGCTGGGAGGCAGGGAGGGCCTCCTGGCAGCCCTGCCTTCCCAGTGCTGCAGAGAATGCATGGCCCAGAGCGGGCATTCAGAGAAGTGCTGAACGAAAGGGAATGATAGAAACCAGGAACGCACAGCGCAGGTGACCAGTTACCTAGGGCCACAGAGCACTGGGACTGTGCAAGACCAGGGCCCTCTTGCTGTGGTCAGTGGGCAGCACTCAGGAAGGAGTCAGAGCCAATCAGAAATCCCCACATTCCGGAAGCGGTAGCTGGTACTGCGCGACTGATGTCTTTGGAGAGACCGATTACCAAGCGGAGCCAGTGGGCTGGGGGTCCTGCAGGTCTTCCCTGGGGTGTGGTGGCTTCAAAGCTTCACTCACAAAGGGTCAGCCCCTTCCCAGCTCCGGGAAGGCGGGTGGAGGTCCCCGTGTCTGCCCCTCGTCCCACCTGCCAGCCCGGGTTGCCTGTCCCAGGTGTCTGAACCTTGCCCTCCCAGCTGCCCTGGGGAGCACCGAGGGTCTGCCTTCCTCTTCGCATCATGGCTCTAGCTGGATGCCTGGCGCTCGGTGGGCAGCCAGGAACTCACTGGCGTTCATGATGATGATGGTGATGGATGATGACAATGATGACGACGACAACACAGTCACCAAAGAGCTGAGATGCTGTTTGAATGTGAGAAAAAAAAGAAAGAAAAGACAAGACATCTTGTTGGACCGGGTGGAAAAGTCAGTTCAGTTTAGGAAACTTTCAACCAAATGCAGAAGTGGGGGCTGGGATAATGCAGGCCCTGTGCAGCCCAGCCCACTCCCCTCAGTCCAGCCCTGCAGGTGCTGTTCTCACACAAAGCTCACTCCGCTGTGGACTCCCCTCTGAGCCATCGGGCTACACCACAGAACCCTGGCTTGGTGGGAACAAGCCTTTCCACGTACTCTCTCCTCACTGCTCCTGCCCTTGCCTGACTGAACGGGACCCCTTCTTCTATCCCTTCCCCGCCTTCTGCAGGGGAAACTTGCAGTCTCCGGCCTTGTCACATGTGCAGGTTAGCAAAGGATGCGCTAGCCTGGTCCAGGTCAAGGCCATTGCCTTTCCTGCCTGGCCCCCCCATCAGCCCTCACTCCCCACCCCCAACCCAGTCCAGTCTCTCAGGAGTTGGATGCCTGCTTTTAGTCTCCTTGCCTGATTCCTGGCCACCAGCTAATTCCTACAAGCCTGGCTCATTCAACAATTTTTTTGTTTGTTTGTTTGAAAAGAAGATTTTTATTTATTTACTTATTTGAGAGGTAGAGTTACAGACAGAGAGATGGAGAGACAGAGAGAAAGGTCTTCTGTCCACTGCTTTGCTCCCCACAGCACTGGCTGCTCACTCAACATCTTAGCACAGCAGTTCTCAAACTTAGCGAGTCTGAGAAGGACTCAGGGGACTTATAAAATACGGACTCTGGGGGCCGGTGCTGTGGCGTAGCTGCTTAAACTGCCTTCTACAGTGCTGGCATCCCATATGCACACTGGTTCTAGTGCCAGCTGCTCCACTTCCAATCCAGCTCCCTGCTAATGCGCCTGGGAAAGCAGTAGAAGATGGCCCAAGTGCTTGGGCCCCTGCACCCCGGTGGGAGACCCAGAGGAAGCTCCTGGCTCCTGGCTCCTGGCTCCTAGCTTTGGCCTGGCCCAGCCCCAGCTCTTGCAGCCATTTGGAGAGTGAACCAGCAGGTGGAAGATCTCTCTCTCTCTCTCTGTAAATCTGGCTTTCAAATAAATAAGTACATTTTAAAGAAAAATACGGACTCCGGGGCCCTCCCCCAGAGAGCCAGACTCAGATCTGGCTGGGGCCTGGGAACCTGCATTTTTCCTGGCTGATCCTGAGCTCTGCCTTGCCTGTTCCTGGCCCAAGTCCCAAGGCCTTCACTGCACCCCAGCGGCCTGCTGAGCCCCTGCACGCACTTGGGAGTCCTCTGCCTCTGCAAGCCTCTGTCCGGGCTCCTCGCCTCCCCAGTACTCGCGGTCCTGCGTCCACAGCCCCTTCAGCCAGTGGCTGGCTTCCAGCCCCGCAGCCCTCTGTGCTCAGCTTTCTCCCCTCCCAGTCACGACTTGGGCTCCACCCCTGAAATCAGCTCCCAGACGCCAGCTTCCTCATCACCTCGTCCCGCCAGCCTCGTACCACCAGCTTCTAGACCTGCCTGGACCAAGCCGCCAATGCAGCTTCTCCACTCCCCGCTTGAGAGAACTGCCGTCCTGCGGGAGCCAGGCCTTCCGGGGACCCCAGGGCGACACCAGCACTCGGCAGGACTTGCGATGCGTGCAGGTCTCCTCTCAATGTCCACAGCTGGTATTCCAAACCTCGGGCCCCACTTGCTTTCGGCAGATATCCTCCTTAGAACACACTGTCTCTGTGGCCACTCGCGCCTCTACGCATTGCGCTGCCTGCACAGGGAGCCCTGTGAGCCTGTCCTGGTCCTGTCTCCCGGCCGCCGCTTTCCCTCACACTGGGAGCAAAACCAAGCATCCCACTGCCTCACAGACTTCCTGCACCTCTTCGGCCTGTGTCATAGCACAACCCGGTTTGCTTCAAGGCCATCACGCACAGAGGTAGGGGCGACTGCATTTCAGTTCTCAGCTCTTTCCCCAGGAACACGACCTCCGCCACGTGACTGCACCACTGGGACGGAGGTGAAAGGTTTCCCCACACCATCGGTGCAGGACATGATATAAGCAGAGGCTGTGGTGCTGTTGTGGGTGGATGTGGGCCGTGTCCATGTCTTTCACCATGACAGCGTCCCTCTGTTAGGTGGGCCTGCATCGAAAGACACAAGGAACTGACCTGGATTCCATTCTCATCTTAGGAGCTGGGCCAGCCCAGCAGAGCCCAGCTTAGGTAGGCTGGAAACCCAGGCTTCAACAGCTGGGGCTGGGTCAGGCCGAACAAAGCCAGGATCCAAGAACTCCATCCGGGTCTCCCACGTGGGTAGTATAGGCCCAACCACTTGGGCCATCATCTGCTGCTTTCCCAAGCTCATTAGCAGGAAGCTGGATCAGAAGCACAGAGTAGCCAGGACTCTGTGGCCCCTGTACCCACATGGGAGACCTGGAAGAAGCTCCTGGCTCCTAGCTTCAGACTGGCCCAGCTCTGGCCATTGCTGACATTTGGGGAATGAACCAGCAGATGGAAGACCTCTCTGTCTCTCTCGCGCTCCCTCTAACTCTGCCTTTCAAATGAATACATATATCTTAAAAAAAAAAAAAAAAAAAAGTTGAGCAGCTGGGTCTTGGACTGGAGCTTCTTAACCCACTATGCCACAGAGTCGGTGCTGTGGTGTAGCAGGTTAAGCCTTCGCCTGTAGTGCCAGCATCCCATAAGGGTGCTAGTTCACCAGGTTATGAACAACCTGGCTGCTCTACTTCCAATCCAGCTCCCTGCTAATGTGCCTGAGAAAGCAGCAGAGCATGGCCTAAGTGCTTGGGCCCCTGCACCCACATGGGAGACCTGGAAGAAGCTCCTGGCTCCTAACTTTGGCCATGCCCAGCTCTGGCCATTGCGGCCATTGGGAAGGTGAACCAGCAAATGGAAGTGCTCTCTCTCTTTCTCTCTTTCTGTGTGTGTGTGTGTGTGTCCTCCTCTCTCTGTAACTCTGCCTTTCAAGTAAATCTTAAAAAACAAAAACCAAAAAAAGCTTGCTGTGCCACAACACTGGCCTCAAGCAAACAAATCTTTAAAAAAAGAGAGAGAGAAAGAAAAAGAATTGTGGCAATGTTAATTTCCTGGTTTTCATACTAATACTGTAGTTGAGTAAGATGTGAACCTCTGGGGAAGCCAGGTGACATGTATGTATGGGACCTCCTTGTTTGTTTTTGCAAGTATTTTATAAACTGAAATTACTTCAAATTAAGTTTTTCTCTCTCTTTTTTTTTTTTTTTTTTTTTTTTGACAGGCAGAGTGGACAGTGAGAGAGAGACAGAGAGAAAGGTCTTCCTTTTTGCCGTTGGTTCACCCTCCAATGGCCGCCGCGGTAGCGCGCTGCAGCCGGCGCATCGCGCTGATCCGATGGCAGGAGCCAGGTGCTTCTCCTGGTCTCCCATGGGGTGCAGGGCCCAAGCACTTGGGCCATCCTCCACTGCACTCCCGGGCCACAGCAGAGAGCTGGCCTGGAAGAGGGGCAACCGGGACAGGATCGGTGCCCCGACCGGGACTAGAACCCGGTGTGCCGGCGCCGCGAGGTGGAGGATTAGCCTAGTGAGCCGCGGCGCCGGCAAGTTTTTCTCTTTTTTAAAATAGGACACACACACAGAGTTGTGTTCCTGTGTTGATAAAAGTTGCTTTAAAAAACAACAACATAGATGTGGTTGATTACTAACCATTCTCTACCCCTTCCCCTTTCCTGGTTGACCCCGCTTCGCCCACTCTCCTCTGAACGGTGGTAGCCTCCAAGTGAGCCCCTCCCCAGCCCTGCTGGGTGGACTTGGATTGGTCCAGGCTAACTGGGGCACTCACCGCCCAGCCAAGCTATCGGTCAGACCCGGAATGTGATGTAACCCTTGCCATCAGATAATAATAGCAAATATTTATATAACACGAGTCATGTGCCAGGAACTGTTCTAGGAGCTTTCCATGGATTAACCCTCAATGCCCACAACAAGCCCGTGAACCAGGTATGATCCCAATTCTTGCTAAGAACACCGAGACCAAGTGGATGGCTCCGGGTGACGCGGCTGTGAGCAGGTGAGGGGTCTGGGCTGGGGGCTTCCAGGGAGCCTTCCTTATTCTTCTTGTTTTTTCCTAAAGATTTTTAAAAATTTATTTATTTGAAAGGCAGAGTTATAGAGAGAGAGAGAGAGGGAGGGAGGGAGGGAGAGACAGAGAGAAATCTTCCATCCACTGGTTCACTCCGTTAAATGGCTGCAAAGGCCAGAGCTGGGCTGATCTGAAGCTGGGATCCAGGAGCTTACTCTGGGTCTCCCATGCGGGTGCAGGGGCCCAAGGACTTGGGCCATCCTCCATTGCTTTCCCAGGCCATAGCAGAGAGCTGGACCGGAAGTGGAGCAGCAGGGACATAAACCGGCACCCATATGGGATGCCAGCACTGCAGGCAGTGGTTTTTACCTGCTACGCCACAGCGCCAGCCCCCAGAACCTGTATTCTTGAAGCATAACTGAGCCCCTGCCCCGGGCTGGTTATGTGAGAATATAATTGTCTCCTTTGAAAAAAAAAATATTTATTGATATATTTGAACAGCAGAGCAACACAGCGAAAGGGATAAACAGAGAGAGAGAGGAAGAGGGAGAGGGAAAGGGAGAAGGAGAGGGAGAGGGAGAGGGAGAGGGAGAGGGAGAGGGGGAGGGGGGAGGGGGGAGGGAGAGGAGGAGAGAGAGGAGGAGAGAGAGATCTTCCATCCACTGATTCACTCCTCAAACGACCCCAACAGCCAGGTCTGGACCAGGCCCGGCTGTTGCAGCCATCTGGGGAGTGCAGAAGCACAGGGAAGATCTCTCTGTCTCTCTCTGTAACTCAGTCTCTCCAATAAATAAAACTAATCTTTAGACAAATATTTTCTGACCTTGTACAATGATAATGCCTTGCTACTTTTTATTTCATTGATCATGACTTTCTTAAGAGAGAAAGTAGGGCCTCCTTGCTACCTCTACTTCCGCCTCGCGTCTGTTCTCAGGCCGTTGCCTGGGCTCCTGCCTCCACCACGCCATCCTAATTGGCCCTGCCCCTCTGCAGGTCAGGCCCGAGTGTCCATCCTTGTCACTGATGCTCTGGGCGGCAGTTGTGACGAGGGACTGTGCCATTGGGCCCTCTGCCTCCCTTGCGCCAGCTCCTTGGCCTCTCCTTGGCCGCCCCTGACAAGCGCCGCTCCTGCTGCCTGTCTCCCACACATCCGGGTCCCCCCGAGTTCACTCCTCCTCCTCCTCCTCGTGGCTTCAGCTATCACCTGGGTACTCACTGCTCCAAAAAGGAATTGGCCACTCAGCCCCCCTCTGGAGCTGCAAACCACCATGCCCAGCTTCCTGCTGGTCCCCCCAACTTGGGTTTCAGGGCCTCCTCAAACTGATTTGTGCAAAGAGGATGTCATCATCCTCATGGCTCCCCCCACCCCCCAGCTCCTTCAGGGCCCTCCATCTTAGCACACGGCACCACCCTTCTTGTTGTCCACACATGGCTCCAACACCCAGCTCTGCCACTCCCTAGCTGTGTGACCGTGGGCAGGTCAGTCACTCGCTCTGAGCCCGTCTCCTCATCTGCCAGTCCAGACGAGGAGAGGACCTGCCTTGTCGGGTGTTTTGCAAGGACCCAAGGCGACCATGCGTGTGTGCTCTGCGGACCTTGCACCATGCCTGGCGTACAGATGTCCCAGAAATGCTGACTTGAAAATAAACCAACGTCTTCCTTTTCCCACACATCCCGCTGACCCCCTTCTCCTGTGACATCACCATCTTCATCTTTCCTGAGTGGGTTTCCTCTCCCCCAGCGCCGTTCTCCTGGCGTGCTTTTTACAGCTCTCAAGTCCCTTCCCCTGCACCCTGGCCACAGCCTTCTCTGTCCGGGAAGCCCCTCCCACTCAACCCCATGGCTCCATTGCTGAAGGCATGGCAGGAGCCCCTGTTGTCTGTGGACAAACCTGCAGACTGCAGCCCCTTACCGTCTAGCCCTGGCTTCCTCCGCTTCTATCCCTATTAGGAGGCCTCCTCGCCGCTCCCCTGGGCCCAGAGAGGGCCAGGTTCTCACTGGCTGCCTGGGCACCTGCTGCTGCCCCTCTCTGGAAGCCGCCTCTCCCCACTCCCAGCTCCTCAGCGAACTCCAGACTCACTACTTACTAACCCCGGGACCGCGGGCAAGGCGTTGATCACTGCCCTGGGCCTCTGTGTGCTCATCTGGCAGATGGGGTCATGACAGTCCCTGGCTCCTAGGGCTGTGGACGAATGAGGCAAAGCTCTGGGAACAGTACCTGGGGCACAGGAAGAACTCAACCCATGTCAGAGATCGCCCTGTCAGCAGCACGGATGACCCAGGGGACAGGGGTTTTGCCTGCTTTCTTCCCCACGGCATTCTGAGTCCTTCCACCATGTTGTAAGGGCACAGCTGTCCTGGGAGCCTGTTTGTCCACTGAACCAGCCCTAGCTCCCAGGGACCGTGTCCTCTAGGCACAAACTTCTCTGTCATCCTCATGAGGTGCGGGGTGGATCCTGGCGCTTCTGCACCTTGAGCTCTTCTCTGCCTCTCCTGCAGGATCAACATCTGGCCCTGGCAGGTGCCCGGGTAACGGTATCATGAGTGAGCCCAGCAGGCAACCTTCCCTCCCGCGGCCTGTCGCCCTTACCCTAGCCCAGGCCCTTGGCTCATGCGGAGCGCCTCCAGCCCCCATCCACCTTACAGAGTTCACGGGAAAGCCTTTGGAAGTCCAGCTCTGCACTGGCGTCTGCCTGCTCAAAGCCAGTGCCAGGGCCGGCGCTGTGACATGGTGGGTAGAGCCACCGCCTGCAGTGCCGGGATCCCATATGGGCGCTGGTTCTAGTCCTGGCTGCTCTGCTTCTGATCCTGTTCTCTGATATGGCCTGGGAAAGCAGTGGAGGATGGGCCAAGTGCTTGGGCCCCTGCACCTGCATTGGAGACCTGGAAGAAGCTCCTGGCTCCTGGCTTCGGATCGGCGCAGCTCCTGCCGTTGCAGCCATCTGGGGGGGGGGGGGGGGGATGAACCAGCGAATGGAAGATCTCCCTCTCTCTCTCTCTCTCTCTCTTCCTCTGCTCTCTGTAAGTCTGCCTTTCAAATAAATAAATCTTTTTTTTTTAAAGCCATTGTCTACACAGTCGGATCCCGGCACCTTGTGGAGCACCATGGGCCCAGCCCGGGTTCCTCGCGTTTCGAGCTCCCACTGATGCCTTCTCCATGCTCCCCTTATCCCAGCCTGTGCTGCACCACCCAGAGAAATCCTCCCCAAGAGACCAGGGACCTTCTGGCCCCCACACCCCCAGGGGCTGTCACACCCAGGAGGGCAGGAACTCATTAGGGCCAGAGTTCTCAGTTGAGGCCTCCAGCAGCTGTCCGAGGGGAGGGCGGAGGACGGAGTTCAGTCCCCAGGCAGCTGATGTGCCCTTGACTACAGCTCCTTAAAGCTAAAAATAAATCCGGCTTCCTCTGGGAATCCTTTCTCTCGTGGCCACAGTTATTGGCATCGCCTGGAGACGACTCTGCGGTCAGGCCCTGGAGGGAAGCCGAGTCTCAGTCACACAGAAACACAGGGTTGCAAAGCAGCTGCTTCCCCGCTCTGGACCATCCGAGGCCACAAGGTGACACCCCGGGGTGTCCTACAGGCCTTGGTCTCTTGCTCATGCCCAGCACTCAGCACCTTGCTTCACACGTGGCGGAATAAAGTGGCCGGAGGAAGGCGAGGAAGGCCAGCAGCGACGGATGCAGAGCCATCCGCCAGGCGGCAGGTGCGCGGAAGCCGTTGCCTGGTTTGCCTGGCGGCCGGGACGGCTCCGTAAGGAAGGCACTGGCTCCACAGGCCAGGTGACTGATCCTGGCACAGGGGACTTAAGGGACAGCGTCTGAATCCAGCCCTAACCCCAACCCCCAAACCTGCGCCTTTCCCACCTACAGCAAGCTGCCAGCGGGGCAGTCTGCCAGGAGACACTCAAACTGGTACTCGCAGGAGTTGCAGGGTTCAAAGGACCCCAAGAGTCCCCCGCCCCCGCAGTATCTGCTGGGGCCACATTCCAAAACTCCCAGCGGACATGTGACGGTTCTGAGCCCTGAACCTACTGTGTGCTTTTCCCTATATTTCACATACCTAGGATAAAGCTTAATTTGTAGTCAGGCACAGTAAGAGATTGACAGAACACGTGTAACAATACGCTGTACTGAAAGCTGTTTGAAACTTAAGAGTTGTTTATTTCTGGAATTTTCCACTGAATGCTTTCGGACCGAGGTTGACTGCAGGTCACTGAAATGGGAGAGGTGGGCACTGGCAGCACTCGGCCGTGTCCCTCACCCGCCCAGCACACGGCTGCCCCTCGTAAATACTCGCCCAACAAATGTCAGAGGTCTTAGGCCCGAGTCCCGGCTGAGCTGCTCCTATGAGCCTGAGCAAGACAGCATCCAGCCCTGAGCTCGGTCGCTTTCTTCAATGAGCTGTTTTTAAAAAGCGGAGAATTTATAACATCTGAAAATGGGGAGAGAATAGACCCCCATTGCTTAGCTGTAACACGGACCCATTCCTAGGTCCTGGTCTCTTTATCTGTATGCAAGGGGGATTACAGTGACTTTCAAACTTTAAAAATGTATTTATGGGGGCTGGTGCTGTGGTGTAGCAGGTAACGCTGTTGCCTGCGGTGCCGGCATCCCATTTGGGCACCAGTTCAAGTTCCAGCTGTACCATTTCTGATCTAGCCCTCTGCTATGGCCTGGGAAAACAGTAGAAGATGGCCCAAGTTCTTTGGCCCCTGCATCCTTGTGGAAGACCCGGACGAAGCTCCTGGCTCCTGGCTTCAGACTGGCCCAGCTCTAGCCATTGCAGCCATCTGGGGAGTGAACCAGCAGATGGAAGACCTCTCTCTCCACCTCTGCCTCTCTGTAACTCTGCCTTTTAATTAAATAAATAGATACTTTAAAATATATTTATTTGTATTTGAAAAGTCAGAGGTGAGAGAGAGATTTTCCATCTGCTGTTCACTGCCCAGATGCCTGGCTTTGATCTGGCCCAGTCCTGGCCGTTGTGGCCATCTGGGGAGTGAACCAGTGCATGGAAGATCTCTCTGTCACTCTGACTAATTTTAAATAAATGCATCCTAAAACAGACAAACAGCTGGGCCAGGCTGAAGCCAGGAGCCAGGAACTCTGGGTCTCTGGTCTCCCCCATGGGTGGCAGGAGCTGGGGCACCTGAACCATTCTCTGGTGCCTCGCAGGGTACACATAAGCAGGAAGCTGGGTCAGTGGAACCCGCACACTCTGACACAGGATGCTGGTGTCCCAAGGAGCAACTTCACACACTGTGCCGCAACACCTGTTCTGATTTTCTTTCGAACTTTTTCACCGTGAACCATAAAGAGAAAACATAGTTTACATTGAGACCTATGCATAATAAACCTAGAACCCCGTGTCACGAGGCAATAATCGTGCCTATGTCTTCGTTTTGTTGGCCTATGTTTTTTAAGTGCCGGTTATGATCTACTCACTGATTTCACCGAGTTGGATGATCTTCCACGCCGGTGTCTGTAAAATGGTTAGGGTTCTTTTTTTTTTTGACAATTAGTAATAGCCATATCCTGCCCCCTAATGGTCATGTCTGGAAACTGTGCCATGCTCTAACCTAACTCCGCAGTTTTGGGGCTTGTTGGAAGAAAATGAAATTCAGTTAAAAGTATTGAGTGCAGGGACCAGGCAGGACCAGGACTGCAGTTCCGGCATCCCATTTGGGCGCCGGTTCGAGTCCCGGCTGCTCCACTTTCTATCCAGCTCTCTGCTATGGCCTGGGAAGGCAGTAGAAGATGGCCCAAGTTCACCAGCCCCTGCACCCACGTGGGAGACCTGGAAGAAGCTCCTGACTCCTGGCTTCAGACTGGCCTAGCCCTGGCTGTTGTGGCCATCTGGGGAATGAACCAACGGAAGGAAGACGTCTCTCTCTGTCTCTGCCTCTGCCTCTCTGTAGCTCTGACTTTCAAATATATAAATAAATCATAAAAAAACAAGTATGGAGTACAGACCCTTGGTTAGGTATGTGGGGAAGAAGACCCAGGATGAATCAGCACCCAGACCTTGATCCCCGGAGTTTCTCTCTTACTGATGACACAGTCACTGCAGATCTGTAAGGTTTCACGGTAGCCACTGAGTCAGGTGTGGCCTCAGCAGCTGACGTGTGGTTAGTGCGGCTTGTGCTGGCCAATGTGCCATATCCTTGCTGAAGGTGAACCGTAGCACCAGCGCCCATTCTTCCCTGTCAGCCTTGATTGGAAACTTCTGCAATGGGACAGAACTGCGTGGCTGTCTTTTCCCATGTACTAAAGCATAGTTATATACAGAAATACAACTAAGCTTTAAATTTTCTCTAATTTAATTCATTCACATTTTCCAAAAAAGATTTATTTACTACTTAAGAGGTACATGAGAGAGAGATTGAGTTCTTAACTTGCTGAGCCAGAATGCCAGACCCTAATTCACTTAAATATAAAAACAATACTTACTTCAGTTATTGGAAAACACTCAAGTATGTACATTTTATAAAATGTTTTATGTTTGATTTAAATACAGATCAAATATTTCTTTTTTAAAAAAATTATTCATTTCATTTGAAAGGCAAAGAGAGAGAGGAGAAATAGAGACAGAGACAGAGAGAGAGAGAGAGAAGGAGAGATAGATAGAAAGAGAAAGAGAGACAGCTGGAGCCAGGAGAGTCCTCTGGGTCTCCCACGTGGGTGCAGGGGCCCAAGCACTTACTCTGCCTCTCCAGGCACATTAGCCGGGAGCTGGATCAGAAGTAGAGCAGCTGGAATTGAATCAGCATCCATTTGAGATGCCAGCACTGCGGGCGGAGGCTTAACCCTCAATGCCACAGCACTGGCCCCACAGATCAAATATTTCTGATGAAAAGTTAACATCCTACTTGTGATGTATTGTGTTAAATATGCACCAGATTTAAAAGGCTTACTGTTAAAAAAAAATCCAGGGTGGGAGTTTGGTGCCGTGGTTAAGATGCTGCCTGGATTCCCACACCCCCTATCACATCGCATCAGTTTGAGTCTCAGCTCTGCTTCTTTTTTTTTTTTTTTTTTTTTTCCCATGGAAAAACCCTCTTGTTTATTTGATTCACCAAAAATAAAATAAGCTGCATAGGAACAATTTTAAAGTCCACAGAGACAGCAACTTTGTTTTACGGCTGCGGTAGCTGACACAGCATCTCCTTGCTACCCTGCGCAGCCTTCTCCGTGGACCACAGCGATACATTCAGAAACCTGTTAGCGAACACAGGAGTTTTTGAACACTTTCCCACTGGTTCTCGCCTGTTCATTGCCTGTCATGCCTGTGGCCTACAACAGTAACCGTCACGATGCAAAATGCAAAAGGAAAATCCCAGGAGGAAAAAACAAAAATGAAAACCAACACCAAACAAACAAAAACCCACTTTTGCCTAAAGGTTTGGGGTGAAGTCCTCATTCTCCACCCAGTGGCAAGAGGCAGCCAGCAGCACCCCAGGAGTCCACAGCCAGGACTGTCACTCAGCTGGAGCCTAAACCTTGAGTCACATCTGCCCTTGCACAACTAACAGAAATTCAAGGTTTTCTATAAGCACCAGGCAGCAAGCCCTTGTTGATTTCCCCAAGTCTGTATTTACTTTCCTTTAAAAAAACAAAAAGCAGACTCAACCGAGCCACACGTTCTATATTCAAAAATTAAAGCGTCTTTTTGCCCAGGCATGAGAGCTAATGCACGGTACTGTCAGCTCTACTTCTAATCTAGCTTCCTGCTAAATGCATACTCCAGGAGGCAGCAGGTAATGGTTCAAGTGCTCGGCTACGCATGTGGGAAACCCAGATGGCACTCCTGGCTCCTGGCTTTGGTGTGGCCCAGCTCTGGCTGTGACAGGCATTTGGGGAAAAACTCACTGGACAGAAGATCTCTTTCTTTCTCTTTCTTTCTCTCTTTGTCTCTTTCTCTGTTGCTGTGCCCTTCAAATAAATAAAAGTAAATAAACAAAACATTTTTTAAAAAGCCAGTAATAACATGTTACAGTAATATTTTTGGATGTATTGGGTTGAATAAAGCTATTATTAAAATTAATTCACCAGTGTCTTTTTTATTTTTAAAAATGGTTACTGGAGAATTTCGAGTTACGTGCGTGGCTCACGCCATGTGTCTGTGACTCTCACAAGGCTGGTGTTTCTTATGTGGTCCCTCCTTCTAGCCTCTCCCACACACCTCGTCCCATGAATGTTTGAGGGAGATGGAGGAAGCTGCTGGGGTGAGGGTAGGGGTGTGGACTAGGAGCTAAGCTTTGGACACTACTCAGGGTGTGGTCCTCCAAGCTCAGGATCTCAGCCACCTGAAGCAGATCCCCAACTGGTTTGCTTGCACATTAAAGTATGAAAAGCAGCCACCTATTAGATGCCCAAGTGCAGATATGGGTGGTTGCTCTCTGACTGCTTTTTTTCGCTCAGTGACACAGGAAGCAAGGTCAAAGTTGAGAACAAGGGGTGAGCATTTGGCACCGGGGGTAAGACATCGCCTGGGTCACCTGCACCCTGTGTCAGAGTGCCTGGGTTCGAGTCCCGGCTCCTCTGCTTCTGATTCAGCTTCCTGAATGCACACCCCAGGAGGCAGCAGGTGACGGCTCAGGTGGCTGGGGCCCTGCCACCCAGGTGAGAGACCCGGATTGAATTCTGGGCTCCTGCCTGTGGTCTGACCCAGCGCTGGCTGTTGCAGACATTTGGGGAGTGAACCAGAGGATGGAAGATCTCTCTTTGTGTCTCTCTGTCCCTCTGCCTTTCAAATAAAATAAAGAAGGAGGAGGAGACAGAGGAGGAGCAGGAGAATAAAAAGCCAAGAGCAAGGCTGTGGAGGAGGTCCTGGGGTTTTGAAGGGCCTGGAGGGAGTGTGGAGGGGATGTTTGTGTGAACTGACAAGAAAAACCCAAGTGTCCATGAACTTACAGTGAGATCAGATGGGGCCATTCCACCTGCTCCTGCCCACTGTTGGCTGCGTGGTGCAGAGTACCCCATAAGGCAGACTTTGGGAAACGAGTAATTCTAACACCGGGCTCTCAGCTGCTCATGGATGGAGGTGAGGACGTGAGGGGTAAGGAAGAGGCTGGAAGGTCAGTGGGCTGTTGATCTGGATAGAATCACGGAATTGTCAGAATCAGGGTGGCAAAGCTGGAAAGGTAGGAGATGGTGGTCTCGGTATAGGGCGCTGCACATCGGGACTGCGGGGCTGGTGTATGGGTTGGTAAGGAGAAGTTCTAGGGCAGCCATTGTCTTGGTTTGGGAAGGACAGGAAAGAGCTGTTGGCTTTTTTTTGGGGGGGTGGAAGTGGGGGTTGGGGAGGGAGTGGAGTTGTTTAGATAAATGCACTTGAACTTGAAGAATCGCTTCCTGCCTGGAAGGACACAAGCTAAGAAGGAAGGAGGGAGGATTTCCAAACCTGAGGCTCCCCCTACAGGTGTGGCTGGCAGGGGAGATCAGGATCCCCGCAGCGGTGGGCGAGGTGTGCGGGTCCAGCTGAGGCTTGGGCAAGGTCCTGCCTGCGCCCCTGCTCGGTCTTCCCAGGGCAGTCACTGCTGGCTGGGCCCACTGCCTCCCTCACTCAGACAATCCCTGGGCAAGAACTGACCCTCCGAACTCTCTGTTCTTGATTCTTACAGCCCCTTTCTTTCTCGCTGACAGGTGCGCCCAGGCTCAGGGCAGCGAAGGAATCTGCCCAAGGTCACGCACACACTATGGTGATTGAACTTGGAGCTCCACAGCTGGCTAGTGCTGGCCGGCGATCCACCTGGGGGCCTTTGTTTAGGCCCCCTTCTCCCCCATTAGTCTCACTCACCAGCCGGGAAGCAGGCCCCCCCCACCCCGAAGGAATCCGCATGGTGTCACAGGCCCCTGGGGTGCTCTGATGGTCAGGGTGACTGGGTAGTAGCTAGTGAGCAGAGAGGACCTGAAGACGGACACCACCCAAGCGCACTGCCCAAATCCCATCACCTTCCAGGCCACCTCACCCCACTCCCCATCTCCAAGCTGACCCTCGCTTCCCACCAGGCGCCAGGCACCCTGACACCAAGCCTTGCCTCCTTTGAACAGTCAGTCCGGCCCTGCCCCAGGCACCACCCCCTGTCCTATGAAAAGAACAACTTCTCTCCCGAGGTTGCTGCCCTCACGCCTGGGTGTGGACTGTGCGTTGCCTTTCAGTAAAACCCTGCTCTGCCGCTCACCTCTTCCCAGAGCTGGGAGGGGCTCTGGGATCCCAGCCAAGAGGCCGCAAGCATGGGCCGCCCCCGGTGTGGCCACTGGGCTCCTTCTGCGGCTCGGGCGGGTTCCTCACACAGAACCTACTTCCATTCCTGCTGGGGCAGCGCCATTCTCAACATCGCCACGTGCCACCTGCAGTGCCTCTCCCTTGTATGATCTCATAGGAAGAAACAGGCTTGGAGCTGCTGTTCAGAAAAGAGGGACCTCGGGCCCTTCAGCCCTTCTAGTGGCGAAGCTGGGACGAGCCCCTCACGCCTGGGACACCCACGCCCGGTCACTGCTTCCCCTCCCCATTTCTGTAGGAAAAGTGCGGCACCTCGCTGGTACAGAGAGCTCAGGGTTGGGGGGAGGGGGTTGAGTCCCACCAGCTGACCTCCCCTCTCCCCCACACATCCGCCCCTCGTGCCTGCCTGCCTCCTCGCTGCCACCACCGCACCTCACAGCCCGAGATGCCCCTCAGCCCCAGATGTCGGGTCAGAGCTGGGCTGAGATGGCAGGGATGAAAGAGACTTTGTCCCTGCCCTCCAGGCTGCGTTAAATGCCTCAATTCACTAAATACAGAGTTCTCCACGGAAAAAAAGGCAAGTTGTTTGACAAAGTTAGTCATAAACACAGACATCTCCCGTGGGTCAGGAAGCCCTTAAAGCTAGGCCATCAGATAGCAACGGCAGGAATTTGTGGAGCCCCAGGGCTGAGCCAGAGCAGCAGGCAGACTGTTCCCTGGAGCCACCCCTCCCTGTGTCCCCCACCTCCTCCCCTCCAGCACCACGCTTTAGCTTTTCCACTCCTAGAATACCCTCACCTGCTCCCTTTTCCTCAAATACAGGTGCCCAGTTAAAGGTCAATTTCAAAGTATTTCAGGGGCGGGCATTGTGGCACAGCAGGTTAAGACACCACTTGCAACGCTGGCATCCCACGCCTGTTAGGGTCCTGGCTGCTCCACTTCTGATCTAGTTTCCTGCTAATGTGCCCAGAAAGACAACAGAAACTGGTGCTAGCACTCGGGTCCTGGCCACCCACCTGGGAGACCCAGATAGAGTTCTGGGCTCCCCGTTTTGCCTGGCCCAACGTTAGCTCTTTGTGGCCAGCTGGGGAGTGAACCAGCAGAAGAAGGATGGATCTCTCTCTCTCTCTCCATCTCTCCTTCTGTGTTGCTCTACCTTTCAAATAAATAACTAAATGAATCTTTAAAAAACCCAAAGTGTGGGGTCGGCGCTGTGGCGCAGCGGGTTAACTCCCTGGCCTGAAGCGCCGGCATCCCATATGGGCGCCGGTTCTAGTCCCGGCTGCTCCTATTCCGATCCAGCTCTCTGCTATGGCCTGGGAAGGCAGTAAAAGATGGCCCAAGTCCTTGGGCCCCTGCACCTGTGTGGGAGACCTGGAAGAAGCTCCTGGCTCCTGGCTTCTGATCAGCACAGCTCTGGTCGTTGCAGCCATCTGGGGAGTGAACCAGCGGATGGAAGACCTCTCTCTCTGTCTCTACCTCTCTGTGTAACTCTTTCAAATAAATAAAATAAATCTTTAAAAAAAACAAAACCCAAAGTGTTCCAAATATTGTATGAGACATACTAATAGCAAATAGTTATTCCTGAACGCTGCTCCACCCCCCCCCTCCCACTCCCCGGCTGGGTCAGGGCTCCTTTTTCTGAAAGGTCCAACACTCAGGACTACAAGGATCTGGTCCTTTCCTGGTTCCCTTACACTGGGAGCCTCTCTAGGGCCAGGGCTGTGTCTGGCAGCTTTGTCAGCTCTGCCGGGATTCTAATTAACAACCTGCTAAGGGCCCCACAGGTAAGGCCTTGTTCGTTTAGAGAGAGCCACCTGGGAGCTACACTGGGTCCCTGTGCCTGGTGCTTCTGGTGTTATTTTTGGTTCCATGGCCAGGCCACGGACTCAGGCCCTGCATGGGGTGTGCCTGTGTGTGCCTCTTCGCGGGCTCCCCAGCGGGGAGCTGGATGCAAGGCCTGGTGGCTGCTGGCTGGAACAGAGATCTCCTTGGAGACCTGGTAGCTGTAGAAAGTGGGGTGCGCTTTCTGGAAAGGGGTCTGCCGGGGCCTGGATGTTGGTGTGTGCCCCCAAAGTCCTGTGCTGAATGGGATCCATGCCCTTATGAAAGGGGCCTGCGGGAGCCGGCTGGCTCCTTCCTCAGCCTTGTGAGGATGCTACCCGCTGGGAAGCAGACAGCCCTCTCCAGACAAGCACTTGCATTTTGGACTTCCCAGTCTCCAGGACCCTGAGCCACAAATCTCTGTTTATAAATCACCCAGCCTAAGGGCATCTTGTTCTCACAGCCGGGAGGCCTAGGACAGGACCCAGTCACCGAACATGGGAGGGACCGCGCAGATGTGGCCCAGTCACCGGGGCACTGTTCCTCCAGCAATGGGGGGGGGGGGGGGATGCATGAGGCGCACAGAGCAGGAGGCCCCGGTGAGCCCCTGCAGGAGCCGAGACTACACCGAGGGGTGGGGGAGCTGGAGGGAGCCCAGAACAGCGCCACCCACGGGCCCCTTACATAACTCCCACCTACCCTACTCAAATTCTATGTATCCGTGTGTGTGCGGGAGGGCGATTCAGAAAACCTCTAATTTTAATTGGTCTGAAAAACATATTAAAGCAGTGACTTTGCTAACTATACTCACTAGGAACCGGGTCGCTTTTACTTATTCCTACTCTACAAACAAATTCCCAGATCAGTCTGAGGGCTCTGCCCTCCTACATCTTGCTCTGTGGAAGAGCCGGGCTGGCCGTCCGAGACGATGAAGTCCAAGTGCCCAGGGATGGGTTTGGTACCAGCCGGTGTCCAGGCTGTAAGGTGCAGGGCTGCGGTCCTGTCCAGCTGTGCCTTGTTAAGACAATCCCTGCACATCCGATGAGGGAAAGTGTCAACAGGCTGTGGGAGCCGCCGGACGGTGGTGCTGATCCGAGGCTATTAGCGGGAGATAAACACTTTCAGCACCACTGGCCTAGCAGAAAGAACGTGGACTTTGGAACCACACAGAGTTGGGCAAGCCCGCTGATGGTTTACTTCTGGGAACCCGTTTCCCCAGTTAAAACGGAAGTGCGGCTCATTCTTCACTGGGTGGCTATGAGGTCTGCACCCACGGGCGTGAAGCCCCCAGCCCAGTGTGGTGCACTAGCGTCTAACAGTGCAGGACCTCTGGCACCTGCTGTCTTGGCTGAGCACGGCCATGTGGGGCATCAGGACATGTGAGTGGGTCCCATAGCACTACATGGCTGGGAGGGACTGTGGCACGGGATTCTTGAGCCTGGGCTCAAGTCCCAGCTCCACATCCGATCAGCATCCTGTTGTCGCTTGCCTTTCAAATAAACAGACCCTTTGTTAACAAAATTACATACTACATTTTTGTTAAGTAAAAATAAAAGCATAAAACTTGCCCCACACTATGCCCTGCTCTAGAAAACAAGTAAAATAGGCATTATCGGCAAAGCAGGACCAGAACAAGCCCTTCCCCCCGCAAGGGCGGTGACAGACGTTATTTTCTTTCCTAACTTCAGTGTTTTCTCAATCTCCAACAGCGTCCCGTATTCCCTTCAAATCGCGAAGGAACCACCCACCGCTGTCAGCGCCCCCTAGCGGCGCCCCGAGGCCCCGCCCCAGCGAGGGCCGGCGCGACGGGGCGGGGCGCGCAGCCCAGCCCAGCCCAGCCCGGCTCGGTCCCGCAGGACTCGCAACACCCGGAGCCCCGGAACGCACCGTCGGGAGCGGCGCAGGCAAGTGTCGGGGTCCCTGTGGGCGGAGGTGGGGCGCGGGCGGGTGGGGGCCAGGCAGGGCCCCGCGCCGGGGCCCCCAAACTTTCTCTGACCGCGCGGCCGGCCTGCTCCAGCCCAGGGAGCCGGCGCCAGAACGGGGCACTGTGGCCCTGACCGTTGAAGTTTTCGCCTTCCCTGGGCCGGGCGGGCGTGGGCACCGGCCGGGTCAGCCTCGGGAGCCCAGCGGCGCGTTGTGGGCACCGGAAGCGGGCCGGGGCCCGGGGGTGTCCTCGTGCCCCCGTCTTCCTGGCCCCAGCGGCTGGTCTGTCGCCGGGCGGGGCTGCCGCGCCAGCCCCGGGGAGGCCAGCTGTGAGTGGGATGAGGGCTGTCGTGGCCCTTCGCCTGGGGCCTGGCATAACCCCAGGTTGCCCCGGGAGCCCTGGAGCAGGTGTGGTGTTGACAGGTGAATGACCATGGAAGTGGTGGGCGAGGGGGCCAGCCTTGGGGGCTGCCGGGAAGTGGCCGCCCCGGCCGGTTCTGCGTGCAGCCTGCCCCCCAGGCTGGTTCAGAAGCTTTGGGGCAGTACTCCTGAGTCAGAGTGAAAACAAGACCGGAATGGGGAAGAGGATGGGGAAAGGGAAAGGCAGGGGGAGGATCCGGGAGTTTTCCCCCTCTGAGGGAGAAGCAGAGAAAGCTCCCGGGAGGCGGCCCCGCCATTTCGTGTCCTGAGGGGTCTCCCTCTCTTCTCACTCCCTTGTGGCTTCCATGGGGGACCTGGGGCTTGAGCCATGCGTCCTGGACACGTTGGAGTGGGGCGCTGGGAAGCAGGGGCCGAGCCCGGTGTCTGGTTCTCTGGGGCCCTGAAATATTCATCCCACGGCTGAGCTTTGGTTTCAAAGCTGGTGCCTTTGGCCTGGCCAGCGGTGGCAGGGTAGCCAGGCGCTTGGAGGGGCTGCTTTGTTGGGACAGTGGGGGAGCCGTATTCCTAGTCTCCTGCCTGCTCTCCCTGCCTCCCCAGCCCTGAGCTTGGGGAGTGGTGTGGCGACTGTGTCCTGGCTTTGATTGGCTTCCTGGGCCATGAACTCGGGGCCCCATTTGTAAAAACGGGCACGTCAGAGAGGTAATGAAGGGTTGTGTGCGGACCCTGATGTCATGAGCTAGGGTAACAGCCACCTTGGCTCGGCTTCCTGCCCTGGGAGCGAGGGCCTCAACACCTCCAATCCCCTTGGGCCTGGCGGAGCGAACACAGCCCCAGTGAAGGGACACGCACGCGTGTACACCCGGAGTGCAGACTGTGGGGCCGGAGAATGGACGCTCCGCCAGCTCCCTGGGCCGAGGTGCTGACAGCAGGCCTGCTGGATGGTCTTTCTGGAACAGTGTGCACCAAATGACCGTGGCAAAGTCTGTCGACCCTAAGATTCTGGAATATTCTAGGCCAACACCTGCGTCTTGTATTGAAGTAAAGAGATGGCCAGGGGTTCCCAGGCCACAGCAGCAGGTAACCAGAGGGTGCTCAGTACCTTGGTGGGGAAGGAAGGTCGCCCCCTTGTGTATAATGATCTGTGCTTTTCCCATGACATGGAGGTGGTGGTAGGGGGTCTGCTTCCTGGTTCTGTGCCAGCTGAGATCTGTCTCTTGGCAGTGGGTCCCACCATGGAGGTTAGAGTGGCCGCTTTCGGGAAAGACCCTTGCAGAGGATCCCGGCACTGAGCTGGCCCTCAGGGAGAGGGGCATGGCTGGAGCTCCCGAAGACCGCCCTGAGGAGCAGGCTGGGTTTGTGGTAGGGCGAGTGGGGACATGAGTTATTCTCAAGGTTGGGTCTATCTGTGAAACAGGTGCTTTGGGTCCGTCTCCCACGGGATATTAATAGGTGTGCTTTGATAAAAGGCTTTCAGGCTTACAGAAGGTGGAAAGGACGCTGGGCCAGACAAAGCTGGGCAGGCTGGGTTAGTGCGGGACTTGTCTGAGGCTTAATAGGCCCTTGTGCCTTGTGAATTTCCAGGAAGGGGACTCCTCTCCCTGCCCTCATCCAGTAACGCCGTCTAGGAAGTGTCTGGCGAGGTGATTCTCTCTCTCCTCTCTGGTTCCGGTAAAGCAGTCTGCTTCCCCCATGTGGGCTGAGACAGGAAAGGGAGGCTGGGGGCCGCCTGCCTGCATTCCCACGGCCAGTTAAGGAGCCCAGGCCTCCTGACCTGCCCCGCATTCCCTCTTTTCTCCAGGGTTAAACCGTTTCCCCACAGGCCTTGGGGTAAGTGAGCGCCAGGAGGCTGTGGGGTCCAGGCTGGGGGCAGACTGGAGGCGAGGGAGTCAGGGCCACCCACAACATGCCATGCGCGTGGCCTCTGCCTCCGCAGATGTCCCCCCGACCAGTGGCCTCCCTGGGAGGCATGTCACTCTGCCCTGAGACTTTCTCTTCTTTAGGCTCTGCATTCGCAATCAGATTGGCAGGGGCTGACCATGTGGCTTAAGCCACCGCCTGGGACCCTCCCGGATCCCAGTGCCAGTTCCAGTCCCAGCTGCTTCACTTATGACCCAGCTCCCTTCTGATGTGCCTAGGAAGGCAGATGATGGCCCAAGAGCTTGGGCCCCTGCCACCCCCCTGGGAGACCAGCATGGAGTTCTTGGCTCCTGGCTTTGGCCTGGCTGAGACCTGGCTGTTGCAGCCATTTGGGGCGTGAACCAGCAGATGGAAGGTCTCTCTGTCTCTCCCTCCCTTTGTCACTCAAGCCTTCCAAGTGGATAAATAGGTCTCTTTAAAGAAAGAACCAGAGCTAAGCAGAGTGGGCGTGGGCACTATCTTCCGGTTCAGGACATTCCTGCCGATGTGGAGACTGAGGCCAGAGGCGGGGAGGGGCCTGTCTGACTCACGCCGCCACTCCGAGCACGGCCCCTGCCTCTGACCCAGGGTGCAGGCTTCACGCGGACTGTTCACTGGGAAGAGGAATCAATACCACACTCGCGAGCTCCCTGGCGTTTTGATCTTTCTGCCCTGGCTGCAGGCTGCTGGCCCCCTCACTCAGGTGGCTGTGGGGGGATGGGGGAGGGGTGGGAGCCAGGATACCTCCCTGCGGGGAGCAGGGGCACCTTAGCTGCTCCTGACCCAGACTTAGTAAGTACCTTTCCACGCCTGCCACCTGCAGTGGTGCGCGGTGGGTTGTTAAGTCTCTGCCTCACTTCCTGCCTGTGTGTGGGGGTGCGGAGGGCTCGTCCAGCCCCTTCAGGGCCTTCCTCTCCCCTTATCTGCACTCCCAGGCCATCCTGACCACTGACATGCCCCGGGCTCCTGGGAGGCAGCCCTGATGACGCCGTTCTGCCCCCGGACACAAGGGCCACGTGGTGGGGGTGGGGAGAGGCCAGAGCCGGCTTTTTGTCTCTGGGGACCATGGGTCCCAAGAGAGTGGGCCTGGCCAAAGAGGGTGTTGGGAGGGGTGCCGGGACCAGGGAGTGGGGGGAAGGCAGCAGTGGGCTGCAGTGGGCTGGCAGCTGACACACCTGGGTGCCCGGGTGCGGGAGTGGGTGTGTGTGCTTGCGTCTGCCTGAGTCCTCACGGTGGGCGGGGCCGGGAGGGAAGTTCCAAACCCATGACCAGGAAGGCCACTCCTGGGCCGCAGCGATGGCCTTGTCTCTCAGCTGACCACATGCCTTCTAAAGTTCACTCCAGCTCTGGGATTCCACTTTTTAGATTCCCTTGGCCTGGCCAGGCCGACAGAAGTTGCTTCTGGGCCCCCTCGGTCCAGAACTAGGCCTGGGGACCTGCCCAGACACGCCTGGGTGTGTCTCTATCCCTCTGCCCTGTGGCTCTAGATTGGTGATTGGCTCGGGTGGCGGGGGTGGGGTGGGGGAGGCAGAGGAGGAGGAGGGAAGGAGAGTTCCGGAGACCTGGGCCTGCCGGGTGGGGCTTCCTGAGGCGCACCCTCTGAGCCACTCTTTCCATTCTGCTCCGGGCAGCCCGGCAGCCCTTCCCGGGGGAGGAGGGGGGAGGGCAGGCTGCCGGGACCAGTCAGCTGCTCCTTTCTGTCCCTCCCTCCAAAGCACACGCCCTCCTGTTGTAACCCCAGGAGCTCAGGCCTCCTCACTGCAGATTCCAGGGCCTTAACCCTTCCTGTGGCCCTAGGAGAGGCCAAGCTGGGCCTCTGTGGCCCGGGAGCAGCGTGTCTGCACCGAGCTGCCCCAGGGCCACACTGCTTCCCCAACTCTGTATCTAAAAACTCAGGCCTGCTTTTTGGGCCCAGCCACTTCTGCTGCCGCCACGGCTGGGTCTCGGGTCCTGCGGGATAAAGGAGAGGCTCTGGTTCGCTCTGGTGGGGGCTGAGTGCCTGAGAGGGAGGAGCAGGCTGAGATCTGCTCCGCGCCAGGACAGGACGGGGCAGAGTCTGGGCCTCAGGCCTGGTAAGGGCCAGAGGAATGTTCTGCTGATCCGGGCTACCTGCAGTCACAGGAGCTCACTCCCAGGGCTGGCGCTTGTTCACGTGGAAGCTGAGTGCCTCCCGTATTTTAGGAAGATTCAGGCCTCCAGTGGGGAATCTTTTTTTTTTTTTTGACAGGCAGAGTGGACAGTGAGAGAGAGACAGAGAGAAACGTCTTCCTTTTGCCATTGGTTCACCCTCCAATGGCCGCCGCGGTAGGCACGCTGCAGCCGGCGCACCGCGCTGATCCGAAGGCAGGAGCCAGGTGCTTCTCTTGGTCTCCCATGGGGTGCAGGGCCCAAGCACTTGGGCCATCCTCCACTGCACTCCCTGGCCACAGCAGAGAGCTGGCCTGGAAGAGGGGCAACCGGGACAGGATCGGTACCCCGACCGGGACTAGAACCCGGTGTGCCGGCGCCGCAAGGCGGAGGATTAGCCTAGTGAGCCGCGGCGCTGGCCTCCAGTGGGGAATCTTAAAGGACCTTTTTAGTCCCTGGAGACTGAGCTCGTGCAGCAGCTGCCGGCAGAACCCAGGATCCTGATTTCCATGCTTGGGGCACGGCCCTCCCCTCCTTCTGTTTGCCTTTGTTCCTGTAGACACGGGGAGGAAACACTGACCAACAGGCTCCCCTTTCCCCTGCTCCCCAGGCAGAGACCGGCCCCACACCTCACCCTAGCTGAGGCCTTGATGAGGTGAAAGTGGCCAGGGTCCTCCTGCAGGTTGGACAGGAGCCTCTGGGAGCTCGTGTGCCTGCCCTGACACTCAGAGGTGAGTGTGGGCAGGCCGGCAGCTCCGGGGGCTGGCACTCACACGAGGGGGCTCCTTGTGCCCAGGCGCTACAGCAGGCAGCAGGAGCTCACCCTGGTTTTGGGCTGTCTGCTTGCCAAAGTGGAGGGTGGACTTGCCTTGGGGGAGCGTTTCCTTTCAGCCCTGACCTCATCAAGCTCTGTTCCCTTTCTCATCTCCTTCAGAGTGGGGGGCCCGCGATGGATGCCCCCACCTGCTGGTGAGCCCAAGGGGACCCAAGCTGGGAAGCCCCAGAAGACAGGGTGCACAAATGAGGGGCTCAGAGCCTGGCTCAGGGCTTAGTCTTGGAACCCAAGCCTCGACTTCATCACTCCCCAGCTAGGTGACGAGGCCCAGTGACTTCTTTCTTGTACGCCTCCATTTCGGCACTTGGGAATGGGAGTAATCTTGCGGGGCTTCCAGAAGGGTTTAATGAGGCAACAACTGAAAATAGTCAACAGCGGTCAGGCAGCGCTGGACCTGCTCGCTGTGCATTTTTCCACTTAATTCTACTGTTAGCATTAAACCCATTGTCCAGATGAAGAGACTGAGGCGTGCTGAGGTGAAGCGGTCAGCGGTGGGTTTTGGAGTGGACGGGCTGCTGGCTGAGGTCCCCGGCAGGCAGGTCTACCAGTGATTCCCTGACAGCAGGGGCATGACGGAGGACAGGAGGAAGGGCATCTGTGAGTCAGGAGCCCGCAGAGCTGGACCGGAACCCTGGTGGCCCCTCCGAGGCCGGCCCTCACTCCCTGAGTCATGCTGTACCCTGCGGCTGCGGCAGCCCCTCGGCCAGGGAAGGGACCTGTTTGCCCTGCTTGGCTGCGGGGAGGGGAGGTCAGCCACTGGCAGGGCTCTCCTCGCCTGAGCTCAGAGCTCATCTGCTCCCCCACCCCCAACTGCGTTCTGCACAGGTGCTCACGTAGGAGCTGCTGGGTCAGGAAATGGTGACATCACGGTTTGGTGGCACGGCTGGGGCTCCTGACCACAGGGCCCTTCCTGCTGGTGCCTGTAGGCTGTGTCCCGCCAGCCATCTGCGTACTCCACCCCATGGGCCTGGGTGTTGGATGGCGGCATAGCGCTGGACACCCCACTCCCAAGGTGACCTCCCCATACCCCCCACCCTAAACTGGATGCCATTCTTTTTATGGAGTCAAGAGGGTGCTTCTGAAGGGGGCGGGAAGAAGGGTGCAGGTGGAAGAAGCCTCTTGCCCTAGGGAGGGTCCTTTCCCTCTTTGTTTTGCCTTAAGGGAACTCACGGTGCCAGTACATGGTCATTTTCCTGCCCCTATGAGCCCCGGACATCTGAGCCAGGCCTGCACTCTGTGTTACAAACCCCAGCACTCCTGCCGGGCCCTTCGCTGGCCCTCCCGTACCCACATCGCTGTGGGGTCCCACTGCCCCTGCCCTGGCCATCAGAAAGGCCTTCCTTCCTTCCCACCTGACGCCTACGTGCTCTGCTTCTGCCCTGTCCACACCGGGGACACGAGCACAGCTTTCTCTCAGAGCAGCCCACTGAGCCCTGGCCTGTTATTCGATCCGCTGCCATCCTAAGAGAGGAGATGAGACAGCCCTTTATCTGGTCCCTGAGCTGCCCATGGTGCCCTAAAAAGAGAGCCAGGTTCTGAGGCTGTCTGCTGACTTGGATCTGGGGGTGTGTTCCCTCTGGGGTATGCACTAGGGAGGGGAGGCGTCTACCAGGGACACAGGGACCTCCTTAGCTCTTCCCAGGCCCTGAGGGCACTTCCAGGGCAGAGGAGGTGCGAGAGCTCGTTGGGGGGGGAGGGGGGCGGCTCCAGCCTGGTCCTGCTGCTAACCGGCTCGCTCTGACGCTGCGGGTCCCGCCTGTCCTCATCAGAAGGAGCATCTGGGGCTGTGGGGCCCTGAGCCCCCTGCCAGCTCTGTTTCCAGGTCCCCTCTGCCTGGTTCCTCGGCCCTCCCCGGCCATGGGGCTCCCCCTGCTGTGCAGACGGCACTGGATCTTCCGCCCTGACACCACAGCCCTCTCCTCCCTTCCGAGGGGGAGACAGGGAGACAGCACAGCGATCCGAGACCCTGGGTTTGACACAGGCGTCTCCAGGGCTCCTGCGCTCACCATCCACTCTGACAAGGCCAGGGACGACAGCAGCGTGGCCGCAGGCTGCCCCGTGCCTAGCTGACGTGCCACAGCTGTGACCTGATGGAGCCAGAAAGGCCTGTGTCCAGGCTGCCCCGTGTACAGCGCCCCAAGCACGCGGCCCCGGCCTCCCAGGCGTCCCGACTCTGCCGGCCCCTTCCTCCCGCCACTGCGGCCGGCTTGTTTTCCTCCTCCTCTCTGAGCCCTGGCTCTGCGCCAGCTCTGGCTCGCAGGCCTGGAGTCCCTGCCAGCTGCTGCAGGCGCTGGGCTGACCCCTTAAAGGGTCCCGGCTGGCCCTGTGACTCACCCGCAGGCTCTGCGGGTCATTGGCCTCGTCGCTTGTTCTGCCATGGAGCCACTGACATGGCAGGGGTTCCAGGCTGCCTGTGCCTCGTCTCTCCCTCCACTGGGGCTCAGTGACTCCTCTGGGCACCTGACTAATCCCTGGTCCTTGCTCTCCTATGGCCAGGAAGCTGCACGGGAGAGAGAGCCTGGGGGAAGGTAGCTGTGGGCAGCGAATGGCACAAGGTGATCTACAGAGCAGAGGGTCTCGGCTCCATGGCTGGGCAGGGCGGTAGGGTGGCTGAGCCAGCCGCGGCCTGGCCCTTGTACTCATGGACTGCTTCTCTCCATTTCAGGTCTCAGAGCTGAGGTTCCCCTCAGCCCCTGAGTGGCCATGTCCAACCCCAGTGCCCCCCCTCCGTATGAGGACCGCAACCCCCTGTACCCCGGCCCTCCGCCTGTTGGGGGCTATGGGCAGCCATCCGTCCTGCCGGGTGGGTACCCCGCCTACCCGCAGCCGGGCTACGGTCACCCTGCTGGCTACCCGCAGCCTATGCCCCCCATCCATCCGATGCCCATGAACTACGGTGAGTCCTGCAGGGTCGGAGGGAAGCTGCTGGGAGGGGCGGCACGTGCAGCGGGCGGAGCGGCCTCCTCTGCCTCCTTCTGCTCTCCCCCTCCCCCTTCCCCTTCAACCCCCTTTGCATCTCCCCTGTGTGGCTCTCTCCTTTGTCTCCTGTCCTTGTTACCTCCTGACCCGACCTTTGCCTCAGCACCTGGCGTCCCCCGTCACTCACTGGCCCCTACATTCAGCAAGGAGACTGAGTCCCCTGGTCCCAGACACGAATGTACACACCAGAGGAGGTGGCAGGGAAAAGCCTTGCAATTGGTCACCTAAGGGGACCCTTTCTGTTCCCAGCAAGGCTGCCACCCACCCAGACTCCGTGCCTTCTTGGGAACTGCCTTGTAGGCCAAAGCACTTTTTTTTTTTTTTTTTTGACCGACAGAGTGGACAGTGAGAGAGAGAGAGAGAGAGAGAGAGAGAGACAGATCTTCCTTTTGCTGTTGGTTCACCCTCCAATGGCCGCTGCGGCTGGCGCGCTGCAACCGGCGCACCACGCTGATCTGAAGGCAGGAGCCAGGTGCTTCTCCTGGTCTCCCATGCGGGTGCAGGGCCCAAGGACTTGGGCCATCCTCCACTGCACTCCCGGGCCATAGCAGAGAGCTGTCCTGGAAGAGGGGCAACCTGGACAGAATCCGGCGCCCCAACCGGGACTAGAACCCGGTCTGCTGGTGCCGCAGGTGGAGGATTAGCCTATTGAGCCGCAGCGTCGGCCAAGGCCAAAGCACTTTTTTTTTTAAAAAATATCCTTGGTGCTAAACCCCAAGCACTCATCCTTTAAGGTCCAGTCTGATTGTTGCAAACATCAGAAGTCTGGTAAACCTCATGGCAGGCAAATGCGGTATCGGGTCAGAAAGGAGAGGCGACGAGAACGTAGTGAGATGCTTTTCCTGAGGGGCTCGCCCCTGGGTTTCCAAAGTGGCTCCCAGAAAGGCACTCAAGGACTACCCGAGGCCCCAGGAGCAAGCACAGGGCCACTGTCACCCAGACACGTGTGTGCGGTACTCCCACATTAACGGCCGCCCATGCCTCTGACACGCCTGCTGCCCATGACACCTGCTGCGGAGTGCCGTCCCCACCCTGCGTCCCCTCCACACACACGCACTGTGCTCTCCTCCTTTTCTCTGGCCTCCCTCCCCAAGTGCCCTGCTGTGACACAGGCAGCCCCACTCCTGCCCGGCTTCCTCACCAGATCATGGCATGCGCTGGGCACGTAAGAGCCCCCCGCAGACGCACACTGTGGGAATGGCACACACCCCAGCCCCCTGGGGCGGGGCCTGGCTCGGGAGAGGTTTCTGCCTCTCTGGCTTTCTCGGCTGGCCCTACCTGAGCCTCTGTTTGAGAGTGTCAGGGAGGCTTTGGGACTGAGCCTGCAGGTCCCAGGCCCTCAGTTGGTCACATATGATCTGCCCCCAGGCCCAGGCCACAGCTACGAGGGCGAGGAGAGAGCAGTGAGTGACAGCTTCGGGCCTGGAGAGTGGGACGACCGGAAGGTCAGGCACAGCTTCATCAGAAAGGTGAGCTCTGGGCTGCGGGGGGCCCTCAGGCTTGGGAGTGGGGAGAGACAGGCTCCTGGACTCGCAGCGTCCTGAATATAAGGGTCTTCACAAATTTCCGAGGGGCCTGCACTGTGGCTTAGGTCTGGCTGCCGCTCGCCACACTGGTACCCCGTGTAGGAGTGCCGGTGGGGTCCCAGCAGTGTTTGAAGTCCCTTGCGCCCTGGCTTGCAGCCCTGCCTGCTCCTCGGACCCTGTTTCCCCTCCGTCTGTTCCTCTCTCCCTTGACCTTGCTGTGGAAGGGCAGATTCAGTCTGGGGACATCTCTGGGGTGGCTCTGCCCACGCATCCTGCCATCCCGGGCCATCGCTTCCATTAGACCACAGGCGACTGGGGGTCAAATACGGTCACAGTGGCTTGAACTCGCCTTTCCCAGGTCACACGTGCACAGCACCCTGCTCAGCCCAGACAGGCACAGCATGTGTCACTCTGGAGCGCCTGCGTGCAGAGCCACACGCAGTGGTGCAGCAGCGGCCAGGCAGGGCGAGGCAGGAGTAAGCAGAGGCTGGGCGGGGGCCCGGGGCGGGAGGACGTGTGCATGGCACTGGGCTGGGCTCCCAGCACCTCTGTCAGGGCAGCTCCATCAAAAGGGAAAGCGGCCCCTCCCATCACTTAAAGGACGGGAGGGGCATGGGTCGCGTGGTCTCTGGGCTGGCTGCCGCCCGGGGAGAAGCCCACCCCGCTGTCTGTGTTGTAGGTCTACACCATCATCTCCGTGCAGCTGCTCATCACCGTGGCCATCATCGCCATCTTCACCTTTGTGTGAGTCTCTAGCCTGGCTGGCCCACTCTCGCCTGCTCTGGGCACCTGCCGGGCCTCCTGTGACTCCTCTCTCCCCCTGCCCCGCTGCACAGGGAACCAGTTGGCGAGTTTGTGCGGAAAAACGTGGCTGTGTACTACGTGTCCTAGTGAGTGTGGGCTGCCCTTCGCTCAGGGGTCGCGGGGAGTCCTGAGCCAGCTCTGGCGGCTTCTGGCTGTGCTCAGGGCAGGGGAGCGTGGGTGCTGGGTGCCCAGAGGAGGAAGCAGAATCACAGAGTTGGGGTGGGGCCCCGGAGGCAACAGCAGACCGTGCAGCCCCCTTCTGTACCGGTCTGCTACGGCCTCCCTCGAGGCCCAAGCGCCTGTTTCAGAGCCGCTTAGCGCCCTGACTGGCCATACCCTTTCCTGTGCTCCCTACTGAGCAGCTTGCTTACAGACCTCCAAGTGGCCGTCTGGGGCCCCAGCGCTGTGGGCTGCCGAGTGCCACCAGGCTGGGCCGGGAGGGGCCTGCGGGTGGCTTTGGACCTGCAGATGACTTCCCCATCTGTCTCCCCAGTGCTGTCTTCATCGTCACTTACCTGACCCTTGCCTGCTGCCAGGGTCCCAGGTGAGTCCCAGACTCAGAGAATGAGAAGGGATGGCTGGGGGTGGCATAGGGGCCAAGTATTTTGGAAAGAAAGGGATTGACTTGGAAGACATGATGATGAGGGTGGCGCTGGTGGCGGCAGCTATGGGTCCTGCAGGTACACGGTACTGCATGTGTGTGTGTGTGGTTGGGGGGGACCCTCTAGCTGTCAGTCTCACAGGGACCCTGCGCGGTATGTAGCTTTTCAGCCGCAGTCACAGGTAGTCAGGGAGAGCTGCTCAGGCCCACCGGCTGGCACCTGTCCCTGTGCGGGGCAGCCGAGCAGGGACAAAGGCTGCAGCGGCCTCCCCTCCCCGGGGTGGGGGCCTGCTCCTCCCCGGCCGGGCCCAGACACCCACAGCGTTTGTCCTTCCCTCAGACGCCGCTTCCCGTGGAACATCATCCTGCTGACCCTCTTTGTGAGTCCGTGGGGCCCTCGCTGGGGAAGGACGTCCCGCCCATGTCCCCCACCTCACCCTGACTGCCCGCTCTTAGTGTCACCTGCGGCTGCTGTCACATCTACCCTGCCCCGGGCGCCAGGGCACTTCCATTCTGCCTGAACATCTCCCTCTTGTCTCTCTTTCTCTTAGACTTTTGCCATGGGCTTCATGACGGGCACCATTTCCAGGTATGTCAGGGCCAACCCATGGTGCTCCTGGGAAGGCTGTGTCACGGGGGAGTGGGCGGGTCCTGGCTGCCAGTCACTTGCACAGGTGGGATTCTGGCCAGGATCCCTCAAGAAGGACTGTGAAGTTATTCATACGCTTGTCACTCCTTCCCCCAAGTATGTATCAGACCAAGGCTGTCATCCTCGCCATGATCATCACTGCCGTGGTGTCCATTTCGGTCACCATCTTCTGCTTTCAGACCAAGGTGAGGCCATGGAGGCCCTGCAGGGCCACTGCACCCTCCTGCTCATGCAGACCTGGGCCCCTGGGCTTCGCACTGGAGTAGGCCCCTCCACAGCAGGGAGACCTCCTGTCGGCACCTGCTGCCTGTGTCCCCTAGGAGGCGACGCTGGGGTCCCATGGCAGGGTGGGGCCTGCCTGGCTGGGCTGCGAGCCGTGACGGTCATCTGAGAGGTGCTCCTTCTCCCTCCCTGGCAGGTGGACTTCACCTCATGCACAGGCCTCTTCTGCGTCCTGGGCATCGTGCTCATGGTGACTGGCATTGTCACCAGCATCGTGCTGTACTTCAAATACGTGAGTGTCCGGGGAGCAGTGCTCACGAACCCTGTGCTCGCAGACTCTGCGGCAGGGTGCAGCGGCTCCCTCTCGGGCAGGCTCTGCCTTCTGGAACCTTCTGACTGGCTGACAGCACTGATGGGGAGAGCCCATCCTTTTGGGTTAGGGTATATAGATCCCCTCCTTGGGGACACAGCACCGGAGCCTCTGAGACCACGCAGTTCCTACAGGAAGTAGGGAGCAGATCTGACAGCGGAGACCAGCCTCTTGGGGCAGACTGGGAGAGGAACCGCAGGACCAGGAAGCTGGGCTTGGCTGAAAGGGGGACCGCTCTGCCGAGCGCTGGCCACAGACGGGAAGGGCCACGGTGGTGGGGGAGGAGCTCTTACCCAGCGCATGCCGGGCCTGCCCCCCCAGAATGATTCCCCGGCTGCCTTCTTTGGCCCAGGGGTATCGTGGCCACTCATGGACCCTGAACTTTGGTTCTAGATGGCCACTGTGGCTTGGCGTCTGCTTTCTCTGCCAGTCTGTCACCATTCTTCCTTGCTCCCAGGACCTAGAAAAGCGGCTGTGGTCCTTTCAGGGAGAACCAGCCTCCTGGCTCCTCCTACGCTGAGGCCTGCCCGCGGGTGGAGGGCTGACCCTGAGGGCCCGCCCCCTCACGTTTTACCAAGCTTCCTAATGCTGCCTGTCCCCTCCGCCTAGATTTACTGGCTGCACATGGTCTACGCTGCTTTGGGGGCCATTTGTTTCACCCTGGTGAGTATGTCCCCCCCCCCCCCAGGAGGCAGAGCACAGGGGATGGAGAGGAGGAACTGAGAGTGCAGCGTGAATTTCAGCTGCTTGGGAGGCGGGGGGAGCCCATGGCTGGTCTCTCCCCCACCCCCCCAGCATCACAAGGTCCCCCTGACTTTCTGGGCCTGCCTGCTAGTTCGTGTTCACACTGCGGGCTCCTAGAACGCTCTGCTGGCCAGGGTACAGATGACGTGTGTGTCCCCTTGTCTGGGCGGCGAGCCCCTGGCTGCTGGTGAATGTGTCCCCTGAGCACCCTGCGTGCCTAGCTGCCAGGTTCTCACAGGGGCCTCCCTGTCGCCGCAGTTCCTGGCTTACGACACGCAGCTGGTGCTGGGCAACAGGAAGCACACCATCGGCCCCGAAGACTACATCACGGGCGCCCTGCAGATCTACACGGACATCGTCTACATCTTCACCTTCGTGCTGCAGCTGATGGGGGACCGCAACTGACGGAGCCCACCTGCCCCCACCAGGGCCAGACCCTGAGCCCGGCTCCGGCCCCTGGCCCCTCTCCTGCCCCTGTTTCCGTCCTGTCCCGGCTGTGGCTGTGTAGGTGCCTGGTGGGGCTGGAGGAGCTAGGGACTGACTCTTGTCCTGGGTGGGCACGGTGTTTCCTCCCTCCCCCGGCACAGGGCACCGTACTCTTCCTAACAACGAGGGTTGGAGGGCAGGCGAGAAGGTGGCTCCCCTCCCGCTCTGCTGCAGGCTTCTAGGCCAGGGAGCCGGAGCTTTGGCTGCAGTACCCTGAACGCTTAGGCCGTTAGCCTGTACTCCACTGCCCTGGCACTTCTTAGCTTAGGAAGCTTGATGAGCTGGTGCCCAGGGAGCCGCCTGAGTGACAGGCACAGCTTGTTTGCTTGGGTTAGTGGTGGGGAGGAAGCAGACAGCGAGCAAAGTAAAGTACAGAGGCCAGAGCGGAGCAGCGGCGACCCCAGACTCCTCCCTGGCGTGTGCCCAGGGTAAGGAGAGCAGGCGTCTGCGGCCATCGGCTCTCCATTCTCTGAGGCTTCCGCGATCTCTGCCCAGGCCACGGGGAGCAGCAGCTGGGGTGCTCTGGAAGGTCATGACGTGACCAGGACAGAACCAGGCTGAGCCGAGACTGGGGCGGGGGCCAGGAAGCTGCTGTGGGCTCCTCTGCCCTGGCTGAGGTCCTGGGGCTCGGTGCTCTTCCCTCTGCTAACCCAGGAAGGCCCTATGAGGAGGGTGACGTCCTCTCTGTTCTAAGTCCTACTGGGGGGACTCCCCCGTGCCCACGCCTCCAGCCAGCCGCTGCTTTCTCTAACACCAGTGCCTCCAGTGGGAG
Organism: Lepus europaeus; assembly: GCF_033115175.1. NCBI lineage: Eukaryota > Metazoa > Chordata > Mammalia > Lagomorpha > Leporidae > Lepus > Lepus europaeus. The sequence goes on along the minus strand of NC_084827.1, from coordinate 162,744,842 downwards.
TGGGGCTGCCCAAGGATAATTAGGACTTCTCCATTAAGTACTTGACCCTACGTCTATCACACAAAGGGACACAACTAGAGATGTAATAAAGTTTTATGTTCAGAAGTTACACCCGGGGTGGCCCTGGCTTCCTGCACCTGAAGATGCTGGCTCCGGGAGTGGAGGGCCTGGCTCTGCCCGAGGCACCCGCTTCCGGCCTCTGCGTTCTGTCTTGGTCTCTCCCACAACCAAATACGCTTTACCACAGCCCTACTGCCGCGGGCTATTAAGGTGGAGCGCAAACCCACAGCCTGGAGGGAACCTCAGGGCCATAAGGCTCAGCTCCCTCACGGGCCCTCTCAGCTGCTCTCCTCCCCACAAAGCTGTGCGGGCACGTGTGGTGTGCTGACCGGGGCGGGATGGACTGCGCTTAGGTTCAGAAGCCCGGTCTTAGAAATCACCAGCCCACCTCGCTCAGAGGAAACAGGCCCAGAGAGCTGTCCTGACTCAGCCAAGGGGCTTGTTTGCCTCCATGCCCTGAATGCCTTCTTGAGTCTCCTGATTGTCTCAAGGCTGCGTGGAACCCCACCCTCCTGGCCAGCCGCTTGAGGGCTTGGTCCCCAGGGTGGGAGCCCTGGCTTGTTGCACTTAATCCCAGGGCTGCACACTGAGCTCTTGGGTGAGGGAGCGGAGCAGCCAGCCCCACCCTCGGCCCCTCCCCTCCCGAGAGAGTCACAAACCCAGGCCTGGTTCCTTTCCACTCACTTTATTTGCCTTTGGCTGCCTCCCAGGCGGGGCTGGCAGCAGCCTGGGCTTCAGGCGCCCTCTGGCGGACCTCAGAGGCAACGCAGGACCTGGCAGTCAATTCAGTCTAGGGGAGAGGGGCGGGGCTCCTCAGGTCTGCACCGGGGACCCAGCTTCGGGGGACCGGGCGTGCTGGGAGGAGGCCCTGAACCTCTGGCTCTCATACTCGCCCGTGTTGGACGCCCGCATGTTCTGCCGAGCCTTCATCTGCTTCAAACGGTCCTTGTCCACTTCCCGCTTGGTGAGGATGAAGAGGAGGATACCACAGGGGAAGCCGATGGCCCTAGGGTGGGGAGATGTGCACGGGGTTGGGGCAGGGGCCGAGCCGGAGCAGCGGAGCGGGGATCGCTACAGCTTCATGGGTTCACGAATGCTGCGATACCTCTTGCGTCTGCCGTCCTCTGCGTGGGCAGCCAGAGGGACCCGCGCGAGTCAGACCCTGCACTGCCCTGCGGCAAATCCCACCACAGCTCTGCGCCGCTTCTCTGCGCCGCTTCCTGGCCACGTTCACTCTCCTGAGCCGGTGCCTGGGGCTCTGCCCACCTGCTGCCTGTTTCCCCCCAGGGCCCCGGCCCTCACGCCTGCCATGGCGCCTGTGCGTGGTTCCCCGGCCAGCCCAGCCTGCTTCCCTCTCCACGTCTTCCACATCCTCTCCCTGACCGCCCCCTCCATCCGAGAGGCACTGGGTGTGGAGGAAAGAGCACCGAGTCACGAGACCTGCTGAGAAGCCCAGCTCTGAGCCTCAGTTGCCCCCTCTGTGAAACGGGCCCGTGACACTGCCGAAGGCCTGCAAGCCTTACGTGCTAAAGCCCCGGCACAGCTCAGGTGCTGGGAGAGAACAGCCCCTCCCTCTTTAATGCTCGTCGGTAACAGGCATTAAGGTCAGGGTCAGAGCCATCCAACAATGCACAGAACACCTCGCAGCTACCGCACAGCGAACACAGCCTCCATGAGCTCAGTTAACTCATCATCAGAACTTGGGCCGCACCCGAGTCTGCAAAGGGAGAATCGGCCGGGGACCCAGATCTGCATCGGGGCAGCTCAGCCGACTCCACAGCCCCCCCAGTCCACTGCCCCCCCAGGTCCACATCCTTTGCCACGTCCCCTGCCCGACTCCTCCGAGGTCCCAGCGCTGGAACCCAGCACTCTGTTTCCACAACCTGGGATTCAGCTCATCAGCTGAAACTCGAACAGGCTTCTGGGTCCTGGCCGTCCCTGGACAGCACTCCCCCGCGGTGGGCGCAGGGGCAGGTCAGACTCACCAGGCCAGTCCCACAGCTTTCATGGGGTTCTTGCCCCTCTTTCTGGGGATGTACTCCAGCTCAGCCTCGTCCTTGCACTCCGGGGAGCTCTGGCTCTGCAGGGCTCTGCTCCTGTTCTGGGCAGCCTTGTTAGCTGTGGCTCCTGCGAGAATCCCTGTGGACGGACGGAGGTCGGGAAGGTGGGTCAGCAGGTGAGGAGAAAGCAAGGGGCGGGGGTGGGGTACGGCAGGGGAGGAGTGGTTGAGATCTGAGGGAGGGGAGTGACCACAGTCCGCAGGAACGAGTGAGTGCTAGGCGCATCCAAGGGGATCTGGGAAAATTGCCACTGAGGTGGCACCTTTGGAAGCCACTTCCACGTCACTGCGGGCTCGTCACCCCGGTGCCCGGAGAGCAGGCTTCGCCGTTCTTCATCTCAGACGGCGGGATGGGAGAGACTGCAGTGGGGCTCACGCGAGACTCACGGAGGAAATCCGGGGAGAGGTTTTAACACTGCAGAACGTTAGCCCTGGCAGCGAGCTGAAGGGGACCCTGCTGCATCCCCTCATTTTACAGGAGGAGAAACAGACGCTCTGGAGACCGGCTGCTTCGCCCAAGGTCAAACTGCTAAGTACCCGGGGCTAGAACCCAAGCCTCCAGGAGCCCAGGGCTCTTCCCTCTGCACTGCGGTGAGTGTGAGACACCTGGAGCGCGGGAGTCTACAAGGCTTCCTCGGGGCTCCCTCGCAGCAAGACCCCAGAGGTGTCGTGTAAGCCGAAGGCAGGAGGATGGACTGAGTGACCTCCACAGAGCATCTCTTCTCCCCCAGACTCTAAGGTCCTGCAGAGAGGTGTGGGCAGCATTCCACAGCCCTGACCTGCCGCTACGTCGGGCGGGATGTGAAGGAAAAGAAATTTCCTGCGGCCGTGCCCTCCCCGGGGTCCCTCTCCTTACCCCGGAGGACGCGGGCGTTCCTCGCCCCCCGGCCCTTCAGCGCCGTAGCCGCTACCACCGCCGCCATGTTCAAGTCCCACCCCCCTTCGCCGCGCTCCCCGCCGGGAATTGTAGTTTGCGTAAGGGGCCTCCCCCGCGCCTTCCGTCTCGCCTACAGACCAGAAACTACACATCCCAGAAGCTCGAGGAGCGAGCCAGGGAGAACTACTATTCCCAGGAGGCTCCGGGGGCGCGCACGCTCGCTTGTTTCCCTCCTGTCGGGGGCGGAGTCAGAGAGGGCGGAGTTTGGGTTTTCTCCGCCACGCCCCGGCCCCTTCTCCCAATCCTACCCTATGATTGGTGGGCCAGCCAGCCAACGCCAGCCGCTATTGGTGGAGCGGCCGTCGCTCTTCCCGCTGGGGCGTTGCCTTCGCCTACTTCCTCCCGGGAGGAGGGGCTCGAGTTCCGCGTCGTCGCGCAGAGCTGACTCTGGGAGGCGTTTGGGCCCAGAGAAGTGGATCGGCCGCTTGCTCCGCATGGAGTCCGAATCGGAGAGCGGGGCTGCCGCTGACACCCCTCCGCTGGAGACCCTAAGCTTCCATGGTGATGAAGAGATTATCGAGGTGGTAGAACTGGATCCTGGTCCGCCGGACCCTGGTGAGAACCGCCACTCCGCAGGCCGTGGGACAGGAGGCGCTCACCGCTGGCCTCCGACCCCAGCTTCCCCCCTCCTCTCCATGCCCTGCGGGTCGTTCCTGCCGACATCCCGCTGCCTGCCTCCTCTCGCACCCCCGCGACTTAGTTCTCAGGCCTGGCCGGGGTGGGGGTTCCCTGACGCCTCCCCTGGCCCTTCCCCTCACACACCCCCTTCCCGTCATGCCCTCGGGTTGCTTTCCCACTCGGTCGCCGGCCAGCCCCTGGTCCTCAGACGTCGCCCCCGGTTCTGCATGCCCCCTCCCCGCTGCGCTTCTCTGTAGTCCGTGACCCCCGCTGTACTCCTGGGCCGCCTGGGCCGCCCCAGCCTCAGGCCTCCCCCGTCCTCTTCCCTCCTCCCCAAAGCAGATGACCTGGCCCAGGAGATGGAAGATGTGGACTTTGAGGAGGAGGACGAGGAGGAAGAGGGCAACGAGGAGGGCTGGGTGCTGGAACCCCAGGAGGGGGTGGTCGGCAGCATGGAGGGCCCGGACGACAGCGAGGTCACCTTTGCGCTGCACTCAGGTAGCCCCCGAGGAGGGCTTTTGAGTGTTTCCGGCTGCCGGGGTCAGAGCTTAGGGGACACGGAAGTGGGCAGGGACGCGCAGGTGTGGGTTGGAGTCATGGCCCAGTGGACGCACGTGGGTCCTTACAGGTGTCTCTTCCCCGGTTTAAATCCTTCTGCTGCTGCTTAACCAGTTTACTACCTTTATTGATCTTTCTGGGTCTGAGTTTTCATTAAAAAAAAAAAAAAAAGAAGACAGAGTTGGCCTAAGGGGTCAGAGGCTGCTTGGGGCACCCACGTCCCGCATCCGAGTGCCTGGGCTGAGTCCTGGCTCCATTCCTCACCAGCTTCTGCTGTGCAGCCCGGGAAGCAGCAGGTGGTGGCCCAAGCGGTGGGGTCCCTGCCCCCACCTGGGAGACCCAGACTGAGTTCCTGGCTCCTGGCTTCCAGCTGGCCTAGCCCTGGCCATTTCGGCCATCTGAGGAGATGGGAGTTCTCTTCTATCGTCTGCCTCTCAGAGTAATTAAAAGGAAGGAAACATTGAAGTTATCTCTAATAAAAATAGCCTGAGTGTCAGTTAGAAGTCATTTATCCCGCAAAACTTAGCTTTTGAGCCTACCTGATATCGTCTCGTGGAATGCCAGCTCTTAGTAAGAAGCCAGAAACATGATGGCTTCCCCGCTCTGTTGGTGCTCTGCCCGGTGGCCTCCCACGCTAAGAACTAACCCTGCACGGGTCCCACCTTGTACATGGCACACGGCCCCCCCTCTGGCCGGCTGGTGAGGGGAACAGCGCCTAGGGCAGAGCTGCCTTTCTGTAACAAGCTGATGCTCAGATTGGATGAGAACTTGGATGCACCTGTCACTTCCCGGAGGGAGGATGTGTTGGGGGGGCGGGGAACAGGGTGGGTTTCCTGAGGTTTTGAAGGACAGGACCCTAGGTGACAGCCCTGTCCCCTTCCTCCTGGACCTCGCTCTCGGCACAGCATCCGTGTTCTGTGTGAGCCTGGATCCCAAGACCAACACGTTGGCCGTGACTGGGGGCGAAGACGACAAGGCGTTTGTATGGCGGCTCAGCGACGGGGAGCTGCTGTTTGAGTGCGCAGGTGAGGGGCTGGGCCGACGCTCTCTTGTGTTACGCCAGCTCCGCGGTGGGCACGGAGCCAGGAGACCCTCAGTGTCCGAGGCCGTGCGGGGGGGGCCTGAGGAGCTGCACTGGCAGAGGAGGCCCACGCTCTGCTGATTGGGCGGGGGGCCAGCAGCGTTTCTCCTGGGGAGCCCTGGGGCAGCGGTGAGTTCGGTCACCTGTCTCGCTCTTCTCCTAGCTGAGCCTTGGCAGGGGCCAGACACCTGGGTACGGCGCCCCCAGCACGAGGTCCCCCTTTTTCCTCTCTTGCAGGCCACAAAGACTCCGTGACTTGTGCTGGTTTCAGCCATGACTCTACCCTCGTGGCCACAGGCGACATGAGCGGTCTCTTGAAAGTGTGGCAGGTGGACACCAAGGAAGAGGTCTGGTCCTTTGAAGCGGGAGACCTGGAGGTGAGATGCTCGCTGGGGAGTGGGGTGGGAGGGGTGAGAGATTGGGGTGCCGGCCAGGCCTGAAGTGCAGCAAGGATGTCTCTGCCTGTTACCGGGCAGCCCCCCCCTCCCCCCCCTGCAGCAGGGACACTTTGGGTGGGCTCCTGGGACAGAGTCCAAGGTGGGAGGGGGTGAGGGGCCTCACCACAGACCCTCCCTCTCTCTCTGCCCAGTGGATGGAGTGGCACCCTCGGGCCCCTGTCCTCCTCGCGGGCACGGCTGACGGCAACACCTGGATGTGGAAGGTCCCCAGTGGGGACTGCAAGACCTTCCAGGGTCCCAACTGTCCTGCCACCTGCGGCCGAGTCCTCCCCGATGGTGAGAGCCGCTGCCTGTGTCCCCTTGCCCCAGTGTGGAGGTGGGGTCTGCAGTTGTGCCCCTCCCCACTCTGAGGCTCCAGGGCTGATGGCAGCTCCTCCCTACCCTGACTCCCTGGGCGGGGTCTGCGCCCTCACTGTCTTCCCCTCCCCCTGGCCTGCCCCGTGCGTGTGCGTGCCTGTGGCCTTCAGGGAAGAGAGCCGTGGTGGGCTACGAAGATGGCACCATCAGGATCTGGGACCTGAAGCAGGGCAGCCCCATCCACGTACTGAAAGGTACCAGCGGGGGCACAGGTGTTCACCTGGGCCATGGCCGGGAGGGCGCTGAGAAGCTGGGGGCGGGACTCACAGGACGAAGCCTGACCCGCCTCCCCGGCTCCGTCCTAGGGACTGAGGGTCACCAGGGCCCTCTGACCTGTGTGGCCACCAATCAGGACGGCAGCCTGATCCTGACCGGCTCTGTGGACTGCCAGGCCAAGTTGGTCAGCGCCACCACCGGCAAGGTGAGGGCGCCCGGAGCCTTCGCCCTGAGCTCTTGGCCCTTTCTCGTCCCCCCGACCCCACCCCCAGGCCCTCGCTCACCCTCTCCTCTCGCGGACAGGTGGTGGGCGTCTTCAGACCTGAGACCGTGGCCTCTCAGCCCAGCTTGGGGGAGGGGGAGGAGAGCGAGTCCAACTCGGTGGAGTCCCTGGGCTTCTGCAGCGTGTGAGTGTGAACGGGGATAGAGGCACTGGGGGCGGGGCCTGTGCTGATGGCCCGGCATGAGTGCAGGGCCTCACGAGCCTTCCTGATGCTCTCTCTTGCCCAGGATGCCACTGGCCGCTGTTGGCTACCTGGACGGGACCTTGGCCATCTATGACCTGTCCACACAGACCCTCAGGCACCAGTGTCAGCACCAGGTAGGGCAGTTGGAGCTGGGTTCCCTGTGGGTGCCTCTGTCCCAGCCCCGGCTCCTGCGGGGCCCTCGTCTGTGGCCTGACCCGCACCCTTGGGGCAGTCGGGTATCGTGCAGCTGCTATGGGAGGCGGGCACCGCCGTGGTGTACACCTGCAGCCTGGACGGCATCGTGCGCCTCTGGGACGCCCGGACCGGCCGCCTGCTCACCGATTACCGGGGCCACGCAGCCGAGATCCTGGACTTCGCCCTCAGCAAGTAAGAGAGGTGGACAGGGGTCGCAGCCTCTGTGTCCGGACGGCTGCTCTAGCACGTTGGGGACGCGGGGTCGCTCCTTGGGGTGTCGGAGGGGCTCCCGATGGGAAGAAGCCCAGGGCACAGCAGCGCTGGGAAGGCTGACAGTTCGAGCCCCACCCCCTCGGGTGCCCAGGCCCTCCCTACCTTCGCGTGTCAGTCACAGGGCCGGGGTTGGGGGGCTGAGACGTGCGGCTCCAACACCTGGGCCTCTCCTCCCCGGGCCCCTTGCTGGAGGTGTGGCTGCGTCAGTGTAGCCCCAGGTGTGGGGGGACCGGGAGGAGCCCCCTTGGGCCCCGGGATGGGGGCTTGAGGCCGGGCTCTGGGTCCCCCAGCCCCTGCAGCCCCATGCTTTCTGTCCGCAGAGATGCCTCCCTGGTGGTGACCACGTCGGGAGACCACAAAGCGAAAGTATTTTGTGTCCAGAGGCCTGACCGCTAACGGCTGCAGCTTCTGGCTTTGTGTCACCAGCAGGGGTGGCAGGGTGCAGAGGGGAGCGGCGAGGGCCTGGGACTGCTTCCCTGCCCCTCGGGCTGGCCTGCCCCTCTATCCCCTCCTTCCCTCTAGACCCCACCCCGGGGCGCCCCCTCGCCTGGCACAGACCCAGCGGCCCTGGGCGTGTGGGGGCGGCCTTTCTCTCACGCGTTTGCTGGTGTGAGGCACGGGTGCGTGTTTGTATGCGGGGGGGTGGGGGAGGTGTCGGAGGTTCCCGTTCTTTCCCCCCCCCGAGGCTGGGGGTGGAAAGGAGGAAGAGATACTAGCTACAGATTTTAAAAATGTAAATAAAATATACTTCCCAGAGGCGGCGTCTGTGGAGTTTGGGGTGGTGGGGCGTGCGGCGGAAGTGGTAAAGGCCACGGCGGGGTGAGGCGGCCGGGAACCCGCTCCCGCGTGCATGGAGCGGGAGTCTCCCTCGGTGCGTGCTCGTCTCCAGGTTCTTTCCGTGACTCGGCCACGTGCCCCTCCCTTCCTGCTACAGGGAATGAGGTCATGGCCAGCAGAGCTGGCGGGTGGCGTCAGAGAAGCGGGCACTAGCAGCGAGGGGCTTGGTGGCCAAGCTGGGTGCTTCTGGTGGGAGGCGGCAGAGGCCCCTCAGTTCAAGTCCACGTCCACGCTGCTTTGGCTGCTGGTGTGGTAGGCGGTGCTGGGGCCAGGGCTAGCCTGGGAGCCTCTTCCCCGCAGCCCCCGTAGCCACCTCCGGGCGGCCGCCCTCCAGGGCGCCGTGTAGCGATGATCACCCAGCCCCATGGCCACAGGCACGGCCGCCGCGCTGGCACTGCCCAGGGAGAGGAGAGACAGCAGAGTTCCGGGCCCTAGAGGTGGGCGCTGCTCATAGGCCAGGACCGACAGGAACAGCGTGGCCACATAGGGCCCCCAGCACAGCCCAAAGAGCAGCGTGGCCCCAGCCTGTGCCCTCGCCTGTCTCCAGGTAAGGGCCCGGGCCAGGGCGGAGGGCGCGTTGCGGCACACGGCCCGCTCCAGCCGGCGGATGTCCTGCAGCTGGCGGTGGGCGGCCAGCAGCACGTGGGCCGAGAGAAGGGCCGCGGCCCCCACGGCTGGCAGCAGGAGCCCGTAGACTTCGAGGTAGAGGTAGGGCGCTGGGAAGACGGTCTGGGAGCTGCAGTTGGCCTCAGGGCCCCAGTGGTTCCAGCCCAGGGCTGGCAGGCTGGCAAAGAGCAGGGGGCCGGTCCAGGTGAGGAGCAGGGCCAGCCGGGTGCTCCCCGGAGGCTGGAGTGGCCGCAGCACTGCCACATAGCGCTCCCCGTGCACCAGCAGGAGGTTGGCGAGCAGGGAGAGGAAGGAGAAGTTGGGGGCCAAGTAGACGAGCAGGCAGGACCAATAGCCCCGGTGGCTGTGGCTCCAGAGCCCTGGCAGAGTGGGCAGTGCCAGCCCCGTAAGCAGCCCGGCCAGCAACAGGCTCAGGAAGAAGCAGCCGGCCGGTGGGCTGCGCAGGCGGCGGTCGCAGGCGATGCCCAGTGCCAGGAGCAGGTTGGCTGCGATGATGAGGCTTGCCAGGGCCAGCGACAGCTCCAGGGCGCCCCTGGGGATGGGGCCAGGCACATCCCCGGTGCTGTTGGGTGTCATCTCAGGCCTTGGGATGGCGGAGGCCTGGAGCAGCGGCCGGTATGCCTGGGTGAAGGATGGAGACACGTCTAGAGTTAGGCGGGGGCTGCAGCTCGCTGGCCCAGTGGGCTGTGCGTTGCCCAAGGTGCTGGCCCACGCACTGCAGCCCTATCCCGTGTGCTGGTCCACGCACACGCACACAGATGTTTTTTCAACAGCGGCCAGAGAGGAATGTACATCAAAAACCCTATTTGGGGTTTTTATCGAAAAACTGGGTCTGGCAGCATGCACACATTCTGTAAGCTGAGTGCTGGCGGCTGCCTCAGGGTGGGGGCAGCTCACCCCGGTCCCCCGCAGGCCAACTTTGCCTGTTTCTGCCTGGGACAGTGGTGTTTAGACTACAAGGTCAGCCCGGCCAGTCCCAAAGCGCTGTGCCCATCCCCGCCTCCCTGTGGCAAAGTTGCCACGAGAGCTGAGAGAGGACAGGGCTGGCTGGGGTGGAGCGATCCAGCCAGCCCTCAAGAGAGGCTCTCCCCTGGGCCAGGTGTGGGGCACAGTGGGGTGTCCTGTCCCCCGCACCCCTCCCCCACCCACCCTTGTAAATCTGGTCACAGCTCAGTGAGCAGGCTTCCAGGTCGGACTTCCAGCCCATAAACTTAACTCGGCCGTGCCCCACTAGCAACGAGCCTTTCCTGGGAGCTGGGGAGGAGAGGGAGGGCAGGGGGAGGGGACACTTGGTGGTGAGCGTGGAGATGCCAGCTGGTGTTTCAGAACTCCCCCCCCCCCCCCACTTCTGGGGGCTGTGCCTGAACCCCGAGGACGGGATGGAGGAGCTGGTGGCTCCTCCTCTGTCGCGTGGTCCTTGCCCTCTGTCCCTGTCCTGCTTCTCCCTCGGCTCCCTGGTCTGGCGCCTCCACGTTCCCGTTGCCATCCCATTCTGGGGACAGAGGGCAGGGGTCCTAGGTCCTGTGGGATCTCTTGCTCTGTCAGGAGGGGAGCAGCTGCTGTTGTTGGGATTAAAGTCCACAGGGAAAGGATTCCTGGTTCCCCCGCTGCTCCCCAGGTCGGAGCAGCAGGGCCCCGGGACCCCCAGAGGCGCGCCCTTTCCTTCCAAGGGCCCTCGGAGCTGCTGCGCCCGCGCCCCTCCCCTGCCCTCGCCTGTTTCCTCTTCTTCAGCCTCCCCCAGCATTCTTCGCGTGGGACATCTTTCCTTCTGTGGCTCCCCGGGTTTCTGTTTCTCTTCCTCCCTGCACCGTCAACTTTATTAAACCCTGTGAGGCCCAGGGGCCATCACCCCAAACCTGGGCTGAGCTGGAGCTCCCGGCCCTACCCCAAAGTGGGGGCCCCACACCCCACCCACCTCCACCTCCACCTCCACCAGGCAGCAGGAAAGGCAGGGATCAGCCGCTCTCCCACTCCAGATGTGGCTGCCCAGAAGGGGGCTGTCTGTGCCAGCTGCCCACCCTGGAGGGCCTGCAGGCTTGGGCCATGCAGGGGCTACTACAGGATCTGGGTTGAGGTCTACAGATGTGGTCCAGGGGGTGGGTCCAGGGGTCTGGGGATGGGAGTGACTACTCACATGGCTGTCGGGGACAGGTGGTGCTCGCTCAGCCTGGGCCTTCCTCGCAGTGTCAGGGAGTCACTGCATCTGGCCCTGCAGGGCTTCGGACCACGTCTGGTGTCCTGGCTGGCCAGCGCATGGTGCCTCTGCTCTGTGGGGACGGCAGGGGCTGGGCCAGCCTGTCTCGGCTCCCAGAGGGGCGGAGGAGCGGAGGCTGGTGGGGCTTAGCCCTGGCCCCGCCCCTGGGGGGTGGGACCTGGCACATCCCAAGTTGCTGCAACTGGGAGGCCTCCTCCCTCGCCCCAGTGGCCCCTCCTTGTGCTGGGTCCCCCCTTCCCCAGCACTGGCCACATGGCACCAACCGGGTGGTGGTCCCTGTACGTCGGGTCGCCCCGGCTGGGAGCCCTGTTGCCTGCTGTTGCCCAGCTTTAGTGAGACATACGTTAGTTCATGCATAATGATCTGGCCTGCTCCTCCTGCTTCCGGCCTCAGCTAATATATTTACGTTTATGAGCCTTAAGCCCCTGGAGTGGGCCGCTGACAGCACATCAGCTCTGTGCTCCTGCCACCTGCTGAGGGCAGTGTGTGTGTGCCCTGGATGCGGGTCAGTGATGGCGGCAGTGGAGGGCAGGGGGTGTGTTGGGGCCTTAGCATCTGCCCTTCATGTCACCCCGTGGTGGGGGAAAGCCTATGGGGCAAGCCTTACTTCCCCAAATTGGAGGTCCCGCCACACTTTGCTCAACTACACTCTGAGGTCAAGTTCTGGGCTGTGAGGTACAAATGGCTCTGGGGATGTGGCTTTAAGCAATCCATTGCTGGCCTCAGTCTGCCCGCCACCCAGCCCTGTAACATGGGTGTCAGACCCTCTCTCGGGGATGACTGTGGGAAGCACCATGGCTCGCATACAGAACAGCACACACCTGGTGCTTGGCACTTAGTCAGCAAGTGCCTCGTCCATGGCGGTTAGGCCCATGAGCTAGCACTGCAGTCAGTTAGCTGGGATCCTGTTTTTTTTAAACCAGGTGGACTTAGGCAAATGACTAGTTGTCTTGTCTGTTTCCTGATCTATAAAATGGGGCTCACAACTGTATTCACCTATTGTGAGATTTAACGAGATGATGTGTGAGCAGAATGTGGCCCACAAGCACTCGGTGAACTATTAACATTATTAGCATTTCCGCCCTTCTCCGCACCTGTGCCCTCCACTTGAGAACGCCTCTGAGGATTTCTGGCACAGTAGGCTAAGCTGCTGCTTGAGATGTCTGCATCCCATATCAGAGGGCCTGGGTTCTAGTCCCAGCTACTCCCCTTCCAACCCAGCTTCCTGTTAATGCACCTGGAAGGCAGCATACTATGCCACAAGTGCTTGGGTTTGGAGGCCCAAATGGCAGCTCCAGCGTCCTAACTTTGGCCTGGCCCAGCCCTGGTTATTGCAGGCATTTGGGGAGTGAACCAATGGATGGAAGACTTCTGTCTCTTGCCCTTTCAACATTAAAACAAACACAAAACAAACCAAAACAACCCAAAAATCCCCACAAAGGAGCCGGTGTTGTGGTGCAGCAGGTTAAGCTGCTGTCTGTGAGGCCGGCATCCCATGTGGGAGTGCCCTGGCTACTTCACTTCTGATCCAGCTCCCTGCTAATAATGCACCTGGGAAAGCAGTGGAAGGCGGCCCAAGTGCTTGGGCCCCTGCACCTGCGTGGGAGATCCAGATGGAGTTCCAGGGTCCTGGATCCAGCCTGGTCCAGCCCCAGTCATCATGACCATTGAGATCTCCCTCTCTCTCCCTCTGCCTTTCAAATACATAATTAAAACCAACAAACCCTGTGGTGAGAAAGGCACATAGGGAGCCTAGGAGTGCTGGAGACTGACACTTCCGCTCTGCAGGGAGGGAAGTGGGTTCAGGCTGTGAGGGAGAGGCAGGTTTGCGGTATGGAAGCCCAAGGCACGGTGCCCTGGTTCCCACCTCCGTCAAGCGTGGCTTTAGGATGAAGGGAGGGGCCCAGCTACCCACAACCTTCAGGCTGGAAGCAGGAGGGAAGCGGCTGGACCTGCAGGTGAGACCTGACACTTCCTGGCTGCAGAGCCCAAGTACACAGGGCAAGAGGACTTCTGTCCTCTGGGGACCCTGGGCCCACGGCCTCTCCGTCCAGGTCTCCCACGTGGGTGGTGGGGCCCAGGTGTTAAAAAGGAAGGGAGAGGAAAATTACTGGCCTCGCACCCACCCCCCAGGGAGGACACCAACACCCAGCGCGCGGCCCTCGGGCCCACACTGTCTGCTGGGGCAGAGGGCAGAGTTCAGTCTGGGGTCTGGACACAAGTGGGTGTGGGCCCCTCGGATATGGGCCTGCAGGAGTAAACAGGCCTCTTCCCGGCGGGATCCGGGACATCTGCGTTTCTTCTTTGCTGTTCTGTCTAAACATTGTGTGGGGGCTGACACGAGGAGCGGGGCAGCTCAGGAGGGCGGGAGCCGGGGAGCAGGGCTCTGTCCTCCATCAGCCCTGCTGCTGCTTCTCCAGCTCATCTGACTCCACTCGGCTCCGCACTCAGGCGCTGGACCTGACTCATCCCCAGACGTCTCCCCTTTGCCCGCGGGAGGGCTCTGGTGCGTTTTCAGATACCCCAGCCAGCCGACCCTGCGCCAGGGTGGCTGGTCTACGCTCTGGCAGAGAAGGCTCCCCAGCCTCCTTTGTCCACTTCTGTCCCCCCTTGGAAATCTGTGTTTGTCCCGATCCGCAGTCTGGGAGCCCATGATCCTGCACCAGCGCAGAAAGTGTGCCTGGGGCTTCCCAGACCCTGGCTGGCTCCCTGAGTGGGGGGACAACACTCCGCTCCGCTGGAACGCAAGAGATGAGCCCTCCCCCAGCAGTCCTGTGACTGACAGAGACTGGCCAGGATCCTGGAACTGTGTCCTTTCTGTTGGTCTAAGTAGCCACGAATCTCTGGGTCACACACTGAGCCACAAGATCCGCAGTGCTCCTGACAACCCCCGGAAGGGGGCAGCACCGTGTGAATGCTCTATCACCCTGGAGTAGACCCAGGCTGAGTCAGGACAACTCAGGGCTCAGCAAGCAGAATGGCAACTGCCAAGCATCAGCTCCCAGGAGGCGGCCAAGGCAGCAGCTGGGCCTGCTTCCTTTTCCTCGTTTCAATTCCCTGCCCCCTCCCCTCCACTTCCTGTTGCAATCTTACTGCCTTTCCTGCTGAGCGCCTAGCTCTTAGCTTGTCCAGCTCCTCCTCCATCCAGACTTGCAGCTCTGCACCCACCACCATCCCAAGCATCTTGGGGGCGGCCTGGAAACCCACAAGACAGAATGGGGCCTGGCTCACTTTGGACCTCGCCTCTCCCACAATCACTTCTGATCCCTTGAATGTGTAAAGGAGACTCACGTTAGCCTAGGGTGTGACAGGCACTTACCTGTTTCCTCTGAGAAACCTGTGGGTAGATGCTATGTGTCCAGCTACAGAGGAGGCTATCAGGGGTGGGATGAAGCCATCTGGGGTCACACAGCTCTTCAGTAGCGGTACCTGGTTTCAGCGGAAGTCTCTGACTCCTTGCCTCTACTGCTTCCACCCATCCTTGGACAGGCCCCTGGTTGGGCCCTCAACGCAGGGGAGCCAACGAGCAGTGTGTGTGACCTCCTGACTGAAGGTAAGGGTGAAGGTCTCTGTGCTGGACCACGCTACGTCCAGGTGCGTCCTGGCAGCAGGTGAGGAAGGAGGGAGTGTGGACAGCAGCTCCTGCCAGAGCCGATCTAACGCCGACAGTGGTCTGGAGTCAGATACATCAGGACGAACTGCCCTTTGCTTTCTAAGTAGTCTTGGTTTGGCCAGCAACAGTACTTTGCAGAGCTCTGATCCCCTCTGTGCTCAGGAGGGTACAGCGTGTTTCAACTTCCCAACATTTGATAACATTCTGATGTTATCAAAAAAGCAAAAACTGCTTCCGGTCAAAATTACCCACAAACTCCCAAGGGGACAGGAAACATACGGCAGCTCTTTGTCTCAACACCTGGCTTAGCTAGGTTCTCCCACCAGACGTAGGGGAGTGAGCATGGGTACCCCACGCAGCCAACCGCAAACCAACACCCTGGGCTTTCTGGGAGTCCATTTCAATGAAGTAAACCAAAGTCTGGTGACGGAACAGCTTGTGGCTTCCAAACTTCTGACTGTGATAGTAAAAAGACATCTCTACCTTCTAGTCCTGGTGTGCTGATGGCACTAAAACGTGTTTCCAAACCAACACCGACCCCTTCGTAGGTGTCCCGCGCTCTCATCTATGAAAACGCACAGAAAACAACACAAACACAAAGGACGAAGGTGGGTGGACGATGCCAGTGTCGCGCCCCTGGAGTAGGACTGTGCGCTATGGTGACACAGGTGCTCCCACAGGAAGTAAGTTTACACAGGGTCTCTGCAGTATTTCTGACAACCACCTGTGAATCCACGGCTACCTCAAGATCAAAAGTTGAGCAATTAGAATCGTCGGTTGTGATGCAGTCCAGTGAATGCACACTGCAGTACTGGTTCTTGGACCAGCATGAAACACACTGCCCTGGGTGGCGAAAAACGAAAAAGTAGCCGGCGCCGTGGCTCAACAGGCTAATCCTCCGCCTTGCGGCGCCGGCAACCGGGTTCTAGTCCCGGTCGGGGCGCCGGATTCTATCCCGGTTGCCCCTCTTCCAGGCCAGCTCTCTGCTATGGCCCGGGAAGGCAGTGGAGGATGGCCCAAGTCCTTGGGCCCTGCACCCCATGGGAGACCAGGATAAGCACCTGGCTCCTGGCTTCAGATCAGCGCGGTGCACCGGCCACAGCGCACCGGCTGCGGCGGCTATTGGAGGGTGAACCAACGGTAAAGGATGACCTTTCTCTCCGTCTCTCTCTCTCACTGTCCACTCTGCCTGTCCAAAAAAAAAAAAAAAAAAGTAGGAAGGCAGACGCTATTTGGATGTTTCTCTTTCAAATAAGAACAAACATTAGGGCAGCTTTTAGGCCATTTCAGGCGCCCCTGACATTCTCTCAGCGCTACGTCTTTTACACCAAGCAAATTCTCTGAACCAATTCGATTTCTGGGGCCAGAGTCCCGCTGGGCAAGAGCGTGCTCTGCAGGGCACTGCTTTCCCCAGAGTGAGTTCTCTGGAGTGCCGGGCTTGCAGCTGCTGTGTGAGAAAGGGAGACTGGCCGGTCTGCTGGCGTCGGATCCACACCTGATACCCTTCAATGTCCCACAGAACCATGCTAGTGGGACAGGTTTGGGGAAGTACTGGAAAGCACTTTAATTTGCCCACCACCACTGTCCAGGTAGCACGAGGCTGTTTACAGCTCACTAGCTAGTTCTCTCCTGCAGGGCAGTGAGGCTCTAGACCTGATGAGCTCCTGACCCTGAACTCCAGCTCAGGTTTGCAGGTTCAAGTGCAGTGCAGCCTATTTGTCGTTCCTCCCCTCTCTTTTGGACTCACAGTCCAGAAACCCAGCAAATTCTCACGTAAGATAGAAAGATTTTCTTTATTAATGACCCCAACCGTATTTCTTTAGATACAGGAGTTTTGAACTCAAACACTTAGGAGAAAACAAGTTAAGATTGCATTATCCTGCAACTCATTACCAGTAACATATTGCAAAGCGGAACAGCTTGGAAAAGAGGGTTGAAGGGAGGAGAGTGAGGGAAGGAAGATAAAAGAAAAGGAATTAAGTTGATCAAGTGGAATTCTTTTTTTTTTTTTTTTTTAATTCTTGGGAACTATGAAGTCCTTGCAAGCACAGCTCGTTTCTGCAGATTATTTTCCAAACGTGTAAAAAATGGAACCAAAACAGAGAATCCCTTAAGAACCTGAAGAGGTGCAACATTAAAAGCTACGATTATCCAGTAGCAAGTGTTCCAGCCTTCAGTCGCCAGCCGCTTCCTCCTCCTGTTCCCAAGAGTTAGCGGGATGAAAACGTCTTCCCCCTTGAAAAGGAGAGTAAGAGTGAAGGCTGGTTTCTGGCTGACCTTCCCTTCCGCTAGGGATGGGACCCCAATGACACTGAACAGGAGGTGGAAAGGGCTCGGTGCCTTAGGCAGAGGCCCTGGGGCCACAGGCGAGGCTGATCCGGCTTTCACAGACCAGCTTCACAGCCTCTTCCTGCTGATCAAATGCCCTGAGTACCAGGCCCCATCTCCCAGAAGGAATGAACTGTATCAATAAGATGGGAGAACCACATGTCCATTCTGGATGGCGTGGGTGTCCCCGAGTTCCCACTGGACTGGGTTCAACCGTCTTCCTAGTATCCACCAGTCAGTTCAGGCTCCTCCTATACAGCCTATACCTTTTAGGGCCCCCACAGAGCAGTTCCTGAACCTTCTACCACTACAATCCTCACAAGCTCCAGGTGGAGAGAGCATTTAGTCTAGCAGCTGGGATGCTCACGTCCCACACACTGCCCGGTTTGATTCCTGGGTTGACGTCTGCTTTCTGACAAAGCAGACTCTGAGAGGCAGCGGTGATGGCTCAGGTAGTTAGGTTCTTGTCACCCATGCAGGCAACCTGGATTGTGCTCCAGCTGCTGGCTCTAGCCTTGGCCCAACTCTGGCTGTGGTAGGCATCTGAGGGAGCCAGCAGACAGACAGTAGCTCTCTCTCCAATACGTAATCAATACAAAGGTCAGCGGCCTTCTGTTGTCAGATGTGACCACATGCTGGCCCAGGGAACATTTGCTGGTTTTCTAGGCTGAGTTGTATCCCGTTGCACCTCGCATTTCCGACGGAGGACCAGCTGGTTCCCAGAGCCAGGCTGATAACTGGTAGCTATGGGTACTTAGTAAAGCCGCCTGGCAGTGAGAGCTGAGAACTGAGGGGAATCAGAGCAAAAATAAGGGCGTGCCATTCTGCCTGCCCTGGACGTCTCCCTTGCCCCCAAAGGAAACTCTTTGATTATGCTGCCCGCAGATGAAGAGCTTCCGAGGGTTCCACAGTGGGCAGAGCGCTGAGGAGTGCTGACCTAGGCTTAGCTTCTGCTCCAGGGCCCTGTGTCTCCCAGTTTCACCGGGTCCACGCTCCTGCAGACTCCTCCTGTTCTGCTGTTGGGAGTCCTAGCTTGTCTAGCCCCGGACTGACATCTATGCCCCATAAGTAACATGATCTGACCTCCAGGGTGGGTGCCGCTGTTTGCCTGCCTCCTCCTCTTTCCTCTCTGGTTATACAGGCTGCCCGGGTCAAGTTTCCCCCAGGCTATACCGAGCTGTCGGTTCACTGCCTAGCCTCTCCTGGGCCCTGGAATCAGTATCAAAGTGGTTGCCTTCTACTCGAGGCCACCAAAATGGTGCCTAGCAAGAAAAGCACTCCCGTAGGAGCAGGCGGGGAAAGGGGAACCTACACATGCCGGGCTGCAGAGAAGGTTCTGGAGGGGCAGCGGGAGTAGGCGGCCCAGGGCACACCCCCTCGCCTCCCACCCTGGTCCCGGCTTTGGCCATGTTAGGAGACGCCAAGAAGCTGCCGAGCAGGAATGAAGCTGCCGTTTGTCACACGGCATGTGGACAGCTCCCTCGGCACAGGCTCTATCTACTGGCTGATTGCCGTTCCCAAGGCTCTGCGGGGCAGGCACAGAGCTAACACGGAGAAAGGCCTTTGCCTAAAGAAGTCACGGTGACTCCACCTGCTGGGCACAAACGTCTCATGTTTCTGGGGCTGAAAACCCTGACCTACTGCTCAGGTACTCTGCCAGAGCCCTCTCTCCACCTTTCGAAAGGCAGTGGAAACGAGCCTGGTGGAAGAGGCTTCTGGGCCAAGAGAGAGGGCTTGGGCTGTGAGGGGTGCTTTGCTGATCACAAAAACAAAATAACTTCCACGGGCACAAAAAGCAAGGAGGTTTAAGTGCCACTACCGTAGATAAGGAGAGCAGGGCTGTGACCGCCAGCACGAGGGGACCAGGACCTGTTCCCAGAGACTGACCCCCCTGGGCCGTGGGCCATGCCGGCCCCCTGCTTATACAGCCACACAGTTTACAGCTCTGCCTGTCCTGGGCTGCGTTCCTCGCGTCGCCCCTCCTCTCTGTGTTGAACTTCCAGCTGAGGAGCAGGCCAGGAGGAACACTCAGGGGCTGCTGTTCCAGGCCTGCTGCCTAAGGGACCTAAAGCAACTTCCTCCATTTCTCCAGGAAGACCATCAGGACAAGACTGACCTCTCCGCTCGGGCCCAAAGACAAGCTTTTCCTAGAAAAATGAAGCCTTTGTTTTTTTCCTGGCTGACTTTCTCATGGCACAAAAAGAAGTGGAAACAAGGAAACCCATTCCGGCCGGCTACAGTGAAAACCTGACTCTCCCATCTTCAGTCTGTCCGGGAGCCGTAGCCTCCAGGTACCCACCACCCAGACACCGGCAGGACCAGGCCTCTGACACCCACTATTCACTTCTTGGCGAGCACAGGAGGCGAAGGTGGTCCTGCCCTACTCACGTGATTGTTTTCATTTCTTTCTTCTCAGCATCTGGGCGTGCACGGTTGAGCACCTTGAGGAAGTCAGACGTTTTTGCCCGCATACGTGTGTGAATATAGGCCTGGGAGCAAACACAACACATACTGAAGCCCAGTCCTGTTCTGAACTGTGTAGCTAAGATCCTTGACTTCAAGGACAACTTTTGCTCTCTGCTCTGGCAGGCAAAGCCCTGGAGCACAGGAACTAAGCCCCTGGTGCCCCCTCACCTTAGAGCACTTGATGTGGTAGTGCAGGTAGTCCCGGAACGTGTGGATCAGGTTGATGGTGTTATCTCGGGCACTGGCGTTGGTGTGGCGAGGGAACAGCACTGGGGGGAGGGGTGACACACAGACAAGGCGTCAGGGTCAGGGTGGGGCCGAACAGCAGCCGCAAGTCAACTGCAGTGTTTTCCTGCTTAGCCACAATCTACCTGTTGCAGTACTCCCAGGCTCTGTCCAGGGCTTTTCCTTGATGCAAGAAGGGATAAACAGCACAACCAGGGGAGGCACCAATGAGCACAGAGGGGCTCATGGGAGAGAGAAGGCCTGAGCTGCATGCTCATTCTGGGTCTAGATTCTGTGGTGCGAGTGCTACAGTGTCTTCCGTCTGCCAGCCACCAGGGACGCTCACGGTTTACCCTAGGAGCCAGGGTCCTCACTGAAGTACAGAGAAAGCAGATTCCAGAGGATACCCCACACCAGGGAAGGAGGACGCAGGGCTTCTTGGCAGGCCAGCTGGTGCTCTGGCTGGTGCCGAGCAGGGCTGCCCGCAGGCCCGGGCCGTTACAGCGCAGTCCTCCTCCCCTTTGGCCTTCTGGAATCCTCTGCACTCCGCTGCTCACTGGTCTCACAGCACGCGCCCAGGCCTGTGAGGCTTTGCTGAACTGAAAAGGAAGGCCTCTAAGGAAGGGTGGCGCTCCTGTGTCACTCTGCCCTGGCCAGCAGAAACCTGCATTTCACTGAATCTGAGATGCAAATGACGGCATTTACCACGACTTCCCGGGCCAGAAAGAGAATGCTGCAAGTTACACCGTGACACACCATGAATTGCAAGATGCGCCCCAACTTCAAAGATAAAAATGTGGAATAAAACCCAAAAAGAGTAAAGATTAAGCACAGCATCAAGTCACTCAATCCAACAGACATGTACCCCTGGAGCACTGAGGTGAACTGAGCACGGCCTCCCCAAGGGAGACATTTCCCTGGCATTAGGTGCCGAGTGGGAGTGAGCTGTTCTCCCCGGCTGTCAGCTCCAATGATCAGCTCACGAGGCCAAAGCAACCGGAGGAGAGGCTTGAGTCCCTGCCGTGGAGAAGTGGGACGGTGAATCATGGCTGGAGCTCGGGCTTCCAAACCAAAAACCAAGAAATGCCAAGTGACAGAGAATTCCCATGCAGCTGCTTAGCAAGGCTGACGTGGCACCACCCCAACTCTCGACATCAGAGGTTACCCTTTGTCCCCTTGAGATTTAAAAACAGAGAAAGGAAGCGATTATCGTGCCCATGACATGCTCCTGCAGCAGCAGCAATGGCACGGGACAAGCTGGCATGCCTGCTTCTGCCCACCTTCCAATGCTAACCAAGGCTCTGCTCAGACCTAGGCTTCCTGCAGGGTGAACTCATTAGAGCCGCTCACCGAAGGTGATATAGCCGATGTTGTCGCCCACAGCAGCGTCCGTGTCTTTCAGCTCCAGAGGAGGCTCCCTGTGGCTAAAGAGGACCTGGGGGGCTGTGTGACTGGCTCTGCGTCCTTCTTTGAACTCCTGCCAAGAGGAAAACAAAACAAAACAAAAACAGCAAGAAGTGAGGCTGGTGTAAAATGAATAGCAACTTATGCGATGGGGTTTGTCTAAGGTGTGACCTTTAATGGTCCTTGAGACAAGCAACAGCTAAAAATGAGCCACACTAAACCAGGAATATGACAAGTGCTGGCTGGGATCAGTGCACTTCAGAATCAAAAGGGAGAGATAACCAAATATTGAACAAGTCACATCTTCAAATATGATGGCAAGCATTGTTAATCCTTTTCCCTTTCTCTTATTTTGGACCAACACAGATTAACAAATTCTAGGTGAGACCACATAGATGACAAATTATAGAGCACTACTTTGATATATGTACTGTTGCTTTGTTTATTGGCATCTTTTGATTTAATCTGAAAAGCGGCTACATGTTCCGGGACATCTTTGCATCACCAGGGTGACTGGCAGCAGGTTGTGGCTCAGGTCTGAGCGCCTTCCATCTGTGCACATGAGGCCCTTCCCCCGTTCCCCGCTGCTCCCCTTGCTCCCACCACTTCTTCCAGTTCCTCCAATGCCATGCTTTCTCGCGCTGGGCCCCAGGCCCTTGCACAAATCTTCCTTCACTGAGGAATCGGAGACCCTGTTACTGTTCACAATTCGTCAATCAAAACTCTAGGAGTGAATTTAAGACCTTCCCGGGAGCAGAAGGGAGCCAGAGAAGCCAAGCTGTCTTGGTGTTCACAGAGGGAGACCATGTGCCCTCAGAAATACAGTCTGGTTTTTCATTCGGGTTCTATTCTATACAAGAGCTCATGACCCCTTACAAAACGTATCCTCCACCAACTACAGAAATGTGAGTGAGGATGTCACAATATCCTCTCCAAATGCAGCCTTTCCCATTCCTCTGCAAACAGACAAATGATACAGGCGCTCCTCTTGCCACCCAGAATTGCAAGAACAGACTAGATCTCCCAGCAATGTCAGTTCTACAAGATGATTCAAATTCATCAAGCGGGCCTTCCAGAGGAAGGCACAAATGTGGAACGCAGGCATTTCCCAGGTCTCAGCTTGAAGGAGTACTGCGCATGTGCCCGTGCAGCCAATTTGCTCCTACTGCTGCTCAAATGTGCCACTTCGATGAACATCACCTTCCTCTAGCACCCGGGGGCCAGGCTGCTCGGCTGAAATGCCGTATCTTCTATAAACGTCTACTCTGATACATTCCCATTCATTAGCGAATCTAGCTTCCCCACCAGGTTGAGTTCCTCAAGCAAAGAACCCTACTTTGCTCCCTTTCTATCCATTCTTCTGTCCTTCAAGCACATGGCTCGGCGGGTGGAGAAAGCTTCTAGCTGACTCCGGATCACCACATGGTAAAGGGACAAGCCGTGACTACACTTCCATTTGCAGGCAGGAAGAATACACACTGATCAGTAAGCCCTTGTGAATGAGTGGGAAAGGAAAGAGACAGCACCCAGGCCCTTCCTGTTTTAAATTCTGCCTGGCCCAGAGCTAACACCACTGGGCGTCTGCTGTTTGGTGGAGGAAAAATGACCACGAGTTGGGATAGGCTGGCTCCTTTTGAAACACAATTTGATCCCCAAAGGAAAAATATCTGGGGAGGGGTGGGGGGGTGTCGGTCAAGATTTCTGAAGCAAAGCTTCCAAAATGGCCTTTCTCTAGGAAGCATGTTTTACAAATAAAAAGGGGTCAAGAAGTTTTCTGCCCACTATCGGTTTTCCTCTTCAGCCTTAGGGGGTCACACAGAACAAACACTTGTGTGCATTTTCACATGTATGGCAGCACCTCTAGGGTCCAAGTCACAGGAAAGCAGTGGATCTGACTCAACAGCATGCTTCTGTGTGGGGCTCTTCTTTATAGAAGAAGTCTCTGCTTCTCTTCAGTGTGCTCTCTTAAGAGCACTCTTAAATATGAAACTGGAAAAATATTAGGAAAACAACATAGGTAATTTCTTTTATAACCCTGGAGTAGGAAGGGTTTTCTAGGACTCAAAATCTAGGAGCCATAAAAAACAGATCAATTTAATTATATAAGAAACTCCTGCATGGGAAAACCCCTCACAAAACGCAGTACAACAACTGGGGAAAATATCTAATCACAGATGAAGGGCCAATCTCCTAAGTATATAAAGAAACAGAGAAAATCAATGACTCAATAGAAATATGGATAAAGGGCATAGAGACATGTCACAGGAAAACAAATGGCCTTCAGCATAAAAGATGTTCTGAGCTCACTCTTAGGAGGATGCAGATACCATTTCAGTAGCAACACAAACATGTGACCACACACTCTCGCCCATGGCAGGTGGGAGAGAGAAAACGACAGCCCCCGGGGAAATACTCGGCCACATCTACAACTGCAGACTCTGACTCCGTGTTCCCAGTTCAGGAAGATACTGTAGCTGTGACCACACGCCTGCAAAACGACATCTTCAAACTGCCCAAGAGTCAGAATGCTTGTCCCTGAACACTAAGAAACCAGTGGTTTCTGCCTAACTGTTGTCAGTTACTTCATTACTGGCCTGAGTTTCAGATCTAATACGTGAAGAGCCCTAGTTCATCTTACTCTAACCTCCAAAAGCATAACTCCCGGACTTCTTGCTTTTCACGGTATGCGTGTGGCAATCATGACTCTACCAGACTTTCCCCGGTACTTGGCTGGTCTGCCACCAAGACAACACCTCGATGCCAGCAGTGGGACACCCATGTGGGTGGAGAGCGGAAACTCTCTCTCCCCCCGAAATGTATCAAGTATCCCTCAGTGTGCCTGACAAGTGAAGAGACAGGCCCACTGCTGTAGTCAGGGTGGACGTGCGCACTGGTAGGGGCAGCCCACAATGGCCCAGCAGGCAGTTTAGCATCCACAAGGAATTTCAGTGTCCCCAGGTGGCGGGTTTCTCTGAAACATCCATTGTCCCTCCTTCTAGAAAGATTAAGATTCTAGGCCCAGGAAAACACAGATAATTTAAACTGGGGAGAAAACCCAGCAAAACTCCAGTTTTCTATGGTCATTTCGAACACATTGCCCCAGACTGTGAATTTGTAAGGGTGGCAGGGCAGCTGGTTTCCCAAGCCAGCCTCTTCACAATCCTAGACATCACACGACCTGTACAGCACAGGACAGTCACTACCTGGAGATACTGACAGTGCAAAAATGCTTTATCCTGCCTATTAGGTAAGTGCCCTGCCACATGTATCTTAAGAGGGGAGTGTAAATTCACACACAGAAAAAGAATATACAAAATCCTCCCAAGGAACAAATGTGATGTAAACTCTCCTAGATAAGGTCTTTTTAAAGTATAAAAGTAAATTAAGATGTTTCCTGGAATAAAATGGAACAAGACTCATAAAACCCAGCCAAGTCTAAATATATACTTTGTAACTTTTAAAATTAGTTCTTCAATCTGGATTTAGCCCAATTTCTGAGCTACTGCATTTAATTCCCTTGTCAATTCTGCATAAAAATACATGAAATGTCTGTCTAGAGGCTTACTTCTAGGACTCAAGGTACATGTGTACAGTTAACGCACATACCACACTTCCATGAAGTAGAGTACTATCAGATGCTGGCAAGTCAATATTTCAACTTTTCTGCCCAGGAGCTCCCAAACTCGAATTTCTGATTAATCAGCCAAAATAGAAAGTCACTGGAGATGGATCAAATTGAGGAGATCCCTTTTGAAGATATCCCTAGCCACTTAGAAGGCTACACATAAAGTATCCTCACTATATTAGGCTTAGCTTTCTTTCAACTCTATTTGGCAAAAAAGTTTGTCTCAGAATTTTAAAATCTCACTTCCCTGCCAAGAAAAAGAAATGAATATATTTAAGATTAAAAAAAAAAAAGAAGAAAAGAAAATTTAATCACTGTACTAGATTTTGAACGCTATCCCATCCCAGCAGAAACTAGCCTGGTTATCATCAGCCCAAATGAGCTCAAGTCCTAGAGCCAGCAACTGGCTAACAGACATGACAAAGCCACCAATGGGTCTATGACTTGAGTGCAACAAATCCAATTATAAAATGTCTTGCTAAACTCTTTTTTTAAAATAAAACTTTCCTACACTTTTGACTTCTTAAAATTTATTATTTCATTTGAAAGAGAAAAACATACTGGTTTACTTCCCAAATGCCTTGCAATGGCCAGCACTGGGACAGGTAGAAGCCAGGATCCTGGGACTCAGGCCAGGTCTCCCATGTGGAGCCATCACTGCTGCCCCTAGGTTGTGCAACAGCAGGAAGCCAGAATTGGAAGTGGAGCCAGGACCTCAATCCACACACTCCAATATGAGATGTGGGTGACCCAAGTGGCTTTTTAATTTTTTTTTAAGAGATTTATTTATTTGAAAGAGTTACAGAGAGAACAAGAGAGAGAAACTTCCATCTGCTGGGTCACTCCCCAGGTGGCTGCAATGGCCAAGACTGAGCCAGGCTGAAGCCAGGAAGCCAGGTGTCTCCCATGTGAGTGTCACAGGCCTGGAGATTTGGACATTCTCTGCTGTTTTCCCCAGGCTATTAGCAGGGACCTAGACTGGAAGTGCAGCAGCCGGGACATAGACCAGCACCCACATGGAATGCTGGCACTGTAGGCAGAAGCGTTACCCACTATGTCATTAGCCAATCCCCCTAGTGGCATCTCAATCACTGCACCAAATGTCTGTCCAAGCTCACTTCTCTCTTAAGTAGGTGAGAATCTTCTGAAGGGGTTACTTTATGATGACTCATTCAAACTTCAGCCAAGTCTCCCTTTGTCAGTTATTTGATAATTCCACCTATTAATGTATTATCCATTACTCAGAGAATTTGCTATACACCATACTGAAAAGATTCTAGAACTGAATCAAACCAAGAGCAGACCTTACTAAAAAACAAGAAAGGAAACTTGACCAAGCTTCAGATCAAAGACCCTATGGGAGGAAATATACTTACTATTCAGTATTTGCATTTTTAAGAGTAAATGTATCCTTTAGTCATATCCTGCAGAAGACCAGAATCACTAAGAAAAAATCCAACATTCAGTGGATTTGGTGTGGCTTGTCCACTGAATCACAAGTTCCAACATCGACAGAGCTGCCGGTGCTCTCTCCATGCTTCTGGCGTTTTCTAGTATGAAGGCATACATTACCCACAAGATGTTCACTCCATACCTGCATGAACACCTTTCCAATGACCACGTCATCGTCATCCTTAAACACGGTGCTGAAGACTACGGTGACTCTGTCCTTTTTAGACTCAACATACCTGGGGGGAACGAAACCCATGAGAGTGTGTACAGAACCACAACGGGCTTTTGTCAGTAACTTGATCTGTAAGTGAAGAGGGCGCCTACACTCACAGGTCTCTCAATTCACAGGACAAAAGCCATGCCAAGTGAGACTCATATTCATGGCCAAATTAGTGCAATAGATGCACGCCTTAAGACAGGCAGGAAATGGGAATTACCAGAAGTAGATTCTATTAATTTGTACAAATGGTAATAACATGGAATCTAGAGTTAGTGATTTTACTTTTCATATACTATGAGACACAGTATGCAGATAATGTAAGAGTTGCAATAATACAGAAACCATGGCCATTCTGTACCTCCTGAGTATCTGGGTGATACTGTTAAAGAGACTGGCATCCCATATGGGTGCTGGTTTGAGCCCTGTTAAAAGGCATGCACTTTATCTGAGAGGGAGAGAGAGCTCATCTTTTTTGCTCACCCCTTGAATAACTACCAGCGTTGAAGCCAGGGACTGGGAACACCATACAGGTCTCTCATGTGGGTGGCAGGACCCAGTTACTTGGGTCTGTATTAGCAAGAAGCTGGAGCAGGAGCTGGGATGGGAAACTGAGCCCAAGTACTCCAATGTGTGCACCTCAACCCCCAGGGGAAAAGCCTGTCCTTGACTAAGCCACATTTCTTTTAGAAGTGCCACCCTGGTGACAGCCACAGCAAGGCTTCAGGGCCAAGCTATACTCACATGGTCTCATCATCCCTATAATGGATAACTGCCCTGTTCTCGCCTTCTTTGCCTTCTTCTTGGAATTGGAAGTATTTCTCAAAGACAGAGGCAAAACAGTTTCGCTTCAACATGCCAGCTTGATGTACAATGGAATCCTTGGATGCAGGCAGATTTTCAAGGTCATATAGCAAAGAGACATTATATCCTAGAACAGGAGAAAAAATGAATCAGGGAACAGTTATGTTAAAAAGAAAAGCTTACTGATCTCTCCCAAGTAAGCAGGCTAGAGGCATCTTAAACCGTTCAGATTCTAATGGCATTTTACTTTGTCTCAGAGCCTGCATTTTTAACCCAGGTAAAACACTGTCCATTTCTACCTACCTCATAGGATACAATGAGGTGAAATAACACCCACAAACATTCTCAAGTACCCTCGTACATCACCTCTAGCTACAAAATGAGTCACGTTTTTTCTCTTAGGTTAGTGCCAACGTGGTCAGCAGCAGGGAGGGTAGAAAAACCTAAATATCTATGCATATATGTGAGTATATCTTTACAACCGGCTTTTATTTGTAGACAATGCAACTTTGTCAATAACATTTTTTTTTTTTTTAAAATTTTTGACAGGCAGAGTGGACAGTGAGAGAGAGAGAGAAAGGTCTTCCTTTTGCCGTTGGTTCACCCTCCAATGGCCGCCACGGTAGCGCGCTGCGGCCGGCGCACCACGCTGATCCAATGGCAGGAGCCAGGTGCTTCTCCTGGTCTCCCATGGGGTGCAGGGCCCAAGGACTTGGGCCATCCTCCACTGCACTCCCTGGCCACAGCAGAGAGCTGGCCTGGAAGAGGGGCAACCGGGACAGGATCGGTGCCCTGACCGGGACTAGAACCCGGTGTGCCGGCGCCGCAAGGCGGAGGATTAGCCTAGTGAGCCGCAGCCCCGGCCTATAACATTTTTAAAAAAGATTTATTTTGAAAGGCAGAGTTAGAGAGAGAGAAGTGGCGAGGTCTTCCATCCACCAGTCCACTCACCAAAATGGCCACAATGGCCGGGGCTGGGGCTGGGCTAGGCAGAAGCCAGGAGCCTCTTCTGGGTCTACAACATGGGAGCAGGGGCCCAAGGATTCGGGTTATCTTCTGCTGCTTTCTTAGAGCACATTGGAAGTGGAACTGTCAGGACTTGAGCTGGCACTCATACAGGACGCTGGTACTGCAAGCAGTGGCTTAACAAATTGTGCCACAGTGCCAGCCCCAAGGACATTTTTTTCATAAAACATTTTACTTCATTTAATCTCTACAATAATTCTTTGAAGAAGGTAAGCCAGATAAGGTTATTCTCATTACACAGAGAAAAAGAGGTTCAATAATGTGGCAAGAAATACAGGTGTGGCCCACTCTACTTTGAACTAAACAGGAGTGAGTCCAAATTGTGACCCTTCCATTTTGTGATCCTGGGAAAGTGCCCAACCTCTGTAATTCCCTCCTCTGTTACAACAGGTGGGGGGAGTGGTGGTGCGATGGCGTAGTGGGTAAAGCTGTCCCTGTGGTGCTGGCATCCCATATGGGCACTGGTTCCAGTTCTGGCTGCTCCACTTCCGATCCAGCTCTCTGCTATAGCTTGGGAAAGCAGAAGATGGCTCAATTGCTGGGGCCCCTGTACCGGCATGGGAGACCCGGAAGAAGCTCCTGGCTGCTGTCTTCAGATCAGCACAGCTCTGGCTGGGTAGATGGGAGACTGTTGCAAGCATTATCAGAATATACCATATTTAAAGTGCCTAGAACACTTGGGCCACTGACACAAAAAATGGGGCTGGAATACCTGATTCTAAAATCAAGGAATTAGTAAATACCAAAAGAACTGATGGAGTAATTCTAACGGAACTGTGTGGCTCTCACACTTTCAAACACTTCAAACCTTTACACCATATTATTATTTTTTTTAAATTTATTTGACAGATAAGAGTTAGAGAGAGAGAGAGAGAGAGAGAGAGAGAGAGAGAGAGAGAGAAAGGTCTTCTTTCCGTTGGTTCACCCTCCAAATGGCTGCTATGGCCAAACTATGCCAATCTGAAGCCAGGAGCCAGGTGCTTCCTCCTGGTCTCCCATGCGGGTGCAGAGGCCCAAGCACTTGGGCCATCCTCCACTGCCTTCCCGGGCCACAGCAGAGAGCTAGACTGGAAGAGGAGCAACCAGGACTAGAACCTGGTGCCCATATGGGATGCCGGCACCACAGGCAGAGGATTAACCAAGTGAGTCATAGCGCAGGCCCCACCATATTACTATTTAATTTTTTTCCCAATACATTCCTGAGGCCTGTGTTTTTTGTTGATGTACCCTTTTTGAGAGCATGGGCTTCTAAATCCTTGTTGTAAACAATGCTTACCAAATTTCTGACATCCTAATATTATTAATATAAATCACCACTCCATTTTAGGTACCTGAAAACATGATGTGCAAATAGACTATCAGAAGGTTAGATAAAAAATAATATTTAGACTCAAGGTTTGTTAATTTTTTTTTTAAAAAAAGATTTATTTATTTGAAGGGCAGAGTTACAGAGAGAGATCTTCCATCTGCTGGTTCACGGCTGCAACAGCCAGTGCTGGGCCAGGCTGAAGCCAGGAACTTCATCCTGGTCTCCCATGTGGGTGCAGGGGCCCAAGGACTTGGGCCATCTTCTGCTGCTTCCCCAGGTGCATTAGCAGGGAGCTGGATCAGTGGAGCATCCAGGACTTGAAACGGCGACATATGGAATGCTGGCATAACAGGTGGCAGCTTAACCTGCTATGCCACAATACTGGCCTCAAGGTTTGCTAATTTTAAGAAGCCAAATAAAACTTCGGCTAAAGTCAGAATTCTAATGTGATCTTGAGGACAGAGGAAAGTGAAAATCTGGATCTGTTGAGTTTGCCAAATTTATCTAGATAAACCAATAAATGGAGAGAGAGGCTACTTTCACATTCTGTACTGTATGAACACGGTGCGGAGGGTCTGTGTTGAAGCAGGAGGTGGAAGAAGAGAGAAGGTCAAGGGACAGAACCACGAATTGGTTAGGATCTCTGATGTGACACGCAAGCCAAATAATTCTGACAGATCTTTCTGTTCCAGATGTTTCTTTATTTCTCTTTTCCAAACACCTTGATTTGTCTTAAAGCCTACGGCGTCATTTACCTTGTTTTTCATAACACACTAGTTTCATTAATTTGGGGATTAATATATTTCAGTATTTTTTATGAAATGCTGTCAAAGGTTTCCACTCAAATACTCCTGGTAACACGCGCACAACAAAGGTAGCTTTCTTTGGTAGGTGTTTTGTTTCCAGAAGCAAAAATATAGGAGACATGAAGGTATTGTAAGGTGATGAGGAGGTATCATGTTATAAAAATATCAAAAGAAAAAAATGGTGAGAGGAACAAATAAGCTAACAAAAGTAAGTGCTACGGAGAGTGACAGAAACGAGAAAGACAGAGAGAGAGAGGAGAGGGAGAATGGAAAGAGAGAGAGAGAGGAGAGAGAGTGACCTTCCTTCTTAGAACAGTTTACTCATCAAGGCACCAAAGTAACAGTATCTTAGTAATAACCACATTCAAATGGTCTTCCTGTGTGGGTCTCACTTTGGGGTCCAGCTAAGTGCCTCAGAATCTGAGACATCTCACTGAATCGTGGGTGAAAGTCCTGTTCAGTTTTTCCACTTTAAACATCTCTTACAACAATATAGCTTGACCATTGCACTCAGCAACGCCACGGTGCCTTTTAATCTCCTGCTAGACGAATGGATTAAAGAGGGGCCTACAGGTTTCGGCACCAAAAAGAGGGGGCTGGCGCTTGAGTCTTGACAATATGAGAACAGTATTGGGAAGATTCCTCTTCCTTCTCTGAATTTGCAGGTATAGAAGGTGTTACTAGGGGCTAGGGTGGAAATTAATGTTTGCTGTCTTCTCAAAGGTATTTTAATCACCAAAAGCAAGCAAAGGTGGCCTTTGGCTGAGATATTAAGGAAGAATTAATTGGCTCTATCAAGTAAATGTTAAAAATGTGATAATATAAACTCTGTACACCCTACTGTGTACCACACTACAGAGCAAAGCCCTTAAGAGCTATTTTTATGAAGGGAGTTGAATTGGAAACTGGACTCATGCAGAAATATTTATAAAATGAATAATATTTAAACAAAATCCTTAGGCTAAAAAAAGCATAACACAAACAAGGCACATTTCTTTCCAGGTCATTCTTAGTTGCTCACATTACTACGTACCTGATTCTGGATTCACCAAGAAACTCCCGTACACCCTTTTTAATAACTAGAAAAACAAAAACCCAAAATATGTTAATCCAAAAGCCATTACATCTCATTATTTTTATTTATTTTTTTAAGAAGATTATTTAGAGTGGCTGGCGCTGTGGTGTAGAGGGTTAGGCCTCCGCCTGTGGTGCCTGCATCCCATGTGGGCACTGGTTTGAGTCCCAGCTGCTCTACTTCTGGTCCAGCTCCCTGCTAATGTGTCTGGGAGAGCAGTGGAGGCTCCTGGCTCCTGGTTCTGTCCTGGCCTGGCCTTAGCTGTGCGGCTGTGTGGGGAATGAACTAGCGGATGGAGGATTTCTTTCCGTCTTTCTCTCCATTTCTGATTTTCAAATTAAAAAAAGATTTATTCAGAAAGGCAGAGTGACATACAAGGAAAGAGAGAGACAGCACGTGAGCAGGCGTGCGCGTGCTTCCATCTGCTGGCTACTCCTTACGTGGCCACAATGGCCAGGCCTGGGCCAGCTGGAGCCTGGAGCCAGAACTCCATCTGGGTCCCCCATGTGGGTGACAGAGTTTCAAGTAATTGAGTCATCATCCACGAATTTCCAGGCATGTGAGCAGGAAGCCGGACTGGAAATGGAGTGGCCAGGACTTGATCGAGTGCTCCGATATGGGATCCAGGTGTCCCAAGTGGTGGTTCAACCCATCCCACCAAAATACGCACTCTGATTTCATCATTTTTAAAGCACTGAATGTGCTAAGCTCTTCTTAGGACACCATTCTCTCTGACTTTTATTTGGTGGATGGGAAAGTAGAGACAGAAGGGGAGGCAGATTTATCTAAGCCACTGAACAGGCTGCTCAGAGAACTGAGGTTAAATTTAAAAAGTCCGTTTTGGATTTATCTTTTAATCAAAGCCCATCCCATACTCTTCCAGCTATTAACGCTACTATGTCTATAGAAGGTCGTAAACTCTATATGGGTCTTGCTGCTGCCTCTTTTCTAGCTTTTTGAAGTAAACGACAAACAAGAGTCCCTTTTACAACTCTCTATTTCTTTCTCCGCCAGAATGACTGCTTCACCCAGGGCAAACTGCTTTTAGACTGACAAAGTTTAAAAAACAAACTTTTGGTGTTGGCAGCATGGCACAGCAGATTGAGCCTCTGCCTATAATGCCAGTATCCCATGTGAGCACTGGTTCAAGTCCCACCTGCTCCACTTCCAATCCACCAAAAGAGGGCCCAAGTGCTTAACCCCTGCCACCGACATGTGGGAGACCCGGATGGAATTCCAGGCTTCTGGCTTTGGCCTGGCTCAGCTCCAGTTTGGCAATCTGAAGAGCGGATCAGCAGATGAAGATCTTTCTCAGTAGTTATGCCTTTCCAATAAATAATCTTAAGAAGAAAAAGAAAGAAAAGAATCTTTGAGGGGCAGAGAGAGAAATCGACAGAGTTCTCATCTGCTGGTTCACTGTCAAAATGCTGGCCAACAGCCAGTGCTGGGCTGGAGCTGGGACCTCAATCCACATTTCTCACATGTATGGCAGGAACCGAACCACCTGAGAGATGTCATTGCCACTCCACAATAAGGTAAAACTGATATCAACATCCTAAAACTCAGTGGTCTAACAGGCTGCAGAGAGCCAGTCAACTTCTAACCCTATCGCAACAGACACACTAATAATAGTAATTTCTGGGACATTTCCTGCTGGACACATAAAGCATATTTAATCTACAACAAATTACCAGGTTAAAATGAACAGACTTCAGTTTGAATTATAAGTAAGTGTTACACATTTTGCTTTAAAGACTTCCACTGGGCGGAGAAAAGTACTGTGAACCTGAGTGGTCCCAGAATTGAGATTCACATGGTCAGGATGTGTCTGCTATATGCTCAGGGTCCACAGCACTGCTGCATGCAGACACAATAACTATGTCAAGGAATCTCTTTTCCCCCCATTTACTTGAAAGGCAGAGAGAGAGAGAGAGAGAGAGAGAGAGAGAGAGTCAGTCAGATAAGCATCGTCTATCAGTTGGTTTACTGCCCCCCCACATGCCTATAACGGCTGGGGCTGGGGCTGGGGCTGGGCCAGGCCAAAGCCAGGAGCCTGAACTCCATCTGGATTCCCCGCAAGGGTGGCAGGGACCGAAATACTTGAACCATCACTTGCTGCCTCCCAGGTGCACTAGCAGGGAGCTGGATGGGAAACAGAATAGCTGGGACTCAACCCAGCACCCCAGTAAGGGTGTGAGTGCCCCAAGTAGTGCTTACCTGCTGTACCACCATGTCTAGCCCATGTTTATTTTTAATGTATTCTTTACATAGCTTTTAAAAACAAACCAGGAATAAGCCAAATACTTTATGTCTTATTTGAAAAGATTACCCAATGATGGGACTTTTTTTTCCTCTTGTAAGAGGGCTTTGGAAACACTAAGTGTGGCCTGTAAATAGCCCATCAGACAATCATTTCTTACTATCCCACATGCTTATTTAACCATTTTCCAACAGCTGGAAGGAATCCCCAGTCTGTGAAACACGGGTAACAGTGTGGCCCTCAATGTGTGAATCAGTGATCATGCTAGTTTAAAGGCAAAAGAGAACCAATGCCCCTGTAGTTCCTACTTGGTGTCATACAGCCACTGCAAGCTCTCCTACAGAAGAGGAACTGAAGGGAGGGAGGGGGTCAGGTCAGAGTTGGCTGCTGACACAGAGATCTGACCTTTAGGTATCCCAGATACCACTTCTCTTAAAGGGTCTGGGGGGAAAGAGTAGCATGCACATACCACAAGTTTTACCAGCAGGCTATCTCCGAGCTACAATTCTGTACTCACATACTTAGAGGAGGAAGAAACCAAATGTAGGAGAAACCATAGCCGCTAACATTTTATTTAATTCCAAACTTACCCAACACATATTCTAAACTCTATGAAGTATTTAGAGTCAAATTTATACCATGTTCAACTCCTTTGCTCTCTTCCCTTGGCAAAACCAGACGTTTCCTTATTACTTCGCTTGCACTTTTCACGGTGATTCACTTTTTAATTTGTGCCCCTTCTCCCAACCTGACTTCAGGAGCTGGGTGGAGGCAGCCCACCACTGGTCACTCTCAGACCTTCCCACCGTAACAGCAGAGGCGGTTCTGACCAAGGGCCCCTGACAAAGGAAGGAGCTTCCTGTGGTTATCACAGGCTGGTCACTGTTTAACCGAGCCAGGGAGGCCTTCACTGTGCACTCTGTTCCAATGTGGTTACTCCACCCACCAGAGCAGGTGGGGCTGGTTCTTTGGCCCTTGTTAGGGCTGCAAGACCAGCAAGGTGCTCTGGAGGTCCACTGTTAAGAAGTCTACCTTATCCCTGCCTTTCCCTTCCAGGATTATTATTATTGTACCCAGATCTTCACAGTGAGGGCTATCTGGGGGGAATGATTACACAACTGTCAGCTGTCTGCTCAAATGTTTAACACTTTTTTTAAAAAACACTTTTTTAGGTAGTTATTTTACAGCTACTCCAAAGCAGGGCTGCCTTAGGAGCCACTTGCTTTGTCTTGTTTTATCTGGTAAAAGGAGTCAGCCACTATTGTTTATATAAAATTCTTCATGAAATTTCTAAAGAACGAGGTCTTCCTCTTGAAGCTTTTCTCTTTCAGGTGGTAAAATAACCAGGATCCAAATTCTCTAAACTTTCTTCTTTCCTTGAACTTGTGGGGCAAACCTAACACATTTGAATAACTAAGGGAAGTGATTTCCTATGGCTCAGTTCTCTGTCTAGTGAAGATTACCTTTAGAACCAAAAAAACCCATCAAGCTTTTCATCATATTCTTCACAAACAGGTTTTTATTACACAGATTTTAAATAATTTCAAAATCTGCAACTCTTTTCAGAAAGAAAATGGCTGTATCTTCATTCAATAGATTAAGGAGAACTTCATTTGTTAAAACGAAGATATCTGAAAACTGATTCAGGAACTGAGTCATACTTCCTGCTCTGAGACCCAACCACAATGTGCACACACTGGTGTAACAGCATTTTCTTTTTTCCATAAATGGCTCTTGCCAGAGCAAATACAGTTCAACAGGAACTAAACCTGCTACTTTAGCTACCCAAAGAATCCAATGAATGGGCATGGACATTACTTCTGTCTCCTATGGCTGTGGCATGGTAGAGCAGGCCAGCTCTAAAGACCATTAACTTAAAAAATTTAGAGGGTAGTTATTTGTGCCTATATTTCCAGAATGAGAAACTAAGACTATAAAATTTAAACAAGCCAAAGTTATACACCTGCCTTGATAATGTTACAATAGCAGAAAAGAACCTCTCTCATTCTTGTGACAGTTATTTTTGTATTGGTCAAAGAAAAGCATCCTTTGCTGTGTTTTTGGGGAACAAAAGCTATTTTCATTTTCATTGCTTTATATAACCTGGGTAGCACATGTAATTTGAAAAAAGGCAAATCATTTTAAGATTTGGATAAAGTTATTAAGCTTCAGTTAGAGAACATCTTTTCTCCAAGATAAAAAGCAAGTAAACGAAGAGCCTGAGCCTCTCCGGGAAATAAACTCCAGAGTGCTGGCTTGATGAGCACGCTGTCCCGCGTGGCCAGTACCTATTGGGGCGGCTTAGTGCCCCAGGTCTTCTGTACATGGCAAGCTGCCGACAAACATAAGGAGGAAACAAGGGTTCCAAGTACAACGATGTTGAACTTACCTCGTCAGCACCATGTGCCTGAAGTTCTTTGTAGAATTTCAAGGAAATACTGACCATCACCTTTGTTTTGTCTCCATTAGGATTTGAAATATGATAGAGGACTCCATCAAAATCTGCGAGAAAGCACAGAAAACTGAGTAAGCTCGGAATGGGGATAATTTCTCAAAGCACCGCCTAGGTGCAGGTCACAAGAAAGACCCCTTATAAAAAGGCACATCAAGTAAAATGGTACTTATTTTAAACCCATGTAGAGGGAGGGCCCTGTGACATGGCGCAGTAGGTTAATCCTCCGCCAGCAGCGTTGGCATCGCATATGGGTGCCGGTTCTAGTCCCAGCTGCCCCTCTTCCAGTCCAGCCCTCTGCTATGGCCTAGGAAAGCAGTAGAAGATGGCCCAAGTCCTTGGGCCCCTGCACCCACGTGGGAGACCAGGAAGAAGCTCCTGGCTTCAGATCAGTGCAGCTCTGGCCATTGTGGCCATCTGGGGAGCGAACCAACGGAAGGAAGGCCTTTCTGTCTCCTCTCACTGCTTGTAACTCTCAAATAAAATAAATAAAATCTTAAAAAAAAAAAAAAAAAAAAAAAGCCATGTGGGAAGATGGCAGAAACACTGCACTAACACAGTTCAGTGGTCAATGTTTTCCCAAAGGTTCATTTAAAAGTGGTAAGTGATGCATTTCAAACATGTATCAAATTAGGAAGAACAGTGTAACAACCTCTAATCCCTTTCAGGAGGCTTCAGCAATTAGTAACAAGGTCAGATATGGACCATGATTGCCATGATTAGTTTTTGATTCATTTGGAAACAAATCCTACACATCACACCACATCAACCATGAATACCTTGGATCTCAGAATGTTAACTTTAGAGGATTAAAAAGGAGGTCATTTCAAAACATAACCAAAATACCACTATTATGCTTTAATTTTTTTTAAAAAAGTATCAAATATCTACTTAAATATTTTCTATTTTCCCTCCCTAATTTTTTATTTTATTTCTTTATTTTTATTTGAGAGGCAGAGATAGAGAGAGAGGCTGGCAGACAGCCCCAATCTGCTAGCTCACTCCTCAAATGTGTGCAAAGGCCAGGGCTGGGCCAGAATGAAGCCACGAGCTAGGAACTCAATTCAAATCTCCCACATGGGTGGCAGGGACTCAACTACTTGAGCCATCACCTGCTGTATCCCAGGGTGTGTATTAGCAGGAAGATGAAACTGGCCCCTCTGAAAAAAAAATTTTTTTTTTGACAGGCAGAGTTAGACAGTGAGAGAGAGAGAAAGAGAGACAGGTCTTCCTTTTCCATTGGTTCACCCTCCAAATGGCTGCCACGGCTGGCACGTTGTGCTGATCTGAAGCCAGGAGCCAGGTGCTTTTCCTGGTCTCCATGTGGGTGCAGGGCCCAAGCACTTGGGCCATCCTCCACTGCCTTCCTGGGCCACAGCAGAGAGCTGGACTGGAAGAGGAGCAACCTGGACAGAATTTGGCACCCCAGGCAGAGGATTAGCCAAGTGAGCTGTGGCACTGGCCTCCTCTGAAATTTTTTAAATACTGTCATCCATCTTATTTGAATTAGGTTCCAACTAAGATCCACACAATATACATAGTATGGTTATCATTTAAGGCCTCTTCTAATTGACAGGCCACCCCTCATTTTGGGTTCCCTATATCTGCAACACTCAGAAGACTGACTCAGCCTATATAATTCCTGAAACTAGGGGGTGAGTGCCATCACATTAGGGAGCTGACATGAGAGGCACAGAGGGAGCTCTGGCATTGTGAGTTAGGTAGGGTCTGGGATGGTACCTGGCCTCTAATCCATGGCACTTCAGAGCTGCAAAAGTCGCCCATGATCATCTGATCAAGTATTCTCCTTTTACAGAGCGGGGTTGGGGGGAGTGGGGGCTGAATAATCCCTCAAACTTCACAGAGCAAATGTCTACCATCAACACGCAATTCATCACAGGAAATGGAAAGCAAGAAAGCAGTGACATCTCTCAGAATTGCTGAACAGGTCTTCAGCACGCTCATGTCTCCCACTATTCTAGCGCTAGGTAAACGAGGATGATGTCTACTTGAAGATAATAATGTAATTATTTCCAACTTTTTAAAAACCTTACTTTGGCCGGCGCCGTGGCTTAACAGGCTAATCCTCCACCTTGCGGCGCCGGCACACCAGGTTCTAGTCCCAGTTGGGGCGCCGGATTCTATCCCAGTTGCCCCTCTTCCAGGCCAGCTCTCTGCTGTGGCCCGGGAAGGCAGTGGAGGATGGCCCGAGTCCTTGGGCCCTACACCTGCATGGGAGACCAGGAGAAGCTCCTGGCTCCTGGCTTCGGATCAGCGCGATGAGCCGGCCACAGCGGCCATCGGAGGGTGAACCAACGGCAAAAAGGAAGACCTTTCTCTCTGTCTCTCTCTCTCACTATCCACTCTGCCTGTCAAAAAAAAAAAACAAAAAACAAAAAACAAAACATCCAAAAAAAAAAAAAACAAAAACAAAAAACCAACCAACCAAAAAAAAAAAAAAAAAACCACAAAAAACCAAAATAAATAAAAAATAAAAACCTTACTTTGGCAGCCAGCATTGTGGTGCAGTGGGTTAAGCCGTGGCCTGTGACTCCAGTATCCCATAAGGGCGCCAGTTCAACACCTGGCTGTACCACTTCTGATCCAGCTCCCTTCTAACATGCCTGAGAAAGAAGATGCCACCCACCTGGGAGACCCAAATGCAGTTCCTGGATCCTGGCCCAGCCCCAACCTTTGCAGCCATTTGGGAACTGAAATCTGTAGATGGAAGATCTCTCTCCCTCTCTGTAACTTTGCCTTTTAAATAAGTCAATACATTTAAGTAAAAAAAAAAAAAAAAAAAAAAAAAAAAAAAAGAAGGAGAAAGATCAAGGAGACCTCTTGAGCCTTAAAAACAAAAATGAAAACCTTACTTTATACTACAAAATAAAACTCAAACTTTGAAGATATCAGCAGGAAATTTAAATAGTTTACTCAACTCCAAAGTCAGTCATCAATGAATTAACATGAAATAGTTATCTGAGGTAAAGACCTCACAGAGGCAGTACTCAAAATGTCAAAGTTTATTTTAGGAACAATTTCATTTTCCATCTTTTATACTGCGCTCTCTAAACAGGGTTGAAACAAAGACACTTACCTGCAAAGGTTACTTCTACTGCTTCTGGTTTGTTTCTGTAAAACAAACAAACAAACAAAGGCCCTCAGTTGAGCTAATGGTTGTTGCTTGCCTTCAAGAGGGCTTGGAAAGACTCCAGGGCTTCACTTAGGGTCTGACCACTCTTTATACATTTTAGGCTTACTGCTGATGTGAGTACACAATTCACTTTCTCGTGGCCCTGAGCCACTGGACTTGCTTAAAGTGAGAGATAAAAAAGGAAGGACAGCTATAGCTTTTGGTTTTCGCTTGCTCGCGAATCTCTTGCCTTGGTTGGCACTCACTTTCAATTCTGAATTCCTAAGAACACAACATATGCATCTGTACAAGTGAGGCCCAAAATGACATCTTTTGGTCAATGCCTGACAGGCTCTAGGAGTGAACCTAGCAGAAAAAGGCCCAAGTATAAAGCGGAATAGTTTTAACTTGTTCAAGTGCAAAGACGATTCAGGATGATAAAGCCAAACAGCAAGTCCAACTCTGCTTCAAAGGCTATCGAACAGCAGTTCTCCTCCACATCTTTCTCCTGCTTTACAGGAACAGATCATTCACCACGCTCCCTTGAAAGCCCTCTACCTCCTTCTGTTTTGTTTTTAAACTCCAGCTCTGCGTTCATATGGAAGTGCAGCACAAAATAGCACTGTGAAATCGCCGAGAAGAGGCAACACACTTGTTTTTCAACTTCAGCTTTTCATCAGGCTTAGCATCATTACACCTTTGTCGTCTCACCTACCCATCTATAAAACAGGAGAACACAATTGAACCTGTCGACCTCATAAAACTGCTACAGATAAAACAAAGGAACAGGCATGAAAGAACTCACACTGGAAGGCAATGACTGCCTAGCACTTTCTGTCCAATTAATTCCCAGCTTAGCCTTGCACATGGGCTTGGATAAATATGCTGCCTTACTACCTAGAAAGCAGGACAGTGACTCTACCTACAAAAATAATGGTGAGTTAACCAGCAGTGAACAGTTACTTTGTGTCTTTCTCCCCTTCTCCTCAAAGCCAGTGGCAGGAAACAAAAGAAAGACTACAGCCTTACCTACCAGCTACATAAAAGTCAAATGATTCCACGCTGATGGGCTGGCGGACATATATACATTTTCACAGTTATTTTTGCCTATCTTGCTCAAGATCTCTCAAGCAAGTCATATCTGTCATGCTATCTCTGCTCCTTCACCTATGAAAGAAACCAAGCCTGAATTACTGGCCAGAGTTGTTGGGAGAGTAATATAGCAAACAGCTTATGACTGCGAAGATGCTGATGCGGAAGCTAAGCAACATTTTGCCAGGAAACTGGATTTTATTATACACACATTGGCCTC
Source organism: Lepus europaeus (assembly GCF_033115175.1). Classification (NCBI taxonomy): domain Eukaryota; kingdom Metazoa; phylum Chordata; class Mammalia; order Lagomorpha; family Leporidae; genus Lepus; species Lepus europaeus. Next base: position 162,704,377 of record NC_084827.1, on the reverse strand, counting down.
ACTGAAAATCAACCTATACACATCACATACAAATTTCCACCCTGGATCTTCAAAGCTATCCATATGTGACTTGGGAAAAAGCACACGGGGTGTCTCTAAGAGGGGAAGCATCATGTGGGTTTATGGACAAACACTGGGCTCAGAATATGAGAACCAGAGAATTTAAAATGCTTCTCAGCTTTCATTTTGAAATTATACCAGGAAACAAAGGCAATGCATAGTCAGCAACCAGTCGTTACCTCCAGGAAACAAGAGCAAAGAAATATATATATATATATATTTTTTTTTTTGACAGGCAGAGTGGACAGTGAGAGAGACACAGAGAGAAAGGTCTTCCTTTGCCGTTGGTTCACCCTCCAATGGCCGCTGCGGCCGGCGCGCTGCAGCCGGCACACCGCGCTGATCCGAAGGCAGGAGCCAGGTGCTTATCCTGGTTTCCCATGGGGTGTAGGGCCCAAGCACTTGGGCCATTCTCCACTGCACTCCCTGGCCATAGCAGAGAGCTGGCCTGGAAGAGGGGCAACCGGGACAGAATCCGGTGCCCCAACCGGGACTAGAACCCGGTGTGCCGGCGCCACAAGGAGGAAGATTAGCTTATTGAGCTGTGGCGCCGGCCATGAGCAAAGAAATATTAAGAGGATGCTTAAGAGGAAGAAGTACCAAGCTACATTTTTCTGGGGGAAACCCTGCTGAACCCACAAGAAAAGCAGTTGATAGAAATCCATATTGCATTACTCAACAGACATTTGTACAAACCCTTGACTGAGCTCCTAAGTTCTACTTCATCAACAGACCTGAGAAAAGCCAACTACAAACAAATAACCTTAGATTCCAAACATTTTGATTCTAAAAGTCTGCATTTCTCTAGGCATAAAATACCCCGAGCACACAGACCCCTAGTGGGAAACATCCTTAAGATCCACCCTAAGTGATTAGGAATATTTGTTAAATCACTGATAGTAATATTTTAGTTTATTCTATGGCTACACAAAAGGGTTAAAGGAGAGACAAAGGCTGTCCAGCATAGCATTAGGCTAAAGGGAATTTCATGTAAAGTCCTCAGAGTTAGAGGTGCAAGAACTCTATGCCCCAACAAGGACACTGCTGAGGGTGAAATACACCCACCAGGAATTTGCTACCGTACTTCTGCATGTGTCCAAAATCCGGGAGACAGAGAGGTCAAACCAGTCTGGAGGAAAATGTAGCATTTAACAGGCCACAAAGATAAATGCTATTTATTGCCCTACCATCTGCTAACGTTGCAGTTACTGGGGGTGAATTTAATCACAGAAAAAGCAGGTTCTTCAGAGCTGACTGTTCAACCCAAGTCCTGTCACTTACTGGCTATGTGACTATAGGCAATGTTACTCCAATGTCACTGAGCCTCAGGTTCCTCTTCCATAAAATGGGTCTAAAACACCGACCTCATGTGGCTACTGTGAAAACTGACTGAGATGACATTATGTACGGCCAAGTGTCCCAACAGGTGTCTCAAGACAGTTAAGACAAGCTGAGATAATGATCCCCACAGCCTTAAGGGAAATCACTGGCAGGATCTTTGGGTGAGGGCATTTACCACAAACATGGTCACATCCTGTGCACGCCTGGAGATACACAAGGCTAGGAATCACAGCAATTCATACACACAGTAGCTACTCACTGTCCACCTCCTCTCCAACCATCAACAGTCCCGGTTTTCTTAACTGTAAGTGAGATCTGCTACCTGTCACACAGGCACATTTTGAAAATAATTGGAACTGAGCTGAAGTGTGTAGGACAGTGCATGGCTCAGACAAGGTGACCAGTGCCAGTCCTCTCCCTCCTCCAGAGGAGACCAACTGTGAAGTTATGGTCAGGAGAGGCTTGGGGATTGTGGTAACTCCCAGAATCAGGAACTGGTTAGTGGGAGTATAAACAGAAATAAGACTCCTAGTAGCGTCAGGCTGTTGTAACGTCTGGAATCCTAGAACAAGCCAGCTGGATGGTCCCCAGGGCTACTGACTGAACAGCCTGAGACACTAAAACACTGTCCATTCATTCAGATGGATCTCAAGGACTACTTTTAAATTCCTTAGAAAAATTTTTCTTCTATCCTTTTTCTGAAGAAGCTTCTGGAATGTCAATAATTAGTCAGTAAAGGACTCCTGGCACCTGCATTACCTAATCTTCTTTCTCATTAGGGACTTTGGAGTTTTTAACTCCTGAATGCATTCTGGGATCCAATTACCCATTTGGACACGTATGTCCCTCTTCTAGCTGTCCCTTGCATGTCCTGAAGTGGAGGAACTACTGAATTCGGCTCATTATAAAGACTTCTGCTCACTCTCCTCTACATCCTCTCTAAGGTTCCCAACACTCTCTCTAAGCAAAGCCCACAAAAACAAACCAGATTACATTAGAGGCAGCCCCAACTTTCTGATATGCCTATCTCAAAATACAAAAATACAGACAGCAAGGATCTCAAAGCCGACTCCCACAAGGTCAGAAGAACTCTAAGTTCCTAGAGAAACCAAGAATCACTCTACCTCATTGCATTCATTCCTTCAAGAACGTTTACTGAGCTGACTATACTCATACACACAATGGAGACTCGGGGAAACAACGATGACTTTTACAGACCCAGGCCTGAGAAATCATTGCTTTGCGGGAGCACAGCTCTGGAGCTTCAGGCCCACAGTGGTCCCAAGGAGGCCAGAGGGCCTCAGTGTAACTCCAATGACCTGTAAAAAGGTCAAGCAAATCTTGGCGAGGCAGGCACTAAATTCCACTTTTTCTAAATGCTTAAACAATGCCCTAATTCCGAATCACTTCAAACCAGTCTGCCTCTCTGAGGACATATGCAGTGTATTTGAGAACGAGAACAAGGTATCAGCAAGATTTAATTTATTCCTTTCTCAAATTTCTCCGCCCACAGCCTTCGCCCACCCAACTGGCACTGCTTGCTTACTGAACTTCACTCCCCCTCACAGAACCACGGCTCCCTACAATATGCACAGGCCGTGGTGAGGAGTCAGCACGCACTTCCAATCAACAGCAACTCGCGTCTGACAGCAGTTCTTCAAGTCTGGACTCCAGGCTCTATCTAAGTTGACAGGCTTTGCTTCAAGGCTGAAAAGGTTCCTGGTGTACACACAGTAATAAAAGAAAGTATTTTGCCAGATTATTTCTGCTTTAATTGGGGGTCTGGGTAAGAATTACCAAATGAAAGGGCACTGCTGTTGCAAAGACCTGTGCAGGAGGTTATTTGCAGCGTTGGGTATCACTTTTTCATCAGTCACGTTCCTGGTTTGGAGGCTGCTGGGAAGATAATTTACCAATAATGATTCCTTTGTGAGGATGCATACACACATAGTTCCAATAAGCCACTTCCCAGGAGTGTGGTAGGAAAAAGTGAAAAGCAATTTGTTTGGAATGAATCTTAGGCTTTGTCAGAAGTGCCTCCAAATTAAAAGGTGATTGTGACCAAATGCGCTCTTAAAGAGTCTGGATGGCAGAGCTGCTCCACCCAGAAGGCAGCTTAGACTTGCAGTCGATGTCACAGGCAGGGAGACTTAGGCGCAGGAGCCGACAGGCTTCATTCAGAACAGTGCTGCTCCACAGGGGCATTATGTGCCTGCATTCTGAAGTGTACACCACAGAACTATCTTCATTTTCAGAAGCCGGGAGCCTGGTGCTGCTCAGAACTTTCTGCAATAATGGAAACATGCCACAACCGCCTAGTCCAAATTCAACAGCTACTGGTCACAGGTGGCAACTGAGCACTAGAAACGTGGCTGCTGTGAGGGAAGGGCTCAGTTTGATTTCACCGTCATTTGTATTTCCACACAACCAGCCACATGTAGCTAGTGGCTATCACACTGGATGTGGCAGGGTTGGAAGACGAACTATAGAAAAGCCTTCTCCCGGCTGCAACTTCCCCAACTGGTTTCTTCTGAGAAGCATAAAAAGCAGGTGGAACAGACCTCTTTCAGCAGGTTCCCACAACGGCAAAGCCTTTTAAATCCCCCACGGCTCTCCTCCAAGCTACTACCTCCCTTTAATGTCTACACCTCTTAGCTCCTCTGTACCTTTGCTAATGTGCTCTCTTAGAAAGACCCCCCACATCAGTTGCTGCCTGGTGCTGAGTGCTGGTAGGATCCCATGTGTTCATGATGGTCGCCCCCGCCACCCTGGGCTGAGCTCGTGGGCAGCACCCTGATAAACACAGCTTCGTTGCTGCCTCCCCTTACGGGTGCCTGGAAACACACTCTGCTGCACCATGTTCTGCCGGCGTTGTACTGGCAACCCCAGGAATGCCCGACCTCCTAGGCATGAGCATCACAGCCTCTTTTCAAAAGATTCAACGAAACTTTCCGCAGAATGGTCTGAGCTCTTGTACTGAAAGCCAGATCTCAAAGGGCAGGTGGGCTGGAATAAAAGCCAACCCCAACCCCTGCCCCCATTCAACTTCACCACCAATGTCTGTCTATTAAAAAAAGTCTAGCAAGTTCTATTCTATGCTTTCCAAATTTGAGGGCCATTTTAATCCCTCTGAAATGATTAACTGCTATTTTGAAAATAATTATAAGAAAGAACTGAAGTTCTGAATGGGCCACACATTTTGGAATCACGGGTTATTAATACACAAATAGATGTGAAAGTACTCCTACACTAAAAGGCATGTTCCCACTTGCAAACACACAGCCATTTATCTTGCAGATCAGCTTATAACCACCCAGGTCTCATTCCTGGCTAGTCTGGACTTGAGAATGCATTAAGATCAGTTGTGAAAATGCAGAAGTGAAGTCAACTTCCTCCTATGTGCAGTGCACTGCTCAGAAAAAGCACAGAGCAATCACCCAAAATAAGATCCCAGACTGAGTCACTTGAGTATTTAAAATGCAAAGAACTGGTAAGAGGGGCTGAGAGTAAGAAGTGAGTTAACCTGAAATATCAGCAACTGCGGGCCCTGGCAGGAAACCGTTCTGCTCACTGTATGCACTGCTTCCAAGGAAAGTAGTTCGTGTTCTTACAAAAAAGAGATGGGAACCACAATGCATTCAATTTAAGCAGTGGGCCAGTACTCAAAAAAAAAAAAAAAAAAAAAAAAAAAAAAAAAAAAAAAAAAGCTCCCAAGTCACAAGTTCATTATGACCACTTAAATTTCCCCTCCACCAATCCTGTCCCATCTGTGGCTCTCCAAGCACTGACTTTCCTATTACTAGTTCCCAGTTCACCAGAAAGAGTTTGTACTTATTTCCTCAACTGTGCAACCAAGATGTGAAGCCCCATCGTCCCGGATGCGGAAATGAGGCAAAGGGACTGACCACAGGCCACCAAAAATTAGAAGCTAGAACTCAAGTCCTTGGCTCATGTTTTAAAGGTGCTCTGGGGGAAGCGGCTGATCGTCTTCCACTGAATCTGCTCTCTGACAGTGAAGGCTGCCTTGGAAATCAAAGTCCATCTTTCACAGACAACGGTAAAAAAGAGGTTATCTAAGAACTTCATAGACTCTGGAAGCAGTGAAGTGTGTAACCGGCCAAGGATTGCCACAGAAGAAATCACAGCCCAGGGGTCTTGTATAAGAATTTAAAAGGCCAAAAGGCAGATAAAGGCTGCGGGGTGTGCGGGGTGCAGGCTGCAGAGAGAGCCCGAGACTCTCGGAAGAGATAAGGAAAGGGTGTGGGTGCAGGACTATTAGCTGTGCTTGAGAAATGTGTAACAAAACGGCCCCTGTCGCTCGCAGGAGGGTTCGGGAAGGGAAGCTAGGGAGATGGCTGCAAGGCTGGGTCTGCTTTCCGTCCCCCCTCGGGCTCCCTTTAGGGGTGGGGGCGGGATGGAGAAAGCCGGTGGTGATCTAGGCTTGCATCTTCTTCCCTCCTCCAGTCCTGGGAATTGCTGAAAACTCCTTCCAGCCCAGTCGCAAACCGGCTCTCTCCGGGTTCAGAACAATGACGGGGACACGGAGGCCGGTGGGCTCCTCGGGCTCCAGTTCCGGCCCGAGCTGCCCTCACGTCCCACAGGTCCCCTGGCCCTTGGCACGCACACTCCGGTCCACTCGCAGCTTCCGCATCCCTCCTCCGAGCCTCACCCCACGCATCCCTGCCCCTCACCCCGCCGCGCCCAATCGCCTCCCACGTCTCTCCGCCGGGGCAGCCCCTACACACTGCCAGGCCTCCCAACTCCCTCCGCCAGGCCCGGGGGGGAAGCTGGACAGCACCGGGGACTAGCGGGGCTCAACTCTGCCTTCCACGCCGCCCCGAACCCCGGCCCCGGGGCGCGCGCTCACCCGGCGGCCGCGTTCTCGAACTTGAGAGCGAGCGTCTCCTCGATGATGCGGTTGTTCACCTCCAGCAGGATCATGGCGGCGGCTGCCCCGGACAGGGGAAGGAGAAACAAGGGCGGGTCAGGGTGGGTAAAGGAGGAAAGGACGCAGGGAGCGGCCCTGTGGCCCCTGAGGAGGGGGGCTGGGTGGGGTAGGTGACGGGAGAAGGGGAGAAGGGAGAGGGGCCGGGGTGGAGAGAAGGGGAGGACGCGCGCCGGCCCGCGCACGCACGGGCTGTGGAGACACCCACCCACCCGACAGACCTGGCCCCAGAAGCCTCAACCCGCCTGCCGAGCCGCCGCCGCCACCGCTGCCGCCTCACCGACAAGCCCGGTCCCCGCCCAGCCCCCGGCTCTAGCCGGCCACTTCCGCTCTCACACCCACTTCCGCTCGCCGCCCGGACGCGCGGCCCCGCGGCGCCATTTCCGCTCCGGCTCCCTCGTGCACGCGCACGCAGGCGCGCCCGGGGTGGGGCGAGGAGGTCATACTTGCGCATGCGCAAAGCCTCCTACCCCCTTTACTTTCCCACAGACCCACCCCGCCCCCGCCCCATCGAAGTCTCTGGGAGCCACCGAGCTGTCATTCCCGGAGCTTGCCTCCCGCTTGCCCCAGAGTTCCAAATCCACACTTCCGGTTCTATCCTGTCAAGGGTCCTGCAAGAAGCTCGCCCTTGTCTCGCGGCAGGATTCTTGGCTGTCGGCTTGTGGCGGCTCCTCCTCATTCCAGACCGGTGGCAGTCCGGTCGTGCGTTCATTTCCCCAGCAGAGAGTGGGCTCTGGTCCTGAGCCGCGAATGCGGAAGTGAACGCGGTAGGCAGGGTCCTGCCCTCGTGGGGCTTATGCTGTGGTAAACGACACACAATGAACAAATGATCAACTATGCTGTTTGAAGGCACCGAAGGAAAGGGCTGCACAGCCACCTAGGTTAACAGTTCAGATGGGCCTCCCTGGACCCCTGGCCTGCCTCCATTTCCGTGCCAGGAGCTGCCCCTGGATGCGCAGGACATAATTTTCTCTGCCTCCAACCCTCACCTTTCAGTGCCCCCGCGGGAGGCACAGCTCCTACTCCTCCGCCCGCGGAATCTGAGCTGATCCTTACACCACGTCGGCACCTTCTGCCTGTGTGCCCTGATTTGCATTTTTCCTCCTCCAGAGGAAGTGTAACAAGCTTAGTTGAGTCCCTTCTACATCAATGGTTTTTTTCAGTTATGTGCTGGGGCGGGGTGGGGTGAGTGGGGTGGGGTAGGGACGGGACTGGATCCAAAAAATGAGCAAAGATCCAGCCCTTATCGTCAAGGGATAGACAGCCTTTAAAAATAGATTTTGCTTTTTTACAGATTTGTTGATTTGAAAGACAGAGTTTGAGAGAGAGGTCTTCCATCTGCTTGTTCCCCAAATGGCCACAATAGCCAGGGCTGGGCCAGGCTGAAGCCAGGAGCTTCATCTGGGTCTCCCACGAGGGTGCAGGGGCCCAAGGACTTGGGCCGTCTTCTGCTGCTTTCCCAGGAACATTAGCAGGGAGCTGGATGGACAGTGGAGCAGATGGGACTTGAACCAATGCCCGTATGGGATACTGGGGTCGCAAGCTGTGGCTTTACCCTCTTCTCACTATACCACAATGCCGGCCCCTAAAAATAGATTTCTTTACTTACAGGCCATGGTTAAACTTTAGGGTACTGCAGATGCCACCCCTCTCTGATTATATGCTGCTGTTTCAACAATAAGTTCTGTTGAAATAAAATAATTCATACAAGTAGCTTAAAAATATGAGAGGACTCCAAAAAGTTCATGCAAAAGTGAAATTAAAAGATAAATTTATTTTGGTGCAAAAATATTAAAATCCATGCATAGGATATCCATAAGCTTTGGGAATACCCCTCATATGTATACCTACAATACTATAAAGTTTGTAATGGAAAAATAATTCTCACCCACTCTTCAGAAGCAATATTCTCAACTCTTTTTTAAAAATTTATTTTCACTTTAATTGAGAAGTAGAGAAAAAGAGAGAGGGATCGTCCATCTGCAGGTTTACTCCCCAAACGCCTGCAAGAGGCAGGACTGGGCCAGGTGGAAGCCAAGGGCCTGGGTCTCCCATACCAGCGGCAGGGACCCAAGTACTCAAGCCATTATCTGCTACCTCCCAGGGTGCACATTGGCAGGAAGCTGGGTCTCAATTGTTTTAATACTCCTCCTGATAATTACCTTCATATTTCTAGATAAATATATATACCACGATTTGTTGATTTGTGAATTTAAGCATTATATGTTGGCTTCCCTGCCATATTACTTCTGCCACGTGGTTATATAGCAATTTTTGGTTAAGCCAATAGTCAGTATTTAAGTTACGATGCGTGTAAATATTCTTTTTTTTAAGATTATTTATTTATTTGACAGATAGAGTTACAGACAGTGAGAGGGAGAAACAGAGAGAAAGGTTTTCCTTCCGTTGGTTCACCCCCCAAATGGCCACTAGGGCTGGTGCACTGCACTGATCTGAAGCCAGGAGCCAGGTGCCTCCTCCTGGTCTCCCATGCGGGTGCAGGGCCCAAGCACCTGGCCCATCCTCCACTGCCTTCCCGGGGCCACAGCAAAGAGCTGGACTGGAAGAGGAGCAACCAGGACTAGAACCCGGCGCCCATATGGGATTCTGGCACCACAGGCAGAGGATTAGCCAAGTGAGCCACGGCGCCGGCCTGTGTAAATATTCTTTACTGATGAGCCTAGAACTGCACTCCAATACAGCTCTTCATTTTTCTTAGGATTCCTTAGTTCCTTTTCCTCTCAGTTGTCTGGTTTTCTCTATCTTTAAAGTTGGCTCCTGTACCCTACCTAGTATGCTAAGATTCTGTCAGATAGTCTAGTAATAATATTTACTAAAACAAATAAGTTCCATTTTTCTCTAGGATCTTTGTTCTAGAGCCTTCCTTTCTGTGTTTTCAGTCTTGGCTGGCTGCTCCCTAGACCCCGTGTACGGTGGTCCTGCTGGCCTTTTCTTTCCTTACTGTTCTGGGCTTTTCTTGCCCATTTCCCGCATCCTGTGTCTTCCCCTTTCTTGGTTTACTTCCTCATTTTGATTAAGCATCTCCTCTAGTAACTTCCTAAGAAAGGGACATAGGGGATATGTTTTTAGAATGCTTGTAGATTTGGGGGCTGGTGGCATAGTAGGCTAAGCCTCCGCCTGTGGCACTGGCATCCCATATGGGCACCAGTTCTAGTCCTGGCTGCTCCTCTTCTGATCCAGCTCTCTGCTATGGCCTGGGAAAGCAGTGGATGATGGCCCAAGGGCTTGGGCCACTGCACCGGCATGGGAGACCCAGAAGAAGCTCCTAGCTCCAGGCTTTGGATCCACCTAATTCCAGCCATTGTGCCCACTTGAGGAGTGAACCAGTGGATGGAAGACCTTTCTGTTTCCCCCTCTCTCTGTAACTCTGCCTCTCAAATAAATAAATAAATAATATCTTTAAAAAATCATTGGGTATTTGAAAAAGTCTTCAATCTGTTCTGATCCCTAATTTGTAGTTACATTTCAAGTTTGAAGTTGTTTTCCTTTATCATTTTCAAAGTACTAAGGCAAGAGACAGCTAAGGGTTTACTAAGGAAGATGAGAAAAGCAAATTTCAAAACTCTTTTGTAGTTTATCTGTTTCTCTTAGTCTCTGTCTCCCTTATCCATGGCCTTGAGGCAGGAGGAAAAAAAAAAGAGCTAATTGAGAAAGCTGAGAAAAAAAATTGCAAGCTTTAAAAACCTTCCCTAAGAAGCTGTATACAGATACGACAGTGGCCAGATGGCCTGCACACCAGGTAACTTCAAAATCACGCTAAGGGTCTGTCACCCGAGAGCAGCTCCTATAAAATCACTGCCCCCATTATCTTAGGGGCCTCAGGTCTCAGCCTCAGTCTCGTCTGATTCTTGGCCTGCTTCTACTCCCTTAAGAAGTGTACTTTCAGGGCTGGCGTTGTGGTGTAGCAAATACAGCCGCAGCCTGCGATGCCGGCATTCCATATGGGCGCCAGTTTGTGTCCTGGCTGCTCCACTTCCGATCCAGCTGCCTGCTGGTGGCCTGGGAAAAGCAGCAGAGGATGGCCCGAGTGCTTGGGTCCCTGCCACCCATGCAGGAGACCTGTATGAACCTCCTGACTTTGGCCTGGCTCAACTCTGGCCATTGTGGCCATTTGGGGAGTGAGCCAGCAGATCGAAAATTTCTTTCTCTGTCTCTCCCTCTCTCTCTGTAACTGACTTTCAAATAATGAATAGATATGAAATGTGTTTCCTTTTCCTATAATAAACCGTTGCTGTGTGACCTTCATTTAATTTGTTGTCTGAGGCTGAAAACAACTTGTACTTGGTCCTTACATTCCTACTCTCGACCCCTCACAGCAGTGTTACTGCGTTTTCTTCAGCCTTCCAGGGTTGCTACTTAAGAAGTCTGGTTCCTGTTTGTGTTCCTGACCCTTTGTGTGCTACTTTTCTCCCCAAACGGGGAGCATTCAATGTTCTCTCTAGCCTACGGCAGGATGTTTTATGAAGGCATGACTTGCTGTGACACTTTCTTAGCTTTTTGTACTGAGTCCTCATTCAAAATGAAAACATGTACTTAGGGGCTAGCGCTGTGGTGTAGTGGGTAAGCCGCTGCCTGCAGTGCTGGCATCCCATATGGGTGCCGGTTCAAGACCCGGCTGCTCCACTTCCGATCCAGCTCTCTGCTATGGCCTGGGAAGGCAATTGAAGATGGCCCAGGTGCTTGGGCCCCTTCAGCGGGGCTGATCTGAAGCCAGGAGCTTCTTTCAGATCTCCCATGCAGGTATAGGGGCCCAAGGACTTGGGCCATCTTTTACAGGTCGTAGCAGGGAGCTGGATCAGAAGAGGAGCAGCCAGGCAGAGGCTTAGTCCACTACGCCACAGCAGTGGCTCTCTCAGCTACTTTTATGTACATAGATCAGTAATGTTAAGTGCATTCACACTGTATAATGCAACCAACAAGAATGCAATCTTTTTTTTTTTTTTTTTTTTTTGACAGGCAGAGTGGACAGTGAGAGAGAGACAGAGAGAAAGGTCTTCCTTTTGCCGTTGGTTCACCCTCCAATGGCCGCTGCAGCCGGTGCATTGTGCTGATCCGAAGGCAGGAGCCAGGTGCTTCTCCTGGTCTCCCATGCGGGTGCAGGGCCCAAGCACTTGGGCCATCCTCCACTGCCTTCCTGGGCCATAGCAAAGAGCTGGCCTGGAAGAGGGGCAACCGGGATAGAATCCGGCGCCCTGACCGGGACTAGAACCCGGTGTGCCGGCGCCGCAAGGCGGAGGATTAGCCTGTTAAGCCATGGCATCGGCCGCAATAATTCTTTTCATATTGCAAAACTGAAACCCTAAATTCATTGTTTCCTTGTTGTTTTGTTGTGTTATTCTATTTTTCTGGGATATTTCTTTGCTATCATCTTTTTTTAAAGATTTTTGTTTATTTATTTGAGAGGTAGAGTTACAGACAGTGAGAGGGAGAGACACAGAGAGAGGTCTTCCTTCCATTGGTTCACTCCCCAAATAGCTGCAATGGCTGGAGCTGTGCCGATCTGAAGTTAGGAGCCCGGTGCTTCTTCTGGGTCTCCCACGCAGATAGATGCAGGGGCCCAAGGACTTGGGCCATCTTCTACTGCTTTCCCAGGCCATAGCAGAGACCTGGATTGGAAGAGGAGCAGCCAAGACTAGAACCGGTGCTCATATGAGCCGCTAGTGGAGGATTAACCTACTGCGCCATGGGGCCGGCCCCTTCAATCACTTTAAATTTCAATTTCATTTTTAATTTCTCAACTTTTGGGGCTGGTGCTAAGGCATAGAAAGTTAAGCCTCCATCAACAGTGCTGGCATCCCATTTGGCTTCCAGTTCGAGTCCTGGCTGCTCCGCTTCTGATCTAGCTCCCTGCTGGTGCACCTGGGAAAACAATAGCCCAAGTACTTGGGCTGCTATGTCCACATGGGACGTCTGGATGAAGCTCCTAGCTTTGGCCTGGTCCAGTCCTGGCTGTTGTGGCTATTTGGGGAGTGAACTAGTGGATGGAAGATCTCTCTTTCTTTCTCTCTGACTTTCAAACAAACAAACCAACCAACCAGAAGAATGAGCCTAAAAAGTCTGAGTGGAGACTGAGTGTGTGGGCAAGAAGAGTTGACCAGTGTCTTGCTTCTCAAAAGGACCAGCAGTGGTGGTGTCATCTGGCAGCCTGCTGGGTGTGCAGAGCCTCAGGATTCTCAGGCCACGCTGAGAATCTGCACTGAACGAGACCGCCAGGGGAAGTCAACGCACATTCCATTCTGGGAAGCACTGCAGTAATGGGGGCACTGGGCGGCGCACCGGTGTGCCAGGTGGCAAACATCAGAAGCTGTGTTCAGGCCCCATGACCCCGGCTGTGAGTGCTCCAGGGTAGGCCGTGCAGACAACACTTTGTGTCTCAGCCCAGTGCCCCCGCGGGTCTCCAGTGGTGGAGATGGATGAAGCATGGGTGTGATGGGTGGAGGGAAAGGGGCAGTCATTTGTCAGTGTGGGGAGCTAGAATACTAAAGACTTTTTATTCAGATTTTCAACCAATCCTCCCCTTTGCTTGTTTTTGGTTTATTTAATTTTCTGATTAAGAGATCAAGTATCTTTGTTCCTACCACCTAGCTTTCTTGAAACTCAATATTTTATCATAAACTTGCTTCAGATCTTTATTTATTTTCATTTTATTTGACTGGCAGAGAGACAGAAAGTGAGAGATCTTCCATCCACTGGCCCATTCCCCTGATGCCCTCCGGCTGAAGCCAGTAGACTATAATTCAGTCTGAGTCTCCCACTTGGGTGGCAGAGACCCATGTACTTGAGCCACTGTCTGCTGCCTCCTTGGGTGCACATTAGCAGGAAGCTGGAATGGGAGGTAGAACAGGGACTTAAACTCAGACATCTGGATATACGACATCTACACCTGCATCCTAAGCTGTGTCTTACTCCCTGGACCAAATCCCTGTCGCACTTTAGAAAAAAAAAAAGGAAGAAAGAAAGAAAGAATGGCCGGCGCCGTGGCTTAACAGGCTAATCCTCTGCCTTGCGGCGCCGGCACACCGGGTTCTAGTCCCGGTTGGGGCGCCGGATTCTATCCCGGTTGCCCCTCTTCCAGGCCAGCTCTCTGCTATGGCCCAGGAAGGCAGTGGAGGATGGCCCAAGTGCTTGGGCCCTGCACCCGCATGGGAGACCAGGAGAAGCACCTGGCTCCTAGCTTCGGATCAGCGCGATGAGCCGGCCACAGCGGCCATTGGAGGGTGAACCAACAGCAAAAAGGAAGACCTTTCTCTCTGTCTCTCTCTCTCTCTTACTATCCACTCTGCCTGTCAGAAAGAAAAGAAAAGAAAAAAAAAAAAAGAAAGAAAAAAGAAATGCAGTTGAAACCTCCCATGACCCCCCCACCCCCCATGACATTCCTTTCTCTCATTCCCTCCCTCTGAAAGATAACCATCACCCTCATTGGCTGTTTATCCTTCCCTGTCTACACTTTTACTACCTATGGGCGTGCCCATAAGTAATGTACAGCACATTTCGTAAGGCTTCAAGCTTTTCGTTGATAGTGCCTTACTATGTCTCCTTCTGAAACACATTTCTTTTACTCAACAGTATGTGTTTGAGATTTGCCCATGTTGTCTCATGCAGCTATTTCAACGTATTTCAACGTTTCCAGGGCAGGAGTATACAGTATGACTCGAAGGTACTTATCCACTCTTCTGTGTTTTTTCTATTACAGGTAACCTAACAGAATTTTTGCCATTACAAACAATGATGCTTTGAATATTCTTGCACATACTTCCTTTGTGTAGGTATGGTGGTTTCTTTAGGGTATGCCCTTAGGAATTTGACTGCTGAGATGGGAGCCAGAGATATCTTCAATTTGGTTAGATGTTGCAATTTGCTCTCCCAAGTGGTTGGATCAATTTATACTCCCACTTGTCACGTAAGGGAGTTCTCATTGTTCCTTGTTCTTGCTAGCATTGCTTTGAAATGCATGGATAAGAAAAAGTAGCTGATTGTTTTTCAAATAAGAAATAGCCCAGGGGCTGTGTTGTGGCTGGTGAAGGCCCGCTTGTGATGCCAGCATCCCATATTGAAGTGCTGGTTCAAGTCCCTGCTACTCTGCTTACCACCCAGCTTCCCTGCTAACACACCTGGGGAGGCAGTGGAGGAGGGCCCAAGTGCTTGGGTCCTGGTCATCCATGTGTGAGATCTGAATGGGGTTCCTAGCTTCTGGCTTTTTTTTTTTTTTTTTTTAATTTCTGACAGGCAGAGTGGATAGTAAGAGAGAGAGAGAGAGAGAGAGAAAGGTCTTCCTTTTTGCTGTTGGTTCACCCTCCAATGGCCACTGCGGCCAGCGCATCTCGCTGATCCGAAGCTAGGAGCCAGGTGCTTCTCCTGGTCTCCCATGCGGGTGCAGGGCCCAAGCACTTGGGCCATCCTCCACTGCCTTCCCGGGCCATAGCAGAGAGCTGGCCTGGAAGAGGGGCAACCAGGATAGAATCCGGCGCCCTGACCGGCACTAGAACCCGGTGTGCCGGCGCCGCAAGGTGGAGGATTAGCCTGTTAAGCCATGGCACCGGCCAAAATGAATAAATTTTAAAACACAAGCAAAAAAAAAAAAAAAAAAAAAAAAGAAATAGCCACACAGATAAAGAGGCACGCATGAAGGCATGACACCTTCCAGAAAGCAACATCAGACCAATCAATGGTAGGGAGAACTAAGAGACAGAGACACAGTACTAGCTAAGGTCTGTGACGCCTGTGCTAGGTGCTGCTCGAGGTGTCATCCTGCTGCATTCTGGGACAGCCGTGCTTTAGGTCCTCCTTTTAGTTCACTTAGCAGGCGATGAGAGCAGGTCCTGAGAGGCTGCAGAATTCCCGGAGTCATGCCCGTGGCCAGGGATGAGCTGGGATCTGGATACCAGGTGTCTGTCATGCTCTTGGCCACTGTGTGCTACTGGGACCCAGGACTGAACTGGCTACTTCTGTATTTTGGTTTTAAGTGTGATAAAATCAGAGGGGGAAGGGGCTGGCACTGTAGCACAGATGGTTAAAGCCCTGGCCTGAAGCACCAGCATCCCATATGGGCGCCGGTTCGAGTCCCGACTGCCCCTCTTCTGATTCAGCTCTCTGCTATGGCCTGGGAAAGCAGCAGAGGATGGCCCAAGTCCTTGGGCCCCTGCACCCACATGGGAGACCCGGAAGCAGCTCCTTGCTAGGGTCCTGGCTTCGATCGGCACAGCTCCGGCTGTTGTGGCCATCTAGGGAGTGAACCAGAGGATGGAAGACCTCTCTCTCTGTTTCTACCTCTCTCTGTAACTCTGTCTTTCAAATAAATAAAATAAATCTTTAAAAAAAATCAGAGGGGAAAATTGGATCCATTATTATTCATTTCAAAACAATGCAACAACTTCTTGCTTGATTAAACCTTTATTCTGCTGAACTGTGAGGGTCAACACAGGGAAAATAACTGTTGTAACACAGTTGGATAAAAGCCACATACTATCCTGAAGATAGAGTGGCTGGAAGTGACTTTGGGGCTGAGTGTCTATCTGGCTATCAGCCATTGAGGCCTCCAGGTCAACCCCCTATTCTCCTTCTCCCCTGTATCATCTGGGCCCCTTACACTGAGGTGTGTGATGCACCAGTAGGGAGCCTCAGCAGGAGGAGAGAAGAGAGGGCGATCAGGTGTTTAATTCCCTACTTCCTTCTTCCTATGAGATTGTCTCCGACAGGCTGAGTCCATTAACCAAAGGTCCCAGCAGCTACCTTGGGGGCAACCTGCACACCCACCTCCTTCCTTCCTCCTTGCTCCCACTCCTCGACTCTTGGGGTGAGTCCTGTGTTACCACGTTCTCTTGTGGTTTTCCTGTATCCATGCTTTTGGAAGAAATCCTTTGTAAATATAGGCTCTTCGAAATGCCCCACCTTGAGAGTGCCACCTGCTGCCTGTGGGGTCAAGATGAACCCGGGGGAGGGCGGAGTGACGGACGCCAAGGAAGATGGCGGAGCAGGACGCTCCAGGAGTCAGTTCTTGCCGAAGCCACTATCGAGGTGGCAAAAGCCATCAGAGTCGACTCTTTGGAGCTGTAGAGTCTGGTGGGACACGTGCAGCATGCAGCGGCGAGCTGAGAGTGGGAGGAGCTGGAGAACTCCCCATAGTGGGCAGCTTTGGGGATGCTGGGCTACCCCTGGTGTGGCTTGCTGATGTGAGGGTGAGTCACAGGGACCTTGTCCTCCAAGCCAGGACCGTGGGTTTTGATCTGCGTTGCACTTTGCTTAGGGTCACCACTGAGGCTGGCCCTTGTCTCAACGCCTATGAGCTGGGCCCCGTGGCTCCTCGAAGGTGGAAAGAACTTAAAGAGACAGAGGAGATATTTTCTTGTCTTTTTTTCCTGCATTTAAGGAACCTTGTCAGGCCACTGGCTGCAGAGATAACAACACGGACTTCAGTGATTGGGCCACATCTGCTGCTTCCTTGAACACGCACAAGCAGGAAGCTGACCCAGAAACAGACCTGAGACTTGAACCCAGGCTCTCCAGTGCAGGATGTAGACATCCCAAATAACATCTGATTCTTTTCATTTCTTATTTTTTCCAAGATTTACTTATTTATTTGAGAGGAAGAGTTACAGTCAGAGAGAGGGAGAGACAGAGAGAGAAGTCTTCCATTCACTGGGTCACTCCCCAAATGGCCACAATGGCTGGAGCTGAGCTGATCTGAAGCCAGGAGCCAGGAGCTTCTTCCATATGGGTCCTGGGGCCCAGGCACTTGTATCATCTTCCATTGCTTTCCCAGGCCATCAGTAAGGAGTTGGATCAGAAGTGGAGCAGCCAGGACTTGAACCGGCGCCCATATGGGATGCTGGCACCACAGGCAGAGGCTTAACCAACTATGCCACAGCACGCCCCCCCTCCCCCAACAGCGTCTTAACCACTCTACCAAATGTCTACTCCTCAATGGCAGATTTGACCAGAAAAGAATCAGTGAACTTGAAGATAAGGCAATTAAAATTATACAATTTGAAGAACAGAAAGAAAGAAACAAACAAAAAAAGAAACAGAGCCTATTAGACATATGGGACACCATTAAGCATACCAAAACACACATTATGGGAGTTACAGAAAGAGAAGAGAGGGAAAAGGGAAGAAAAGCTAGTTGAAGAAATAATGACCTGTGGCACAATGGTTTAAAGCTCCAGCCTACAGTGCTGGCATCCCATATGGGCTCCAGTTCGAGTCCCAGCTGCTCCTCTTTTGATCCAGCTCTCTGTTGTGTCCTGGAAAGCAGTAGAAGATGGCTCAAGTCCTTGGGTCCCTGCACTCAAGTGGGAGACCTGGAAGAAATCCTGGCTCCTGGCCTCAGATCAGCTCAGCTCTAAGCATTACAGTCATTTGGGGAATGGAAAACCTCTCTCTCTGGCTCTACCTCTCTCTTTAACTCTGTCTTTCAAATAAATAAAATAAATATTAAAAAAAGCAAGAAATAATGACCATAAACTTCCCAAGTCTTATGAAATACATGAATATACAAATTCAGTATGATCAACAAGCTTAAAGCAGGATGAACTTAAAGGTTAACGGTGAGACACATCAATCTATTTATTATTATTCTATTTGCATTATTATTTAGGAGGGAGGGAGAGGGAAAAGTAGAGGAGGGTGAGGCGGAGGAGGGCGAGGAGGAGGATGAGGAAGAGAGAGAGAGAGAGAGAGAGAGAGAGAGAGAGCTCCCATTCACTGTTTTACTTCCCAACGCTGGCCCCTGGAGGCAGTAACTTAATCCACTTCTGTGTGAGTGGCAGGAAACTGACTACTTGAGCCCTCACCTGCTGCCTTTCAAATAAAATGAAAATAAATAACTTTTTAAGAAAAGAAGGAGGTTGGAGCCAGCATTGTGGTGCAGCAGGATGAACTGCCACCTGCAGCACCAGCATCCCATACGGGAGTCGATTCTGTTCGGGTCCCCGCTGCTCCACTTCCAGTCAGTCCAGCTCTCTGCTATGGCCTGGGAAAGCAGCAGCAGATGGTCCACGTCCTTGGGCTTCTGCCACCCATGTGGGAGACCCAGAAGAGGCTCCTGGCTTCTGGCTTTGGCCTGGCCCAGCCCTGGTCATTGCGGCTATCTGGGGAGTAAACCAGTGGATAGGAGACCTCACTTTCTCTCTCTGTCCTCTCTCTATTACTCTGACTTTCAAATAAATAAATAAATCTTTTTTATTATTTTTAAATAAATATTTTATTAGATATTTTATTCATTTATTTTAGAGGCAGAAATAAAGACACACACACACACACAGAGACAGACAGACAGAGACAGAGACAAAGATCTTGTATCTATGGTTCACTCCCCAAATGGCCACAATGGCCAGAGCTGGGCCAATCTGAAGCCAGGAGCCAGAAACTTCTTCCAGGTCTCTTATGCTGGTGCAGGAGCCCAAGCACTTGGACCATCTTCCACTGCTTTCCCAAGCCATAGCAGAGAGCTGGATCAGAAGAGGAGCAGTCGGGACTCAAACTGGCCCCCATATGGGACGCCAGCACTGCAGGTGGAGGTCTAACCTACTATACCACAGCGTCAGCCCGTTAACCCAAATATCTATGGCCAAACGATTCTTGACAAGAGTGCCACATAATGGGGAGAAGGAAGAGTGACACAAAAATTATGGTGGGAAACTGGACGATCACTGCCAAGGAATGAGGTCAGACCCTCCTACATACAAACATACGAATATCCATACCTACACGCATACCCTCCACATACCAACAGTGATTCACACTGGATCGGCAGCCTAAATGTCAATGTGAACACTATAAAGCTGTTAGAAGAAAACATAGGAGTTCATCTTCAGGACTGCAGGTTTGGCCCCAAGAACGTGAACAATAAAACAAACAGAAGGTAAGTTGTTCTTCATCAAAATAAACAACTTGGGGTAGGCACAGACTGTCCTCCCAAACCTGGATGAATCAGCCACGAGAGAACTGCCACGGAGTTGCCAGCGGAAAGTCTGACTCTGAATCACCCATGGGATTTTAAAGCTTTAAGTGGCTTAATGCACCTCCCAAGAAGTTCTCTGCTTTGGCAAATCATGCGTGTCAAACCTGTCATTTGGGCACAAAGAGAGAGACATATCCTTTTTACTAACATCGATCCATTTTCTCCCCATCTCTGCTGAATGAATGTTGCGCTGAGGGAATGCCACATTATTGGCTTACCTGGGGTGCCCTCACGTCTTGGTCCAATTCTGAAAGGAGGGGGAAAGTGCAGAGGGACGTTAGGAGTCCTTTCGATTTGTCTGCATAGGAGATGGTGACAGTTTGAGTGGCGCTGATCCTCCTGCTTGAGTCTTATACAACATCTTGTTATAAGGGTGGCATCCTGATACCCTTGCTGTCTACGGTAACTTAAGCAAGAGTTAATGTCCATCGCCTTGACCATAGGCTACCAACTACCAGCAAGTCACAGGTTCTGCCTAAAGGGGAGGGGATTCTACAAAGGCACCACTCACTGCATGTTGGGGGGTATCTCTTTACCGAGTGTCTTCCATGGCTGGATAAGGGACAGTGAAGCGCCAGTTACAACATTCAGATTTCTGGCTGGAGCCACGGGTGGAAGTTGTCATATTCACTGAGGTGGAGAAGCTGGGGGAGCAGGTGGCTGGTGGGAAGACCGAGAGCCCGGTTCCTGACTGTGGAGCAGCTCAGGGCATGAGCCGTGCCTCTTGAGTTCTTCACTCTGCACCCAGTGCTTCCTGGAGTTGCTGCCACACAGTGGGTCCTCCTGTACTTGCTGACGCGTAGTAGGTCCTCAGCAGAGTGAATAAACAAATGAGATTTGTGAAACTGCAGAGAGCCTGATGATGCCTGTATTTCCTGGAGCCTAGAAGTGAGGTGCTGACTGGTCAGACATTTTTTATTTATTTATTTATTTTTTATTTTTTTGACAGGCAGAGTGGATAGTGAGAGAGAGAGACAGACAGAAAGGTCTTCCTTTTTGCCGTTCACCCCCCAATGGCCGCTGTGGCCGGCGCACTGCGCTGATCCGAAGCCAGGAGCCAGGTGCTTCTCCTGCTCTCCCATGGGGTGCAGGGCCCAAGGACTTGGGCCATCCTCCACTGCCTTCCTGGGCCACAGCAGAGAGCTGGCCTGGAAGAGGGGCAACCGGGACAGAATCTGGCGCCCCGACCGGGACTAGAACCCGGTGTGCTGGCGCAGCAAGGCGGAGGATTAGCCTGTTAAGCCACGGCGCCGGCCCATTTTTTATTTTTTAAATAAAGATCTTTTTTCTGTACATCCCCTAGTCTCATTTTATTTTTTATTTGAGAGGCAGAGGGATGGAAAAAGAGAGAGGGAGGGAGAGAGGGAGGGAGTGGGGAGAGAGATCGAGCGAGAGAAAGAGAGCTCCCGTCTCCTGGTTGCCCACAAAGGCCAAGATTGGGCCAGGCTGAAACCAGGAGTCCGGGACGAAATCTAGGTCTCCCGTGTGGTGGCTGGACCCCAGCTAACAGACATCGCTGCTGCCCCCAGGGCTCGTATTAGTGGGAAGCTGGAGCCAGGAGCTGGAGCCGGGGCTGAGCACACACTGGGGAAGCCGCTGGTGTTTGTGTGGTGATGAACGCTGGCTCGGCTGAGATGGTCTAGGGAGGGAGCTAAGGTCTCAGCACTGAGTGCTGGGACCCCCAACCCTGAGCAGTCAGGCTGGAGAGGAAACTGGCGGAGGGCCCCAAGAAAGGACAGACCAAGGAGCGTGGCGAGGGGGGTCGGCGGAGAGGCTGAGGCAGTGCTGGGGGGGAGTCCCCTGGGGGAAAGCAGGTTTTGGTGGACAGGTGGAGCTCCACAGCCATCTCCATGGGCTGAGGGAGAGGAGGGCGAGCAGACAGTTCTTTCTAGAAGTTTGGCTGTCGGGGAGAGGATTGAGTGACAGCTGGAGAGAGCTGAGCCATCCACAATGGAGACGCCCCAGGTTCTAAGCCTGCAGCAGGTGCTGGCCACCGGCCCTGGGTCAGTCGCCTCGGTCAGAGGGTGGGCAGCGCCTTCTCTGCCAAGATCTCTCTGTCATGCTTTTATTAAACTCAGACTGACATTTCTGTAGGAATGTTTAAAAGGCATCAGGTTTTTTTAAGCTTTATTTATTTATTTAAAAGAGTGACAGAGAGAGAAAGGGGGGAGAGAGGAGGAGGAGGTGAGAGATAGAGATAGAGATGGTGGAGGGGAGAGAGAGAGAGAGAGAGATCTTCCATCTGTTCGTTCATTTCCCAGATGGCTACAATGGCCAGGGCTGGGCCAGGTCAGAGTCAGGAGCCAGGAGCTTCTTCTGGGCGGCAGGGGCCCAAGCACTTGGATCACCTGCTGCTGCTTTTCCAGGCCATTAGCAGGGAGAGGGATTGGAAGGGGAGCAGTCAGGACTTGAACTGGTGACCATATGTGACGCTGGCGCCCCAAGTGGCAGCTTTCCCTGCTACACTACGACACGGGTTCCCTGCGTCAGCTTGGACAACAGGCTCTGATGCCTCTTTCCCCTCCTCTTCCTCTCCTTCCCCCCCTTCCTCCTCACAATTCTGTCCAGAATTTCCTTCCTTCTTCTCCTCCTCCCTCTCTCCCCTCCCTCCTTATTTCACTTCATTTAGTGGGGAGCCTGGAGCAGTGGGCACTGCTGATCAGGAGGCTGCAGATCAAGCAAGGCCAATGTGCGGCTCCTGGGAACATGGGAGGTGGCCGGGGCACACGGCGGGACTGACTCCAGGGTGCTTGAGGGACAGACTCCTTTGTGGCAGGCAGGTGTGTGAGGGCCCAGGGGCAGAATTGGGTTGGGGTTGGGAAGTAGAGAGAGGCTCCCAGAACTCTGGTCTGGTTGTCTGTTGTGTTCGCCCAACACTCCACATCACCATCCACACCATAAACTGTTGATATCTGTTGAATAGAAGAATACACTCATAAACCCTTTAATGGACAGTATGAGTGAATTATTTCTTCCTTGTTTTTTTCCAAATGAAATCCTTATTGATCTTTGTTATCGTACAGCTAACACATGCTCCTTTTAAAAGGTTTAAGTAACATAGAAAATATCTCTTAAAAGTCTGTCTCACCAAGGTCCCCTTGTTAATGGCAAGTGTCTATCTTACTAGTGGGTTATATATTAAACAGAGGAGGATCACCTTCTACAATGGAGGTGCGAGCTATTTTTCTCACTTTAGCATCATATGCTTTGTGTCAATACGTAAAGATCTTTCTTATCTGTTCTGACACCTGTCTGCTCTCCAGAGCACATCCAGATCTCATAAATTTATTTAACCCAAACCCTACTGATGAACATTTAGTTTATTTTTATTTATTTATTTATTTTTTTTGACAGGCAGAGTGGACAGTGAGAGAGAGACAGAGAGAAAGGTCTTCCTTTTGCCGTTGGTTCACCCTCCAATGGCCGCTGCGGTAGCGCGCTGCGGCCTGCGTACCGCGCTGATCCGAAGCCAGGAGCCAGGTACTTCTCCTGGTCTCCCATGGGGTGCAGGGCCCAAGCACTTGGGCCATCCTCCACTGCACTCCCTGGCCACAGCAGAGAGCTGGCCTGGAAGAGGGGCAACCGGGACAGGATCGGTGCCCCGACTGGGACTAGAACCTGGTGTGCCGGCGCCGCAAGGTGGAGGATTAGCCTACTGAGCCGCTGTGCCGGCCTCATTTAGTTTATTTTTAAAAAAGATTATTTGAAAAGCAGAGTTAGAGAGAGAGAGAGAGAATCTTCCATCTGCTTGTTCACTCCCCAAATGGCCACAATTGCCAGGGCCAGGTCAGGCTGAAGCCAGGAGCCAAGGACTTGGGCCATCCTCCACTGCTTTCCCAGGAGGTTTGGCAGGGAGCTGGATCTGAAATGGAGCAGCCAGAACTCTAACCAGTGCCTATATGGGACGCCAGCTCCCCCTGCAGGCCATGGCTTTAACCACAGCGCTGATCCCATTTAGTTTATCTCTAACTTCCATGGCTGCATCAAGGGGGCCTGCGGTGACGGACTTGGGATGCTCTCATCACGCTGTGGTCCTGCCAGGGAGGATGGACAGGAATCGGAGGGAGCGTACCCAGTGCGGTGTCAGCCGCCTCGGCCCCAATGCTTGGCCCTGCAGAGAGAAGCAGAGATGCAGAACAGATGGCCCCTGAGAGAGAGGCAGGCCTTCCCTCCAAACCCTGAGGGACAGCTGTACTTCACTGCCCACTCTTGCAGGCTGGCCAGGGTGCCTGTTGTATCATTTCCATCAAGGCTCCTTCTCCCGGAGCTCCTGGGAGTTTCTGTTCTCAGAGTTTCAGGTACATCTGAAAGCGGCTTTCTCATTTGCTGTTGCTGTTACTTTTGCTTACTTTGCAAAGAAAAGAAGGAGAGGTGAAGCCTCCCAAGTTCAAGTAGGCAGCATAGGCAATTAGTCTACTCCCCAGGCCGTCTCTGTATCTTTAAATGGAAAGTGTTCCTTAAATAGCATCAGGGAGCCAAAGGGGATAGCTCTGTAAGAGGTTAGGTTTCCCCCGGGGCCTGTCACTGTCCCCCGTTGGCTCAGTCCCTCGAGAAGCCCAAGGCAGGAGGCAGCTTGTTCTGTTGTGCATCTCGCTTTTGGATGTCTAGGAAATGTTTAGTTTTCTGCTGCTCTATTCCCACACTTGGTGCCTGTAATTTATTGTCCTGATTACAACCTGACATGATTGAAAAATGGGAGACATTCAAGTCCCAGATTTGCACGAGAGAAAACAAGTGCATTTGGGAGTTGTGGTCCTGCTCCCTTCTCACGCCATGCTCTCTCCCTGGGTGACCCCAGCTGGCCATTGGCTTGGTCACCACAGAGACAGCGCTGGCTCTCCGCGCTGACAGCCAGCATTCTGGCGATTTCCTGGTCCAGCAGAAAACACTCTCTCCTCTCCCTAATGTGCTGTTTCTCACAAGGCCTGGATCCTCAACTCCCTTACAACCATCCTTGAGGCCGTGCCAATGAACTGTTTTTCTGTTTTTTTTTAAAGATTTATTTTTATTTATTTGAAAGATAGAGTTACAGAGAGAGGTAGAGACAGAGAGAGAGGTCTTCCATCCACTGGTTCACTCCCCAGATGGCTGCAACAGCCGGAGCTGCGCTGATCTGAAGCCAGGAGCCAAGAGCTTCTTCTGGGTCTCCCATGCAGGTGCAGGGGCCCAAGGACTTGGGCCATCTTCTACTGCTTTCCCAGGCCACAGCAGAGAGCTGGATCGGAAAAGGAGCAGCTGGGACTCGAACCGGCGCCCGTATGGGAAGCCGGTGCTTCAGGGCAGGACTTTAATCCACTGCACCACAGTGCCGGCTCTGAGTTGCTTTTCTTACGGTTTTATTTATTGGGGCTGGTGCTGTGGCATAGTGGAAAGCCGCCGCCTGCAGCACCAACATCCCATATGGGCACTGGTTCGAGTCTCAGCTGCTCCTCTTCTGATCCAGCTCTCTGCTATGTCCTGGGAAAACAGTGGAGGATAGTCCAAGTCCTTGGGCCCCTGCACCCACATGGGAGACCTGGAAGAAGCTCCTGGCTCTCGGTTTTGGATCGGCGCAGCTCCGGCCATTGCAGTCATTTGGGGAATGAACCGGCAGATGGAAGACCTCTCTCTCTGCCTCTGCTTCTCTGTAACTCTGTCTTTCAAATAAATAAAATAAATCTTTTTTAAAAAGATTTATTTATTTATGTATTTATTTGAAAGGCAGAGTTACAGAGAGAAGTAGAGACACAGAGAGAGGTCTTCCATCCTCTGGTGCGTTCCCAGGATGGCTGCAACTGCTGGAGATGTGCTGATCTGAAGCCAGGAGCCATCCAGGCCCTAGCAGAGAGCTGGATAGGAAGTGGAGCAGCCGGGACTAGAACCGGCACCCATGTGGGATGCTGGTGCTCCAGGTCAGGGCTTTAACCCACTGTACTACAGCGCCGACCCCAAATAAATAAATCTTTTAAAAACAGATTTTATTTACTTATTTGAAAGGCAGAGTTACAGAGAGAACTAGAGAGGTCTTCCATCTGCTTTTTCACTCCCCAGATGGCCACAACCACCAGGGCTGGGCCAGGCCAAAGCCAGGAGCCAGGAGCTTCTTCTGGATCTCCTACGTGGTTGTAGGAACCCAAGAACTTGAGCCATCTTCCACTGCTTTCCCAGGCGCATTAGCACAGAACTGGATTGGAAGTGGAGCAGCTGGGACTTGAACCGGCGCCGATATGGGATGCCAGCGCTGCAGGCCGTGGCTGAACCCTCTGTGCCACAGTGCCAGACCCCTGCCAGCAAGTCTTCACCCTGGCCTGCATCCTCTCCCCATATCATTCAGATTTCTTCTTTTAAACAGCTCAGCAATGTGTCTTCTGCTTTGTCCCCAAGGATCTCCGGCCCGGGCTCCTGTCCCTTCGCAGAGGATGCCAGCCACGATTCCCCCACGCGGTGTTTTCTCAGCTGGGGGAACACGTGGGGGGTGTCTGTGAACAGATTCCCAGTCCTCCCCTAGACTGATTCACAGCTCAGAGGCAGGGCCCTGGAGTCCGTGTTCTTAACAGCGTGTACCAGTTCTGAGCAGAGGTCAGCGTGTGTACCCAGCAGGTCTCTCCCTGGCAGTCTAGTCCTACTTGTTGCAGAAAGATCTTCCTAAAATGTGCCAGTGCTTGCTTGACTGTAGCACAAAACCCAGACTTTGGAGCATGGCAAGCAAGGAGTGCTTTGGTCCTTACTCCCTGCACAGCCTCATGGCCTGCCTTCCCTGGGGTCTGATATTCAAGCCATCTGGTAACTTGGAGGGTCTGTTGTCTTCCCCTGCTCAGTGCCTTTGCATATGCTGTTCTTTCTGCAAGGGCAGGCCTCCTTCTCCACTTCCACCTGGAAAACTCCTATTCATTCTGCAACACCCACATCAAGCACTTCTTCTTTGGGAAGCTTTTTTCCAGCCCTGTAGCTTGAACCTGTGTTTATTGTTGCGGTCACTTCATTGGCTCCTCCTGGAGTGGAGAGCAGACAGGTGCACCTGGCATTTGTCATAGTAGGTGCTCATTGAACACGATGAAGACAGCTTTTCCGGCGTGAGAGGCAATTTAGAGAGCAAACGGGTAAATTAGTTTCTCACTGTGAAAATCGGTTTTCACTTTACCTGTTCACGATTCACTGCGAATTTAAGCATTTATCTGGTGCCCATGGTGTGTCGTCCCCACTGCACTTCATCCTATGGATTTGGAAACTGAGGTTCCCGATTTGTCCAAGATCAGGAAGCCGGTAAGTAGAGGTGGGATGGGCACCGTGTCCTCACTCTGCCTCGCCCAGAGATCAGGACTACGTAGTGTGTGTCTGGGGTAAAGCACCCCTCTTCCAAGGGGCACAAAAAATGCAGAGGAAGAAAACGGCCTGGGTATGAGGCAGCGAGGAGTGGCGGGGAGTGCGGTCCACTGGAAGGTGCATGTCCTCTGTAGAGGAGCTGGCCAACTGAATACTGGCCGAGCTCCCCCCTGATATTTTATTGTGAAAAATTTCTAACATAAACAAAATTGAAGGAATTCTGCCGTGGACACCTGTGTCTCCTGCGTCTCTCATACCTAGCCATCTAGCCATCCCTATATTCATTAACCTATTTTCTTTTTTGGATGCTTTTTCTTTTCTTTTCTTTTCTTTTTTTTAAAGATTTTATTTATCTAAAAAGATTTTATTTATCTGAAAGTCAGGATCACAGAGAGAGCACGGGGTCTTCCATCTGCTGGTTCACTCCCCAAATGGCCACAACAGCTGGGGCTGGGCCAGGCCAAAGCCAGGAGCCAGGAGCTTCATCTGAGTCTCCCACATGAATGCAGGGGCCCAAGCACTTGGACCATCTTCCACTACTTTCCCAGGCATATTAGCAGGGAGCTGGAGCTGAAGTGGAGCAGCCAGGACTCAAACAAGCACCCATAGGAGATGCCGGCACTGTAGGCCATGGCTTAACCCACTGAGCCACAGCGCTGCCCCTGGATGTTTTTTTCAAAGTAAATTGCAAACTGGAAAACATCATACTTAGTGAAATAAGCCGGCCCCAAAGGGACAAATACCCTATGTTCTCCCTGAGCTGTGATAACTAATGGAGCACCTAAAAGGTAATCTATAGAAGTGAAATTGACACTTTGAGAAGCGGTGACTGTGAACAGCTCTTGTCTCGACTGTTGAGGAACAGATTTTTTCCCCATGCTATTTGTTGAACTCTACTTAACATAGAGCTAATCATATGTGTATAAAGTTAATTGAAAATAAATCTTAGTAAAAAAATAAGA
Source organism: Lepus europaeus (assembly GCF_033115175.1). NCBI lineage: Eukaryota > Metazoa > Chordata > Mammalia > Lagomorpha > Leporidae > Lepus > Lepus europaeus. The sequence goes on along the minus strand of NC_084827.1, from coordinate 162,676,788 downwards.
ATGGAAATAGTAGAGGGAGGGCAAAGAGGGGTGGGAGGGCAGGTACAGCAGAAAAATCATGTTAGAAACCATGTTCCTAAGGTTGTAATTATGAAATGTATGGGGGCCGGCCCTGTGGTGTAGCAGGTAGGGCCAACGTCTGAAGTGCCAGCGTCCCATATGGGCACCAGTTCGAGTCCCTGCTGCTCCACTTCCAATCCAGCTCTCTGCTATGACCTGGGAAAGCAGTAGAAGATGGCCCAAGTCCTTGGGCCCCTGCACCCGTGTGGGAGACCCAGAAGAAGCACCTGGCTCCTGGCTTCAAATCAGCGCAGCCTATTAAAAAAAAAGTATGAAGTTTGTATCCCTAAAATAAAAGGTTTCAGGGGATATATATATATATATATGTATATATATACACACACATACACACACATATATAAAATAAATTGCAAACAGCAGCATATTAAATATGATAGTATACACACAATTACATTAAATAAATGTTATATAAATGCATTATCATATATGTCATCAACTAAAGTTTTTCATTTGATGTAAAATTTTCATATAATGGTGCACACAAATCTTTAATTTTTTTTTTTTTTTTGACAAGCAGAGTGGGTAGTGAGAGAGAGAGAGAGAGAGAGAAAGGTCTTCCTTTTTGCCGTTGGTTCACCCTCCAATGGCCGCTGTGGTCGGTGCATCTCGCTGATCCGAAGCCAGGAGCCAGGTGCTTCTCCTGGTCTCCCATGCGGGTGCAGGGCCCAAGGACTTGGGCCATCCTCCACTGCCTTCCTGGGCCATAGCAGAGAGCTGGCCTGGAAGAGGGGCAACCGGGATAGAATCTGGCGCCCCAACCGGGACTAGAACCTGGTGTGCCGGCGCCGCAAGGAAGAGGATTAGCCTGGTAAGCCATGGCGCCAGCCTAAATTTTATTTTTTTATTTTTATTCTATTTGAAAGACAGACACATGCTCACGCATGTACACACACGCACAGAGACAGAGACCTTCCATCTGCTGGTTCACTCCCCAGATGCCTGCAACAGTTGGGCCTGGGCCAAGCCAAAGCCGGGAACTGGGAGTTCAATCAAGGTCTCTCATACGGTGACAGGGGCTCAAGTCCTTCAGCCATCGCCTGCTGCCTCCTGGGGTCCCCATCAGCTGTAAGCTGGATTCAGAAGTACAGCCAAAGCCCATGGCGAGAGCCTTGGATAATCACTGACGTCATAAAAAAGAGTGTTAGTTGTTAAAGGAACCACAGTAGTCACTGTGCACTTGCTCCCCATGTTGGACCTCTGTCCCTAATGAATTCTAATATGAGAATCGACTGCAAATTCTCTCCCCAAGCTGTACTCTATATGTTGTGTTTGTGTGTGGGTGCAAATTGTTGAAGTCTATGCTTAGCATGGAGTTGGTCCCCTGTATATAAAGTCATACTAAAAAGGAACCATAATGAAGAAGGGGATGGGAAAGAGAGAGGGAGGTGGGATGAGAGCTGGGAGGGGGGTAATGGGGGGAAGAACCACTGTATTCCTAAAGTTGTATCTATGTAAAAATGCATTCATTAAATAAAAACTAAAACCAAAAAAAAGTGCAGCCAAGGCTCCAACCTGGCACTCTGATACGGTATGTGGGCATCCCAAGTGGGATCTTGGCTACTGCATGAAATACCAGCCCTATGCGTTCTAATGTCCTCGGATAGAATTTTTAGGAATTCTAAAATGGTTGATCAGAGAGTAGCAGTATGTTCAGTTTTATAAGAAACTGACAGATCTGTCACCAAAGTGATTGGACAACTTCACCTTCCCACCAACAGGGTGTGAGGGTTCCAGTGTTTCACATCCTCACCAGCTCTCTTTTGCTCTCTCTTTAAAAGATTTGTTTTATTTATTTGCAAGACAGAGATAGAAAAAGGCCTTCCATGTGCTGATTCATTCAGCAAATGGCTGCAATGGCTGCGGCTGGGCCAGGCTGAAGCCGGGAGCTGGGAGCTCCATCTGGGTCTCCCACATGGGTGGCAGGTGACCAAGCACCTGGGCCGTCTTCCACTGCTCTCCCAGGCACATTAGCAGGGAGCTGGATCGGAAGCAGAGCAGCCGGGCCTCAACCTGGCAGCATTGCAGGTGGCTGCCTTCCCAGCCACACTGCCATCCCACCAGCTCCCGACAGTACCATTCCTTCTTTATTTTCAGTCATTCTGCTGCTTGTGTAATGGTATTTCCACTGTGGTTTTAATTTGCATTTCCACGATGACTGTACATTGAGTACTTTTTCACAGATATGTTGGCCACTTATGTATCTTCTTTTGTGAAGTGTTTGTTAATATCTTTTGTCTACTTTTTTGGGTTGTTCATCTTTTACTATTTTGATTATGGTTGGAGTTCTTTTTTTTTTTTTAAATTTATTTACTTTTCTTTTTAATTTGACAGAGCTAGACAGAGAGACAGAGAGAAAGGTCTTCTTTCCGTTGGTTCACTCCCCAAATGGCCGCCACGGCCGGCGCTGCGCCGATCCGAAGCCAGGAGCCAGGTGCTTCTCCTGGTCTCCCATGGGGTGCAGGGCCCAAGGACCTGGGCCATCCTCCACTGCCCTCCGGGCCACAGCAGAGAGCTGGACTGGAAGTGGGGTAACCGGGACTAGAACCTGGTGCCCATGTGGGATGCCGGTGCCGCAGGCGGAGGATTAACCAAGTGAGCCACGGTCTGGCCCCTGGAGTTCTTTATATATCCTGAATGTCAGTTCTTTGTCAGATACATGTTTTGCAATTATTTTCTCCCAGGCTGTAGTTTTCTAATTCTTTTCATAATGGCGTCCTTTTTTTGATTTTAATATTTATTTATTTGAAAGGAAGAGAGAGGGAGAGATAGAGAGAGAGGGGAAGAGGAGAAGCGAGAGATCTTCCATCTCTGCCTCACTTCCCAAATGGCCACAACAGCCAGGCCTGGGCCAGGTGGAAGCCAGGAGCCTGGAACTCGATCCAGGTCTCTCCTCTGGGTACCAGGGGCCTAAGTACTTGAGCCTCTGCCTGCTGCCTCCCTGGGTGCACATTAATAGGAGACCAGAGTCAGGAGTGGAGCTTGTGTTCAAATCAGCCACTGTGCTTGATGGAGGCTTACCCACTAGGCCAAACATCTGCCCCCAAAGTTCTTATTATATTGAATTGAGGTGATGCGGGGTGGTGCGGGTGGAGAGAGACAGACTTTCCATTGGCTGCTTTGCTTCCCAAATGACCACAACAGCCAGGGCTGGAGTAGGCTAAAGCCCGGAGCTAGGAACTCCATCCGGGTCACCCACGTGAGTGGCAGGGCCCCAAGTCCTCGGGCCATCACGGCGGCCTCCTGGAGCTAGGTGGGCAGTGCTGAGTGGCTGGGACTTGAACCAGGTGCTCTGCTGTGGCGTGTGGGCGTCCCAAGTGGCAGCTTAACTCTCTGTACCACCGCACCTGCAGGTCTCATTCTGAAGGGAGGAGAAGGGGAGCGTTCTCAGGGCAAGGGGGCGGATTTCCAGCATCAATGCAAGCCACGGAGAATTCACTGCCAGGTGAAATTAAAGCCCATGGGGTGAGGTTTCTTTGGAGCCTAGGAGTGCGGGGTGCTTTTGTGGCGCTATTTGGGGCTGCACTTAGAAACAGCGAAGGCAGAGCGGGCTACGTGGGAGCCGAGGAGAGGCTGGGAGGCCCTGGCTCTTAGGGCAGGGACTGAGCAGGGAGGCGGCTGGACAGCCCAGAGAGCCCCGAGCGAGCCAATCTGGATGCAGAGTTGGGAGCCGAGGGAGAGAAAAGGACAGGTGTGCAAGCTCGGAGAGATGTGTCTTGGACCTGGCTGCCGGCCCCCCGGCTCTCCAGGGGGAAGTCAAGGCAGAGCAGCAGAGACTGCCACAGCAAGCTAATGCCAGCAAGCAGCCTTCTCAGCTGTGCCCGGCCTGCCCAGCACCCCGCTTATCACAGCACTTTTTGCATTTTCAACCAACTTCTTTTGTTTTCTGTTTTTTTTTGAAAGGCAGAGTTCTCCATCTTGGAATTGGGAGGAAGAGGGAGAGGGAGACCGGGACGAGGTCTGGGCTGTGGTACGGAGAGAGGCTGAGACCGAGAAGAGGCGAGGGAGAGAGAGAGGGTGCGGGACCGTCAGCAGCGCCTTAGCTACAGTCTTCCAGCTATCCTCGGGAGAGAGAAGGGGCAGGAGAGGAGGCTGGGGTGGGAACGGACCCCGGCGTGAGAGGGGCCGTGCGGCCGGATGTCCTCGGGGTGGGCCCCCCTCTCGGTGGCCGAAGACCTGGGGCCGAGGCCCCTGGGCCCCAGATTTCTGGGCTTAGCCCCTCGCTTCTCAGATACCCAGGTATCAACCCTCATATTCCAGGTCTCTGGGACTCCGGTCCCCCACCCCCCCAAAAAAAAAAAAAAAAAAAAAAAAAAAAAAAAAAAAAGAAAGGCAGAGTTACAGAGAGAGGAGGAGAGACAGAGATCTTCCATTTGCTGGTTCACTCTCCAAATGGCTGCAAAGACCGGGGCTGGCCCAGGTGGAAGCCAAGGAGCCAGGAGTTTCTTCCGGGTCTCTCATGGGTGTGCAGGGACTCAAGCACTTGGGCCTTCTGCTGCTGCTTTCCCAGGCCATTAGTACAGAGCTGGATCAGAAGTGGAGCAGCCAGGACTCGAACCAGCACCCATACGGGATGCCTGCACTGCAGGCCATGGCTTAATGCCCTGTGCCACAGCGCCGGCCCCTCAACATCTGTGTGATGGGAGCAATGTCACATCTCCAAACTGGAAACAAAATTAGATGCTGTTAATGAGAAGTCTTCTTCCCACCTGTCTCCCCTGCAGTCCACCTGTGACCTCTCCGCCCCCCTGCACCACTTGTGCCATTCATTTTGACTGCAACCAAGGACCCTACTTTGACAGTCGTGTCTGTGGGGCAGAATGTCCACCTCGCTGGCAGGGCCACATCGGGTGGAGCTCAGTATGGTTGCTGGCATGTAAGAGAAAGAAGCCGGCTTGGGAGCCCCTGCCTCCATGAGTAAGTGAGAGGCGCGCTCAGGGCGGGAGATTGTGCTAGACACGGTGGCTTTTATGGACACGGGGTTTGTGTGCGCCACCCCCCTTCCTATGCAGAAGCCCTAAGTGCTCCAGTTGCCCCTGTGTGGTGAGGCCTCTGAGAGATAATTAGGGTTAAATGATGTCAAGAACAGGTGGCCTTTTTTTTTTCCTTAAAGATTTATTTTATTTATTTGAAAGGCAGTTAAGAGAGGCAGACAGACAGACACAGAGACAGAGATCTTCCATTTGCTGCTTCACTTTCCAAATGGCAGTAACAACCAGGGCTGGGCCAGATTGAAGCCAGGAGGCAGGAGCTTCTTCCAGGCCTCCCATGTGGGACCAGGGGCCCAAGCACTGGTGCCATCTTCCTCTGCTTTCCCAGGCGCATTAGCAGGGAGCTGGATGTGAAGTGGAGCAGCCAGGGCTTAAACTGGTACCATACAGGACACTGGCTCTACAGAGAGCCGCACAGCCCGCTGCGCCACAGCGCTGGCCCCAGGAACCGGTGTCCTTGTAAGAAGAGCAAGAGACCTGAGCTCTCGCTGCGTCTGACACGTGAGGGTGCGTTTCGAAGGCAGAGCTCAGCCGGCTAGGAAGGCGCCTCCCCGTGTCCGGATCAGTGGGCTGCAGCCTCCAGAGCTGTGGGAAGTCCACACCTGCGGCTGGAGCCCCTGCGCCTGCAGCGTTTGGTTCCTGCAGTCTGAGCTGGAGGACCAGGATGTGAGTGGTAAGAAAACTGAGATGTTGGCTGGTGCCGTGGCTCACTAGGCTAATCCTCTGCCTGCAGTGCCGGTACTCCGGGTTCTAGTCCCGGTTGGGGCGCCGGTTCTGTTCCGGTTGCTCCTCTTCCAGTCCAGCTCTCTGCTATGGCCCGGGAAGGCAGTGGAGGATGGCCCAATTCCTTGGGCCCTGCACCCGCATGGGAGACCAGGAGGAAGCACCTGGTTCCTGGCTTTGGATCGGTGCAGCGCACTGGCCATAGTGGCCACTTGGGGAGTGAACCAACGGAAGGAAGACCTTTCTCTCTGTCTCTCTCTCTCTCACTAACTCTGCCTGTCAAAAAAAAAAAAAAAAAAAAAAAAAAAAAAAAAAAAAGAAAACTGACATGTTCTGTTCTCTGATGCTCGCTCTCTTGGAATGGGCGTTTGGTGCAGCCACTAACACGTCCCTTAGGACATCTACATCCCATATCAGAGTGCCTGGATTGGAGTCCTGGCTCTGCTCTGACAAAATACTCCCTGGGAAGCAGCAGGGGATGGCTCAAGTGCTTGGGCCCCCGTCACCCACGTGGGAGACCTGGGTTGAGTTCCTATTTGCAGCCCCAGCTGTTGTGGGCATTTGGGAAGTGAATCAGAGGATGGAAGAACTCTCTCTGCCTTTCAAACAACACAACTCTGTATGACTCTGCATAACATTGCACTCTGTGTACCTTTCAATCATTCTGCCCAACTGCGCTGTATTGGAAGTGTTTTCCCCCAAAGGGGCTGAGCACCTTCTGGAGGCAGGGTCCGGGGGCTGGAACAGGGCCTGGGAGGACTGCTAGGTGCCCGGAGCCTGTGACAAGTTGAGCAGCTTGCGACCACGACCATATCGGGGCTGAAGTCCAACTGCTCAGTTCACACCCTGCTCACACCTGGCCCGGCTAAGCTCTTACCCGATTCGGTGGGGAGCGCGTGCGTGGAAGGGTCTGCGAACCTTCCAGGGTGATGGTAGGTGCTAGTTGCGGCCACCTAACCCAACTGGCAAGTGTGCCCTTCTGTGGCCTGGCTAGGGGCTGGATTTGAGGATAATGCTGCCCTCTCCTGGCCAGGTCTTGCAACTGCCTCTCCTGGCCGCCTTTCCCCTGGGCTTGATCTTAGGTGCTGCGGGAGCAGCTAGCGCTGTTCTCATGGCTGGGTCATCTCCTTCAGCCCCAGTGGCCTTGGCTTTCTCTCCCGTGTTAGTGCCTAGAACGTGGAGGAGAGAGCAGCGCAGAGCAGGTCACTGGGGCGGGGGGGTCTCCCCGCCTCTAGCGGCGGACTCCATCTTTCTTTGGCTTTTTTTCCTTCAACCTTTGCTGCACCTTCTCCTAGGCACTTGGGTCACAGTGGTGAAAATATATGAGGATCCTGCCTTGTGAACTCATATTCCCCAGTGGGGAGAGGCCCAGAACAACAGACTGTGTTGTAGAGAAGCAAACGACAGGCTCAGGAAGTGGTCAGTGCTGGGGCAAAGAAAAATGTTTAAAATAGAGCAATAGGAAATAGAAAATGTTTAAAAAGATACAGTGGGGTAGGGGGTAGCAGGAAGGCTGGGGGAGGCACACGTGTAAATAGACGGATGCGGGCAACGCTCGGGGAAGGAGGCACTGAGCACACCCTCGGGGGAGGTGAGGGAGTTGTCTGCAGGGCCATAGAAGCAGGAGCATCCGGGGCGGAGCAGCAAAGCCCGGAGGCCGGAGGCCAGTGTGGATGGAGCCTTCTCCCCCTTCATGCATTGAAGCAGAAATTCTCCCCACCCCCTGGACATCAGGAGGTCACCTCTTTGCAATCAGGGCTGTTGTAGGCGTCATAAGTTAGCGGGAATTCATGGAAGGGGCTCGAATGCAGTGAGAACACGATGTTCTGGAAGGGGACATGGGAACAGATGGGGGAGGGGGCTGAGGTGCTTGGGGCCCAGCGGGCTGAGCTTCAGAGTCCCGTACGGGGAACTCTGAGCGCGGAGAGGGAAATGACCATCAGACAGGTCTTTCTTTCTTTATAAAGCAAAAGTGGAGAAATATAGATTTTTTTTTAAAAAATTGCAGAAGTAACGTTCATTTTATTTATTTATTGACAGGCAGAGTTAGACAGTGAGAAAGAGAGACAGAGAGAAAGGTCTTCCTTCCATTGGTTCACCCCCAAAATGGCCACTATGGCCGGTGCTGCACCGATCCAAAGCCAGGAGCCAGGTGCTTCCTCCTGGTCTCCCATGGGGTGCAGGGCCCAAGCACTTGGTCCATCCTCCACTGCCCTCCTGGACTACAGCAGAGAGCTGGACTGGAAGAGGAGCAACCGGGATAGAATCTGCGCCCTAACTGGGATTAGAACCCCGGGGTGCCAGCACTGCAGGCAGAGGATTAGCCTAGTGAGCTGCGGCGCAGGTCAATAGAAGATAATTTTTAAAAATATTTACTTTCTTCATTCCTCTTATCTACATTTTTATTAAAGATTTATTTATTTATTTGAAAGGCAGAGTTACACACAGAGAGAAGGAGAGGCAGAGAGAGAGAGAGAGAGAGAGAGAGAGAGAGAGAGGTCTTCCATCCAGTGGTTCACTCTCCAGATGGCTCAATAGCTGGAGCTGCGCCAATCTGAAGCCAGGAGCCAGGAGCCTCCTCTGGGTCTCCCATGCGGGTACAGGGGCCCAAGGACTTGGGCCATCTTCCATTGTTTTCCCAGGCCATAGCAGAGAGCTGGATCAGAAGTGGAGCAGCTGGGACTAGAACAGGCGCCCCATGGGATGCCGGTGCTGCAGGCGGTGGCTTTACCCGCTATACCACAGTGCTGGCCCCAACAGAAGATAATTTGTATAAATATTTTTTGGAGGGCAATGGAATTATCACCAGTTTTATTATAAACAACTTTGTGATAAATGTTTTTTTCCCCTCCCTCCCTCCCTTCCTTCCTCTCTCTTTTCCTTCCTTCCTTCTCCTCACGTTGAGGGTGTACAGGATTAAGGGGGAGGGTCTGTGTTTTTTAGTGCACTTGATACACATTCCTTTAACAGGACCGTGGGGGTGGGGGTGGAATCATGTATGATTTCGGCCAAAAGTGAGTGTGGATGTGTAATCTTCCAGACACTGCCCTAAGCGCTTTCCACGTCCTAACTCACCAATCTTCATGACAACGCTATGAGCCAGGTCCCACTTCGGTTCCCATTTTACAGATGAGCAAAGTGAGGTACAGAGCGAGCATCTACGCTGCCCGGTTGGGAGCTGGGATTTGTACTTGGGTGATGCGGTTCTGGAATCCCGGGCTCTTCTCCTGCCTCCTCCTCCTAGCAGCTCTGGGAGGCAAGCACACTCAGCGCCATTCCTGTCGATAAGGCTGTGCTGACACACGTGAAGAAACTTGTCCAAGGACACAAGCTAACAAAGGAGTTGGCTCCAAAGCAAGGATTGCTAGGGCCTTTGTGAGGCTCCCGAAGGCACGCAGGAGCGAGGCTCAGATGAGTCCACGCACCTGCTTTTCAAGGTGCTTCTCTGGCTCCCATGGGGGACTTGGCCCTGAGGGGTGGGGTGGGGTTTGTGCCCACAGCCTGGACCCTGTGACTCACTTCCTCCTGTCTTCTCCTACATCTCTTTTGGTTTCCAGAACCCTCCTAGCTGGGCACCACGTTGGTGGCAGGAACCAGACAACTCAGCTTGAATTTGCCTTAACAACAAAGAGAGTTCCTGTTCTCGAGCCGGTTAACGGCACAGAAGGAAGATGGCAGCTGGGCAAGATCTGTCTGGGACCCTGGTCTCTGCTTCTCTGTGCGTTGCTCAGCTCTGTCTTCTGCGTGTGTGTTGGTTTCTGTCCTTGGCCGGGCGTTGTCACCTGCGGTAGCAAGATGGGTGCCGGCTGCAGCAAGACGACATACTTGCTTTTCCATAGCCAGGGAGCAAACATCCGGGCCTTTGCTCTGCTTGGCTCGCCTTGGCCCCTGAACCTGTCACTGTGGCACTGGGGAGGATCAGCCAGGCGAGAGGAGAAACCTCTCCCCCATCTCCATTTCCTCTGCTTCGGTCTGCGGATCCATGCGATTCTTCTCCTGGAGGAACGAGACTCAGGCCCGAGAAGGGGAAACTTCAGCCGTGTGGCGCTGTCCACCCTGACATGTGCAGAAGCTGCCGTGTCTAAAACGGGGTGACCAGGGCAGAAGTACCCCACGGTTTGCCAGCTGGCCAGCATTCTGGCTGTGCCTCTGACGGAAGTCTCTGTGGCACTGGGTGTTCTGTCCAGGACCGAAGGGTGCTTTTCCGTCGGGATCGTCGTCGATCAGTTCAAGAAGCAGCAGGTGCGAGTGCACGGTTACAGAGGACGTGTGGGTGGGGAGCTGGCTGGCTGGCAGGTGTCTTTCCGACAGGCAAGTTGTATCCCAGCTCAGCTCCCCGTGCCTCTGCTCTCCAGTGAAACCCTGTTTCTTACCACGATGTCAAAGACTCTTCTTCGCTCCTGTTGTCTGGATCCCCACCCTCGGCCACCTAAGCTGTCCCTGTTGTCACCACCAGGCACATCCCTTTCACTTCCTGGTCCCTCTGGGCCTTGTTGAAATAGCCCTGGATGGTGAACTCACTTCACTGCGGGCTTAGGAAAAGCAGAAGGAAATTATTCACAAAGAAGAACTCGAAGCTGGGCATTTGATGTCAGGTAGCAGCTCTTGGTCCCCGCCTTCCTCTGCAGGCCACCTGCGGGAGCTTCCTGTCCAGTGAGTGCTGCCCTCTTGTGGCCAAGACCATCTCTTCCCAAGGCTGCAGCTTGCCCTGGAGCACCTTCTGTGTGTGCGTGGTGGGGTTTATAGCCTAGGCTCCAGGCATTGTCTTTCCGCCTGTGTCCCCGTCCCTGCTTTCAGCCTTAGGAGCAGCCCCTAGATGGCTCATCGGGGGAAGGAGTCCTCCCTTCCAGGATTGTCCCATTTTCTAGTCTGGGTGTCTGGTCAGTGAAAGTCAAGTGCAAGTGCCAGTCGCGTCCTGACATTTCCTGCTACCGCTGATAAACAGAAAGGCAACCCAGGGACAGCAGGAAACTTAAACAACACGCTGTCCAGCGGCACAGCTGTGGGCACCTGTGGTGTGGGAGATCCGGCACTTCCATAGGGCCGGGATTCACACTTGCAGTCACTTCCAACCATGGAAGGAGGCCCGGGAAGGAAGTTCGCCAGGCAGGCCAGCCCAGCTCCTTGGAGGGGCCGCTTCCAGACAGACCTGAAGTACGGGTGTGCGACCGAAGGCGAGAGGCCCTGGATCGTGGTGGGAGTCCACGCTCCGTGAAGCCCCCGAGCTCGGTCCACTGTCGTCCCCTGCCAGGCATCGCTGTATGCTGGCTCTAGTCCTTGGTGGGGGATGCAGGGTTGAATCAGAGAGGGTCCTCGCTCCACAGCAGTTCAGGTGCTGGGGAAAAAGGCCGACTGGTGAACGCATGGTTACAGTAAAACAGAGTCCCCGTTTGGAAGGAAACGTGAGTTAAAGTGGCAGTGGAGTAGAGACGGGGCGCCGCCAGCTTCCCCTAGAGCCCTTGCTTCACTGCAGAGAGCGGGGGGCCTTGGTGCTGGCCCACCTCTTCCTTTCCGCCGAGTGCCCAGCTCTCACGTCTCTCTGCCCTCCAGCCAGCCTCAGCCCCAGAGGGCACCTACGTCAGCTGATTGCTGGCAGCGGTTGTGCAAAAGATGGCTGGCAGTGGAAGGGGCTGATTTCCTTCCTCCTCCCCACCGGCCCACCCCAAAGAGCCTACAGCAGAAGTAAAACTCCCACCAACCTGCCCCGAGTCCCTCCTCCCCACGCCTTCCCCCACCTGTGCCTCTTAGAAGTCAGATCCTTTCCCTCTTCAGTCTGGCCAAGCAAAGGGGAAACTTGCAAAGGTGACCTACGAGGGAAATGGGAGAGAAGCCAAGGGAAGCACGTAGAAGAATAGGAAGAGGAGAGAAAGGCTTGTCCCCCGAGCCGTGCCTTCCTGCCAGAAGCCCCTGGCTTCATCTGCTCTTCCCCAAACGTGGACGTGGGTGGGGCTCAGCGGGGAGGCGCGGTCTGACATAGTTTCTCTATTTCCCTTTATTCGTAAGTTCTCCCTAACCATGAGCTCATTCTGGTCTCTGGGCCGCAGGCGCCTACGGCTGGACACACCTGGCAGTGCCTCAGGTGGGAAGCCCCGTGTGATTGCCACGATGTTCTTTGGCAGAGGGAGGCTCGATTCGACTCTGTTTTAGGGCACGCGTTCATTTCTGCACGAACTGAGGATTTCTGCTGAACCGGCTTCTCTCTTGCTCCCTCCTGGCCACGAATTCAGCTCCGATCTTGTTTAAGGTAAGGAGACAGTCTCTCCATCCCCTGCCCTCCCACCTCTTCCTTGAGTGGACCAGAGGTTGGCAATCCCCCAGCTTGGTGCTTGTCACCGAAGACTTTGTCTTCTGTGAAAATGCAAAGATTGGCAGGGAGAGAACATGCTAGAGTCGGTGGACCTGAATGACGTTCTCCTGGGAACTCAGACCTGGAGGAAAATTAGAGGGCAACTCCTCTGCCTTCCTGAGCATACAGACCGGAAAGCAGAAGTCAGGCGCGCAGCCTCCTGGTCATCAGCTGCAGGGAGAATGGAGGCTGGAGGCAGGCGTCCTGCTTTCCTGGCGTGTAGTTTTCTGACTGTTCTCTGGAGATCTCTGGGGGCTGGGGGTGGGCTTGGGGGGCTCTTCAGAGGCTGTGTGGGCCGAGCGAGCAACATCCCTCCCCTCACAGCAGCTCAGCTTTGATTGGCTTCCCATGTTTGGCTTTTGAGAACATTCAACACAGTGTTTCACAAAGAAAATGCGATGATTCTGTGGATGCTTAGTGAGGGGGGCACTTCAGTGGCCAAGATGGAGAGTAGCCCCTCAAATGCTTAAAGTTCTTCTAGCGGAGAACCCAAGAGTTTACTGTCCATTTACAGACAAAGCATAACAAGCAGATGGTTCTCAGGAGTTTTTGACTTTGTGATGGTGCAGAAATGTACCCACACAATCATCCTGCAGTAAAGCACATGAAACAGTCAATACCTTATTCTTTAGTTTTCGATTTGTTTTATTTTATTCGAAAGGCAGAGTTATAGAGAGGGAGATAGAGCTCTTCTACCTGCTGGGTCACCCAGCACAGGGCCACAACAGCGAGGCTGGGCCTGGCTTTCCCAGGCATGTTAGCAGGAAGCTGGATTGGAAGCGGAGCAGCTGGGACTTGAACTGGCGCCAACATGGGGTGCCAGTGTTACAGGTGGGGACTCATTATACCACAACCCCAGAGCCTCTAAAGTTTGTTGCTATCACTTCCTTCCCCCAGTAGATTTTAAAGAGAATAAATAAGAATCAAGGAGAAGATTTGAGAAATAAGATAGAAAGTGACATGAGTGGGGTGTTGCGGTATTGTGGTGTAGCGGGTAAAGCTTCTGATGTGATGCCGATGGCCCGTATGCACATCAATTTGTCCCGGCTGCTCCTCTTCCAATGCAGCTCCCTGAGTGGCCTGGGAAAGCAGCAGAAGACCGCCCAAGTGTTTGGGCCCCTGCCACCCACATGCAAGACCCGGATGAAGTTCTTGGCTCCTGGTTTTGGCCTGGCCCAGTGCTGGCACTTGTGGCTATTTGGGGAGTGAACCAGCAGATGGAAGATCTCTCTCTCTCTGTGTCTCTCTCCCTCTCTCTCTGGAAATCTGCCTTTCAGATAAAAAAAATTAAAAAAAGAAAGAAGAGGACATGTGGGAACAGATTCGCCTCCTTTCACTTTGCTTAACTGCTCCTCCTCCGAATGTTTAAGGCCAACTGGTCCTCCCATCTGAATGTGCAGAGGCTGAACCTGGGGGACGCCAAAGACGGGGCAGAGACAGAGCTGTGGGTCAAGCTGACACAGTGGTAGGGCCAAGAGAGGGGACAGGACTTTTCCCTGTTGAGTGTTGTATCCTGGCTCATACTCAGGCCTGGCTTTGAAGATTGGTGATGCTAGGAAGCCACCCTCACAAGGAACCCAGGTTGAAGGTCAAGGGGGTGGTCTCTGGTTGCTGAATCGGCCAAGAAGTAAAGGAGATGCCAAAACCGTTCTTCCCTCCTCGATGAGACTGACTTGACTCTGAGTTACTAAATCCTGTTTCTTGCCTTCTAACCTTTCGACTAGGTAAAACCATGGCCGTAATGGGAAAAAACGTACGGAATGTGACTGATCCGTGGGCGTGGTTTGAGGAAGAGTTTTCAAATGCCACTGGTATGCCTCCTGTAGAAAAAGGTTACAGCCCCTGTGAGGTAGGCACCCAGACACTTAACAAATATGTTGTGGTCGTCATCTATGCCCTGGTCTTCCTGCTGAGCCTGCTGGGCAACTCCCTGGTGATGCTGGTCATCCTGTACAGCCGGAGCAACCGTTCGGTCACCGATGTCTACCTGCTGAACCTGGCCATCGCCGACCTGCTTTTTGCCCTGACCTTGCCTATCTGGGCCGTCTCCAAGGAAAAAGGCTGGATTTTTGGCACGCCCCTGTGCAAGGTGGTCTCGCTCGTGAAGGAAGTCAACTTCTACAGCGGAATCCTGCTCCTGGCCTGCATCAGTGTGGACCGCTACCTGGCCATTGTCCATGCCACTCGCACACTGACCCAGAAGCGCCACTTGGTCAAGTTCATATGTCTGGGCATCTGGGTGCTGTCTCTGATTTTGTCCCTGCCCTTCTTCCTCTTCCGCCAAGCCTTTTCTCTAAACAATTCCAGCCCGGTTTGCTATGAGGACCTGGGTCATGACACAGCGAAATGGCGCATGGTGCTGCGGATCCTGCCCCACACTTTCGGCTTCATCCTGCCGCTGCTGGTCATGCTGTTTTGCTACGGGTTCACCCTGCGCACGCTGTTCAAGGCCCACATGGGGCAGAAGCACCGGGCCATGCGGGTCATCTTTGCCGTCGTGCTCATCTTCCTGCTCTGCTGGCTGCCCTACAACCTGGTCCTGCTCGCAGACACCCTCATGAGGACCCACGTGATACAGGAGACGTGTGACCGTCGCAATGACATTGACCGGGCCCTGCACGCCACCGAGATTCTGGGCTTCCTGCACAGCTGCCTCAACCCCATCATCTACGCCTTCATTGGCCAAAATTTTCGCAATGGATTCCTCAAGATCCTGGCCACGCACGGCCTTATCAGCAAGGAGTTCCTGACACGCCATCGGGTCACCTCTTACACTTCTTCCTCTATCAACGTGCCTTCAAATCTCTAAAGCCATCGGTGACAGACTGCCTGCCCCTGATGATGGAAGAATAAGCACAGCTTCGGGGTTGTGTGGGGTGGTCTGGCTCTGGCTGCATGCTGTCTGCATTTGGGAGGGGGGGTTATGGAGTGTGGGGAGTCCAGGACTGGTGTCTTCAGGGTCCAAGCCAAACCTCTGAGGACTTGCGGAGGTGCCTCCAAGGCCTGACCCTCACCCCTGCTGTGCAGAGGCAGCAGCATTGTATTTGTTGCGCTCTTGCATCTTCCACCTGCCCATTGGGCAGCTGGCACAGCCATTTGTTGAGTCAAAGCACCAGGACTGAAACTGTTTCTCCTCGTGGGCTGGAGTCTTTGGATGCCCTCCTGGGAGCATCTCTGAACACGTGGTCCCACCAGCCTGCTTGGAACCTCTGTGTCTCCCGAATCTGAGCTCATGGAGCTCTGTTCCTTCTGCACGTATGTTGCAATGTCTTCTGGGGACATTGAGGCAGGTGCTGTGGGAACATAAAACCTCCAGGTGGCCTTGTGATGGAGCTGGACAACACATTTCTCCCTTGGGTTTGGTGGGTGAGCGAAGTCAGGCGGGGTGGGGTGGGGGAGTTGAGAATCCAGACCTGTTGTAATAGGGGACCCTTTGCTCCCACGAGCAGCACCACAGGCAGGCCGCCGGATGTGCTGGGTGTATGCCAAGCCACGTGGGGAACGGGATTAGCAGCTTTTCTCCTGACTCTCTTGGAGCTTCTAGTGTGACGTGGGACATTCTCAAAGCTTACAGACCCACATAGAGTGGTCGATCAGCCGGACCGCCCAATGTGTCTAATAAAACTTCCGTGCCACGTTTGTCTCTGTGAATGTATCTCGGACGTGACCGAGAGGAAAATGCGTGTGTGGTATTTAGCTTGTTGGTCGCCCCTGCAGTAGCATGGTGGCAGCACTCCCCATAAAGGTGTCTCTCTGAGTTGATGCACAGTGTTCCCTGGGGCCTTAATTCCTCTTAGATCTGCAGCTAGCGGAAGAGAAACTCCTGCTCATCCCCATGCCCCAGGCTGAGGAGGACCCCTTGGTCCGGAAGTAGAAGGAAATACAGTCTCAGCTTGACCTGCACGTGGACACGGCTTTGTGCACCACCCCTCCCCGAGTGCTCACAAGGACCATAGTGGTTTCTTTGCTTTGCCTGGGTGAGGACAGGAGTCCTGTTCACTTTATATCCCCAGTGTTGGACATGCTCCCTGGAGCCCATTAAATGCTAAGTAAATATTTATCGAATGAATGAACGGAAGCTCCAAAGACCCAAACTCATTCGCACAGCATCTGTTCAAAGCGGCTTCTTATCTGTACTCTCCCCTTTGCCCTTCTGCCACCCTCGGCAACAACGCATTTCCCTCCTGGAGTTTGTCTTTCTGGTTTATAGTGGTCGCATTTGTAGCTGTGTAAAAATGTTGCAAGCGAGCGCTGGGGACGTCAGCGTTGTTTGCATTGCTAATGGTAGGAAATGCACTCAAATCAGCTTACGAAAAACTGAGGCTGGATTGCTTAAGGCGGGAAGTGTCAGGGACGGTGTGACCTTGACAATGGGGTGAATAAGGTGGAAGGTTGGACCAAGATGGATGTCAAGCATAGGCAGAGACCCAGAAACAGGGAGAGGCTGCGGCTGGGGTGAGGGAGATTCAGGGATGCGGGGTGGGGTTGGGACTGGGTGTGAGTGAGGTGTGAGGTGGGGTGTGGGGTGGGGTGAGTCTCAGAGAGCAGGTGGTCAGAAATTGGGGATGGGTGAGTAGCTACAAGACTGAAGCAAAAAGATATCACGGGTTGGGTCACCGTTCTTGACCCTGGCTTAGTGTAAGAGGACCCACGTGATCGAGGGTGGCTCCCCAGCCTGTCTTGCTGAGGCTGACAAAGGAGTTAGACTCAAGCCCTCAGTGATGGATCGGACTCAGGCAGCAAAGAATGCTGGGAGCGTACAGGGGAGGAAGGCTGAGAACTAGGTCCTCTGTTGCTCCCCGTCTTGTCCCCGCCTCCTACTGCCTTACACCGCCTACATGTCCTCCTACTGTCACCTTAATGTCCTTCTCCCTTCTTCTCTGGGCGCTGCTGCGAAGACAGTGCCACCAGGAGCTTCAGCAAATAGATAAAGATGCACACTGGGGTCTGGAGGGATATAAATGACTACTAAACCTATGCAAAGATGCCCAGCCTAACTGATTACTTAGGAAATGGAAATCAAACAGCAATAACAGCTTCCAAGGGTTTCCAACAGGAGAGGGATGGAGAACTCCTTTCAAATAGGTGCAGTGTTGTTCAGTTAGATATTTTAATGTGCCATGTGGTTCTCTGAGTGTGACTCAGAACATGGACGATTTGGACTTGAGGTTTTCTTTTCTTTTTCAAATATTTATTTATTTTATTTGAAAGGCAGAGTTACAGAGAGGCAGAGGCAGAGAGAGAGAGAGAGAGAGAGAGAGAGAGAGAGGTCTTCCATCTGTTGGTTCACTCCCCAGATGGCTACAATGGCTGGAGCTGTGCTGACCCGAAGCCAGGAGCCAGGAGCTTCTTCTGGGTCTCCCATGCAGGTGCAGGGGCCCAAGGACTTGGGCCACCTTCCGCTGCTTTCCCAGGTCATAGCAGAGAGCTGGACTGGAAGTGGAGCAGCCGGGACATGAACTGCACCCATATGGGACGCCAGCACTGCAGGCAGAGGCTTGACCCTCTGTGCCACATCACCAGTCCCTAGATTTGAGTTTTTTAAAATGTTGGGACTTTGGGGTTTTAATTAACATACTATATCGAAATATCAAAAACTGCGACACAAAGAGAGAGAGTCGGAGACAAAGAAAGATCTTCCAGCTGCTGGTTCACTCCCCAAATGCCAACAACAACTAGGGCAGTGTCAGGCCAAAGCCAAGAGCTCAGATCTCGGTCTGGGTCTCCCACATGGGTGGCAGGTACCCAAGCACTTGAGCCATCATCTGCTGCTTCCCATTAGCAGGAAGCTGGACTGGAAAAGGAGCCAGGACTTGAATCGGTCCTCTGCTAGGGGATGCAGACCTCCCAAGTGGAGACTTCACCACCCAGCTGGATGCCCACTGCAAAACTAGTGTTTTGGTCACTTGATATTGTGAAGGTTAGATGGCTGCTCAAAACCAGAGAGCTGGATTGTCCCAGGGAGGGGCCCAGTGTCCAGAATGAGATTGGGGTTAGGGGTATAGAGCCCATCAGGGATAAGAGGTGCGGTGGGAGGGACAGGAATTGGGATTGAATGCTCGTCCTACACAATGCTTGCTGATGGAACCATTTGTTTCATCAGCTTGGTCAAAATGTTCTGGGTAATTACATCCAAGTCCACTGTTTTCCCTTAAACTGGTTCCCCCTCTGACCAACCCCAGCCGCTTGGCGTCTCCTGCCCTCCTGTGGAGCAGCACATTCTTGAGAGTTGCAGCAAAACCTTAATGGACAACCCAGGGTTTATGCTGTAGGACGTCCCTGTCCTGGCATCTTGCACTTTCATTAGGGCGTTTCAGAGGCTGAGCCATCATTTCACAGATGCACAGGAAGTCAAGGGAGCCTTTGGTCTAAGGACCACACACAGGGCTGTCTGGCCAGCGATGGCGGTGGACTCCGCCCTTTCTGTGCAGAAGGTGGAGAGGCCGCTCTGGGCTGGACCTGGACAGACCCAGGGGCTCACAGCTGAGCTCACCTCACCGGGCTTCTTATCTACCTGGCATTGTTTTTAAATTCAAGCTCACTCTTTGCAGACTAGAAATGAAGCAAAGACCTAGAAAAGTAAAAAATAAACATAGTAACTCTGACTTTAAAAAATTCATATTAAAATTATTTTATTTATTTGAAAAGCAGAGTAACAGAGAGGGAGAGAGAGAAAGATCCAGGAGCCTGGAACTCCATCCAGGTCTCCCACATGGTGAAGAACCAAAGTGACTCCATTCTAAAACAATAAAAAAAAAAAAAAAAAAAAAAAAAAAAACCAGCCTCTGTTTCCCAAAGCAGACCGGAGTCCTTGTAAAAGCAGGCATTCAGGCATTCCCGAGATGTCAAAGCTCACCAGGCACAGCTAGCTCAGCAGACCAAGGACAGCACAGTAGAGATTGCTGAACAAAGTAACCCCCTGTGCCCAAAGCCTCCGTGCTGTGAGCCCCCGCTGTAGCTCCCTGTACCCAGAGCTCCCATGCTGTATGTAACTCTTTTTTCCTGCTGATGTAGCCCTTTTTTTCCTTTAAAAACTCTCCCAAACAAAGACGGGGCCTCACTCCTTCCTCCGCTGTGCCGGTTGGTTGGATGGGGTCCCTGTGGCGGCTTGTACTCCAGAATAAACCTTGCTTTTGCAGTTCGGTGTGATCGACTCTCTGGGGGTCTCTGCGGGGATCTAACGATCTGGGCACAACAATGGGTGGCAGGGGCCCACGCACTTGGGCCGTCTTCTGCTGCTTTCCCAGGTGCACTGTCAGGGAGAAAGGCAGAGGGGCAGCCTGGACTCTAACTGGTGCTCTGATTTGGGTGCCAGCATTGCAGGCAGTGACTTAGCCCACTGTGCCACAACGCTGGCCCCTCGTCTTTCTTTTTATCAGAGTATGCTTATGCACGTTGCTGAAAAAGTGAAATGACTTTGGAGGGTGAACCAACGGCAAAAGGAAGACCTTTCTCTCTGTCTCTCTCTCACTGTCCACTCTGCCTGTCAAAAAACAAACAAACAAACAAACAAAAACAACAAAAAAACAAAAACAAAAGCACAGAACCACAGCAGCCTTCCAGTCCCGATCCCTGCAGTGGAAGGCAGCAACCTTCTAGCAGCCTGGCTGTTTGCTCGTGGGCCGCGTGGTTCTGAATATCTCACTTGTTCTGCTGGCTCTCGGTTTTCCCCAAGATTTAAGCAACATCTATTGACTTTCTATTTTGGTAATTGAGGACGTAATGCCCTCTTAACCTTCCTTGCTTTCTTCCTGGTCCAAGCAACACAGATGCTGCCTTCCCTGTCTTCCCAGGATGCAGGCTTTTGTTAAAATGACTATGACAGAGGCCGGCACCACGGCTCACTAGGCTAATCCTCCACCTGTGGCGCTGGCACACCGGGTTCTAGTCCCGGTTGGGGCGCCAGATTCTGTCCCGGTTGCTCCTCTTCCAGTCCAGCTCTCTGCTGTGGCCCGGGAGTGCAGTGGAGGATGGCCCAGCTGCTTGTACCCTGCACCTGCATGGGAGACCAGGAGGAAACACCTGGCTCCTGGCTTCGGATTGGCACAGCGAGCCGGCTACAATGTGCCGGCTGTAGTGGCCACTTGGGGGGTGAACCAATGGAAAAAGGAAGACCTTTCTCTCTGTCTCTCTCTCTCTTACTGTTTAACTCTGCCTGTCAAAAAAAAAAAAAAAAAAAGACTATATGAGAACTGATTCGCGGTTGGGTTCGGTGCTTACATGTCTGTCCTCCTTACAAGTCTCTCCTCCCTGGACTCAATGGTTGTAGGATTTTCCATGCACTGCTCACTACGTCAGTGCCAATGTGTCCCTCAGTACACGCATGCTCATCGGACAATCTGTGGACTATTCTGCCTTGGAGACCTCACCCCTGGAGCCCTTCACCGTCTCATTCTGAAATCGGAGAAGACCCCCTAAAATTTACACTGAAATGTGGCCCCTTAAAGTTCCCTAGGAATGCCATCTGGAGTGCCACCTGTGCTACCGGAATTTGGGGTGCCATAGGATTTCACCACGGGCTTATTACTAAATCCCCGATGTTAATAAGCCCAGAGGGTTCTTGGCTAATATTTAGAGAAGAATTCTAAATACTGGCACAGATAAACGAGGCAGCATGGTACATTTTAAGCTTTTATTTAGTGAGAAAGATGCATAGGAGAGTGAGAGCTTTATTTAGGAGAGAGAGGTGAATAGGGATTCATACCGAGCACCAGGAACCAGCCATGTGGATGGGCATCTAGGCCAGGAAGCCTAGAGCACATGGCCCGAAGGCCATGCGCCCTGGAGGCGCAGGGCTACAGCAAGCCCCTTCCTAGCAAGAAGCCAAGGAAAAAGAGCCGGCCGGGCCACACCCTGTCCCTGCTTTTAACCCACTTCCAAAGGGGAGTGGTTAATTAACCTGATTGGTTGGTGGGCACCCAGTCGTGGCCAGGTAGGGGAATGAGGCCACACAGGGGCGTGGCAAAGGCATCAGGTAGGGGCAGGAGGTCACACAGGGTCGTGCCAAAGGCATGGTCCTCCAGTTCACAAATCTGATCAATTTTAACCTGTATGCCTGCCTACTCCATTCCCCCCTCAGAGACTCCAGACCTTAATCTTAAGGGGATGTTGATGGGCGTCGAGTCACCATCTTCTGTAGCTACTTCCTGCTGATTAGGGGCGCAGACCCTGCCTGTTCTCGGTCCGGAAGTCTCTGCCTATCTCATCTAATGAGTTTGCTTCACGAGCTGGATCTCCTCCAGTCACTGCCATCCTCAGTGTCTCCTGCATGGTCATCATTATTCTCAGGAGCTGCTGGGTTCTCCTGGGTTATTTTAGATATAAATGAAGGTCCATTGTCACTCTGGAGTGACCGTGGGAGTCCAACACGTGGCATGATGTCTTTCAACAAGGCTTTAAGCACCTCGTGTGCTTTCTCCATTTGGGTTGAAAAGGCCTCTATCCATCCTGTAAAAGTATCAATAAAGACTAGAAGGCATCTATAATTGCTTGTTGGGAGCCTATTGGTAAAATCAACCTTCCAATCTACACCTGTTTATGTTCCCCTCCTCTGCACAGGAGTCAACAGGGGAGGTGGCCTTACGTGGTGAGGATTATTCTGTAAACATAGTGGCCAAGAGCGAGTCATTTCCTTTATGACCGTATTGAGTCCCTTTCCTCCAAAAGCTCGGGAGACCAGTTGTACTAAGGCATCTCTTCCCAAGTGGGTAGAGTTGTTATCTCCTTTATAATTTTCCATTGAGTGGCCATTGGTAGCATAATTCTATGATTTAGCATCCACCATCCATTTGTGTCTTTAGTACAGCCTCGCTGTTGGGCCCATTCATTCTCAGGCTCCGTATAGTGAGGGTCCTTAGCTACTTCCACAGATTGAGGTATAAGGGCCATTTCCAAACTTTCCTGTGTAGCTGCTCTATCTGCTAACGCATTTCCCTGGTTAACATAATTGTCTCCCTTCTGATGGCCCTTACAGTGGATGACGGCCACTTCTAAAGGCTCCAGTACTGCCTGAAGTAGAGCCCGTATCTCTTTTCCATATTTAACAGGGGAACTCTTTGCAGTCAGCAAGCCCCTCTCTTTCCAGATTGCTGCGTGTGCATGTAACACAAGGAGAGCCTATCTGGAATCCGTATCTGTATATGTTAACTCGCTGGCCTTTTCCCAGTTGTAGAGCCCTAGTCAATGCAATGAGCTCCGCCTTTTGGGCTGAAGTATTGTGTGGTCGTGCTTGGGCTTCTATC
Source organism: Lepus europaeus (assembly GCF_033115175.1). Classification (NCBI taxonomy): domain Eukaryota; kingdom Metazoa; phylum Chordata; class Mammalia; order Lagomorpha; family Leporidae; genus Lepus; species Lepus europaeus. The sequence continues at coordinate 162,654,409 of NC_084827.1, read as the reverse complement.
GTCTGCCTGTCTAACTCCTTCCTCCACAGAGCTGCTGCCATCAGTAAACCATTGGGCATCTGGATTTTCCAGGGGCTCAGCTCGTAGGTGTGGCCTGCTAGAGTGCACCTGCCCAATTCACTTCCTACCCAGACAGGCTCCTCTGCAGGCCTGTTGCTTTCTTCTGAATCACTCTGGCTACAATTCCAGGTGCATTTTAGACTCTGCCCATCAATTTGTACAAAACAGCTAAATGGGATTTGGGTTTGGATTTATGCTGACTCCCTAGATCAGTTTGTAGAAAATTTATACCTTATTACTAAGTCTTCCAGGCCACGGGCATGATATCCTTCTCTACTGATTTAGATGTTCTTTAATTTTTTCTAAGAATGTCATGTGGTTTTTAGTACATAGATCTTGTAAATATTTTGGTAAATTTATCTGCATTTTATGATTTCTTAAAAAAGATTTATTTGTTTAAAAGGCAGAATTATAGAGAGAGAGAGGGAAAGACAGAAAGAGAGAGAAAGAGGTCTTCTATCCACTGATTTGGTCCCCAGATGGCCACAAAGCCAGGAGACTGGAACTCCATCCAGGTCTCTCACATGGTGACAGGAGCCCAAGCACCTGGGCTATCTCCTGCTGCCTTCCAAGGAGCATTAGCAGGGAGCTGGACTGGAAGTGGAGCAGAGACTTGAACTTGTACCCGTATGGGATGCATACGGTACATATGCATCTGGTGTTAACAGACAGCAGCTTAACCCATTGTGCCACAACACTGGTCCCATTTTATTTATTCATTTATTTATTTTTTAAAGATTTATTTATTTATTTGAGAAGAAGAGTTACAGAGAGAGGGAGAGACAGAGAGAGAGGTCTTCCATCTCCCCAAATGGCCAAACAGCCAAAGCTGGACTGATCTGAAGCCAGGAGCCAGGAGCTTCTTTTGGGTCTCCCACATGAGGGCCCAAGCACTTGGGCCATCTTCTACTGAATTAGCTGGGAGCTGAATTGGAAGTGGAGCAGCCGGGGCTTGAACTGGCACCCATATGGGATGCTGCTCTCCAGACAGTGGCTTAACCTACTACACCACAGCGCCAGCCCCCTTTTATGGTTTTCTAAATTTTTTTAAAAGAAGTATTACTCCTAATGGTGGTTAAATCTTTTTCATTTTCCAGTATGTTACTAGTGTATAAAAACATAATTGTGCTGTGCATATTAGCTTCGTGTTCTGGGGTCTTAGTAAATTCACTGTTAGTTCCACAGTTTTTATGGAAAAGATTCTTTTGGGTTTATATATGCACAATTATGAATTTGAGAAAAAAGACAGCTTTCTTCTTCCTTTTCTTTATGCTCTTTGCTTCTTTTTCTCACCTGACTTCACTGGCTAGGACCCCCAGTACAGTGTTGAATGCGGGTGGAGAAAGTGGACATTTTACCTTGTGGCTGGTCTTGGGGCAAGTTCTCAGCCTTTTTTTTTTATCATATATATATATATGTATATATATATATATTTGAAAGAGAGTTACAGAGAGAGGGGGAGACAGAGAGAGAGGTCTTCCATCCACTGGTTCACTCCCCAGATGGCCACAGCGGCTGGAACTGTGCTGATCCGAAGCCAGGAGCCAGGAGCTTCCTCTGGGTCTCTCACGTGGGTGTAGGGGCCCAAGGACTTGGGCCATCTTCTACTGCCCTCCAGGCCATAGCAGAGAGCTGGATCGGAAGAGGAACAGTCAGGACTAGAACTGGTGCCCATATGGGATGCCGGCTCTTCAGGCCAGGGCTTTAACCTGCTGCGCCACAGCACCAGCCCCAAGTTCTCAGTCTTTGTTAACCACGATGCTGGCTACAGATTTTCCATGGAGACCCTCTGTCAGGTTGAGGACGTGCCGCTCTACTGCCAGCTTGCTGAGCAGTTTTAAACTGTCTAATCACGAGAGGGAGTTCGATTTTCTTTTCTTTTCTTTTCTTTTCTTTTCTTTTCTTTTCTTTTCTTTTCTTTTCTTTTCTTTTCTTTTTTTTTTAAGGAAGCCTGGCTTAGGAATCCCGGTCCCGCCACTTAGAGTGTTTGTGACTTGGGATGGGGGACTTAAGCTCTCTGCATCACTTTGTATAACGTGGATAGGAGTAGTGCTCAGCTAATTCCCATGAGGATTAAGTTAAATGAGCACACACATACACACACATGCACACACACATGTGACATATGGGAGGATGCCTAGCATATATCAGGCCCTATTTAACATTAGCTATCATTGTTCCTTTAGTTTATTCCCTTAGTTTGCTGGATTACTGGGTTTTGCTGAGAACAAATATATAGCAGGTGACATTTTGGAGATCTTGGGCTTCCAAAAATGCCTTTCATGCTTGATGTATCTTGGCTGAGTATTGAATGGAATCCATTTTCCCTCGGAATTTTGTGGGTTCCCCCTCCCCCATGATTTATTTATTTATTTTAAATAAATTAATTAAAAATAAACATTTAAAAAACAATGAAAAGATTTATGTATTAGGCAGAGAGAGAGGAAGAGAGAGAGAGAGAGAGAGGATCGTTCATCAGCTGGCTCATTCCCCAGATGGCCACAGTAGCCTGGTCTGGGGCTGCTGGAGCCAGCAGACGGGAAGTCCATCCAGACCTCCCCCCGGGGTGGCAGCGGCCCAAGGACTTGGGCTTCCACTGCCTTCCCAGACGCAGTAGCAGGAGGTGGGATCCGAATCAGAGCGCCTGGGACTTGAACTGGCACTCTGATACAGATGCAGGCGGTGCAAGCAGCGGCTTAACCCATTGTGCCACAGCATCCTGCTCTTGTGGGTTTGTCTGGACTTATTCTAGCATCCTGTATTGCTGTTGGGGTCCTGATGCTATTCTAATTCTTGATCTGTGGCGTGTGACTGAATTTCCTGTTAGGATCTTCTCTCTAGTGTTAGAATGCATCCTGATGCACCCCAGTGGGGGTCTTTTCTCCTTTTCTGTGCTGGGCACCTGGCAAATCTTTTTAATCTTGGCATGCAGGTGTAATCTTCTGGTATTATTTCTTTCTTGCTTGCACACATTTCATTGTCTCCCTTCTCTTTTTTCTCAAATTCACTTTATTTGGATATGAAACCCAACAGTGATAGCCTTATCACTTGTGGCCTGTTTTTCAGTATCGTCCTCTTTCCACTTTCCAGAAAGTTGCCCTTGACCGTGCCTCCCGGCCTCTTTACTGGAATTTAAAATTCTTGTTATTGGGGCCAGTGTTGTGGTATGATAGGTTAGGCCGCCCCCTGTGACCTCAACATCCCATATGGGCACCAGTTTGAGTCCTGGCTGTTCCACTTCTGATCCAGCACTCTGCTCTGGTCTAGGAAAGCAGCAGAAGATGGCCCAAGTCCTTGGGCCCCTGCACCCATGTGGGACACTTGGAAGCTCTTGGCTCCTGGCTTCAGCCTGGTCCAGCCCTGGCCATTATGGTCATTTGGGGAGTGAACCAGAGATGGAAGACTTTTGTCTCTCTTTTGTCTTTTGTCTCTATCTTTCCCTCTCTCTCTGTAACTCTGCCTTTCAAATAAATAAAATTAAAAGAAATCTTATTATATTTTAAACTTCCAATAAACATGTTTCTGTTCTCCAATATTTCCTTTTGTAGTACACCATTCTTGCCTTACAAACACAATAGTTTTTCTTAGCTGCTTGAAGACATCACAATTTTTGTAAAGATTTATTTGGAACCTAAGTTGTTGTCTCCATATCTTTTCTTCTGATCCAGTAGAGCAGTTATCACTTTTCCATATACTTTCTGGCTTCCATAAAAAAAATCTGTGGGGCCGGCATTGTGGCGTAGTTGTGGCTCCAAAGCCAGGAGCCAGGAGCTTCTTCCAGGTCTCCCACACTGGTGCAGGGGTCCAAGAACTTGAGTCATCTTCTGCTGCTTTCCCAGGCCATAGCAGAGAGCTGGATCAGAATTGGAGCAGCCAGGACTTGAACTGGTGCCCATATGGGATGTTGGCACTGCAGGCTGTGGCTTTACCCACTACGCCACAGCGTCGACCTCTTTCTTTAATTTTTGCAGAGACATACTTCAACCCACTCTGTAATCACAGGCTTAATGAAGCACTAACCACACTATTCATCAAATAAAACCCAGAAAGACCACAGTTCTACATGAGTATAAACAAGAGTTTAAAAAATGAATCAAATCAAAAGATGTCCATCTCATTCCTATATATTTTTTGTATTCTATATTGACTCCCACATATCAGAGAAAATATATATTTGTCTTTTTGGGACTGAAACTAAGCATAATCATTTCAAATTGCATCCATTTTGTTGCAAAAGACAAGATTTCATTTCTTTTTATGGATGAGTAGTATTTTATAATATATATATATATTCCATATTTTCTTTATCCAGTCATTAATTGATGGACATCTGGGTTGATTCCTTAACTTAGCTATTGTGAGTTGAGCTGTAATAAACATGAGGGTACAGATAACTCTTTCATATGCTGATTTCATTTTGTTTGGGTAAATTTCCAGGAGTAGTGTGGCTGGATCATATTGTCTTCCATAACAGTTATATAGTTTAAATTCCTGCCAACAGTGTTTTAGAGTAACTTTTCCCCCCACACTCTCACCAGAATTTATTATTTTTTGATTTCTGTGTGAGAGCCACTCTAACTGGGGTAAGGTGAACCTCATTGTGGTTTTTATTTGCATTTCCCAGATGATTACTGATCCTGAACATTAGTTCATGTGTCTGTTGGCCATTTGTATTTCATTCTTTGAAAAATGCCTGTTCTGGGGCCAGTGCTGTGGCGCAGTATGTTAATCCTCCACCTGCGACGCTGGCATCCCATATGGGCGCCCGTTTGAGTCCTGGCTGCTCCTCTTCTGATCCAGCTCTCTGCTATGGCTTGGGAAAGCAGTAGAAGATGGCCCAAGTCCTTGGGCCCTTGCACCCACATGGGAGACAGGGAAGAGGCACCTGGCTCCTGGCTTCAGATTTGCGCAGCTCCAGCTGTTGTGGCCATTTGGGGAGTGAACCAATGACAGAAGACCTTTCTCTCTTTTTCTTCCTCTCACTGTCTGTAACTCTACCTGTCAAATAAATAAATAAAATCTTAAAAAAAAAAAAAAAAAAGAAAAATGCCTGTTCAAGTCCTTTGCCCATTTCTTAACTGGATTGTTCGTTTGTTATTGAGTTTCTTGAGCTCTTTATAGATCCCAAGTATTAATCCTTTATCAGTTGCATAGTTTGGAAATATTTTCTCCCATTCTGTTTGTTGTACCTTCACTTTGTTGAGTGATTCCTTTGCAGTACAAGAGCTTTTCAGCTTGATGTAATCCCATTTGAGGAAAAGACTTCTTGGAAAAGGCCCAAATTTTCTTTTTTGATATAAATTTCCTCTGGATTTTAAAAAGACCTATTGCAGGGTTGACGTTGTGGTGCAGTGGCTTAAGCTGACACTTTGCAATGCCAGCATCCCATATGGGTGCTGGTTTGAGTCCTGGTTGCTCCACTTCACATCCAGCTGTCTGCTATTGTGCTTGGGAAGGCAGCTGAAGTGCTTGGGCCCCTGCTACCCACATGAGAGACCTGGATGGAGTTCCAGGCTCCTGGCTTCTGCCTGGCCCAGCCCCTACCCTTTCGGCCATTTGGGGAGTGAACCATGGGATAGAAGATCTCTTTCTCGCTTTCTCTTGCTCTCCCTTTTTCTTTCTGTCTCTCCCTCTTTGTAGGTATACCTTTCAAATAAATAACGAATAAATCTTAAAAAAAAAACACACACTTGGCCGGCGCCGTGGCTCAACAGGCTAATCCTCTGCCTTGCGGCGCCGGCACACCGGATTCTAGTCCCGGTCAGGGCACCGATCCTGTCCCGGTTGCCCCTCTTCCAGGCCAGCTCTCTGCTGTGGTCAGGGAGTGCAGTGGAGGATGGCCCAAGTGTTTGGGCTCTGCACCCCATGGGAAACCAGGATAAGCACCTGGCTCCTGCCATCGGAACAGCGCGGTGCGCCGGCCGCAGCGCGCTACCGCGGTGGCCATTAGAGGGTGAACCAACGGCAAAGGAAGACCTTTCTCTCTGTCTCTCTCTCTCTCTCACTGTCCACTCTGCCTGTCAAAAAAAAAAAAAAAATTAAAAAAAAAAAACACACTTACATTAATTGCATTCAAATTGTTCTATTAACTTTGGTTCATCAGGTGTGTATTCCCCTATTTGTGTCAGCTGGCTGTGAATTATGGCTTTTTTATTTTTTGCAATGCTTGACTGTGAATTCATCTTTTGAAGAACATCTTATTTTTCTCCAGGCAGTCTTGCAGTGCCTTGGATTTCACAGGGGCAGTGTCTGATCCTGGGTTTCCACACCACTCCAACTGGCAGAATTATGGCCTCATCACTTGCTCCTTAAGCTCGGGATGCTGGGTGTACCTCAGGTGGCCCCCTTTTCCCCATGGCCCAGGGCAGGCAGCTCACCTGGGGGTCATGCCTCAGAGTTGGCAGGTGTTTTTTGTCCTTATTCAAGGGCAGGCCAGCTCTTTCCTGGTTCCCGACTTCTTGCAAGAAATCTAATCGCAGTCCCTGCTGTATATGGGACCTGCTGAATCTCTGGTGGTGTTGTTATTCACACCCTTAAGGTCACCTCTTCCAGAATTTCTCTGAGCTTCTGCGGCTTCAACTTCTGTTCCCTGGTAAATCTACACATCTCCATGTTCCCTCTTCATTTCTGGCCCTTAGAGATTTGCCTCTCTCTCTCTCTCTTTCTCTCTCTCTCTCTCCCCCTCTCTATCTCTCTCCCCCCCCCCCCTGCCTTGCTTTTGACCTTAGAGATTTATTTATTTATTTATTATTTTAAAAAAAGATTTATTTATTTGAAAGTCAGAACTATAGAGAGAGAGGAGAGAAGAGAGACTAGAGAGAGACACACACAGAGAGAGACAGAGAGAGAGGGAGAGAGAAATCTTTTATCTGATGATTCACTTCCAGATGTCCACAACAGCCAGGGCTGGGCCAAGCTGAAGAGCCAGGAAGCAGGAGCTTCTTCCAGGTCGCCCACATTGGTGGCAGGGGACCAAGCACTTGGACCATCTCCCACTACATTCTCAGGCCATTACTAGGGAGCTGGATTGGAAGTGGAGCAGCTGAGAATCAAAGTGGAGCCCATAAGAGATGCTGGTGTTGCAGGCAGTGGCTCTACCTGTTATGCTACAATGCCGGCCCCTAGATAGTTAATTCTTAAGAAAGTGTTTCTAGGTGCAACGTGTGTCTGCACACATGTGTGTTGGTGAAGTGTTACTTCGCATGTCTCCATAGCCCATCGTCATGACTGGAAATCAATAAGACTTCCAAAGACACACAACATGAAAAACCAAAAGTTCCCTTCTCGTTCTCTCTTTCATTTCCTTAAAGATAAGCACTGGGAAAGCTTTCTCTCAGGGAGTTTGCGATGTCGACCTGGAGGATACGGGCCAGATTTCTGGATAACCCCGCATGCATGTGTGCACACGTCTGTGTGTGGCGGGAGTGCATGATCTCACTTTATCTCATAACTAATCAACCCCTCTTTTGTCCGGGCTCCAATCAGCGGGCTGGAAGCGTAAGATCTGGAAGGTAAGAGGGGAGGGGCCCCTGAAGAAATCCAGTCATTTCTGCAACGGGAAGGAATCGGGTTGCCCAACAGGAACGTGAGCAGCCACATCCGTTTCCTTCCCCTGGTTCCCATTTGGTAAACAGCGCAGCTGTTTTCCTGAGAGAGCTGGCTCTGCTGCAGCTTTGCAGGTGTTGAGGTGTCACTCGGCCAGGGCAGGCCTAAGGGCTATCAGTGCGGGGCTCCCCGCTCCGCCAGCATCCTCCAGCAATGCTCTCAGCTGCCATGTGGACCCCTCTCAGCACGTCCCACCCCTGAGCTCACCATCTGGTCATGTGATAAATGCCCAGTGGCCTCCACCTTTCTGCTAGTCCCTTAAGACAAAGTCATGGGGCCGGCGCTGTGGCATAGAGGGTAAAGCCATCGCCTGCAGTGCTGGCATCCCATATGGGCGCTGGTTCTAGTCCTAGCCGCTCCATTTCTGACCCAGTTCCCTGCTATGGCCTGGGAAAGCAGTGGAAGATGGCCCAAGTCCTTGGGCCCCTGCACCCGTGGGAGACCTGGAAGAAACTCCTGGCTTTGGATCAGCGTAGCTTCAGTCATTGCGGTCATCTGGGGAGTGAACCAGCAGATGGAAGATTCTCTCTCTCTCTCTCGCCCACCCCCATAACTCTGTCTTTCAAATAAATGAATAAATCTTAAAAAAAAAAAAAGCAAAGTCATGTACTACAGAGAGTAGGGATCAAAGGAAACTTACAAATGGAGGTCATGAGGCTTCCTGTAGGGTGGCTGGGACGGAGCAATCTGTCTGAGGGTCCTTGTGTACCACAAGCTGGACCTGAAGATTTAGAAAAATGTTTCTAATTCATTAAAAGAGAAAGAAAAGAACTACTCAGCAGCCTTGCCACTTGAATATTCACTTGGACTTCCTGAACCTTGGTTTTCTCTTCCAGGAAATGAGGTCTGATTAGGTTCGTTTCCTCCCAGTTCTAAGAAGGTGAAATACTGGGAATCTGAGAGTCCACCAAGGGGCCGGCACTGCACTGCAGCGGGTGGCAGCTGTCACTCGTGCCACCGGCATCGCATACTGAGGTGTTGGTTGGAATCCCGGCTGCTCCGCTTCCTGGCCAGCTCCCTGCTAACGTGCCTGGGAAAGCAGCGGAAGACGGCTCAAGTACCTGGGCCCTGGTACTCATGTGGAGGACCAGGATGGAGTTCCTGGCACCTGGCTCCAGCCTGACCCAGACCTGGCCATGGTGGCTATTTGGGGAGTCAATCAGTGGATGGAAGATTCTCTCTGTGTCTCTCTGGCACTCCACCTTTCAAATCACTCACTCATGCATTCAATCTTTAAAAAGAAGAGTCCACTGAGCTGTACAGTGGGAGTGTGGCTCTGTGTGTGGGTGACAGGAGACATCACCTCTGCACAGACCTTGGTGCTGAGGCCTTAGCTGCTCTGGGGGAGGCCAGTCCCCAGGCTACTGAGAAAGTCTGGCAGCAGGAGTTCCAGGGAGGCTTCCCCTCACTGCCTCCCCCTGCCCACACCTCCCTCACTGGTGCCAGAGCCCCTGGTTGTTTGGGGGTGGGCAGTCCCCAGACACGGGGCCAATGCTACTGGCCTGGGGGAACAGCTTGCTGTCAGCCACCAGGTGTGGACAGAGAATGTTTTTTGGAAATGATCTTTTTTTTTTTTTTTTTTTTACAGGCAGAGTGGATAGTGAGAGAGAGAGAGAGACAGAAAGAAAGGTCTTCCTTTTTGCCGTTGGTTCACCCTCCAATGGCCGCTGTGGCTGGTGCATCGTGCTGATCCGAAGCCAGGAGCCAGGTGCTTCTCCTGGTCTCCATGCGGGTGCAGGGCCCAAGCACTTGGGCCATCCTCCACTGCACTCCCGAGCCACAGCAGAGAGCTGGCCTGGAAGAGGGGCAACCGGGATAGAATCCGGCGCCCTGACCGGGACTAGAACCCGGTGTGCCGGCGCCACAAGGCGGAGGATTAGCCTGTTAAGCCACGGCGCCGGCCTGGAAATGATCTCTTGCACAGAGGATTCTGAACCCCCAAGGTCATGAGCCAACTGGCGCTCCACAGTCTAGCACGTCAGCTTAGCCTCATGAGAACAGCTGTGCCGGGGCTCGCACGGCCATGCTTTGCATTTAGGAAGAGCCTCGTGGACTAACATTGGGCTGCTGGGGAGGTTTTACAAGAAGAAAGGGAGAAAGTGAGTGAGAGAGAGAGAGAGAAAGCGAGAGAGGCCACACGGGATTCCCAAGGGACAAAGAGCTGCTGACAGGGACCCAAGGATGAGCTTCTTCCACCCCAGTTTCATGAAACTGCCACTTTGAAGCCTGCATTCTATTTTAGATTTTTTGCTTCATTTATCTGAAAGAGTTACGGAGAGAGATCTTCCATCTGCTGCTTCACTCCTCAAGTGGCCACAAGGGCTAGGGCTGGGCCAGGCTGAAGTTAGGAGCCAGGAACTCCATCTGGGTCTCTCACATGGGTGGCAGGGCCCAAGCGCTTGGGCCATCCTCCACTGCTTTCCCAGGTGCATTAGCAGGGAGCTGAATCTGAAGTGGTGCAGCCGGGGACGCACACCATGCCCACGATGCCCAAACACCAGCCCCCTGACTCCTGGGATGCTGAGCAAGTAACTTAACTTCTCTCAACCTCTGTCTCCTTCGAGGGATGGTGGTATAGCGTCAAGGTTCGAGGACACGTGTTCCAGGCTCTTGGGCGAGACTCGAGCCTTCCTGAATGGCAGACTCTGATTACTGCAGCAGAGAAGTTTTGGAAAGGTGAGTCAGTCAAGGGGTGGAGGCAAACCTTCTTGCAAAGGCAATGCTGGCTCATGACATCACTGGGCCGGGGAGCCAACTTGTGTTGGGACACGCTCATATGTCCAAAGGCACTGGGCTGCTTTGAGATAAAGAGACAGAAGCGGAAGGGGATTAGGGGTCTTCCCTCATGTTCCTGCTCCATCCGTTTTTCCCTCTCCTCCTGGGTCACTCCCATGTGCACGGAAGCCTGGTCTAACAGCTCCCACCTCACAATCCCTGCCCTTGACCCCGTGCGGCATCAGGTGTGGTCCCGTTTCACGCAGCCGCTAAGGTCTGAGTCCCACTGCTCAGAGGTGCTTCAAGCCCCGGAATGGAGGTGAGTGACATCTAGCAGAGACGTGGAAGCCTGGCATTCCTGGAAGGGGTGAAAGGTCGAAGGCCCTTTGGGGATGAGCTCATCCCTAGCCCATCTCTAGAGTAAAGCACTCAGCCTGAAGAGCAGATGACTTGGGGCTGGGGTGGGGCAGGGGAAGTGTGGTGCTGTCTGAGAGCAGCCCTGGCCTGGGCACTGTTGCCTGAGTGGTAGGGAGATGGGGCTGGGGTAAGAGAGGGAAAAAACTGAGTAATTAAAAGTAATTGTTTATGGGCGCGTGCTGTGGCATAGTGGGTTAAGCTGCCTCCTGGGACACCGGAATCCCATATGGGCATTGGATTGACTGCTGGCTGCTCCCACTTCCTACCCAGCTCCCTGCTAATGGCCTGGGAAAAGCAGCAGAACGTGGTCCAAGAGTTTGGGCCCCTGACACCCACGTGGGAGACCGGATGAAGCTGCTGGCTCCTGGCTTCGGTCTGGCCTAGCCGTGGCTGTTGAGGCCATCTGGGGAGTGAATCAGCAGATGTAAGATCTTCCTTTCTCTGTAACTCTGACTTTCAAATAAATAAATAACTCCTAAGATAGATAGAGCTGGGGCCGGCACTGTGGCGTGGTGGGTAAAGCTGCCGCCTGCCGTGCCAGCATCCCATATGGTGGCTGGTTTGGGTCCCAGAAGCTCCACTTCCAATCTAGCTCTCTGCTACGGCCTAGGAGAGCAGTGGAAGATGTCCCAAGTCCTTGGGCCCTGCACCTACCTGGGAGATTCGGAAGAGCCTCTGGGCTCCTGGCTTAGGATCCGCCCAGTTCTTGCCATTGTGGCCATCTAGAGAGTGAACCAGCAGATGGAAGACCCTTCTCTCTCTCTCTCTGCCTCAGCTTCTGTAACTCTGCCTTTCAAATAAATAAATAAATCTTAAAAAAACGAAAAAAAGATAGAGCTCCCATTTGCTGGTTCCCTCCCCACCTGTCCACAGTGACTGGGCTGGACCCAAAGCCCAGACCCAGGAACTCATCCAAGCCTCCCACCTGGGTGGCAGGGACCCAGTGATGTGAACCATCCCTGCTGCCTCCCAGGATCTGGGGTCAGGAGCCAGAGCTGGGGATGGAACCCAGGCCTTCTGGTGTGGGATGTGGGTGTTTAAACTGCTAGGATAAGAGGCCGCCCCCACAGCTGGGAGATTTCCATGGTGCAAGCAGCATACTCCCTCAGGGGAACCTGAGCTTGTTCCGTTGCAGGTGGCGAGGGCTGGAGGCCCAGGCGGTCCAGGGGGTGCAGCGGGGGCGGGGGCGGGGAGGGGAGAGGATGCCAGCAAGGTTCCAGGAGGTGCTGAGTCACAGACTTGCTCACCGCGTGTTGGAGTACAGACTGTAAACAAGGAACGAACCAAAGCAGAAACAAGGCGTAAAACAGCCCCGGAGGCGGTCACAGTGCTCATTTTTGTTTATTTCCTCCCAACATTAAAAAAAAAAAAAAAAAAAAAAGCTTTAATTTTTCAGAGCCGCTTTTAGCTTCCTTGAAAAATGGAGTTGGAATCTTTGAGCATTTTTCAATCACATCTATTTTTTAAGGCTACCAGGTCGCCATGTCATGGGTCGCTGTGTCTTGGCAGCGCGGGGTAGATTCTTAGCGTTTTCACTTCATAGAATGCAATTTGCATGCTATGACATGTTTCGCTTTTCCTTGCCTGTTGTCTTCTTCCTACTTTGTAATTTTCTCAGACTTCCTTCTGGTCTCTTGTGGTTTCTGTCACTTTCCTCTCTAGCTCCGGACCCGGGGACTCTAGCTCTTTCTCTCCCCTACTTATCTTGCCCCACTTAAGTGAGGCTCTGTGCGGGCGGTCGGGAACAATTTGTCGGGAACAATTTGACTTCTCGCCTACCCCTGTACGCGCTGTCCTCTCCTCGCCCTGCCCGCCCTCGGATGGCCAGGCACAGGTGGCCTTCTGTCCGCTCTGAGCAGGTGGCGTCCCTCGCCCGTGCCTGACCCAGCTGCCCCTCCTCTGCTGTGCTGAACTGTCCCTGCTTTCCTGCCTCTCTCATCCCACTGTGGCGCCCGTCTCCCTGAGTCTCCCAGCGCCTTCCCTGAAGTCTGTGCACACGCCATTTCCAGACAACACTTGCTCTTGGTAGCATTTGATACTATCCATTTCCTAAAAAAAAAAAAAAATGTTGAGCAGCTGTGTGCCTGGCCCTGTTGCATGGCTGAAGGAACGGCAGGTGCAAAATGCTCACAAACCCTTGCCTTCCAAGAGCCTACATTCACATTTCTGTTCTTATTTTTAAAATCAGAGATAATCAGAGCCATCATATGAAAGTGAGGAACTTTGTTACATAGGATATTATGTTGTATAAATATTGGAGAATTCAGATAAGCTAAAAAGGACAACAGATACCGTACCTGGGCTGGGTGTCTGGTCTAGCAGTGAAGATCCCTGTGTATCCCTTGGGCGTGCCCAAGTTTGATTCCTGGGTCCAGCTCTTGACTTCCGCTTCCTGTTAATGCAGACCCTGGGAGGCAGCAGCGATGGCTCAAGTAATTGGATCCCTGCCACCCACATGGGAGACCTGGGTGGAGTTCCCAGTTCCAGACGTCGGTCCTGGCTGTGTGGCAGCTGGGGAGTGAACCAGTGGTTGGAAGTTCTGTCTGTCTGTGTGTCTCTGCCTCATAACCCCGTCCCCCCACTCTGAGACAACTACTGTCAAAAAAACTAGTTGCACATCTTTCTGTACCTTTTTCTCTGTATATAACACTTTTTTTTAAAAAATCAAAGTGAGAATCTGGTATTTTATACCCTGATTTGTTTTTCTTCCCATACAATCTGTTTTATTATAATGCCATATGACATTCCTCAGAAAGTGTGGTGTTCAAAAATTGTCTAAAAGAGGAGAAAAAGGGTTATAAGCAAGACAGCTCAAATTCACAATGGTAGTTGTTGCCTCCAGAATGTCAGTGATGATACTTATTGAAAAAAATGAAGTCAGTGCCTATAAACCCTATTAAGACTGAGCAAATCCACAGTTGATTGTGTCTATCTTTGGCTCCTCAAAATGTCTTCCTTTTATCTTTCTTGGTTGCATACTTCTTTTTTTAAAGATTTATTTATTTATTTGAAAGTTAGCGTTACACAGAGAGAGAACAAGAGGCAGAGAGAGAGGTCTTCCATCTCTTCCATCTGCTGGTTCACTCCCCAGATGACTGCAACAGCTGGAACTTTGCCGATCTGAAGCCAGGACCCAGGAGCTTCTTTTGGATCTCCCACACAGGTGCAGGAGCCCAAGGACTTGAGCCATCTTCCACTACTTTCCCAGGCCATAGCAGAGAGCTGGATTGGAAGTGGAGCAGCCGGGACTTGAACTGGTGCCCATATGGGATGCCAGCACTGCAGGCGGGGGCTTTACCCGCTACACCACAGTGCTGCCCCAGTTGTATTCTTCTATTACCCATCGAGTTAGTCCATTTTCTGTTGCTATAACAGAACACCTGACCTTGAGTGGCTGGTAAGAAAAGAGGTTGATTTAGCTTATAGTTTTGGAGGCTTAAAGTCCAGGATCGGGTGGCTCTATCTGTGAGGTCTCTGGTGAGGGCACTCTGGCTACATCACAACACGGCAGGTGACATCATAGTGGAAATACCGGCACAAGAAGACTCATGATGAGAAGGGAGGAGAGGTTCAGGAGTCTGTCTCACTCTTCCTATAATAACTTTGGTGGGAGTGAACAGATTCCCAAGAATTGCGTGAATCCCTTCTGAAAGCGGGGCTCCCAAGGACCTCAGCACCTGCCACTGGGCCCCACCTCCTAAAGGTCCCATCACCTCAACACCGCCACATCAGGGCCCAAGTTTCCAGCACACAACCCTTTGGGGACACATCTGACCAAACCGTGGCACCATTGTGCTGAAGATGGACTGCGCTGAGGGGCAATGCTTTCCCCTAGTGACCCTCGAAGACACTGGCCCCCTGCTCTGACTCTGCCATAATTGAGAGCAATCCTTGCAACTTTATACCTTCCTTTCACTCTGCTAACGTTGGAGAAGACATACCTACTTACTTCGAATCTTTCTTTGTGCTCATGAATATTCATCTACAGTCTCGTCTACGGCAGCACAGGAGCGCATTGTCTGGATGGACCATATATCATCTCGACACTCTACTCTTATAAACAATGCTGCAGTGAACATCTTGTACCTCAAACTTGTAATAGGAACTAAAACCTCAATCATTTTATTAGAACAAATATGTAGAAGTGGAATCTAGGTGAGAGGCTACACATTCTAGGTTTTGGGCTAGGAGTAGGGGGCTAAGAGCAGGGTTTTCATCAACCCCACTGCCCTGTGGACAATGCAGGGCAAGGTGGTGGCCGAGAGACCAGCAAGGAAGTATTTCAGCCATTCTGGCAGAGAGAGGACGGTGCTGTGGACCAGGGTGATGATGGAGGAGAGGTTGACCAGCAGCAGATCTGCACACCACCAGCTGTATGTGGCTGCGGTTGCTCTTGTGTGCCTCTCTTCCTCCTTCTTCAGCATCTGTCTTCCCGGGGCCCCTGCCGGCTCCTGCATCTTCGGCTTTCTTTGGCAGAGGGTCTCTTTTTCCTCCCTCCTGCCCTTTCTGTTTCCTCCAGTGTCCCTGGGTGGCGTCATCTACTCCACTCCTGCTACCCCGAGGAGGATGAACTCCAAATGTGTGTTCATGAGCTCCTGGAGCTCGACTTCCCAGTGCATGCCTGTTGTGTCCTCACCACGTGTGCAGAGGGGAAGCCGGCCCCTCTTCCCCTGGAGCCTGCCTGCTTTAAGCCACTTGTCTAAGCACAGGTTGAAGAATCCCTTTTTTTTTTAATTCTTTTTTTTTTATTTGACAGGTAGAGTTATAAACAGTGAGAGAGAGACAGAGAGAAAGGTCTTCCTTCCATTGGTTCACTCCCCCAATGGCCACCACGGTCGGCGCTGTGCTGATCCAAAGCCAGGAGCCGGGTGCTTCCTCCTGGTCTCCCATGAGAGTGCAGGGACCCAAGCACCTGGGCCATCTTCCACTGCCCTCCTGGGCCACAGCAGAGAGCTGGACTGAAAGAGAAGCAACTAGGACTAATACCTGGCACCCTAACCAGGACTAGAACCCGGGGTGCTGGCGCCGCAGGCGGAGGATCGGCCAAGTGAACCACGGCGCCGGCCGAAGAATCCCTTTTGCGTCTCTCCCGTTTCTCATTGTCCTATCCCCTGTCCAGCTGGTTCTCCCTAAAGGTCTCTTAAGCTCATATCCTCATCTCCACGCTCACTGTCCTGGCTTTGTCCATTCTCTCACCCTTTCATCTACGGCCGCCTAACTGGAGGCTGCCTTGCACCTCGACCAGCTTTGGGACGCTCACACACCAGCTCAGGGAGGCATCTGATGGCACCACTCCGCTGCCCAAGCTCTCCCAGGGCCATGTCACCTGTGGAATAAAGGCCAAATGTCTCAGCACAGCACCCAAGGTTGAACCCAACCTGTGTGGTTTGACCTTATCTGATGCCCCAGGCTGGTATCTGATGCCTCAGGCTGGTATCTGATGCCTCAGGCTGGTGTGCTGTCTGGTGCCCCAGGCTGGTGTCTGATGCCCCAGGCTGCTGTCTGATGCCCCAGGCTGGTGTTCTGTCCATCTCATCCCTGTGTGTAGCATGGACTTTGCTTTGGTCACTTGGGTTCCTTCAATTTCCCCTACTACATCATGCTGCCTGCTTTAGCCTGGATTTCTTCTTCTCCTTTTTAATGCAAGTCATTCTTTTCAGTATAAAAAAAAGATTTAATTTATTTGAGAGGCAGAGTGACAGAGAAGGGAAGCAGAGTGAGAGATCTTCCCCCTGCTGGTACACTTCCCAAATGTCCAAGCTGAAGCCAGGGGCCAGGAGTTCCATCCTGGTCTTCCACGTTGGTGGCAGGGACGTAAGGACTCTGGCCATCACCTGCTGCCCTCCAGGCACATTAGCAGGTAGCTGGATGGCCAGTGAAGGAGCTGGGGCTGCAAGTAGCTCTCCAACATGGGACAGGGGCATCCCAAGGGGCTGCTTAGCTCCCTGCACCACAGCACGCTCCCCAGTCTGGATTTCTTTGGTTGTAAGTGACCAAAACCTTCTTTGAAGAAGCTGAGGACAAAAGGGAGGTTTAGCAGAAGGATCCAAAGGGGTCTGGTGGATTCCAGGGGTCACGAGATTCCAAGAGAGACCAGAACCAGGGGCAGGCTGCTGGCTCCCTTCCCAGGTTCTCACTCCCTGGGGCCACTGATTCTACATCTCTTTCTTTTTTTGGACAGGCAGAGTGGACAGTGAGAGAGAGAGACAGAGAGAAAGGTCTTCCTTTGCCGTTGGTTCACCCCAAGGCAGGAGCCAGGTGCTTCTCCTGGTCTCCCATGCGGGTGCAGGGCCCAAGCCCTTGGGCCATCCTCCACTGCACTCCCTGGCCACAGCAGAGAGCTGGCCTGGAAGAGGGGCAACCGGGACAGAATCCAGCGCCCCAACTGGGACTAGAACCCGGTGTGCCAGCACCGCTAGGTGGAGGATTAGCCTGTTGAGCCACGGCGCTAGCCTCTACATCTCTTTCATTTAGCATGCCCTTTATGCTCCCCTTTCTAGGCACGACAGCTTCCTCTGCTTTTTTTTTTTTTTTCTTTCTTCTTTCACTTACTGAGTTTACAATTTTTAAAAAAGATTTATTTATTTATTTGAAAAGCAGGGTTACAGAGAGAGAGAGAGAGAGAAAGGAAGAGACAGAGAGAGAGAGAGAGAGAGAGAGAGAGAGAGAGAGGTCTTCCATCCACTGGTTCATTCCCCAAATGGCTGCAACAGCCAGAGCAGGGTTGATCCGAAGCCAGGAGCCAGGAACTTCTTCTAGGTATCCCATGCGGGTGCAGGGGCCCAAACACTTGGGCCATCTTCCACTGCTTTCCCAGGTGCATCAACAGGGAGCTGGATTGGAAGGGGAGCAGCCAGGACTTGAACTGGTGCCCATATGGGATACTGGTGCTGCAGGCAGCTGCTTAACCTGCTACGTCACAGCACTGGCCCCTGTGTTCACAACTGAAAAGCACAGGTAGCAGCTCAGTGTCCAATTTCTGGGAAAGCATCTCTGTTTGGGCCAGCTATGGCTGGGGAGGGAACACC
The DNA here is from genome assembly GCF_033115175.1 of Lepus europaeus. Lineage (NCBI taxonomy): Eukaryota > Metazoa > Chordata > Mammalia > Lagomorpha > Leporidae > Lepus > Lepus europaeus. The sequence continues at coordinate 162,636,584 of NC_084827.1, read as the reverse complement.
AGGCAGGACAAACACAGCTTGGAGAAGGGAGGTTTGGCTGAAAGCCCCCAAACAATCTCTAAACTTGCTGTGCTGAGACTTTGCACACACTGTTCCCTGTCCCTGGATGCCCTTCCATGCATCTTCATCTGGCTGAATCTAGCCATCCCTCAAGAGGCTCTCCGCAGAGCCTCCCCACATGCTCCCATAAAGCTCTGGCGTGCCTTCTTCCAGCACATCACAGCTGTGTCGTGCGGGGAGATATCCTGTCTGTCTGTCCATCAGATACAAGATCCTGAGAGGCAGACGCAGAACCTGTTCCCCTGCTCTGTGTGGGAGTCAGGGAAGAGCCAGGCCCAGAATGGGGTAGATTCAACGATTTGTTTTGCCTTGGATCGAAAGTGCCACAGCGGGGACTCAAACCAGCACCCATGTGGGATGTGGGCGCTGCAGGGCGGCTTCACCTACTACAACACAGTGCCGGCTCCAGACCCAACTTGTGAGTGAAGGACCTGAAGAGGACGTTGGCGTGCCCCTACCGCATGTCGGGGATTTTCCGGGCAAGATTGAGGCACATGATGGGGAAAGAAAAAAATACCCCGGCTGGCTAATTCCACTGGCCATGTGTTGCTGGCTCTTTATCAGAGTCCCTGGAATATCTACCCTCTTTAAGGGCTGTGCAATTGAAGAGTAGCTTTCTGCAGGTTTACGGGGCTATCCATTGCTTCCTGGGTGAAAACCGGCTAATCTAGCTTATGAGGTATGCAAATAAATGAACAGCTCAAAGTGGAGGAGATGAGATTTTAGAGCAGGTTTTTTTTTTTTTTTTTGACAGGCAGAGTGGACAGTGAGAGAGAGACAGAGAGAAAGGTCTTCCTTTTTGCCGTTGGTTCACCCTCCAATGGCCACCGCGGTAGGCGCGCTGCGGCCGGCGCACCGCGCTGATCCAATGGCAGGAGCCAGGTGCTTCTCCTGGTCTCCCATGGGGTGCAGGGCCCAAGCACTTGGGCCATCCTCCACTGCACTCCCTGGCCACAGCAGAGAGCTGGCCTGGAAGAGGGGCAACCGGGATAGAATCTGGCGCCCTGACCGGGACTAGAACCCGGTGTGCCGGCTCTGCAAGGTGGAGGATTAGCCTAGTGAGCTGCGGCGCCAGCCTAGAGCAGGTTTTAAAATGTCACTGCTTTATATGACAGGCAAGTTGATGATGCCCATTGGGTTTGTATTAACACTACAGCTAGCTGGGCATTTGAACTTTAGGTCAACATTTCTACACATAAAGCTTAACTCCGCTTACTGTATCTGTGAAGCCGGGACAAAGTTAAAGATTTGGGAGTGGGGTTTTGTCCAGATGTTAAGGTGCTGCTTGGAATGTCGCATCCCATATAGGACTGTCTGAGTTCGCGTCTCGGCTCTGCTTTTGCTTCCAGCTTCTTTCAATACTCATTCTGGGAGGCAGCAGGTGATGACTGAAGTACCTGGGTCACTGTGGCCCATGTGACAGTCTGAGATTGAGCTCCAGACTCTTGCCTTCGGCCTGGCCCAGCCCCAGCTGTTGCAGGCATTTCAAGAGTGAAGCAGTAGGGGCCGCAGCGGGTTAAAGTGCCGGCATCCCATATGGGTGCCGGTTCTAGTCCCGGCTGCTCCTCTTCCAACCCAGCTCTCTTCTATGGCCTGGGAAAGTACTGGAGGATGGCCCAAGTTCTTGGGCCCCTGCACCCGTGTGGGAGACCCTGATGAAGCTCCTGGCTCCTGGGTTCGGATTGGCACAGCTCTGGCCGTTGCGGCCATCTGGGGAGTGGACCAGTGGATGGTAGATCTCTTTCTCTCTGTCTCTACCTCTCTCTGTAACTCTGTCTTTCAAATAAATAAAATAATCTTAAAAAATAAAAGAGTGAAGCAGTAGATGAGAGGGCGCTCTCTCTCTGTCTCTGCCTTTCAAATAAATATTTATGGAATCTCATTTCTTTTTTTTTAAATTTTTTTTTTTTTTTTTTACAGGCAGAGTGGATAGTGAGAGAGAGAGAGAGAGAGAGAGAGAGAAAGGTCTTCCTTTTTGCCGTTGGTTCACCCTCAAATGGCCGCTGCGGTTGGTGCATCGTGCTGATCCGAAGCCAGGAGCCAGGTGCTTCTCCTGGTCTCCCATGCGGGTGCAGGGCCCAAGCACTTGGGCCATCCTCCACTGCCTTCCTGGGCCATAGCAGAGAGCTGGCCTGGAAGAGGGGCAACCGGGATAGAATCTGGCGCCCTGACCGGGACTAGAACCCTGTGTGCTGGCGCCGCAAGGTGGAGGATTAGCCTGTTAAGCCACGGCGCCCTCCGGAATCTCATTTCTTTTAAAAATATTAAGGATTTAGAGAAATATTCACAGCTAACACTCATTTTGATTTACCTTGCTCTAAGTGTTGGTCTAAGTATGTTAATTAATTAGCTCATTAGAACTTTTTTTTATAAAGATTTATTTTATTTATATGAAAGAAAGACTTAGAGAGAGAGATAGAGACAGAGACACAGAGAGAGGTCTTCCATCTGCTGGTTCACTCCCCAGATAACTACAACTGCCGGAGCTGAACTGATCCGAAGCCAGGAGCTGGGAGCTTCTTCCAGGCTTCCCACATGGGTGCAGGGGCCCAAGGACCTGGGCCGTTCTCTGCTCCTTTCCCAGATGAATTAGCAGGGAGCTGGATTGGAAGTGGAGCAGCCAGGATTTGAACCGGTGATCATACAGGATGCCGGCACTGCAGGTTGGAGCTTTAACCCCGGCCCCTTAGCTCATTCAATCCAGCATCTGATGATGCTGGTTCTGTAGTCACTCTATTTTCTACAGCAGGAAACTGAGGCAGCGCCAGGGCCCAGGGCCAGCACCCTTGACTTCTCTGCTAGACCACTTCAAGGTACATTTTGGTGTTTTTTTTTCATCCAAATTCTATTTCTTAATTGTTGGTATTTCAACTATGCTTTCCCCATCATGCTTTAGTAGAATTTTTTTCTTTTAACACATCCTTTATGTTTATGTTTTTAGGTAAACAAAAGAAACTTCTCTTGGTGTGTGTAACGCATCTTGCACTGAGCACTGTTGCAAGAAGCTCTCATTCTGCCAATGTTTACCACCAAACCAGCTCCAAATGCCTACCAGCCTGGGGCTGGTGCTATGGCAGAGTGGGTAAAGCTGTGATGCTGGCATCCTGTATGGGCTCCAGTTCAATCCTAGCTGCTCCACTTCTGATCCAACTTCCTGCTAATGGGCTGGGAAAAACAGTGGAAGATGGCTGAAGGACTTGGGCCCCTGCCACTCATGTGGAAGACCCGGAAGAAGCTCCTCCTGGCTTCAGCTTGGCCCAGCCCTGGCTGTGGCAGCCATATGGGGAGTGAACCAGCAGATGGGAGACCTCTATCACTCTGCCTTTCAAATAAATAAATAAATATTTATAAAAACAGAACACAAAAACCCAAACAACAACAACAACAACAAATGTCTATAGAGGGGAGTGAGGGAAGTGTGGTTGTCTTTTTGGAACTGTACCTATGTAATGCATAAAACATGTTCTCTTTATATTAATACAAAATTTTAAAAATCCCAAAGACCTCTTCAGAAATTGCCAAAAAAAAAAAAAAAAAAAAAAAAGTCTACAGGCCTTGCAAGGTGGATAGGAATCCATGAACCAATGAAGGGTTAGGACTGCCCTCGGGTCTCTATTCCTGGGTGGTCTTTCCCACTGAGTTGTTCTCTAGAGGGTTTGCAAGAAAAAGTTCATGGGGGCAATTGTATGAATTGGACTCCCCAGAGAGCTGAAAGGAGGCCTCTTGGCATAGGGAAGAGACGATGAGTGGGGAACCAGGAGCCCAGGATCCAGTACCTTTGGTAGGTGCCCACCTGCCTTGGGCTTCAAGTTGCTCACCTGTGAGAAGGGGAAGTCAGAAGTCACCCGAGAAGCTGATCTTCAAGCTCCCTTCCACTCGGCCATTCTAGATTCAGGGCAAGCAGCTCAGGGCCAGCACTCACACTAGTGGAAAGTGCAGAGTACCACGTTACACACTTAGATCCAGATCTCTTGAATGGCACCTAGTAGCAGGATCTCCCAGGAGTCAGAGGGATGCTCCACAGCCGTGACTCTGCTCCCTGGGAGCTATGATGGCATTGGGACCCCTGGAGCTTTGCAGAAGCTGCCTGGCAGCCGTGTTTCCACATTGTTGGAATTGGGTTAAATCCTTGCATAGAAGCGGAGTTAGCTGTAGGGGTGGGTTTTGGGGGGCAGTGGAGGCATCCGAGTACCTTGGTCAGCAGTGCAGTCTAATGCAGTGCTGGGCATTCAGCAAAGGCCCCTGGGAGTGCTAGCCTGAAATCTAGAGCCCTCGTGGGAACCGAGCTGTTAGCCCTGCCTCTGACTCTGCTTGGCACAGGGCCGGGTTGACGGGAAGCTGGCCCCTCTGGTCATGAGCAGGGGAACACCTCTGACCTCAGACTTCGCAAGTGTCTGTTGAGAAATCGGCGGTGTGGTCGTCTTCTCCGGGAAGGTGTCTCCGAAGTGGCTGGGGGAGGGGCCTGAGTGGGGGCCGAGATCTCTGCCCCGCCTCCCACCCCCACTGCTGCTCTGTCCTGGGCAGATGGAATGATCATGGAAGGCCCCAAGGCAAGGCCACCTTCCTTTTGGCTAGGGTCAGCAAGAGCTAAGGGGCTTGGGACCGGAAGTGGACATGGAGTGGGCTACAGACCCATAGGGCAAGGATCAGTCTCACAGGAAATTCTAGACCCCAGAGAGCCTCCTCCATCTCTGGTTAGGGCAACTCTGCTTCCTCTGTTTCTGGATCTGTGGGTTTTAAACTTGAATGGTGATCAGAGTCATCTGGGTTCCTGGTTCCCAGGATGCACCCTCAGCTCTACAGATTTAGTAGAATGGGGGCCGTTGAGCTGGGTGGTGAGTTGGATATCTCCCATTCATTCCTCTACATCCACTCTCTGCCTTTCTCTCCTGTGCTGGGTGAGGTTGGCCAATATGGACTGCCTCCGTGTTAACAGTTACTACGTGGGGCTGGTGCTGTGGTGCAGTAGGTAATTCTCCATCTGCGGTGCCAGCATCCCATATGGGCACCGGTTCAAGTCCTGGCAGCTCCTCTTTCGATCCAGCTCTCGGCTATGACCTGGAAAAGCAGCAGAAGATGGCCCAAGTCCTTGGGCCCCTGAACCAGTGTGGGAGACCCTGATGAAGCTCCTGGCTCCTGGCTTTGGATCGGTCCAGCTCCTGTTGTGGCCATTTGGGGAGTGAACCAGTGGACAGAAGACCTCTCTCTGTCTCTCTCTCTCTCATTGTCTGTAATTCTATAAATAAATAAAATCTTGAAAGAAAAATTAGCGCACACAGTTTTGTATTGTTTCTGTGTATGTGATCAAGGTAGGATCTTCCCCAAACTGAAGGAGCCCGGGCCTGCCTGTGGGTGGGGCTGCCAGGCCAGCCTGAGAGTCGGCTCCCTGCAGGCAAGGACCCTGTGCTTCGAGGACCGCCTAGATCTGAGACTCTTCCACTCAACAGTGTCGGTCTTCTTTTTTAAACTCCATTTCCTGGTAATGTTGCTCTCTGAAAAATGGCATCTTATCTAATCTGAGTTAAGCAGTAAGCGGGTTTGTTAACAGTAGACCAGAAACCAGCCAGGCAATGTTGGAGGCCTCTGGACAGTGCTTCTACGTGTGCCCTGTGTTTGAAATGGGTCGTTTGCTTAACAGGTAGATTTACGGGCCAGGGTCCTGACAGGAACCAGGGGGCACAGTCCGGCGGGGCAAGGGGCTTGATCAAACTCGGTAGGAGCAGAATAAAGGGACCCTTAACAATGTGGGGGGAGGTCTGGGGACAATGCCCCAGGGCCACTAAGAGCTGGGAACTGTTACCATCCCCAGCAGGCGCAGGGCAGGGTAAGGGAGCCCTTATAGGATCTCAGAGAGAAGGCGACAGGATGGGAGCTGCCACCCTAGCAACCAGCAGGGACAGAGGTGAGGGGCAAGTGCCCTGGTTTGCTGATTTTTCTGCTGGTGTTCTTTCTACATACATTTTTATTGCTTTACTTTCATTTTGTTTGAAAGGCAGAGAGGCAGATGGAGAGAGATCTTCCATCTACTTTTTTTTTTTTTTTTAAGATTTTAATTTATCTCAGAGGTAAAGTTATAGACAGAGAGGAAGTTCTTTCCCAAATGGCTGCAATGGCTGGAGCTGGGCTGATCCAAAGCCAGGATCCAGGAGCTTCTTCTGGGTCTCCCACGTGGGTGCCAGGGCCCTAGGATTTGGCCATCTTCTACTGCTGTCCCAGACCATTAGACCAGAAGTGGAGCAGCAGGGACGTGAACTGATGCCCATATGGGATGCCGGTGCTGCAGGCAGAGGCTTAGCCTACCACCACGACGCCGGCCTCCTACTGTCTTCTTAAAGGCTGCACCTGGTCACTCTTCTTCCCACAGTGGATGATGACATCTTCCTACTTGGCAATTTCTGATCCCCTAACCACAGGACGTAAAATCCTGCACTGGACAGACACCCGGCAGTGCCTCCTCAAAGCGACCCAACTTTGCCCTTTGTCCTCCTGATCACTTTCTCCTGATTTTTTTTCCTTTTATTTCAATGATTAAAACATGTTTATGGTGTGAAGTCATATTGCGGGTTACAGGGAGCGTATTCCAGTTTAGAGGATGCTAAGGTGGTGGTCGCAGGGTGCACCCTCTGGGGTAGGGAGGAGAACCTTGTCAGTGCCTGCAGAAGCCCTCATGCTCCTGGGTGGAGCCCCTCCCTCCCTCTGGCTGCCAGTCAACATTGTTTTCCTTAGCGTTCGCACCCATCTGTGTGGAGGCTTGGTGTTGAGTCAGCTTAGCTAGGCTGGACTCGTGTTTTCCCCAGTGCTCTCCTTTTCATACTTCTGGTCCAGCAGAGCCCTTTTACATGAGAGCCAAATGGTGGAAGGGGAGCAGCAGCTGTGTGTGTGTTCAGTGCCAGCAGGTGAAGCAGCTGCAAGGCGCCAGCCACTACTGCACACTGTTGCTTTGTTGCTGGCTCTTCTTGTTGGTCCAGGCCAATGGCTGGGCCTGCAGGCTCTCCAGTGTGTATCTACCTTAGTGATGGAGGGCACCAGCATCTCCGGCAGGTCATTGCGTACTGAACTTGGCCTAATGCGGGTGTTAGCCTGTCCTCGTAGGTTCCTGCTTGGCCTTGCTATTCCCCACTTATGTCCATCTTTCCTTCCAGGCAGTCTGTCCTGCCAGCTTCAGGTCTCGGCACCGAAAGCAAAGCTAGTAGCCCGGTGCAGTCTGTTGCACCAGCTCACACAGTTGCATAGGGAAAAAACCCTGCCCCAAATCCCTGCTTCTCGGGGTTCTGCTCGGCTTGAACCCTGACTGTTACAGCATCTGTCCTCAACAGAGGGGTCAGTTTATTTTTGAGTTTTGCGTTGGTCTCTTTTACGGTCCCGCCTGCAGTCTGAGCTTGCTCCCGTGGCCAAGCGCAGCTGATCCTTAACCTCTGTTGGGAGGATTGAGACCCCAAACCCTGAGTTCCAGGCACTGATGAGTCCAGGTGTAGAAAAAGTGAACCAAGGATGGGCGTGTAGCCTAGGGGCTGAGATGCCAGTTAAGGTGTCCATGTCTCACAGTGGAGCACCTGGGCTCAATACCTCACTCTCATCCTGACTCCCAGGTTCCTGCTACTGCAGACCCTGGGAGGCAGCCATGATGGCTCAAGTCATTGGGTCCCTGCCACCCACTGGGATATCTAGATTGTGTTCACACTCCTGACTTCAGCCCAGCCCAGTCCTGGCTGTTGCAGGCATTTGGGAGAATGAACCAGTGTGTGGGAGCTCTGCCTGTCTCTCAAACTGATAAAACTTTTTTTTTTTTTAAAGAGAAAATGTAGACTTGTTCTACTCTTGCAAGTGCAATGTTCTGAGCAGGTCATGCATGTCATTTCTCACCTTTCAGCCCAATGCTTTAAATGTCACCACGGGGCGGGGTGGGGTTCACGCAATGAGTCGATTGTGATCTGTCCCCTGGGGGTGCTTCTTAGTCTCCTGCAGAGACTGGGGGTCATGATGGGGAGAGAAGTCATGCACTCAGGGGGAGAGGGTGTAAGAGACAGGTGCTGTTGGTGTTAGCTGAGGAGCACACGTGGCTCAGGAAGCCAGAGGGTTCACACGGAGCAGGTGGATCTAGGCAGAGAGGTGCTGGACGTTGAGACCTTGGGACTCAGGCCTGGAACCCAGGGGGAAGAGAGAAATCGCCACTTCAAAGGCAGGCCCTGGGTTTGCCCTGTCTGGGTGGTAGCTTGCTTAGTAAATGATGTCAAGATTGTTCTTGTGAGAAGGGCAAGTCGGGGCGGGGGGTGGGGGGAGGAGGGAGGAAGGGAGAGAGAGATCGGAAGAGACAGGGATAAATATTAACAGAGTTCACCTACTGCAATTCAGTCTGGCTCATTTCTCCTGGGCTCACCGCGTGCTCTGGTTTTCCTTAGAGAACCGCTGCCCCCAGGCCCTGCTGGAGGAGCAAAGAGCAGAGTCCCGGAACAAGGGTGAGACTGCCTTGGCCTCCTCTCTCTGAGAGCCATCCCCTCGGGAGCCACTTGCTCCATCTGCCTTGCCCAGGCGAGCAGCTCCCAGCCCGCTCTTGGGCAAATACCCGTCTCCCGGGGTCCCTCCTGCTAAATCCCGAGTGTAGCTCAGCGCCTGGTGCAGAATGAGCGTGCAGCCAGGGCTCATGGTTGCTGAATCACTTCTGTTTGCTCAACCCAGAAGGAGAGGCAGGTTCATGGGTTACGGGTGGACATCGCCTGCCCCTCCAGCCCGTGTGCAGGGTTTCACCCCCGCCTCCCTGCCTCCTTGCCATCTCTTTGGCTTGGTGGTCAGATTGTTGCTACCATTAAGGGGATTATTAGGTAACCATGGACGTCCAAACACTCTTGCTTTCTTACTTCTTTTTTGTTTTTAAAAATTTGTGGTTTTGACTTGTTGAATATTAGGATTAGTGGCGATTTTTTTAAGCCTGTGAATATCGAATGGATTAAAGTTATGTCCTTGCAAAAACTAATGAAGAGAGGGGAGGGAGGAGGGGGGTTGGGGGACAGCAGGCGAGTGAGGGAGGTGTGGTTGTCTTCTTGGAACTGTACCTCTGGTGAATGCATGAGCTGTTCTCTTTATATTAATAAAATTCTTTAAAAGTGAAGTTATACTTTCTGGTGAAAAAATAGATTTATTTGAAAGGCCAGAGAGAGAGAGAAAGAGAAAGGTCTCTCTCTCTCTCTCTCTCTCTTTAAGATTTTTATTTATTTATTTGAGAGGTAGAGTTAGAGAGAGAGGTCTTCCATCTGCTGATTCACTCCCCAAATGGCCGTAATGACCAGAACTGGGCTGATCTGAAGCCAGGAGCCAGGAACTTCCTCCAGGTCTCCCATGTGGGTGCAGGGGCCCAGCACTTGGGTCATCTTCCACTGCTTTCCCAGGCCATAGCAGAGAGCTGGATCGGAAGAGGGGCAGCTGGGACACAAAACTGGTGCCGTGAGCTTAGCCTACTACGCCACAGTGCTGGCCAAGAGAAAGATCTTTTATCCCCTGGTTCATTCCCCAAATAGCCACAACAGCCAGGTCTGGGCCAAGCCAAATCCAGGAGCCAGGAACTCATCCAGGTCTCCCACATGGGTAGAAGGGGCTCGGGTCCATCTTCTGTTGCCTTCCCAGGTGCATTAGCATGGAACTGGAAAGGAAGTGGAGCTGCCAGGACTCAAACTGGCACTCTGATGTGGGAGACTCGAAGCACACGTGGCAGCTTCACCCACTGTGCCACAACACTGGCCCCTTTCTTACTTTCTTAGCTGGCTGCTCAGAGCTGGGGCCCCTTGTGAAAAAGACCCTTCAGAGACAAGCCCTACAAACATGAACTTGGTTAAGATAAGCCTCTTTTTTTTTTTTAGATTTATTTATTTGAAAGTCAGAGTTATACAGAGAGAGAGAGAGAGAGAGAGAGAGAGAGGTGTTCCATCCACTGTTTCATTCCCTAATTGGCCACAATGGCTGGAACTGCACCAATCCGAAGAAAGGAGCCAGGAGCTTCTTCCAGGTCTCCAAAGTGGGATCTTGGACCATATTCCACTGCTTTCCAGGCCGTAGCAGAAAGCTGTATTGGAAGTGGAGCTGCCAGGACTCGAACCGGCTCCCATATGGGGTGCCGCATTGCAGGTGGCAGCTCCATCCGCTATGCCACAGCGCAGGCCCCAAGCCTCTTTTTAATATTTGTTTATTTATTTGAAAGAGCTACAGGGGGAGAGAGAGAGAGAGAGAGAGAGATAAAGAGAGATAAAGAGAGAGAGAGAGAGAGAGAGAGAGAATCTTCTATCTGCTGTTTCACTCCTCAACACCAGCCAGGGACAGGTCAAAGCCAGGAGCAGTATCTGAGTGGGTACAGTGGCCCAGGTACTTGGACCATTTCTTCTGCTTTCCCAGAAGCATTATCAGGCAGCTGGATTGGAAGAGAGCAACCAGGACTCAAATTGGCACTCTTACAGGATGCTGGCATCACAGGCGATGACTTAATCCACTGTGCCACCACACAGGCTCCCAGACCTCTGTTTTAATGGTCACTATATCCTAACTCCCTGGGACCACTGGCACTCAATAAATACTGGTGAAGAAATGATCCAAACCTTTTGCTTTCTCTGCATGCCCTATTAGAAATCATGTTTCCAGGGGTGAGCATTTGGCTTAGTGGTTAACATGCCAGTGGGGACACCAGCATTCCATATTGTAGCGCCTGGATCTGAGTCTCCGCTCAGCTTCGGATTCCAGCTTCCTGCTAATGCAGACCTTGGAGGGCAGCAGGTGACGGCCCGCCCAATCACTTGGGTGGCTGCTATCCACATGGGAGACCCAGCTTGGGTTCCAGGCCCCTGGCTTTGGCCCTGCCCTGCCCTGGCCATTGCAGGCATTTGGGAGCTGATGGGAACAATTTTTCTCTCTCTCAAATAAATCATTTTCCCACTGCACTAAGCTCTCTTGTCAAGCCCCAAACAATGGGGTGTGTGCTGTAGGTGGCGAGGACAGAGTAGGGGGACTGACGGCAGGAGCTGCTGCATGAGCCAAGGAGCGCTCTTTGCCTTTGTGCTACCCAGGCCGGCTGGCTGCTGACCACATGCAGTCCTCGGTGCCTTCTCAGTCCTAGCTCTGCTCCTGTCCTGTCTCTGTGGACCCAGTAGCTAGCAAAAGGATTTGCCAGGGACTTCAAAAAGTTCGTGGGCTGATGCATTTCCAAGAGAATGCTCGTGGGAGTCAGTAGTGAGGACTGAAGTGCTTGGGTCCTTGCCACCCCGGTGGGAGATGTGGATCACATCTGGGGCTCCTGGCTTCAGCCTGGCTCAGCCGTGGTTGTTGTGGGCATTTAGGGAGTGAAAAAGGGGTTCAGAGTTGCCTGACTTGGTTCACAGAAGCAGAATCATGAAATATTTGTTTCTCATATCTGGTTTATGTCACATAACATAATGTTTTCAAGGTTCATCCATGATATAAGGCATATTTATTTTTTTCTAAGGCTGATTAAGTTACCATTGTGTATATGTACTGCATTGTGTTTATTTTATTATTATTTTTATTTTTTTTTATTTTGACAGGTAGAGTTATAGACAGTGAGAGAGAGAGAGGGAGAGAGAGAAAGGTCTTCTCCCGTTGGCTCACTCCCCAAATGGCTGCTACGGCTGGCGCTGTGCTGATCTGAAGCCAGGAGCCAGGTGCTTCTCCTGGTCTCCCATGGGGTGCAGGGCCCAAGGACTTGGGCCATCCTCCACTGCCCTGCCGGGCCACAGCAGAGAGCTGGACTGGAAGAGGAACAGCTGGGACTAGAACCCAGCGCCCACATGGGGTGCTGGCGCCGCAGGTGGAGGATTAGCCAAGTGAGCCACGGCGCCAGCCCCCTATTTTATTATTTTTTAATGATTTATTTATTTGGGTATTCATGTGGGTAACAGCCGCCCAAATGCTTGGGCCACCACCTGCTGCCTCCCAGGGTCTGCATTAGCAGGAAGCTGGATTTATTTATTTGAAAGACAGGGTTAGAGAGAGAGAGAGAGAGAGAGAGAGAGAGACAGAGAGAGAGAGAGACAGATAGAGAGATAGAGAGACAGAGAGGGAAAGAGATCTTCCACCTGCTGATTCACTCCCCAAATGGCCACAGTGGCCATGGCTGGGCCAGGTTGAAACCAGGAGCTTCATTTGAGTCTCCCAGGTAGGTGCAGGGGCCCAAGGACTTGGGCCATCTTCTGCTACATTCCTAGGTGCATTAGCAGGGAGCTGGATTGGAAGGGAGCAGCTGGGACTGGAACCTGCACCCACATGGATGCTAGCATCGCAGGCAGTGACTTAACCCGTTATACCACAGCACTGGCACCCACATTGTGCTTATCTATCCATTCACTGATGAACATCTGTCTCTCGATTAAATAAAGTCAATGAAAAGAGAAGTAATCAGAGAATGTGCATTGTCCACGAGCCTTTGGAAGGCTCCTTGTGTTTCTTGGAAAGACCTTCGTCCATGACCTCTGCTCACCCTGGCCCGGCCTCTCTGTACCAGTTTGGATGCTGTTGGCTGGAGGTAATGAAATAAATGCCCAACTAACAGTGGTTGATGCAAAAAAGACATTTAATGATCTCACCTTATAAGAAACGATAGGTAAGTGTTTCCAGCACTGGCTCAGTGATTAAAGTTTTAAAAATTACACTACAAGATTATCATCTTAACCATTTTTAAGTGCACTGCTCTGTGACATTAAGTACTGTCACATCATCGTACAGCTATCGCCGCTGTCCGCCTCCAGAGCTTTGTCACCAATCTGAAATCCTGCGCCCACCGCAGGAGACCTCCGCTCACCCCCGAGCTCTGCTGTTCCACTTCTGTCGCTGTGACTGTTCCAGGCACTGCACAGGAGCAGAATCATAAAATATTTGCTCTTCCTATCTGGTTTATGTCAGATAATAACACTTTCTTTTCTAAAAAGATTTATTTATTTATTTTGACACTCGAGTTACAGAGAGAGAAGAGACAGATACACACAAAGAGAGAGAGAGACATCTTCCATCTGCTGGTTCACTCCCCAGGTGACTGCAATGGCCGGGCTTGGGCCAGGCCAAAGCCAGGAACCTGGAGCTTCCTCTGGGTCTCCCACATGGGTGCAGGGGCCGAAGCACTTGGTCCATCTTCTGCTGTTTTTCCCAGGCCATTAGCAGGGAGCTGGACTGGAAGTGGAGCAGCCGGGACACCAACTGGTGCCATTATGGGATGCTGTTGTCGCAGGAGGTGGTTTTACCCACTTCACCACCACGCCGGCCACACATAATGATGTTTTCAAAGTTCATCTGTGATGTAACGCATGCTCACTCCTTTTTAAGGCTGTTGCGCACATGCGGCACATCGTGTGTACCTGTCTCTTCCCTGATGGACGTCTGGCTTGTTTCTACTTTTTCACTCCTGGGAATATCACTGCCGTGAACACTGCCACGCAAAAGTCTGTTCCAGCCCTTGCTTTCTGCTATTTCATGCACACACCTGCAAGTGGGATTATGGGATCATGTAGTCATTCTGCTCCACGTTTTGAGGCAAATTGCCATGCTCTTGTCCAGAGTGGCCGCACCATCTCACACTTCTACCACCAACACTGTAAGGGTCCCAGTTCCTCCACGTCCTGCTGGCCCTGGCTCGCTCCCTCGCTCGCTCCCTCAGTCCGTTCTCGCTCTCTGCTAACAGCCATCCCCTGGACATGAAGTGGTAGCGCACTGTGGGTTTGATTTGTTCTTCTCAGCAGGGGGTTTTGGGGCCAGTGGTAGAATGAGAAGAGTCCCGTGATTGGCAGAGTAATCATGGGAAGTGGCAGGAGCCGGGTCAGGCTTTCTAAACTGTGCACTGGGCGCCTGCTGAGGAAGTGGGCTCCGCTCCTTCCTATAGCCACAGTGAGGGCTGTGGTGACTCCAGGACCAGGACCAGCCGGTGGATATGAGGCTTGGGATGAGATGTGCAAGGGAGGAAGGAAGCCCGAGAGACTGCAGCCCACATAGGCATCTTAGAGAGTGGTAGAGGTGTTCCCTGAAGACGATGCGACAAAGGAAGGCCTGCTCTCCTTGGCCAGGAACTCTTTGCTGATCAGGCCGTGCGTGGCCAGGATCTTGAGCAGGCCGTAGCGAAACTTTTGGCCAATGAAGGCGTAGATGATGGGGTTGAGGCAGCTGTGCAGGAAGCCCAGAATCTCGGTGGCGTCCAGGGCCCGGTCAATGTCATTGCGACGGTCACACGTCTCCTGTATCACGCGGGTCCTCATGAGGGTGTCTGCGAGCAGGACCAGGTTGTAGGGCAGCCAGCAGAGCAGGAAGATGAGCACGACGGCAAAGATGACCCGCATGGCCCGGTGCTTCTGCCCCATGTGGGCCTTGAACAGCGTGCGCAGGGTGAACCCGTAGCAAAACAGCATGACCAGCAGCGGCAGGATGAAGCCGAAAGTCTGAGGCAGGATCCGCAGCACCATGCGCCATTTCGCGGTGCTGTTCCCCATGTCTTCATAGCAGGTTGGGCTGGAATTGGGTGGGAAGATAGCATTACGGAACAGTAAGATGGGCAGAGACAGGATCAGAGACACTCCCCACATGCTTAAGCATATGAACTTGACCAAGTGGCGCTTCTGGATCATTGTGCGAGTGGCATGGACAATGGCCAGGTAGCGGTCAATACTGATGCAGGCCAGGAGCAGGATTCCGCTGTAGAAGTTGACTTCCTTCACGAGTGAGACCACCTTGCACAGGGGCGTGCCGAAAGTCCAGCCGTGCACCTTGGAGGCGGCCCAGATGGGCAAGGTGGTGGCAAAGAGCAGGTCGGCGATGGCCAGGTTCAGCAGGTAGACATCGGTGACCGAGCAGGTGCTCCGGCTGTACAGGATGACCAGCATCACCAGGGAGTTGCCCAGCAGGCTCAGCAGGAAGACCAGGGCATAGATGATGACCAGAACATAACTGTTGGTTTCCAGAGATTCTGGCTTGCACGGAGCAGAGTCCAGCAGGGTAGGGGGTAGGTCAGTGCTGTAACTGTAATTGCTAAAATCGCCGAAGAAATCTTCATAGCTGTAATTCTCCCAGCTAAACACTTGCATTTCTGAGGTAGTCTTAAATCCTGGAGCAGAGAAGAGAGGTGAGGGTTACTACACAAGAAGAGCTCCCTCAACTCTTGCCCACATACCTGAGAAATGGGGCAGGAGGGAAGTGTCTTTGTGTTGCCTGCGTATTACACGGGAGCGATTTTCACTTCTAACATTTAAGTAGTGGGGTCTCTAAGGTTAAGTGACACATTTAGTGATCCATTGCACATTTTATGAAAAGGCTATATCATTCCCTTCAATGTCAGAGAGAGAGAGCTTCTGAACAATTTCTATGACATTGTCGCAACTTCTCTTTGGATAATCCCTAGAGAACCCTGAATGGTGAGCATCTTTGGATACTGAGGCTGGATTTCGTGTTTAGATACAGACATGCTGTTCAGTTCCTAATCTGGGGTCCAAGCAGGCCATCCAATTGGGTTGTACTTCAAGAAAAAGATCCAGATTTGACTGTAAACCTGAGGGGTGAATCCTTGTCTCCTGCTTTCTGGAAGATAGTTTAAAAGAAGTACCCTGGGGGGAAAAACCAGTTTGTGCTGCGGCAGCAGGAAGTTGCAGTGGGCCCAAGCCAGAAGAAACATCAGCCAGCTGACAGGGACAGAAGGCGGCCTGATGCGGGCCTGTTTGTGTGGTCTGATAAGCAGGTGGCTGGCTGATTCGCCTAGTGTGTGTAAATGGATTACTTTGGGAAACTGGGGCCACTACATTCTGCTGCAGGGGGGTGAGCAGAGAAAGCCAGTGTGCGCCCAGGCTAAGGGGTGGGGCAGCAGGAAGTGTGGTGGCTTTTCCGTCCTGGTGGGGACCTTTCCTGCCCTGCCTACGTGTGCCTTCCTCTCTCCCTGCAGGCTTAGTCCACCCCTGTGGGTTCTGCCCTTGCTACTCCCGTAGCTGAGATTCTGCTTCTGGGTACAGGGGCGGCGACAGCCACTCTGAACTGTTACCCCAGTTTTCCAAAGAATGAAAGCAAGGCAACCCAGCCACCGGATCAGCTTCTTCTTGAAGCACAAACCAGGACCCCACCGTGTCATTTCTTGATATTTCAGTCCTCCCAGGCTCTACCCCACCCTGCGTGGAACCCAGTATGAGAGAAGAGACAGGCGGCGTGGGAGGGAGGAGCCAGTGCTATGGTGCAGTGGGTAAAGCAGCTGCCTGTAACGCCGGCATCCCTTGTGGGCGCCGGTTTGAGTCCCGGCTGCTCTATTTCTGATCCAGCTCCCTGCTAATGTGCCTGGGAAAGCATGCAGAAGATGGCCCAAGTACTTAGGTCCCTGCCACCCAAGTGGGAGCCCAGATGAAGCTCCTGGCTCCTGGCTTCAGCCTGGCTCAGCTCTGGGCCTTCCAGCCACTTGGGAAGTGAATCAGAGGATGGAATCTCCCTCTCTCTCTCTCTAACTTTCAAATAAATAAATAAATAGTAAATCTTATAAAAAAGAGGATGGGCAGTGACACTGTTAATGAAGACGCAGAGAAATCAGAATCTTCCGCGTGTGTGCTGGTTGGAATGTGAAATGGCTCAGCTGCTTCAGAGAATGGCCTAGCAGTTGCCTGAAAGGTAAAAGGTGGGGTCACCATGGGACTCAGCAGTTCTCATCCCAGGGATACAACCGAGAGAACTGAAACTGTATGGCCACAGGGCTGGCATCGTGCTGCAGTGGGTTAAGCCACTGCCTGCGACACTGGCAGCCCATGTGGGAGCATAGGTTTGAGCCCCGGCTGCTCCACTTCCTATCCAGCAGCAGAAGATGGCTTAAGTGCTTGGGCCCTTGACTCACATGGGAGACCCAGATGGAGTTCCTGGCTTCGACCTGGCACAGCCCTGGCCTCTGTGGCCTTCTGGGGAGTGAATCAGTGGATGGAGGATCTCCTTCCCTCTCTCTCTCTATCTCTCTCTTTCTCTCTCTCTGTCACTCTGCCTTTCAAATAAATAAAATAAATCTTAAGAAAAGACTGTGTGGCCGGCGCTGCGACTCACTAGGCTAATCCTCTGCCTGCGGCGCTGGCACACCGGGTTCTAGTCCTGGTCAGGGCGCCGGATTCTGTCCCGGTTGCCTCTCTTCCAGGCCAGCTCTCTGCTGTGGCCCAGGAGTGCAGTGGAGGATGGCCCAAGTATTTGGGCCCTGCACTCCACAGGAGACCAGGAAAAGCACCTGGCTCCTGCCTTCGGATCAGCGCGGTGCGCCGGCCACAGTGTGCAGGCCGTGGCGGCCACTGGAGGGTGAACCAACGGCAAAGGAAGACCTTTCTCTCTGTTTCTCTCTCTCGCTGTCCACTCTGCCTGTCCAAAAAAAAAAAGACTGTGTCTTTACAAAGTTTTTTTTTTTTTTTTAAAGAAAATGTACGTCTGCATAGAAACTTGTATGTGAATGGACAACAACATTCTTCATGACAGTCCCTAAGCAGGAAGAACCCAAATACCCATCCGCCGACGCGTGGATGACCACAGTCAGGTTCGCAGATACCCCGGAATATTACTCAGCCCTAAGAAGGAAGTACTGATACGTGATGCACACAGATGAACCTTGAAACCGACATTCCAAAAGAAAGAAAAGGCTCCATCCTGTGTGATGCCACGCCTGTGAAACAATCAGAACAGGCCAACTGGTAGAGACAGACGGTAGATGAATGGTTGCCAGGGACTGGGGGTGGGGGTGGGAAGAGGAATGTTAACAAGTACAGAGTTTCTTTTTCTGGGTGATGAAAGCATTCTGGAATTAGCGGCAGTGACTATACAACTACTAAAAATCACAGGATTATATACTTTAAATGAGTGGAGTGTAAATTATATCTCAATCAAAAAAAAGATTAACCAAAGAGTGCACAACCTTGCAAAGCAAACATTAAGTATTCCAACAACAACCCAAGGAGCCCTAGGAAGGCTTTCTCTTTAGCAGAGGGTAATCTCAGTTACTGTCAATCATACAGAGCAAAGAAAAAGGTTGAATGGGATTAAGAGAACCTAGAAGCACAATGCCCTTTCCTGTGAGTGATGGACTCGTTAGCATTCCCCTTCCTGGGAAGGGTTTCCTTTCCTACCCTACGTGGCGGTGGCCAGCCAGACTGCCTCCCAGCACCCTGCTGTCACAGATGGAGAAGATTCCATCCGTTGGTGAACCTAGGAAGATGTGATGACCAGGGCGAGGCCCCATCTGGCCAGGAAGATGAGGAGGGAATGGGAGAGGCAGGTGGTACAGCTGGCTTGGCCAGTGTGGTTGGCAGGGCCCGAAAAAAGTCTCCGGCTCTGCAGTCCCATGGCCAAGAGCACTTTGCTCGGAGGCCCAGGGTTCCGTCCAATCGAGTGACGTCACCTCTGACAGCAATTGACCAGAGCTGCTCTTATTTTTTTTTTTTTTTTTTTACAGGTAGAGTGGACAGTGAGAGATAGAGACAGACAGAAAGGTCTTCACCCTCCAATGGCCGCCGTGGCCGGCGCGCTGCGGCCGGCGCACCGCGCTGATCCAAAGCCAGGAGCCAGGTGCTTCTCCTGGTCTCCCATGCGGGTGCAGGGCCCAAGCACTTGGGCCATCCTCCACTGCACTCCCGGGCCACAACAGAGAGCTGGCCTGGAAGAGGGGCAACCGGGACAGAATCCGGCACCCCGACCGGGACTAGAACCCGGTGTGCCAGCGCCGCAGGCAGAGGATTAGCCTGTTGAGCCGTGGCGCTGGCCTTCAGAGCTGCTCTTAAGGGAACAGATGACCTGTGGGGAGCTCCGCCTTTGAGAGTGGGTACAGAACATGGCAGGTGCAGGGAGCAGACAGAA
Organism: Lepus europaeus; assembly: GCF_033115175.1. Classification (NCBI taxonomy): domain Eukaryota; kingdom Metazoa; phylum Chordata; class Mammalia; order Lagomorpha; family Leporidae; genus Lepus; species Lepus europaeus. The sequence goes on along the minus strand of NC_084827.1, from coordinate 162,617,705 downwards.
CCATGAGTCCCTGAGTGACAGCAGGGAGAAGGCCTGGCTGGGGTAGCTGCAGAAATGGCCCCATCAGAAAAGCCCACAGCAGCAGAGTGGGAGCCACAGGAAGTCCTAATTCTGGATAATCCCGTGTGCAGCTGTGCTGCGAGGGGTGGGGTGGGGTGGAGGCTACAGGTGCATGGGCAAGCATCAAGGAGCAGCTTGATGTGCTACAGGGAGACTGCGAGTTAGGACACAAGGTAATGCACTCAGAAAAGAGAGCCGGGCTGGGGGCAGAGATTTCTGTGGCTGGTGTTTGCTTTTTAATTTGCCAACCCCTAGACAGCTTGGGTTGGTGATTCAAGGGACAAACGAAGGGAAGGGACGGTGACACAGGTGAGGGCTGTGCAGTACCCTGCCTCGCAGGTAACATGACCTCCCTCGTCACTACACACAGGTGCGGATTAGTCCCATTTGCTCATGAGAACGCTGAGACCAATACGGGCTCAGCCAGCAGCCCGTGAGCACAAAAGCCTGGGAGTGGGTCAGCCAGGATTCCAGCGAGATGTCCACGGCTCGACTTGCATTATTTTCTGTGCACAGCCCTCTTTCTCAAAAAAAATAAAGACACCTTGCATAGTGAATACATTTATTCGTAAGCTAAGTGCCCTAGCTATCAGTAAGTCAGCCCACGTGCAGAGTCTGCACCTGCTCTGGTCGCTTCTCCAGAAGTAAAGAAACAAACCTCGCAGGGATGATAAACCAAACGCCCTTGACCCGGATGGCACCTGTGCCCCCTGCCCCCGGTCCCCTTCTCAGTTGCCTGAGTGGGAGCATCCCTGGTTGAGCAGAAATGCTGGCCTTTTTACAACTCAGGGCAGTTAACAGGCTCCACAAGTGGGTGGAATTCTAACAGCTTACCCCAAACTGCTAGGCGCCGGCACAGGGCTTGTTTACCAGGTCCCAAGCGTTTTAGGCAATCTTGTAACAACAACAAATGCAAAACATTTTGATGCAATCCTGGTATTTATAATCGACAGACATTTGCATTTAGGGTGCGTAGGGAGGGAAGAGCCTGCTGTGGCTGGCCCATCCCCAGAGCTGACTCCAGCCAAAGCAAGGGGGCTGGCAGGGCCCAGGGGAGCCCTAGGCCCCAGCTACCCTGAGTGGCTGCTGGAGAGGATTGTGGGAAGGAGACAAAGTCTCCCTTTGGGGTTAAGGAGGCCTAAGGTGAGAGAATGGAGGGACCCAGGAGTGTGGGTGCAGGCCCACAGAAGGGCAAGAGGACTCAGGAGTTCATGCTGGGAAGGGACCAGAGGGGTTTTCCTCCCATTTCACAGATGCAGAAACTGATAGCCAGACAAAGAAAGTGGTTTGCCCAGGACCACATGGCATTCTCTTATCTTTGCCCTGTTTCCCCAGCCCTCCTCCGGCCGCCCCACCCCAGCCCCGCGGCATTGCTGCTTGCTGTTCTGCAGGTCCAGGGGGGTGGGGGTGGGGGGGGTACATGGAGACCGAGTCCGGCAGCATTCCTGCCCGCACTGTGAGCCTATCGTTTCCCTCCTCGGAAATCCTTAAAGCCTTGTGACTGTCCCCTCTGTCCCTTCATACTGTGCCCTCTGGGACCCCCAGCCCCGGGGAGGCCCCCGCCTCCCCACTCCACCATCTGCTCTGACCATGCCCCCTCTTCGGGCATTTTTCCCAGCTTACTTGCCTGGCATTGGATCTGAGGAGCCTAACACTGTAGCAGCCCCCACTGTTGGAGCCAAGATCCCTTGGAGCCAAGACCCCTTCATCTGGAAAGAAAGTCTTTTGTTCAAAGTAAAAATCCCCTGCCCCTGCCCCACCAAGTTCAAATATACTTTTGACAACAGAGTCAAATGACACCAAGAATGTTTTTTGTGACCTTGGCTAGCAGTTACAAATGAAAAGTGAACAGAGGTGGAGCCATGAACACTGATGTCCTGCTCCCTCCTGACCCCTTACCCAGTGGACAGTGCCTCAGTCCCCTCTGCTAGCCCTTGTCAGGCCTCTTGCTCCATGCGTCCCAAGGCCTAGAAAGTTCTCAAAGCCCACAGCAAACTCACTCAGCAGATGACCCCAAGGAAAGAGTCTTTGACGGCAACCGTTTGTCATGTGTTTGTCACCTCTCTCCTCCCCACATTGGGGAAGAAAGCAATGACACCTGGCCAAATGAAAGTTGGCACTTTTTGGGTGAGGAAATGAAGCTTGCAAGAGGTTAAGCAACTTACCTAGGGTGACACAGCTGGACTGGGGTTTTAGAAGTTTTCAGAAACAGTTTGCAGTCTGCTCTCCAACCCTCTGTTCTGCCCACCAGAAACAGAAGCAGGAGCCGAGCCTCAGGTTTCTGCACTGGGCAAGGCAGGGGTGAGGTGGGGGTGCCCCCCCCCCCGCCAGATCCCAAGGCTGTCGAGAGGGGAGCCAGATTTGGCATTGCCCAACCCACCCACTTCTCAGTGTCTGTCAAGGTAAATTCGTTTCGGCAGAGCCCAGGTACGTGGTGGAGTGAAGGAAAAACTGGCGGCTCCACCTGGATCTGCTGTTGATGGCCAGGTGAGCTCGGACAAGTCACGTCCCCCAGGGTGTCCGCACCCTTCTTTGGTGACCGTCCCACCCAGCATGGGAGCTACTAGCCATAAGCAGCCATTTAAATGGCAATTAATGAAAAGAAAGCAAAAAGCCAGGTGCTCAGTCATACCAGCTCCGTATCAGGTGCTCAGTAGCCACAGGTGTCCAGAGGTGCCGCACTGGGTGTGCGGACATAGAAGCTGTCCATGGTGGCCGGAAGGTCCCGAGGCACCACGGTCTAGGTGGTTATCTCTAGCTCTAAGCTTCTGCAGTCCCTCACCCAAGTCGGCTATGGCTGCTGGGTCCCTTCCAGCACACATCTCCCCGGCTGCTGTAAGAATGAGGCTCACTTACCTGCTGTTGCTGCGACAGCCACTGCCTGTGAGCGGGCTGGCCACCGACACCTCCCTGTGACTCAAGGCTCGGTAGCTGTCTGGGCTGTTGGACAGGAAAAAAGTGAAGCAGTCTGGATGGGGAAACTGCTGAGCCAGGCGGCCCTGGGGGAGGTGTTCCCACCCCTCCAGGAACCATGAGGTCTGTCCTGGGACTCTGCACACCGGCCCCCGGGCCTGTGGAGGTTAGCCCTGGGGATGCTCACGCCTTCCTCCCTAACGGCTTCTGGAGGAGCCTGCCAGTCTGATGGAGGAGGTTTTCCGAGTCCACCTTGTGCATCCTGAACCTGCAGTACCTTTTGTAACAAGGAAGAGGCACCCAGCCCCTCCCACACCTCACTGCCCATAGTCTTGTCTGAACTTGGAGACACAGTTCCTTCCTCCCTGCCTTCCTCCCTCCCTCCCTCTCTCTCTCCCTCCCTCCCTTCCAGGACCAGCACAAGGGCTGGCCTTGCTTCTGTCCCTGGGGACCCTTTGTGTATGGAGCGGGGGCTCACTGCCTCGGTCGCCCTTGAGGAGCCTTGCGGCTGTCCCCTCTGTCCCTCAGCTACCTTCCCCTTCCGTCCCTGAACTTGCCAATGTCTTCCTCTGTCCCAGGACGCCCTCAGCTCCCCACTCTGCCAGCTTCTCCTTTTCACAGGCAGGCTAATTTAAAACGTGGTTAACAGTCACTCTCTGCTTTTCTCCCCTCCTGTTCCCTAGTCCACAAATACTGCAACCGGCTTCCTTCCTACAGCGCGGCGGACAGCTGTTGCCAAGTTCACCAGTGACCTCCGGGTTGCTAAACCCAGGATGCAGTCCTCCCAAATAAAACGACTTTAACGTTATAAAAATGGACGTGCACATTGCAAAGGATATAAGCAGCGCAAAAACATAGAAAGTAAAACTGGAAGCTTGCCTTCCTTCTTCTGCACGCTCGTATCTCTCTCTAGCAAAGGGGTCACTGGGGGCAGGCACTGTGGCATAGTAGGTTAAGCCTCTGCCTGCAGTGCTGGCATCCCCCCATATGGGCACCGTTTCAAGTTCCGGCTGCTCTATTTCTGATCCAGCTCCCTGCTAATGGTCTGGGAAAGCAGTAGAAGATGGCCCAAATGCTTGGGTCCCTGTACCCACATGGGAGACTTGGAAGAAACTCCTGGCTTTGGATCACTCCAGCTCTGGCCATTGTGGCCATTTGGGGAGTGAACCAGTGGATGGAAGATCTCTCTCTCTCTCTACCTGTCTATAACTATGCCTCTCAAATTAAAAAAATAAATAAATTAAAAAAAAGAAGAAGAAAAGAGTTCACTGCTGCCGACAGCCTAGTGTGTACGTCTTTCCATGCTTTTCCCCATGCAAACCCAAGCCTACATTTTCCTTCCATTTTTTTTCCTTAGTAAAAAAAGACATTTTGGAAATTTATATTCATTAAATAAAAGTTTAATAATAATAAAAAAAGACATTTTACTGATTACACCGTCCTGCGCTTTGGCAGTGTGTTGTGGCCCTGTTCTTGGTCACTACCCCTGGCTCAATGTTGTTATTTTCAGTGACTCCGTGTGGCCGTATGGTAATTTCTTTGATGGTTATCTCATGCATAAACATGAAGTGCTTATCTGCAGTGTTCTTGGAGTCAGTGTCGGGGAACTCGGACCAGTGCTTCTGTGCCCTCAGGGTTATCTCGCTGGGTGGTGTCTATGGACAGTTCAGTTTTGCTAAGTCGCTCTGCAAAAAGACTGCCAGGCTCCTCTACCGTCATCTGTTCATTGAAGGGCCTGGCATCCTCTGGATGCACCACAAACATCGTAAGTGACCAATTTCCGCCCCATCAGGTAGCAGGAAACAATATCCATTGTCTGCTTTGTTATTTCTTTAACTGTTGGTGAGAATGAGTATCTTTCCCCATAGCTTCCCTGGGGCGCTGGATTTCTGTGTTGTTGATTTGCAGTCACTCTGTCCACAATTTGGGAGTATTGCATTTTTTATTAGTCTCTTTGAATTGTTATTTTATTTTGGTTCAAGTGACATATCATAATTTCTCCAATAGTCTTATACTTAATTTCCAGCTTCCTTAACTCAATTTTATAAATCCAATTCCTTATGGTCAACTGACTTACTGTTACTTTTAATAAATAGGCTATTTTCTTCTTAAAAAGCATTGACATCTTTTAGAATGTAACTTACAAAATTGAAACCTCTTAAAGCATTTTTACTCTTCAAACATTTAACTACATGCATTTTATAATTTTGTTAGAAATTTTGGTAAGATTTACAAATAACTTTTACAGTATATCATCAGTACTACCCAACCCATTGAGGTCCAAATACTTTCCATTATTCATTGGAGCAACTCTGGTATCTTCAGATATATTTCTTTATGTACAGTGATAGAAATAATTCAATGATAATAAATTGGTCATTCTCCCTAGAGTGTGTTATAAAACAAAGCAAAATGTTTTCCATGCACCTATGATAGGATGCTTGTTAATCAATGATCATAAAACATTCAATACAATAACCTCTGTTTATATTACTAATATTATCACTTGTAGCACATTTAAAAATTTATTTTTATCTAAAAGGCATGAAGTAGACAGGCATACAGGTTAAAATTGATTAGGTTTGTGAGCTGGAAGACCACACTTTTGCCATGCCCCTGTGTGACCTCATGCCCTACCTGTTACCCTCACCACGCCCCTGCTATCCCAGGCCACAGCAGAGAGCTGGACTGGAAGAGGAGCAACTGGAACTAGAACCTGGAGTCCATATGGGATGCCGGTGCCACAGGCGGAGGATTAACCAAGTGAGCCACGGCACTGGTCCCGAGTATTACATTTTGAATATTGGTCGATTATATTTTGCTAGCCTGCAATATGTTTTTTTTAAGATGTATTTATTTATTTGAAAGGCAGAGTTACAGAGAAGGAAAGGCAGAGGGAGAGAGTGAGAAAGAGAGAGAGAGAGAGCGAAAGAGAGAGAGAGAGAGAGAGAGATTTTCCATCTGCTGGTTCACTCCCCACATGGTCGCAATGGCCAGGGCTGGGCCAGGCCAAAGCAAGCAGACAGGAGCTTTAACCAGGTCTCCCATGTGGGTGCAGGGGCCCAAGGACTAAAGTGGAGCAGCTGAGATTCAAACTGGCACCCCTATGGGATGCCAGCACTGTAGGAGGTGGAATTACCTGCTATGCTACAGTGCCATCCCCCTTTTTTGTTTTTTAAAGATTTTTTGAAAGGTGGGGGGAGGGATTTCCCATCTGTCGGTTCGCTCCTTAAATGGCTGCAATAGCTAGGTGGAAATAAAGCAGCCAGAAGCTTTTTCCAGGTCTCCCATGCGGGTACAGGGGCCCAAGCACTTGGGACGTTCCCTACTGTTTTCCTGGGCACTTTAGTAGGGAGTTGGATGGGAAGTGGAGCAGCCAGGACTCAAACCAACACCCAATGGAAAGCCAGCGGCTTTATCCACTATGCCACAGCACTGGTTCCCTGCTGTATGCTTTTTAACTTTATGGGGAAAAGGTGATTATTCAAGTCTTTTTAAACCAAGATTTTCTTTAAAAGGATTTATTTATTTACTTGAGAGGCATAGTTACACACAGAGAGAGGGAGAGACAGAGAGAGAGAAAGGTCTTCCAACTGCTGGTTCACTCCCCAAATGGCCACAACGGTTGGAGCTGGGTTGATCCAAAGCCAGGAGCCAGGAGCTTCTTTTGGGTCTCCCATGGGGGTGTAGGGGCCCAAGTACTTGGGCCATCTTCCAGAGGCACATTAGCAGAGAGTTTGATCAGAAATGGAGCAACTGGGACTTGGACTGGTGTCATGGGATGCCAGCGACGCAGAGATTCTTAACCTACTATGCCACAGCACTGGCCCCAAAACAAGATTTTTAAATAAAAAATTTTTAATGGGCATACAAAAATTTTGCAAGTTTATGGAGTGCAATATAATGTTTCAGCATTTGGCAATGTATAGTCAGCAACTGTATTTGTATCTTCAAATATTTAATGATTGTTATGGTGAGAAATCCCAAAATCCCATCTTGTCATTGTTTTTTAAGAGAGAAATAAGGGAGCCGGCGTCGTGGCCTAGTAGTTTAAGCCACCACCTATGACACCAGCATCCCACATGGGAGTTTGTTCGACTCCCAGCTGCTCTGCTTCTAATCCAGCTCCCTGCTAAAGTGCCTGGGAAAGCAGTGGAGGATGGTCCAAGTGCTTGGGCCCCTGCACCCACATGGGAGACACAGATGAAATTCCAGGCTCCTGGCTTCAATCCCACCTGCTTCAATCTTTAAAAAATGACAAATCCTACATAACTTGACAAAAAAAGAAATATGCAGTACATTAGTGTTCTCTATAAGAACTTGCCAGTGCAATAGAAACCCAGAACATATTCCTTTTTTTTAAAAATGTATTTATTTATTTGAAAAGCAGAGTTGGAGACAGGAAGAGAGAGAGAGAGAGAGAGAGAGAGAGAGAGAGAGAGAGAGATCCATCTTCCATCTGCTTGTTCACTCCCCAAATGATGGCAACAGCTGGGCCTGGGCCAGGCTGAAGTCAGGAGCTTCAATCTCCACCCAGGTTTCCCACGTGCACTTGGGCATCTTCCACTGCCTTCCCAGGGGCATTAGCAAGGAGCTGGATGGGACGTGGAACAGCTGGGACTAGGACTTGCACAGGCAGAGGCTTAACCTGCTGCACTACAACGCCCGCCCCGGAACCCCAGAACTTGTTAGTTCTCTGTAGCTGTAATCTGGTTCCTGGTAATCAACCGTTCCCCATCTCTCCCTTGGGGAGAGAGCCTCTGGTAGCCACTGATAGACCTTTAAGCTCTACCTTATCTTGCTTGATCGCTCGATCGAATCCCACAGCTCCATTCTCTCCTACTTCCTCGTTCTTGCTCCATTGCTCAATCCATTCCTGGAGAATAGCTCTTCTCCAGGGCTCTCCCTTGGTCCTCTTCTCGTCTCACTCCTGCTCTCTGCGAGGTGAGACCCTGTCTCCATGGCTTCAGTTCCCACCCAGTGTGTGCAGTGTCTCCCCTATCTGTTGTTCCCAATCAGGTCCTCCCTTAAGCTCCAAATTCTGACACGCAAAGATCACCCAGCCCAGGCCCTGCAGATACTGCAGACCCAGTGTACAGAAAACCCACCGTGGGCCTGGCGTTGTGGTGCGGGGTGTAACTGCTGCCTGTGCTGCCGGCATCCCATACTGGCAAGGGTTTGAGTCCCGGCTGCAGCAGTTCCAATACAGCTCCCCACTAGCGTGTCTGGGAAAGCAGTGGAAGCCAGCCCCAGCAACCGGACCTATCCCATCCACGCGGGAGACCAGGAACCAGGCTCATGGCTCCCTCCTGGCCCAGCCCGGATCACTGCAGTCATTTGAGGAGTGAACCTGAAGATGGAAGATCTCGCGCTCTCTCTCTGTAACTCTGTCTTTCAAATAAATGAAAATAAATCTGAAAAAAAGAAAAAATAATCCAGCCCCCCGTCCTCCCAGGAGTGGGTCCCTGTGCTCTGTCTGAGCCAGACCATGCCTCACGCCGCCTTGCTCTTCCTCCCTGAGCCTCATCCTTGGCGATCTGTGTCTTCCCCGCCATTTGCCCAGGAGTGTTAGGTGACACTTCATCCTCTCTCGCCCAAACGGCGGCGGTGCCTGTGCTGCGGCAGGTGTGGGTTTCGGAGCCGGGCTGTCTGGATGAGGACATTAACATTAACTATAAGCAGCCTGCCGGGTCCCACTCACTAGCTGTGGGGCTGGGGCTGGTGATGCAGTCTCGCTGGGTCTCAGTTCCATTACCTGGAAGATGGGAATCATGGGAAGACCTCCTGCACGGGGCTGTGTGTGGATGGAAAAGTCTGTGTCTACGCAGCCCTTGGGACACTGCTGCTCACCGTTAGCTCCTCCTCCTCGGCCCCGTCAAGCCAACCCCCACTCTGCTTCCAGAATGATCTTCCTAAGCTGAATCTGATCCCCATCTTCTCCTCTTAAAACCCTCCAAAGACCCTTGTTGCCCTCAGATAAAGAAAGTCCTCAACTGTCCTTAGGGGCACCTGTGCTCCTCCACCTGGCTGACCCCGGGCACCACTTCAGGCCATGCCCCAGCCCTGTGACTCCACCCCCTGGCAGCCATTTTCAGGGCCCAGCAGAAGAACTGGTGCCCTCTGAGGATCTTGGTGTGCATCTCCCTTTGTCTTGTGCTGTGGCTTCTTCCTTCCTTCCTTCCTTCCTTCCTTTAAAAGATTTATTTATTTATTTGAAAGTCAGAGTTACACAGAGAGAGAGGAGAGAGAGAGAGAGAGAGAGAGAGAGAGAGAGAGAGAAAGTCTCTGGTTTACTCCCCAACTGGCCGTAATGGCTGGAGCTGAGCCAATCCAAAGTCAGGTGCCAGGAGCCTCCTCTAGGTCTCCCATGCTGGGGTAGGGGCCCAGGGACTTAGGCCATCTTCTATTGCTTTTCCAGGCTATAGCAGGGAGCTGGATCGGAAGTGGAGCAGCCAAGTCTCAAACTGGCACCCATATGGGATGCTGGCACTGCAGGCAGCGGCTTAACCCACTATGCCACAGTGCCGGCCCCTGTGCTGTGATTTCAACATGAGTTAGCTCCTGAACCAGCACAGGCCTTTAACTCCCAAAGTCCTAAGTTACAGGTGCTAAGAGGGTGCAGACTTAACGCAATCCCTGTGTTGGTGGGTGGGGCCTCTTGAGGAGGGTGATTGAGTTGAGTTGTTAGGGTGGAGCCCCCACGATGAAATCCTGGCGGCCTTAGAGACGATGCAGATGTGGCCAGATGTGCAGGCACTCTCACCACATGGGGCTCTGTGTGCCCTGGGAGCTCTGCTTCTTCATCGACATGCCGTCTGCCATGGCCATCTGCAGCCCTTGCCAGAGACCAGCCCATTGGGGCTGCCTGAACTTGGACTTGGACCTCCGAGAGTGAGTGCCTGATAAACCTCTCTTTCCTCCATAAGTAGCTTGTCTGGGGCTTTTCATTGTAGTGCTAAAGCTGACCCCTCCCCCCGGCTCTGGCCAGTTCGTCCTTTCCAGGCAGGAGTAGCCCACGGTGTGTCACCAGCTCCGTGTTTGGCTGCTTCCTGCCCCCACTGTAAGGCTCCCGAGAGCAGGGCTCTTTCTCTCTGCCCGCCCTGCCGAACTGCAGTGTATGGTGTATCACAAGCACTTCACACACCTTTCTGAACACTGAAGAACTGAAAAAGTTGGGGGAAAGTGATGTATCCCACTGACATCTAATTCAAAGAAATTCATAAAGTTTTTTTAAAAAGATTTTTATTTATTTATTTGACAGGTAGAGTTAGAGAGAGAGAGAGAGAGAGACAGAGAGAGACAGAGAGACAGAGAGAAAGGTCTTCCTTCCGTTGGTTCAATCCCCAAATGGCCGCTATGGCAAGCGCTGTGCTGATCTGAAGCCAGGAGCCAGGTGCTTTGTCCTGGTCTCCCATGCGAGTGCAGGGCCCAAGCACTTGGGCCATCCTCCACTACCTTCCCGGGCCACAGCAGAGAGCTGGACTGGAAGAGGAGCAAAGGAGCAAATGGGACTAGAACCCGTTGCCCATACGGGATGCCGGCACTGCAGGCAGAGGATTAACCAAGTAAGCCATGGCGCTGGGCCTGAAATACATGAAGTTTTAAAAAAGATTTATTTATTTATGTGAGAGGTAGAGTGAGAGAGAGAGAGAGAGAGAGAGAGAGAGAGAGAGAGAGAGAGAGGTTTTTCATTTACTGGTTCACTCTCCAAATAGCCACAATAGCTGGAGCTCAGCCAGTCTGAAGCCAACAGCCAGGAGCTTCTTCCAGGTCTCCCAGTTTGATGCAGGGGCCCAAGCATTTGGGCCATACTTTACTGCTTTCGCAGGCCATAAGCAGAGAGTTGGGTTGGAAGAGAAGCCAGGACATGAACCAGTGCCCCTATGGGATGCCGGCACTGCAGGTGGAGGTTTAGCCTGCTACACCACAGCACCGGCCCTGAAATATGTAGCTTTTTTGCCCAAACATCCCAGGACACCTGCAGCCTATGGATGCAAGTGAAAGTCACATGGGTGGCAACAAGCACCCAGCACAGATTCAGGCTCCATGTGCTCCTCTGGGCTTTGAGCCCTGCAAGGTGCTCCCCAGGGAGCTGGGAGTCCCCCAGCGGCATCCCCTCCCTGCTCCTCCGGATGTGTGCCCTAGACTCTCGGCTGAAGGGTGGGAGCCCTGGCAGCACCAGGTTCTGAGGTGCGACTCCCCATTAGAGGGTCCTCAAAGACCACTGAACTTTTTGCGGGTTCCTTGTAGAGCTTTCTGGTTCTCTGTTGGACGGGGCGGTGGGGGGGACTTCAGGGGCAGTGTTGAGCTCGAGTCTGACCCTTGCATTTGCCCTTCCTTTCTCCAAAGAGGAGAAAATGGTCAAGGTCCCTCACTCTCGGTCCCTGATTTCCTGCTAAGGAGTTCTCTTCAAGAGGCACCTGTTCCTCTTTGAAAAGAGGCTTCCAGGGGCTGGCATTGTGGTGTGACGGGTAAAGCTGTTGTCTGCAGCGCCAGCATCCTCTATGGGCACCGGTTCAAGTCCCAGCTGCTCCACTTCCCATCCAGCTCCCTGCTAATGCATCTGGGAAAGCAGCAAAAGATGGCCCAAGTCCTTGGGTCCCTGCCATCCATGTGGGAGACCTGGATGAAGCTCCTCCTGGCTCCTGGCCTCTACCTGGCCCAGCCAAATCCCAGCCATTGTGGCCATTTGGGAAGTGAACCAGCAGATGGAAAATCTTTCTCTCTCTCTTTCTCCTCTCCATCTAACGGTGCCTTTCAAATAAATAAAGATAAATCTTAAAAAATAAAAAAAAAATAAAAAAAGGAAAGAAAAGAGGCTTCGGCTAGCCACCTCCCTGCCCTAGCTCCGATCAGTGTAAGGCCAGGCAGGTCTGACCTCTGTGCCGGCACTGCCTCTGGAAAATTATTCCTTCTGTCCTGAGGAGAGAGTGTGGGCGAGTGTGACCTCCCAGGGGCTCCAGGAAACCCCGTCTCGTCTTTCCACACCTTGTTCACGTGCTGGCGAAGAAGAAGTTCTCCATTCTCCAGGGCAGAACTGCTGTTGTGAAACTCTTGCTCCATGCAAAGGCAATGGGCAGCAACTCTGGGCAGCCTTGACCCTAGAGGCGGCCCCCGGCCCTGGTCGGAGCCACAAGATTGCCCAACTACTGCGGAGCGGCACGTGTAAGGCCGGGCCGGCGGCGGGGAGCAGTGCGCACGCGTGTAAGGGGTGCAGCAGGCCGGGCTTGGCCATGGCCACTCTGTCCCAGACGGGGGACCCAGGCCTTTTCTGAAACAGTGTTCTCAGAAGTGCCACAGCTAGGGGCCCAGGGAATGACCTAGAATCTGTGTCATCTTTCTGGACAGTGCAGAGGAAATGGCCTTATACCACGATCAGTTCACCCACTGTCTGTCGTGAGTGAGCACTGCAGAGAGAGTCCCGAACCTCAGCTGCTAGCTCACGGCCTGGGGGTGATGAGGCCACCAGAGCTGCTGGAGGGAGAGGAAAGAGAGGTCCAAGCCTCGGGCCTTGCCTCCTCTCCTGCCTACCCCGGCCTGAGGCCTGGGAGCCGCTGGCACTCTCCCACGCAGGCAGTGGGAGCGAACAACGCGCGGGCCTGCTTGGGAAGCACAGGGGGTCCTCCGGTTCTGTGTTCCACGTCCTAGGATTCAATCAAGGGTGGGCTGAGAATGCGCAAAAGACCTCGCATCCATTTCTCATTGTTCTCTAAGCACCACCGTGTTAACCGCTTCCGGTGTCACGCCTAACCTAGAGGCGATGCAGAGAGCGTGGGAGGACTCAGTGGGTTACATGCCAGGCAGTCCTGAGCCAGCTCCATGCGGAAATTGGAGGGGTGATCGCAGTTTGACAGTTTTTTTTTCTCTTTTCAAGATTTATTTATTTATTTGAAAGGCAGAGTTACAGAGAGAAGGAGAGACAGAGAGGCAGAGAGAAAGAGAGAGAGAGAAAGAGAGAGAGAGAGAGAGAAAGGTCTTCCATCTGCTGGTTCACTCCCCAATTGGCTGCAATGGCCGGAGCTGTGCGGATCCGAAACCAGGAGCCAGGAGCTTCTTCCAGGTCTCCCATGCAGGTGCAGGGACTCTGGGACTCAGGCCATCTTCTACTGCTTCCCCAGGCCATGGTAGAGAGCTAGATCGGAAGTAGAGCATCTGGGACTCGAACCGGTGCCCATTTAGGATGTCAGCACTGCAGGCAGTGGCATTACCAGCTACACCACAATGCCGGCCCTTGGCAGTTTCTTTACTTAGAAGAAAGTTTTATTCCACATGTAGGACTCCTGTCCTTAATGTGTTGTACTATGAGAATTAACGCTAAAACTAGTCTTCAAACAGTACTTTATACTTTGTGTGTCTGTGTGGGTGCAAACTGTTGAAATCTTTACTTAGTATAGAACTGATCTTCTGTATAAAAAGATAATTAAAAATGAATCTTAATGAAGAATGGGATGGGAGAGGGAGTAGGAGATGGGATGGTTTTTGGGTAGGAGGGTGGTTATGGGGGAAGAACCACTATAATCCAAAAGTTGGACTTTCGAAAATTTTATTTAGTAAATAAAAGTTTTCTATTAGAAAAATTAAAAAAATAAGAGAAAGAAAAAAAGTTTTATTTATTTATATTTACTTGAAAGGTGGGGCCGGGGCAATCTTTCACCTGCTGGTTCACTCCCTACATGCCCACAACAGTCAAGATTGGGCCAGGCCAAAGCCAGAAGCCAGGAACTCCATCTGGGTTTCCCACCTGGGTGACAGAGACCCAAGAAATTGAACCATCACCTGCTACCTCCCAAGGTGCACATCAGCAGGAAGCTGGATGGAGGTGGAGGCGGAGTTTAATCCCAGGCACTCTGATATGGGGTGTTGGGGTCCCAAGCAGCAGCTTAATCCATTGTACCCCAATACCTGCCCCATTGGTTTCCTAAAAGTGAAGTGTGTTGGGGCCAGTGTTGTGGCATAACAGGTTGCAAGCTGTGGCTTGCAACACTGGCCATATGGGCACCGATTTGAGTCCTGGCTGCTCCACTTCTGATCCAGCTCCCTGCCAATGCACCTGTGAAAGCAGCGGAAGACGTCCAAAGTCTTTGGGCCTTTGCATCCCTATGGGAGACCTGGAAGAGGCTCCTGGTTCCTGGCTTCAGTCACTGCAACCATTTGGGAAGTGAAGCAGCAGATGGAAGATCTCTGTCTCTGTCTCTGTCTCTCTCTCTTTGTAACTTTGACTTTCAAAATAAACAAATCTTCAAAAAGAGAAATGAAGCGTGCACCTACACATGACCCATTTTATCCCAGGTATTTCCTCAAGAGAAGTGAAAGTGTGTCTCTAGACAGAGAATTGTGTGCTGATGCTCCTGGGAGCCGTATTTGCAGTACGCCCAAATTAGACACCGCCCAAATGTCCAGCAACAGGTGAGTATATAAACCCATCGTGGAATACTACTTGGCACGGAAAAGGAACTACTGATGGATGAATCTCAGAATCACCATGCTGCTGGAAGACAGCAGAGTGGAGGCTGGATGACTTCACGGAGAGGAGACGCTGGAGAAGGCGCCGCCGCTCCTGGTGACACAAAGCAGATCACTGGTCGCCTGGGTACGGCGGGAGGAACCCCAGGTGGGGTGGTTACCAGGGGGCACAGGGTAGCTCTGGGGCCAAGGGATGTGTTTGTTACTCTGAATGTGGCGATGGCAACATGGCTCATTGCAAAGTTAAAGCTCAGCCAACCGAAAGATTGAAGTGAGGTTTATTGTATGTCAGCCAAACTGCAATAAAGCCGTTGAAAACACAATGCAACACAATGCAACACAAGACAACACAGCACAGACCCTGCAGCGGATTCCAGACAGGAAGCTACCGAAGAGCCCAGGGTTGTGCAGACTTGGGGCTTTCCTGAGCGCTGATGAATGGGCCCCATGGTGGGGGGAAGGAGGGTGAGTTGCTGGGTGATGTCAGGGCTGCCCCGGGTCCTACTCGCACTCATGGGTTTGCTGAGCCCAAAGGGACCTTAGGGATGGAGCCCTGAGGACTGAGGGCCCTGCCCTGCCCAGGTGCCCGGCTCACCGTCTCCGAGCAGCCGGCCTGGCTTCCCCTGCTGCCCCATCGCGGTCTGTCCGTGGAAGGGCTGCCTGAGCATGACAGCTTCCAGAAGGTAGGGCTGGCCAGGTCAGAGGGCTGGGAAGAGCCGCGCAGGGAGCGGCCAGGTGGGGTGGGCAGTGGGGTTGAGGGCCAGCCCTGGCTGGCCTGGGTCAGAGGACTTGGGCTTCCGCTCCCTGGGCGCAGAGTGGGCAGCGGCGCTCTCTCCTCCTGTAATCCGCGGAGCAGGCATGGCAAACCAGGCCTCCACAGAGCCTGCGGGCAGAGGCGGGGGCACCCAGGCGTGTACTGGGGCTCTGTCCACATGAGAAGCCCACCCGCCCATCTCATTCATCCCATCCTCCAGGACCCCATTCCTAGCTGGCCCCTTCCCACAGCTCTCGCTCCTGGCGCTGCTGAGTGCTGGATGCCAGGTCGGGTGAGAGTACTCCCGGCTCCACATGTCCCTCCCTCCCTCCCTCCCTTCCCAGGTACCTGCATGGGTACCGCCGAGACAGGCGGCCAAAGATCTTGCTGCAGCCCACACAGCATCCTGGGGCCACCGCTGACAGGTGCTGGAGCTTCTGCCATAGGTGGTCCTTTTCCCTGATGGGTGGAGGTGGTGGGAGATTCACGCACCACAGAGACAGAAGGTAGCAGGATGCAAAGACCCCAGAGGGAGGGACAGAAAGAGACACAGGGAGACAAAGGGAGGAGAGACAGAGGGTGACAGTCACACAGTGATCCTCACACAGAGATGAAAAGAGAAACAAGGACAGTGAGACAGAAGGCAGAGATACAGAGACAGAGAGAGAAGAGAGAGGAAGTTGGAGAATGGGAGAGGGAGGCAGAGAGACACATAGACAGGTAGATAGAAAAATGTAGAGTGAGAGGGCACAGAGAAAAAGATGCAGCAGGGAGAGAGAGAGAGAGAGAAGAGAGAGAGGGAGAGGGAGAGAGGGAGAGAGAGAGAGAGAAGAGAGAGAGAGAGAGAGAGGGAGAGGGAGAGAGAAGAGGGAGAGGGAGAGGGAGAGGGAGAGAGAGAGAGAGGAGGGAGAGGGAGAGGGGGAGAGAGAGGGAGAGGTAGAGAGGGAGAGGGAGAGGGAGAGAGGCAGTGAGGGCCAGCATTGTGGCACAGTGGATTAAGGCACCCCCTGTGGCACCAGCATCCCACAGGAGCACCCATTCAAGTCCCAGCAGCTCCACTTTGGATCCAGCTTCTTCCCTGCTGAGGTGCTTAGGGAAGTAGCAGAAAATGGCCTGGGTGCCCGGGACCACGTGGGAGACCCAGATGAGTTCCTGGCTCCTGGCTTCTGCCTGGCCTGGCCCCAGCCGTTGCAGCCATTTGGAGAGTGAACCAATGGATGGAAGATCTCTCTTTCACTCTCTCTGTCACTCTGCCTTTCAAATAAATTAATAAATCTTAAAAAAAAAAAGAGGCAGTGAGAGACACACACACAAGATGGGTCATTCTCTCGTCTTTGGGGAAGCTGGGTGGCACCACACACCACGCCCCTGCCCAGCAGAACTGTGCACTGGGTCCAGGACACTGCTCGATCCCACCTGCTCTGAGGAGGGCTCCCCGGTCACAGAAGCCCCTGGGCAGTTCTCGTGCAGGACCCCCTTCTCGCACATGATGCCTTAGCGTCTTGATCAGCTGTTTGTGCCGATTTAGGATCACGCCCTTGCAAATCTGTTCTCATTGTTTTCTAAAGGAGTGTAGGAGTATGTGTTTGAAATTTTCATTGAAGTCATGCATGTACCTGATTTAAAAATCAAATAGTACAGGAAGGTTCTGTCAAGAGGCAAGATCCTCCCAACGTCTTCCTATTTTCAGGGGCAAAGTGTTTCTTGCATCTTTTTGCAAGGCCTCCTTGCTATTGCTTCCATATTTAAGTAATAAGCTCTTGATTATTCAACAGGAAGTTAGTTGAGGATGTGCTTATTCAACAGAGAATATTTCCAGAGAGCACATTCCTTTGCTATCAGAGGACACGGCTTATTCATTGTCATTCTCACGATGCCTCCTTTGTCCTTACGGTATAGTTATAGTGTAGTTAATTGTTTTAGGTCCTTTGTTGATCATCATTATATTTTTACAGAATATACTCACACATTTATTTCTAGTTCTATTAATTATGCGCAGGATCTTACAACTCCCATTTTATATCAGGATGCTGGACCCCTTCCCTTCAGCTGTGGTCATATATTCCCGCAGCATCCCTCATAGCAGCCCTAGCTACACCTGCACGTGACCAGTGCCTACTGTAATGTTTAGTGCACATATAGAACATCTCTGCCTTCACAGAACATTCCACTGGGTTCTCTTCTATACATAATGTGCTAAGCTGGTAACATTCAGTTCAGTTTCTATAATTACAATTGTCTTCCATGCTTTGTCTTTAGCCACCCATGAACAGTATTTACGTATGTGTGTACATGTATATACACACAACCACTGCTTCCCGAAGAGCTAACATGTGCTCTGTAACATTTCTTAGAAGGCTCATGTTTTTCTAGATGTTTCTAATTGCCTTTCTTTGTGCCCTGCATTGACTTTCACACATTATCACCACCCCTGCCCCCCCATTCATCACATCAGGTGTTCTCTTAGACCCTCTCCCTGGAGCCCTTCCCCCAGAGCCCCTCCGACTTCCCCTGCCGTCTAGACTGCGGGATGCCTCTACTTACTGCCCTCTTCTCATCCCGGGGATTCCCTTTCTTCTTTCCTTGGTTAGAATGATGTTTTCCTGAATTCCACATCTTCTCCTTTTTTGGCTTACTTCCTTGTTTCTCTGGAGCACATCCTCAACTAACTTCCTGACAAAGTCTGTGTGGGAGGTGCCTGTTTGGAAACCTGTATTTCCTCCACCACCTTCCCCATTTAATTCTTAGTCTGGAAGGACAGAGATTCCTAGGGCAAAAGCCAGCTTCTAGGCCGGCGCCGTGGCTCAACAGGCTAATCCTCCGCCTTGCGGCACCGGCACACCGGGTTCTAGTCCCGGTCGGGGCACCGATCCTGTCCCGGTTGCCCCTCTTCCAGGCCAGCTCTCTGCTGTGGCCAGGGAGTGCAGTGGAGGATGGCCCAAGTGTTTGGGCTCTGCACCCCATGGGAGACCAGGAGAAGCACCTGGCTCCTGCCATCGGAACAGCGCGGTGCGCCGGCCGCAGCGCGCTACCGCGGCGGCCATTAGAGGGTGAACCAACGGCAAAGGAAGACCTTTCTCTCTGTCTCTCTCTCTCACTGTCCACTCTGCCTGTCAAAAATAAAAAAAAAAAAAAAAAAAAAAAAAAGCCAGCTTCTCTCAGCACTTGAAAAGCCTAACGCCACAGACTCCTAACATGCACTGGGTTCTCCCTCTTTAGTGGGTGGCCTGTCTTGTATATGAGATACGTTAGGGTAATCTCCTTATCTTTGTTTTACTCACATTTCACAATGGTGGAGCTAAGCGTGGGTTTTATTTGTTGTGTTTTGCTTTTCATTTATTGCGCTGCACAGTCAGTGAAACCTTTAAATCTGAACATCTGTGTCCTGCAGAGCTGGGAATTCTCTCATCCTTGTGTGTTGTATTTTATTTGATAATCTCCATTTTATTTTCTGCTCTCTGGGGAGAACGTTTGTCCATTGGAGAGATTACTGGAACTCCCAGACACAACCTTTCTGTCTCTGTTCTTTCAAGTCTCCCATTCTCTGTGCTTTTTAGCTCTACGTTCTGAGAATTTGTCTCATCTTTCCCTCCCAGTCCTTTTTAGTGATCTCTAAAATAATTCAACAATTGTATTTTTCACTTCCAAGTTTTAGATCATTGCTTTTCTCAGCATCTTGTGTCCTGGGATGGATCTTTTAAAATTTGTTTGCCTTTGTCTCTCTCCTTTACTTCTAAACTCTCTCCAAAGGTCAGGGGATCTTAGGTTGCCATTTCAGGCTTAAGAGAGAAGCAGTAAAAGCTGGCTGGAATTCCAACTATCCGTCTGGGATGGCTGACCTGTGGCTTCTGTTTAAGGGGACTGAGCAGGGAGCTGCTGGCCATACCAGATCCCCAAACGCCAGGACAAATTGGTCTTCTCTCTGGGACATCTAAATGTCTCTGCAGAAGGACCTTCGATTGCTTGCTTGGGAGACTGGCCGCTGCCTGCGGCTGCTGTACAGGTGCGGAGGCCGGCGGGAGGCAGGGGGTGTCCACTTTCTCCCTCCTCTGCCTCCTGCCACTGTGCCCTGGGCTCTCTGCTTCCCCAAGCTCTAACCTGAGCTTCATGCAGTGTCTACCGCATCTGTTTTTCAGCTTCCAGAAGTTACCTGACAGCTCTCACCTGTGGTTGGCTCCTCTCCTTTTCTCTAGGTTGTAAGTTTTATTCTTTTATAATCATTTTAATGAGGTCTCAGGAAGAATAGATGAGGTGTGGTCAGAAGTCAACCTTAGCAGCTTCTTCCTTCTCCCTCCCTCCTTCTCTCTCTTTCTTTCCCTCTCCCCTCCCCCTCCCCTTCTCCTCTCCTCTCCCCTCCCCCTCCCCTTCTACTCTGCTTTCCCCTCCCCTCCCCTTCCTTTTCCCCTCCCCTCTCCCTCCCCTCCCCTCTCTCTCCTTCCCTTATCCTCTTCCCTCCCCTCTTCCTTCCTTCCTCTCCCTCCCCCCCATCTCTTCTCTCTCCCTTTAACAGCCACACGCGTGTTTTGTGTTATTTTATCGTTAGCTACGTGGATTCGTGAGTGAATCGTGCTCCTCCCTTCTCGAGAGCTCGGGGCTCCTGGGTGGGGGCAGAGGGGGGGGGGGCTGCAGCCCTCGAGCTCTCCTTTTTCTCACTTTTTTAGCATGTGGGTTTTGTGTAAGAGATTTAGTTCTAGGTGATCGCTCAGCAAACTTCCGATTGTCACATATTCTGGGGACCCCAGTCCCCTGGGCCACAGGAAGGGAGGCCATCTCCCCGGCAGACTACAGGCAGCAGCTCCGGGAGCACAGGGGTGGGCAGCTGACCCAGGCGGGGCCCGCAGGCCCGGGGCTCTGAGGAAGTCCTGTGGGCAGGCAGCTGTAGCCCACGCAATGACCTCTCGGCTAACCCTGGTGTCTTTTTTCTCCTTTCCCAATTCTTTCTCCACCCATGGCTTCCTTTCTGTTCACTTAACCGTAGGAGGTACGTGAGCAGTGGCAGTGAGTTGGGGTGGGGCTGCGCATTACCGTCACAGAGCCCCAGGTAATGTATGCGCTGTGTGTCCTTGGTGACCAGGTCAGCGCCTCTGGCCCTCAGTTTCCTCATTGCAAAGTGGGACTCCAGCAGGAGGTAATAGCTGTTCAGTAGTTGCTAGCGGAGTAGAATTTTCATGCTGTGGCCTGGGCATCCCTTCCCCTCCCTGCTGGCCCCTGGCCCCCGTGCCTGTCCTTACTGAATCAGCTCCAACACCCGCTTCTTCATGGCCCGGACCAGGTCCCGCTGCCCGCCGAGCTCCTCTTCATACAGCGCAGCCCTCCGCCCGGCCTCCTGCGCCTGCTGCTCCAGCTCCGCCTGCAGCCGGCGTCTCTCTTCCTGACTCCTGGGCGCAGAGCGAGACGGTTCTCAGGGAGGAGCCCGGCACTTGGCACGGATGCAGGCTGGGCCTCTGCCTGACCAGGAGCCCCTGCAGATGGACACACACACTCACGTCACACACTCACACTCACACACTGACACATACACACTCACACATACACTCACACACACATCACACACACACACACTCACACATTCACACATACTCACAGATACTCACATCACACACTCACACACTCACACACACTCGCACACTCTCACAATGCTCTCACACCCGCACCTCACATTCACACACACACATCCCACATTCTCACACACACGTACACACTCACATAACTCGCACATGCTCTCACACTCACCCCTTACATTCATACACACATACCCCACATTCTCTCTCACACACACACAACACACACACAACTCAATGCTTTCACACTCACACCTCACATTCACACACACACTCACACAACACACAGTGCTCTCACACCTCACATTCACATACACACACTCACAACTCATACATGCTGTCACACTCACACACATCCCACATTCTCACACACACTCACACACTCACACACATTCACACATACACACTCTCTGCACACACACCCCACATTCACATAACACAACATAACACACACACATAAACCACACACAGATATACAATGAGTAGCACAGTACACACACAACACACAACACACCCAATGCACGTATCACACACCGAACTGTGCATGTGTGTCATCCGACACCTGTGGAAACATTCAGAGAATGTCTCGTTAGAGGAGGCAAGCCGAGATCTCCAGTTTTCCACTTTTCTTTCATTTAAAATGTGTTTAATCCAGCGAGAGCGAGAAATGCGACACACCGTTCACGGGCTCACTCTCCAAATACCTACAACTGCCTGAGCGAAGCCCGAAGCTGGGAGCTGGGAACTCAGTGCAGGTCCCCCAGGTGGGCAGCAGGAACCCGGGACGGGAGCTGTCACAAGTACCTTTCAGGGTCTGCCTTGGCAGGAAGCTGGTGCAGGGAGCAGAGCCAGGAACAGAACCCGGCGCTCCGGCATGGGACACGGCCATCCTCTCCCCCTCCCTGCCCCTCCTTTCCTTCCTCCTTTCCTCCCTCCATCCCTCCTCCCCTCCCTTCTTTCTTTCATATTTCCATTTTGAAATGCACTTTTCCAGAAAGGACTGCTCACCATCACTGCAGCTCCCTAGAGAGGAGGTGGACGCCTGGGAACCGAGGCGACAGGGGCTCTGCCCAGCTGGAAGCAACTGCACGTGGAGGAGGAGCAGTGCAGGATTTGGGCTGATTTCTTGCTTTAAAATATTTTAAAAATTGTGCTTCATTGTCTTTTCAATTAAAAAAAAAAGTAATATTACAAATACGGCTTTCCTCAGTTTGTTTCAGTTCTGGGCTTGGAACCGCCTCGGCTCCATTGTTGCCTATTCTTTTTGTCTTTTGTGGTTTTTCTAGAAGATTCCAAGAAAAGTCCTAGACTGGAACTCAAAAGGCCACAGCCCCAGGTCCCAGCCTGTCATTCAGAGGCTCGGTCAGGAGGGCGCCATGATGGTGGGCAGTGCTGGGGAGGGCCCAGGCTCTCAGCGGGTGCGCGTGCCTGTGTGTGTGTGACACAGACTTGAGCATGTTGGTGGGGAGAGGCTGGGGGGGGGGGGGACTAGACGGTGTGTGGAGAGCCTCATTTCTCAAACAATGCCATTTAGTGTGTGGCAGGAAGACAGCTGGGTGGGCCACGAAATGCAACCAACCACAGCCAGCCACTGACATTCCACGACGGCCAGGCCCTGCGGCCTTAAGAAAGCGTTGGGGTGGTCGGGTGGGGATCTGGGTCGTGTTTTGACTCTTAATGAACCCTTTCGATTAGGGTCTTCCACTTTCTTAGTTTGAAGCCCCACGAGCCAGCCTACTTGCCCAGTGATCCTGAGTCTTTATGTGACCTCTGCAGGGTGTGTGTGTCTGTGTGTGTGTGTGTGTGTGTCTTTGGGCCAGAAGGGAGCACTTATTAAGCACCTACTATGTGCCAGTGGCCGTTTCAGATGCCAGGAAGAGAGCAGCGGCCACAGCCCCCATGTCGCTGGTGGTGTGCTGGGGCACTGGTCAGAGCCAGCGCCAGACCGTTAGGCTCATGGAACTCAGGGTCCTGCTGGGTCAGCGAGGAGCGGAGACAGTTGGGAGAGGGGCTC
The DNA here is from genome assembly GCF_033115175.1 of Lepus europaeus. Taxonomy (NCBI): domain Eukaryota; kingdom Metazoa; phylum Chordata; class Mammalia; order Lagomorpha; family Leporidae; genus Lepus; species Lepus europaeus. The sequence continues at coordinate 162,594,940 of NC_084827.1, read as the reverse complement.
GGGGGAGGTGCTCAGGCGAAGCAGACCGCAAAGGGACGAGTGCATGCTAGGGGCTGCTGGGTAGAAAGAGCCTGGCTTGTCTGAGGAACTGAAAGATGGCTAGAGACTGTGGGAGGGGCAGAGCAGGAGAGGAGGTGGGGTGGGGTGGGGGTGGGGGTGGGCCGGGCCTGATCTGTCCCCCAGTGGTCCCAGGAGGGGTGTCATGGAAAGCCACTGAAGTGTTTTAATCAGGGAGGGGCAACAGATACTGCTGGTGTAGGAGGGAATGTAGATGGAATGAACATTTATTTAGCACCTACTGTGTGCCAGGCATTGAACCTAGTTCTCTAGCCTTGTTTCACTTAAATTCCACAATATAATGAGGCAGGTCGTATGAGCCTCATTGTGTGATAGACAAATAGAGGCTCAGAGAGGGAGGGACCCTGGCCCTGGGTCACATTGCTTGTTACGTGGCGGGATGAGGAATCTGGACACAGGCCTGTCCAGCTGTAAGCTCTGTTTGACATCCCACACTTTCTTCCACGCAGGACCGTGGTCCCCCGTGACCCCTGGCACAGGTTCCTGGTGGGAGGGGTGAATCCTGGCAGCTCCTGGCGGGCCCAGAGGAGCTCAGTGCTGCTGTGCAGGGGGTGGGGGAGACGCAACGTTTGCCCAGTTCCCAAGCTTAGGCCCGGCCTCATCGCCTTTGCCTGAGCTCTTAGCAGAGGCAGCAGAAGTGCACCTGCTTGGGGAGCGGCCCGCACAGAGCTCCTGAGCTGGAAAGAAGGCCCTTAGGGGCCCCTTGTCTGCTTAGGCAAATCAGGAACCCGCAGTCTAGAGGAGAGGCCACTGCCCCCACCCCCGGGAGGGGGTTGGCACAGTCAGAAAGCTGTGGAGTGGGTATCAGGATCTCAATGCCAAGGCCACTTTCACAGTCCCTGCAGGCCTGGCCTGGGGCCTGCTGTGGTTCACCTCTGGGTCTGGCTTGGGCTCGGTGCATGGTGGCTTCCCCCCACCCCCACCCCCACCCCCACTACGTTCTCCACGCTATGGCCAGAGTGAGCCCCTAAGAACCAAGGTCCGACCAGGAGACTCCAGGTCCAAATTCTGCTCCAGACCCTTGCTCTGGCTGCTCCCTCTGCCTAGAATACCCTTCTGCCCTCTATCCAAGTGGCTGGCTGCTCCCTTCCTCCGGGTCTCCACCTCAGAGAGGCCCTCCCTGACTTATTGCAAACCTGGCTGGTACAGTAGTTTAAGCCCCACCTGTGATGCCTGCATCCCATATGGGCCCCTGTTCAAGTCCCGGCTGCTCCACTTCTGTTCCAGCTCCCTGCTAATGTACCCGGGGGAGCAGTGGAAGATGGCCCAAGTGCTTGGGCCCCTGCACCCATGTGGAAGACCCAGAAGAAGCTCCTGGCTCCTGGCTTTGGATCAGCCCAGCTCCAGCCATCTCTCTTCCTCTGCCTCTCTGTAACTTTGCCTTTCAAATAAATGAGTCCATTTTAGAAAAAAAACACATCACACCCAACAGGAGCCATTCCCTATCCCAGCTTTCTCCTCTCCCCTTCCAGTTTGCTGCGGGCTGGCCATCCGCGTGTTTCACATGCTTGTCAAATCTGCCGACCGCCTGCCTCCCTAGAACGGAAGCTGCACAGGGCAGGCGTTCTGTCTGCAAAACTATTTCCCGTCCACCCAGCAGGCCTGGCTCCGAGTAACTGAATGACAGACACCAGGGCCCCCAGTCACAGGGAGCAGCCTGGCCAGGAAGTCTCCACGGAGCCTCCCTGCTTCTCCCCCCAGCCTGCCTGGATCCCACAGAAGGCTCTTGGGTGGACAGGGCCCCGCGCTCCCTGAGGGCTACATCACTGGAATCTTTGATGACCCAAGTGGCAGGCGCAGCTGAGTGTTCAGTGGGAAGAGCCCCGCAGAGCGTTCCGGGTTGGCTGCAGGGCCCCTGGGCCTCTCTCGTGCAGCTAAGCCATCAGCAGAGTCCCCGGTGATTCAGCCTGACTCACAGCCCCCACCCTGGGCTTCACTGGGGGCCGCACGGAGGACCTCCAGGCTCCACGGCAGGGGCCAGTCATGTGGGAGAGGATCAGAGGCAGGTGGGCCGACTGGGGCACAGACTCTGAGTCAGACCAAGGAGGATCTGTGCACAGCGGGGCCCCTGAGAAAAGCAAATTAGGAGGCAGAGCCTGAGGCATCGAGAAACTAAAGGGGAAAGACAGACAGACAGACAGACAGACAGCAAGCCTGGGGCCCAGGTGATAACGAGAACATGAAGGTGCCGGGTGGTGATTCACTGAGCGAGAGACACAGAGACAGTGGAATCTAGTCAGCCCTCACGTCTCCGCGTTCTGCACGCACGGATTCAACCAACTGCAATCGAAAATGTTCGGAAAAAAATAGTAGCTTGCATACTACACAAGTGCTGATTTCCCCCCTAAGCAATATAGAGGAGCAGCTACGTACATGGCATTTACTTTGTTTTAGATATTATATACGTAACCCCAAGGTGATTTAAAGCATGCCGGGGCGGGCGCTCGGCTTGGCGGGTGTGACGCCGGTTTGGACACCTGCATTCCCTGCTGGAGTCCCAGCTCTGCTCCTGCTTCCAGCTTCCTGCCACTGCACACCCTGGGAGCCAGCGGGTGATGACTCAGGTACCAGGTCCCTGCTGCCCACGTGGGAGACCTGGCCCAAGCTCAGCCACTGGGGGAGTGAATCAGCAGATGTGAGATCTCTGCCCGCCTGCCTATTTGTCTCCCTGCTTCTCAAAATAACTAATAATTAAAAAATGATGTGCATGGGAGGGTGTGCCCAGGGGATAGCAAATACTATGGTGATTTCTTTTTTTTTTTTAATTTTTTTTTTTTTAATTTTTGACAGGCAGAGTGGACAGTGAGAGAGAGAGATAGAGAGAAAGGTCTTCCTTTGCCGTTGGTTCACCCTCCAATGGCCGCTGTGGCCAGCGCACTGCGCTGATCCGAAGCCAGGAGCCAGGTACTTATCCTGGTCTCCCATGAGGTGCAGGGCCCAAGCACTTGGGCCATCCTCCACTGCACTCCCGGGCCACAGCAGAGAGCTGGCCCGGGACAGAATCCGGCACCCTGACCGGGACTAGAACCCGGTATGCCGGTGCCGCTAGGTGGAGGATTAGCCTGTTGAGCCACGGCGCCGGCCATATGGTGATTTCTATAAGAAATGTGAACATCTGCACGGGGCCTGGAACGAGAGAAGCCTGTGCAGGCACTCCTGGTGCTGGCTGAGGGGTAGGAGCTAAGCCATTGGCTCTGCAGCCCCCTGCAGGGTGCAACTCTGCTGCCAGCTGACACTGGTGACCTGCCTCGGGTTCCTCATTTGTAAAATGCGGTTCTCATAGAGCCCATCTCATACGGTGGTTACAAGGAAGCACCCACAGCAGTATCCGGGACACAGTGGCCGCTCAGGAAGCCAGGGCCACGGTCGCGACTGTCGGGAGGGTGGGGGACAGACTGTGCCACAGGAAGCAAGGGGACGGAGACAGAGTAAACGAGGGAGAGAGAACGAGATGGTGCGGGGCCTGGCGGGTAGGGGAGTAACGGGTGGAAAGGACAGAGGAGCAGGGCGGAGAGAAGAAACAGGGGGTAGAAAGGGGAGGTGGGGTGCAGGGGGGAGGGAAGGTGAGAGGGAGGCTGGCGCGGGACCCCTCCTGCGGCTGCTGGGAGCCCCTTGTGATCAAGATCAATGCCCCTCAGGGCTCAGCATCCACAGCTGTGCCCAGCTCGGGGCCTCCAAAGGCCTTGCCGGCGGCCCGGGGAGCATCAGGCAGGCGTTGCCAAGGTTACCTGCAGAGCTGCTCCCGAAGTGCCCGCAGCTCCCCCTCCCGCTCCTTTAGCAGCTGCTCCTGGCACCGGGCCTGCTCCTGGGCTTGTTGGAGTCCGTGTCTGAGGCTCTGGGGGGCGGGAGGAAGACCAGGGGAAACTGAGGGGGGAGCCAGAGACCCCAGGTCCGGGGCTGACTGGCCAGACCTCCCTTGCGGGGAGGGCAGGACTGGTGCAGCGCTGGGAGCTGGGATGCCTGGTTCTGTCCCAGGCCTGGCCTCGGATAAGCCTGAGGCCACCCCTTCTTCCTTCACTGAAGGATGGGGAGTCCGAAGCTCACAGAGCTTGGAGACGCTGCTGGGGAGGGCTTGGTAAGCTCTTGGGCTGCCTTTGGGAGAAGCATCCACAACCAGAACGACTCAGAGGGGTTTGTAACAGTAGGACTTAGACACTGGGAAGATACCTGCAGGGACCATGAATATGGACCTGAGAACAAGTGATTACCCTGAACAACTGTCGGGAAAGGATCTCAAACTCAAGCGCCTACAGGGGCTCAGCAGGGGGTACTGACAGAGTGTGAGGCAATAGGGAGAGGTGGGGACTGCGGTGAACTGAAGAATGCCGGGCTTTGAAAAGGCACCCCCAAATAGTAAGCATGTGCAGGACGACAGAAATTGACCTGTGGGTCCCCAGGCCACCGCTGCAGACTCCCCACTTGTGGGCCACGTGACAGAGGGGAAGGCAGACAGGTACGGAGCTCACCTTGCCCACAGCTTGCAGGGACACCTCTGCTCGCTCCTCCCTCCGGGCCACACTGGTCACTCCTGTTTGCTCTGGCTGCTTCTCCGTGGTGGGGTCTTCCTCTGTTCCCAGGGTCTCCCCGACAACACCAGGCCCTCCCCACTTCTGTCTGCTCTCTGATGTTGCTTCCCGAGTCTCCTGGGTGGCTCTCTGACCCTCCACACCAGGCAGAACCCCTCTATCCTCAGCCTGCCCCCGGCTGCTGGCTGCTGACGTCTCCAGGGAGACCCCTGTCCTTGGGGCTCCCTCCCCCTGCTCCGGCAGAAGTTCCTCTCCCTCTGGCTCCCACGTGCTGTGGGGGCAGCCGAGGCTGCTGGCATCTTCTCTCTTTTCCAAAAAGGGGGAAAGATGCCCATGTTGTTGGGGTCTCAAGGGTCCAGCCAATGGGGCATCCCTGGTGGCATCTCTCAGACAGCTGGTGTGACTGGAGTGTGGCTCCTCCCGTGGGACTCCTTTGGGGTCTCCAGGCGTGTCTGGGATCTGCAGAGAAGCCCCCACGCCTGTCACCCCTCTCAGCACCCACACTCCTGCCTCCTGTGCCCTCCCACTGAGAGCTTTGGCTTCTCATTAGCCCAGGAGCCTGAGTTTCAGCACCCTGGGGATGTAAGCTCCCAGTTGTGACCTTTCCACACCCTCTCCCCCTTGCTTGCAGCCCACCGCCATCTGCCTCCTCCACCTGCGTCTTCCACATTGGCCTGATTCTCCCCGTTCATTCTCAGCCCTGAACTTGACTTCATGTTTCCGTTTTCTCACCTGCAAAGTGGGGATGACACAGCTCGGTTTATAGGGCTGTGGTGAGGGTGCAGACGGATCAACCATCCCCTGCTCCCTGCTCTTGGGTCTTTCTGTTCGTTTCTCTATCATTGCTCTTTGCATGTGTTGCAGGGAGCAGTCTCCCCACACAGACCTTGAACTCCTGCAGGCCAGAGCCTCAGTCTCAGTAGTATCTGTGCCTGGAAGCTGGCGGGGTACAGCGTGGAGCTCGTGGGGGTGGTGATAACTACAGGCAGCCAGGCAAGAGTACGTGGCTGGGGCCTCGCTCTGTGCTGCTCATGAGTTGGCTCAGTTCACACCCATGACCACTCTATGAGGCAGGCCAAGGAACCTGCCCAAAGGCCTGCTTAGAGAGGGGTGGAGCTGGATTTGATCCAGAAAATCTGGTTCTTTAGTCACTCCCCAAACAGAGCCAGACAGACGGCAACCATCCAGCAAGGGGGGGGGGGGCTCAGCAGGGACTGCTTGCAGTCCCCCTCCCCGGTCCCTCCCCCTCCCCGGGGCCCCAGTGCCCCCACAGAAGCTCCCCTACCCCCAACCCCCAGGAACGTGAGCTCTCGGCTCCCCAGTGGCTCCCAGGCCCCTGGTGCACACGGGGGCGTTCCTCTGTCTGTCCTATTGGGCCAGTGCTCCCTGTACACTCAGCCTGGGTCCCAAGCAGTCAGGGGAAGGAGCCACTCAGAGAGAAGACAGAGCAGAGGCACCTCTTTGTGGGAATTCTTGGCCTTCCTGGGTCTTCTTCCCTGGGTCCGATGGGAATTGGAGCAGCGTGATCTGAAAGTGGCAGAGGCAGGAGGACCCTGGGCCCCTCGCCAGTGGTGGGCTAGGTCCGCAGATGGGGTGCACCCCGTCTTTCTAACTGCCCACTCAGCCCACCACCCTCTGGCCCCTCATGCATCCTGTTCTCCATCCTTCCACCTGTCAATCCCTCATCCATGCGTTCCACCCGGCTCCCCACCCTCCATTCATCCTTGCAACTCTCGCTCCAATCGTCCAGCAAATCCCCAGTGACTGTTTGCTGCAGCATCGCGGATGGCAGCAGGTCACATGGTGGAAGCAGAGGACCCGAGCTCCAGAAGCAGAAGGGAGAGAGAGAGACGCAGGTGGGGCTGGAGGCTGGGCGCTTGGGGCTTGCCTGGGCTGCAGGACAGCAGCGGGAGCAGGCAGTGGAAAGAGGCTTCTCCCCATGCTGCACTACTCACTCTGAGAACATGGGCCAGGCCCCATCCAGGTCCGGCCGCTGCAGGTCCAAGTCGAAGGTCACCCCGTTGAGAGCATAGAGAGAGTCCAGGATGTCTTCCTGGAGTTCAGGGCACAGCAGAGGGCTCCGAGGGCCATACCATTCCCTGTGTTAGTGAGGACCGGCACCCTTGACCTTCGACCCGCTGCTACTGCCATCTCCCATCCCCCTCCCCCAGAGTCAGCCTCACTGCACACCATGATGGACTTGCTCCCCGGCAGGGCTGGGGCCCGTATGGAGCAGGAGGCAGCACCGTGATGCTTCCAGGGCTCCCCCTGCCCTGTCTATCCTGATTTCTCTTCCAGATTCCTTCCCATCATCCTCAGCGTTAAGCCACCCGGTCTGGGGTGGAAGAGGACTCTTTCATGAAGGAGGGCACAGGGGCACAGGAAGATGTCCCTGCCCCCCGACCTGGTGAGTTCTGGGCTCAGGAGGCAGAGCTGCAGGGACTCGGCCAGCTGTCCGTGGGCCAGGCAGAAGCGGATGAAGGCACGGCCTTTCCCCAGCGAGCTCTTCAACTGCAGGTGCACGGGGCAAAGGAGGGAGAGGGAGAGGATGAGGGGGCTCTGCCTTTGCGGAGGGAGAAGACGGGAGCAGGGCTTGCAGGCGACGGGAGGAAGGCGAGGCTGTAGGGGCACTGAGAACAGGGCCACAGGAGCTGAGGCCAGCTGGGGCCTCGGGCAGGCCTGTATCCCCCCACCCAGCCATGCCCAGCAGGAGCTGGGTGGTGGTGCCCTGTCATGCTCCTGAAGCCGGCCTTCCTGCCCCTGCCCCTGGATACCTTGTCCTGAGAGCCGACGAAGCAAACAGCCTCCGTGTCACCTCGCTGTCGCCGCAGGGCAGGGCAGAGGAAGTCCCAGTAGTCCTTGCGGGGCCCCAGGAAGCTCTTCTGCTCTTTCTGGTCAAACTGGGACCAAGAAGAGGGGAAAGGGAGTGTGAGGGAGCTTCCCTCTAGAAGCCACCTTGCGTTCCAGCATGCGGAGCTCGCCTGAGCTAGGGGAAGGGGCGAGTGCACACAGGCCCAGCTTCCCGCCCTGCCCTCACTGGGTAACCAGGAGCAAGCTCTCGGCCTGGCTGAGCCTCAGGGTTTTCACCCATTCATCCACGCAGAAACACTTGTTGAGCACTTACTAGGTGTCAAGGCCTGTTCTAAGTTTGGAGAGGGGGAGGTTACAGCAGTGACAAAACTGACCCCCAGGAGTCCAAGGGACAAACTGACCTTATCCCCACCTTGATAGCAGAGACAGAAGGAGCAGACCAAGTGAGTAACACACCAGTGTGTTAGGTAGTGTTGACTGCAGTGGAGAAAACAAAATGGGGAAAAAGCAGAACACGCGGGTGCATATGTGTGTGTACACAGTGTGTTGAAAATGTAGAGTAAGGGCCGGCACTATGGCTCAATGGGTTAAGCTACCACCTGTGGTGCTGGCATCCCATATGGGCATCAGTTCAATTCCTGGCTGCTCTGCTTCCAATCCAGCTCCCTGCTAATGCATGTGGGAAAGCAGCAGAAGACGACTCAAGTGTTTGAGCCCCTGCTAGCCAGGAGACCTGGCTCCTGGCTTCAGCTTGCTCCAGCCCTGACCCTCCTGGACATCTGGAGAGTGAACTAGCAGAGGGAAGGTCTCTCTCTGTCTCTCCTTTTCTCTCTGTAACTCTACTTTTCAAATAAATATTTTTTTAAAAAAAGAAAAATTTAGATTATGGTAGCCAGAGAAAGCCTCTAGACCTGAAGAGTGAGAAAGTGGGTCATGCAAATTTGGGGGGGGGCAACAGGTGCAAAGGCCCTGCGGCAGGCACATGCCTGGTGTATTTGAGGAAGACCCAGGAGGCCAGGGGAGCTGCAGTGCAATAGATGAGGGGCAGTGTGGCAAGGGGTGAAGTTAGAGAAGTAGGAGGGTGTCCATGTGTTGGGGGAAGGTCACCAAGCACCTCCAAGTCTTAGAATGAGGCTTAAATAAGGTGGGTCACAGAAACAGCAAAGACTGTCATATAGTAAGTGTTCAATAAAAGCTACCGCTAGTTATGATTCGGGCTCCACTCTGCAGCATGAAGGCCACCCCACTTCCAGCTGCAAGGACAGCCTGCGGGAGTGAGCTTAGGTGTCAGGAAGGCCTTGTTGCCACGGAGGGAGGTGAGGCGTGCAGTCATGGAGGGAACCAGTGGCCCTTCCCTCTGCACCCGGGACCGCTCTCCTGTTATCTGGGCCTGGGGACGGGGCTGGGGAGGGAGCAGAGGGCCCCACCTGTAGCAGCAGCTCCAGGCAGCCGCAGAGTCTGTGCAGCTCAGCACTGGCATCGGTCACGGGCCCCTGGCCGTCCCCGTAGGCCTGGAGGATGGCAGAGACGGCAGCTGTGGGGAGGAAGACACATGTCAGCCATCAGGCAGCGAGGCCTGTGAGGGAGAAGCTCCCAGAAAACCTCTCAGCACACACTCACCTTAAAAAAAAGATGTATTTACTTATTTGAAAAGCAGATTGAAAGGCAGCGAGAGAGAGAGAGAGAGAGAGAGAGAGAGAGAGGATCTTTCATCCACTGGTTCACTCCCCAAATGGCCACAATAGTCAGAGCTGGGCCAAGCTGAAGCCAGGAACCAGGAGCTTCTTCCAAGTCTCCCATACGGGTGCAGGAGCCCAAGCACTTGGGCTATCTTCCACTACTTTCCCAGGCCACTAGCAGGAGCTGGATCAGAAGTGGAGGGGCCGGGACTCGAACCGGCACTCATAGGGGATGCTGGCACTGCAGGCGGAGGCTTAGCCTACCACACCACAGCGCCAACCTCTACACACTCACCTTTCAGGTCCCTGGTCACCTTGAGGACGCTCCCGTCTTCTGCCATGGGTACCTGGAAACATTAGGATTCCCGCGTCTGCCCAGGAAGGACCCTCTGGGCTCTGTCTCCTTATACAAGGAGGCATCAGGGCCCAGAGGAGGAACGCGACTTATCTAGGGTCACACAGTGAGCTTGCTGGTGGGGTGAAAACCCCAGCTCTTTCTTGGGGCCACCGTGTAAAGAGGATAGTGTGGCCTTCACGGGTGGAGCTGTTGCTGGGAGCCTGGTTTCCTTGGCTCATCCGATGCCCACAGTAACCCTATGAGATTATTAACCTCATTCTACACAGGAGAAACGGGCAAGGCAAGGGTGGCCTTGTAGCTGACGTCACAAGGCTGTAAGGGGCGGAGTCAGAATTGGCAGTCAGGTGTGCGTACCTACAGGGCTGCGATGTCGGCTCTGGGTTGGGGGGTGGGGCTCAGGAGGGTGCTGGACCACCAAGTGCCCTCAGCCTTGGCGCAGCAGGCACCATCTGGAGACACACACTCATTCTTCCCTGGTTCCCAGCTGAGTGGAAAATGTGTGCTCTTTGAACGAGGGAAGCAGAAGTAAAGTGAGGCTCCGTGGCCTGGACGGGGCCCTGGGCTGGGCGCGGAGTGGGGCAGGGGCCTGGCATTAAGCCTGCCCTCCTCCCAGGGGAACCTCAGCTTCGTCCCCTCCTGGGCCTCAGTGGCTGGTGGGCTTCTCCCAAGATCCTGGAGACAGGGAATGAGGTAGGGAGTGGGAAGCCCAGAGTCTGACCCCTAGGCGGCAGCTGCTGGAATTTGGGGTGAGGGGAAGGCGGAGGACATGGGGTGGTGTTGGAGTGCAGGGAGCAGGGGGTGGGAGTCAAGACACCTGGGTCTGTGTCCTGGCCTGGGCACCCGCTCACTGTGTGTCCTTGGCAAGTCTCACTTTTCTTGGGCCTCAGTCTATCTGTAGACCAAGGGGTTGGACCCAGAGTCTGCAGCCCCCTCTAACTCAGAATCCTCAGCTGCAGGGACCCTCTCCTGCCCCCACTCCCTCTCTTCCCTCTCCGGTGCCCCCTCTGCATCTGCTCCTGGCGTCTGCGCCCTTCCCCAGCCATCCCTGAGACCAGCGCTGTCCTTCCACTCACCTGGCAAGCGTGGCAAGCGTGTGAGGCCGGAGCTGGAGCCGTCCTAGTGACTGGCATGTCCCCGCATTTGCTGCCCAGGAGGTGACTCAACTCTGCCCAGAGAGGGCGGGGCAGAGGCTCCTGGGAGGGGACCCAGGCACCAGGGCAGATCTGCGTGAGCGTGTGTGTGTGTGTGTGTGTGTGTGTGTGTGAGAGAGAGAGAGAGGGGGGGGGGGAGGGAGAGAGAGAGAGAGATGTTCCCCAAAGGCAGATCGCCAGGGTCTGTGTAGGCGGCACCGGCACCGGCTCCTCCTCCAAGGTGGCAGCCATGCCTGCAGCTCTGACAGGTTCCTTCCCTTTTTTTTTGACAGGCAGAGTGGATAGTGATCCCTTTTTCATCACTTGCTCTTGAGTTTCTTCCCGCTCACCACCAGGTGGCACAAAGAGGCTGGGGAGCTGCCCCCCTGATGCCTGGGCTGTTCTCCACTGTCACTAGGTGCCAGCGAGTGCAGCTGGGACAGGGAGGACGAGGGTCCCGCCGTGTGCCACCCCCCACCCCCCCATCCACTGCAGCTTGCAGAGGGGTCCCCGGGAACGTAGGTCACCAGTTTCCTTCCTGCGGGCCCGGGGCCCACTCGTGCAGGATCCGCAGTGAACCCCCTAGTGAGCTGCTGCAAGGGGCCAGGGAACAAGGGCGGGTGAGCCGTGGTGCCCCCACTCTGGCTCTGCTCTGTCCTCTTGAGGCTGGGGTGTTTCCCAGCCGGCTCCCCGTTTTCCTAGGATGGGCTACTCCTGGAGCTAGGGCTGAGGACAGAGAGGCGCTGAGCAGGCACCTGCAAGACCCGCACACACGACCTGCGCGTCGACGCCCAAGCCTGGCCCTCCCTGCCTCTGTCCCTGCCTGTCGCCCCTCGCAGAGGCTCCGGCCCAGCTCTGCCGCCCGTGTCCCCGTCTGCCCGTCTCCGACTCTCTCGTTCTCCCCTTATCTGTTCCCCGCCGCTCCCGTCGCACCGTCAGTCTCCTTCTCGCCCCGCTAACCCTGCCCGCGCGCAGCCCGGACCCCGGGGCCCTGCCGCCGCCCCTCCCCGCGGCCCCGGTCTCCCTCCGTCACTGGCTGAGTCCCCGCGCCGGTGTCACCGCCCCTCGCCAGGCCCCCGCACTCCCCAGCTTCCTGGGAGCGCCCGGACTCTGGCAGGGGCCAGGCCGGGGGCGTCGCCGCTCCGCTCCGGGCGTCGCGGGTGCGCTGGGCCGAGTTGTCGCCAAGGCTGGGGGCGGGCCGGCTCCCGGGGCACCCACGTCCCCGCCCCCGGCCCGCCGGACGCCTGGCCCGATGGGCTGCACCGTGAGCTTGGTGTGCTGCGAGGCGCTGGAGCCCGGGCCCCCCGGTGGCCCCCAGTCCTCTGGGAGCCCCGCGGCCCCTGTGCGGGCAGAGCGCGGGGGACCCGGGGCGTCTGTCCGCGCCGAGAGGAGCCGGCCGCAGCTTCAGGTAGAGCGCAGCGGGAGCGGGTGGGGGGAGGACGCCCAGAGTAGAGGAGCCAGGAGCTGGCAGAGCCCTGCTCACCTGAGACAGGTAAGGAGCTGAGCCAGGAAAGTGCGGGTCAGGCTTGGGAAGCAAGCAGCGAGCCCGGGTTGGAGCAGGACCAGGCGAGGGCGCAGCGTTGGTCCTGTGCCCTTGGGAGGAGGGTGGTGTGGGACCTGACCCCTAGACAGGCACTGGCCAGGGGCCGCTGAGGAACCAGCTAGAGTGGGCAGGGCTGGAGTGCGGGGGCCAGGTCTGGAAACCTGTTTCCGGTGAGCTGGTTGGTGGGTGGGGGCGCTGGGGCTGTCCTCCTTGACCTGGTCCTATGGCCAGGAGGGAAGGGGCCTTGGGAACCACGGAGGACCCTCACCCCTGCATTCTGTCTCCTGGGATGCTTGAGTGTGAGCTGGGAGGCAGGTTTTTGTTCTGGAGGAGGGGCCCCGGGGGGCCTGGAATGGGTCTGGACATGGGAATTCCTGGGGGAGAGGAAGGAGCGAGAAGTACCTGGGGGCCACAGGACTGGATAACTGTACTGGGGGCTCCCTGCCCACCTCCCTGTTGGGGGCTGGGAAGGTCGCAGCCTCCACAGGCTTGTTGTCCATGCTGTGGCTGGATCATGCTGGAGGCTTACCTTCGTCCACCTGAGGCTCACAGAGGAGGGCTGGCTCCACCTGCACCGTGTGGCTGCTTCCCAACTCCCTCCTTGGCCCGCTGGGCCACAAGGGTCTGGGTACCAGCACACTTCACACAGCTCGCAGGGAAGTAGAAGTAAAAAGAGTTTATTTGCAGCATTTTCTGAAATCCACACAGAGTGTGTGTGTGTATGTGGGGGGGCGGGCTCTTCAGAAAGTTCATGGGAAAGGCATATCATGAAAAAAGCTACATAGATGTCAATCTTTGTCACCAAAACAAACTTATCTTTTAATTGCACTTTCCCATGAAGTCTGTGTGTGTGTGTGTTTGTGTGCCCAGGCCCGAATGACCTCTCTGCCCTGCGTGACTGGCTGTCTCCCCAGGGCACAGACTGTGGCATGTTTGAGGTTCTATTCCGCAGTGCCAGGTGGGGGAGGGGCACTTGTAACCTGCACGCCCGTCCTTGGCCAGCTCTGGCACCAGCCAGCACCCAGAGGGACAGGGTGAGGGGGGTAGTTGTAGCTTGAGCCCTCTTGGTGGCTGGTGTCCTAGGTGCGATTCTGATGGGGCCGTGGGTATATGGTTTGGGCATCCCAGACTACTGCCACTTAGTCTAGATAATGGGGGTGACCTGGTGGCCCCTCAGAGTCATTGGGATGCCTCCCACTCCTCAGAGCCCCATGAACTGCCCTCTGTCCTGGCAGGTTTGCAGGGCACAGTGGTGGGGGGGGCTGGGGAGAGGCTGCAGCGTCTTTCCCTTATCTGTTCTATCTCAGGTCCTTCTAAGCCACAACATTTGTTCAATCTCAGTTTTCCCTCCGGGAGCTTGAGGTCGTTTCCTGGTACCTGGGGGTTGGTGCAGAGAACCCTGGGAGGGGCGTCAGACCTCCAGGCACCGAGATTTGGTTGCCTGGCTCCTGCCCACTGGCTTGGCAGCACTTCTGCTGGCTCAGGCCATCTAGTTCCTTGTTTGCTCTCCTGCTTCTCCGACCTGCCTGAGCCTTCTTTGCTGTCCAGTGTGAGACCTCAGGACTGTCTCTGTTGACCCCTCTGTGTCCCTGACCCCAGGCCCCTGCAGCCAGCTTCGACATGGCTGAGTGGCTGTTGGGCACGTGGAGGTGTGCAGGACAGGGTGGGCAGTCAGGGCCAAGGTGGAGGCAGGAACCAGGAGCACTGGAAGTGGGTGATCCAGCAGAGGGGAGCAGGAGGGGGAGGGGTGTGTGTGACAGTGGCAGGGACAGGGATGGGGACGGGTGTCTGTCTGCATTTGGATGAGCTGGTTCTGAGTGGCTCTTTGAGAGAGCCTGGCGCTTGCCTGTGACTCACTCCTTCCTTTATCGGCGCAGATAAGCCTCCAGCCCAGTCCACGTGGCCTGGCTCCGGCTCCCGGGGGACGCTGCTGCTGGCAGCAGCGCTCTGGCCTCCCCAGACCCCCATTCACTGTGGTGGGGTGGCTGGGGTCAGAGCAGGGGCAGTGGCCTCTCACCTGGCCCTCACTGCAGGGGCTGATATCAGTCCTTGGAGGGGTGGGGTGGGGTGGGAGATAAACATCTCTTGGGCTCTCATCCCCCTCTGGGAGCCAGGGCTTAGCAGCGCCCCAGGCGTCTGGGCCAGCAGCCAGGGCACTGTCCCCCACCAGTCATGCTGCAGACACCGCCACTCCTGCCACGGCCCCTCGGGCTGCCTCCTGCCTCATTGGCCTGTTGCCCTCTGCCCCGGTCCTGCTGCCCACCTCCCCCTCCCCGAACCCCTGCTGCCCAGACCACACCCCTGGGCTACCTGTCTACCCCGTGCCACTCTCTTCCCTGGCGTGAGTCGGCAGCTCCCTCCTCTCTGCTTGGAGGAGGGCTGGCTGCTGCAATGGATTCTCAGAGTGGAGCTGTGGCCCCTGTGCCTTTAAGGCGGCCTTCTCTGGGTCCCCTGCTTGCCCCGTGCTCTGAGCACTCTTCTGGCCCCATGTGCCAGGCTCAGGAGGAAGGAGGGTGGGGCTTGGCATCCCTCTGGTACATTCCCGCCAAGCCTTCTCTGACCTGGGCGCCAAGGACCTGGAGGGCACCTCTGGGTGCCAGCTTTGCCTCTGCGCTCTGCTGTATCCCAGAACAAGTAGCTGCTTGTCAGGTGGTGGCGGGAGCAGAGGGGAGGACATTCCGGGCTGCTTCTGTCCTGCCCTGTGCCCCTGACGGAAGTTCTGGGTCTGACCTAACTCCGCCTGTGGGTAGAGTTACTGCTGCTTCCTCTCTGGTTGTGTGGAATCGTAGAGCTCTGAGCTGAAAATGTTCTACTTAGTGCTTCTGACCCTTTTGAGATCACAGTGCCTACGGGAATCTGACGAGAGCCACGGATGCTCTTGCTGGGCTATGTGCATGTACACGTGTGCGCACACACACACCATGCGAACATGTCATGCACCCCGTCAAGTCTACCTCCTGCATCTCACAGATGAGCCCACTGAGGCCCAGAGAGGTGGAGTGACTTGCCTAAAGTCGCACAGCAAGTGAGTGGCAGAGTCAGGACCACATCCCAGATGTCCTGTCCTCAGACAAGTGGGGTTCTCGTCCTAGATGCAACTTTCACTTTTCCCAGAAGCTGCTACCGAGTCATCTGTTGAACACTGGCTCAAGCCTTTCTGAGCACTCACTACTATAAGTTAGGCACTGAGCTAGGAGGTGGGCCAGGGCACAAAGCTGAGAGCCCGTTCTTGTTCTCTCAGGGGCAGGGTGGGGGTCAATGGACATCTACCCGGAGAGAGAGGCACCAGGTGGCAAATGGGTCATTGTCTTACTGAGAACTGTACAAGGGAGGAAAAGCAAAGGCTGCCCTGGGGGACGATCCCAGAGGGACTTAGATGAGAAGGTAGGGGCAGTGGCATTCTTGAGAGGAGCAGAGGTGGCAGCTCCCATCTGGAAGGTGGGAACGGCATACAGGGAACAGGTGGAGAAGAGTTGGGAGCCCTCACAGAACTGATAAACGCCTTCCTCTGGCTGCTCGTGGCTCTGCATGAGTCCTCCATGTGTGCTATGTGTGTCTGGGTTGGAAGTGGAGCAAGGCAAAGCCAGGAGAGCTGGGGGAGGTGGCCGCGGTCCTCTGGGTGAAAGGCGATGGTGTTTGGGGGAAGAGGTGGCTGGCAGAGTTTGGGCAGAGAGAGGCCAGGACTGATTCAGGCAGAGGCTTGGGGGTGGGGAGTAGCTCTGTTCATCTACAAATATGGTGGCAAAGAAGAGGACCCCAGGAATGCCTCCACTTCCGCCCAGGGAGGCATTTCACAACAAGAGAGAAGTGTGCACACTATTGTAGCAGCTGAACACACCTGGGACCCATGGACCCAGCGTTCAGGGTCAAGGTAGGAAGACTTCCCCGGCTTCGTCTCCTCCTTTCCAGCATCCCTTCTGCCGACGGTGTTGACCACCCCGCCGTGCACACCGCCCGGCTCTGCCTGTTGGAGGGCGTCTCTGTACACCACACGGCCGCGGCTGGTACTTCTCATACCTGGAGCGCCCTGCGGCCCTCTGCCCTGCCTGCCTTCTGCGCCGCACCTGCCGTGGTGGTGGGTGTCCCTGTGTTGGTGTGTAGTTGTAGATGCTCCCTCTCGTGCCTGTGCGCGGGCTGTGCGTCCTTTCTGGGTGGGGCTGCTGTCACTAGCACCGCTGTGAGCGTTTTCGCCCAGGTCTTTGGTTCGATCGTCTGTTCCAGCGGCCGTTGGGTGTCTGCTTCCCTCCGTTTTGCTGGCTGAGTTGCCCGAGCCTCTGCAGACTGGGAGGACTCGACCTGGGAAGGGAGCACCTTTAGGCCTCTTCATGGAGGGGACGAGAAATCCTCTGGGGAAGGCCAGAAGGTTCTGCCCCTTTGCAGCCATCTTTCTCTTCCTGCCTGCTCTCCTCTGCCGCAGCGAGGGACTTGGGAGAGGAAGAGGCTCTGGGGGCTGCCCTGGAGGGGGGTGGGGGCCAGCTGAGGGCAGGTCTGGCTCCCTGGTAGGGGCAGGCAGGTGTGAGGCTGGGGTTAGGGCCGCTCCCTCTATTTTCTTCCTCTTTCCAGAAGGGCGTGGAGCCAGCCACTGTCTCCTTACTTGATGTATGAACATGTCAAGGGCCGATGCCAAGGGCAGGCATGCTAAGGCAGCCCCCAGAGTGGGAAGTAGAGGCTGCCATGAGCAGAGAGGCCAAGCGGTGGGGCGGCAAGGGGACCCAGGTGGAGCCAAGGGTCTGATCCTCTTGCTGACTGCACCAGCTCTGAGCCTTAAAGTTACTGACATCTGCTCCAGTGCTCATGGCCAGCTCGCCCCACTCACTAGGGAAAGATTAGAGGAACTGGGTGGAGCTCTTCTGGCTTGGAAACAGTGGTCTCCCCTCCTCCTGGGGGCTCCCCCAGGCCTGAGCACTTGTGGTCACGCGGCAGGAGGGCAGGTGTGAGGATGGGAGCTAGCCTGAGACCCATGGGGTCAAGCTCAGGCTCAGTTGGAGGTCACAGGGAGGGTATTCAGGGTTGGACAGTCAACCGATGATGGGTGCTTCAAGGTTTGAAGGGAGGGAGAAGGGGTGGGGGTGCAGTCACTGGAGCCTGCAGCAGGTGGCCTCGGGCCTCTGCCGGGTGCTCTGGGCATTCCTGCTGGGGCCCCCTCAATCCTATTTTGCCCCATTCCTCCTGCCACAGAAGGGAGTCGAGGATGGCACAGCAGGTCCACAGATGCAGTCCCAAGTCTCTGATCCACTCTGCAGTCTGTTCTTCCTCGGGCCCTGGTGCCGAGTTGCCTCTGCTGTCCGTGGAGCTCCTCCACCCCCTTGGGTCTGCTCTCCTGCCGGCTCCTCTGCCTCCCCTTCCCCGCCCCGTCCAGTCCTCCCCTTATCTGCCCTCTTCTACTCTGGGGCCACTCACCTTTCCTCTCTCCCACCTGTCCGCCCTGCTGCCCAGCCACCTTCCCCAGGTGCCTCGGACCACGCTCCTTTTCTCTGTTGTGCCTCAGTCTGTCTTGTGCTGCTGTAGCTGGACGGCGAGGCTGGAGAATCTGTAATGAACAGAAATTTCTATCTCATGGTTCTGGAGGTTGGGAAGTGCAAGATGGAGGGGCTGGCATCTGGGGAGAGAGCAAGAAAGAGAGAGAGGGAGAGAGAGGAGAAGGGGGGCTGAATATTTGATAATGAATTTATTCCCAAGATGCGACATTGACCCATTGATAGGACCCATGCTCCCTCGACCTGCCACCGCTCATGAGGCCCCACACTGGTGATCATGAACTTGGGGGAGCAGCCCCATAGAGGAGGCAGAGTCAAGTGCATCGTCCTGAGACGGGGTACCAAGTGCTCAGACCCTGTGGGAGCTGCCACCTGGCTCTGGGGCAGCCTGGGCTGTACTCACAGAAGTGACATTTTGAAAAGGGTCCTTGAAGATGAGTAGGCGTTCGCACCAGGGCCCTTGACATGTTCGGCACTGAGGAGGCTGGGTTGTCTGAGTCAGGCCCAGAAGCGCACAACACAGCAGGTGCAGTGGTTACACGTGGGGGCTGTGTGGGGCGGGGGGGGGGGGCGGGGGGAGAGGAGGGATCTGGAGCTGGGAAAGGGCCTTGCCCTTGCACTGGACACGAGACTGACTGTGCGTGGGCCCTGGGGAGCCGCTGGCAGGCTCCACCTGGTGAGGGGGTGCTACGTTTTACACCACCTGGCAGGGGGTAGGGAAAGGATGGAGGGTGGGCGTGGATGACTGGAGCCAGCCGATGGGACCTTCTCACATGGCTGGGCCATGTGGGGGTGAGCGTGTGTGTGGTGCCAGCCATAAAGCCCCCCCTTGCCTCTGCCCCCTGGAGCTGGTTCCCCTTCCTTGTCCCTGACTTTCCCTCTCCCGTGCCCCTTGCCCCTCAACACTGTGGCTCCTTCCACCTGCTGCCCAGCCCAGGCGGCCTTCCCGTGGGCCTTGTTGGGACCCTGAGACACAGGCTAGGCCTGTGAGTTGAGGAATGAAGGGGTGAGTGGGGATGGGCTTTGGGGAACAGAGAGGGCTGGGTGCTGCGAGGAGCCTGGTGCAGAGTTCCTGGCTGAGCACCCCGGTTGTCAGGGTAGGTGAGGGTGAGCCAGGGGTGTCTGGCCAAGGTCTACGAGAGTGGGTGGGTGGGAAAGTGCTCTGTGGCCATCTTTTCCTTTCTCTTATGCTTTCTTTGGCCCAACACCCCCAGTGGCTCTTGCCCTGGGGGGTGGCACTGTTTCTTCTTGTACAATCAGGATTCTTTGGGCTCTCTTTTCTGTCTTCTTTCTCTCTGCCAGGAGGGCTGTGTCTCTGACTCTTGTCTCTGTCTCTTTCTGTGTGTCTGTCTTGCCCTGGCCTCAGGAGCCTCGAGTCCTCTTTTCCACCCTCTTGCGGGAGGCAGCGAGGGAGGCACCTGTAGTCTAGGCGAGGCAGGCTGGGCCTTGGGAGTTACACTGAGTTAACTTCTGGGCTTTGCCACCTGAGGGCTGTGCATTGATGAGCTTATTGTGTAACCTCTCTGTGCCTTGGTTTCCTCCACTGCCCCAGGTGCGTTCTGTTCTGTGCGGAGCATACTGATAGCACTTAAGAGAGGATGGCTCTGTTATTGGTATTGAGTGATTGCATTAGTCCAAGTCCACTGAGAAATAGCATGAGAGCAAATGTGCAAAGATTTCATTAGGAGAAATCCTGCATTGAAAGAGAGGAGCCAGGGGCAGGTGTTTGGTGTGGTGGTTAAGTTGCCACTTGGGATGCTGGTATCCCACATACGAGTGCCTGGGTTCAGGTCCTGGCTACTCGGTTTCCAATCCAGCTTACTAGGAATGTGCAACCTGCAAGGCAGCAGGTGATGGCTCAAGTATTTAGGTACCTGCCACCCACAAGGGATACCCGGAAGGAGTTCCAGGCTCCTGGCTTTGGCCTGGCCCAGCCCTGACTGTTGTGGGCATTTGGGGAATGAATCAGTGGATGGAAGATCTCTCTGTCTCTCTCTCTGCCTCTCTCTGTACCTTTCAAAACAAAATTAAAATGATTATTTTTTTTTAAAAAGAAAGAATGGATCTGGGGTGGGCTTTGGAACCCCAGACTGCAAGGAGAGAGGGAGGGAGGGTTGGGGGAAGCACCCTGGGAAGCCCCCGCCCCTGCCCCAGGAGAGTTCAGTAAAGGTGCAGTTGCTGACCAGGAAGTCCTGGGTCTCCCAGGACTTTGGATGGCACTGAACTTGGCCAGCGGTGGAGAGCGGCTGCAGGCAGCCTGGCCTCAACTAACACAGTGGTGGATTCCACAGCTCACAGCTGGGGCCTTTGTCGCTCCTGCTGCCTTGTTCTTGTAGCTGCTTCAGGGCCCTGAGACCTGGGGAGGGCGGGGCCTTAGGCTCAGGTGTTGAGAGGAGTTGGGAGTGACCCAGGCCCAGGCTGCCCTGCTCCCTTTGGGGCCTGGGGCTCCTGGCTGCAGGCTGGCTCCAGCTGTTGAGTGAGTACCCTTGATGGAGAGCCTCTCACCCCAAAGTTCACGCTGCGGGAGGAGGGGCAACCTGGCACCATCCCGACTCTAACCTTGGGTGTCCTCTGGACTGGCTCGGGTTGGCTGGAGCCTGGTGCAGGGAGCTGCCAAGCTGCAGCGCCATTAGGGGAATGAAGTTGGAGCAGGCGCGAATATTTCTGGGCGCTGGGCTGAGGTCATCCGTGGGAGGCCAGAGCAGGCTCAGCCTAGCCAGGCTGTCCCCTGCCGCCACTACCCCCGTTGCTGCAGCAGCCAGCCCATTGCATGAGATGTGTGAAGGGGCACCCAGACGGCCTCTTGAACCCTGGCCACTCAATATGCTAAGCAGGGCTAATTTATTCCCTTGCCTTTTAATGGAACTGCTGCAAAGCCGGCAGGGGGCGGGGCGGGCGACAGGGGACAGTTTCTCTGTGTTTTTCCTGCCTTCTTCTGTGGGACCCCTTGGCTCCCAGGCTGACTTCATGCCTTCTCCGCAGGATTTTGGCTCAGCAGGGAAGCCGTGTGGCCCAAGAGATAGAAAATAGAAACGCGATGAATCCCTCCTCCTTGCTGTCTCGCTGGGGGTCCTGGGCAGACTGCTCAGTGTGTCCTGTCCGAGTGTCAGCGTCCTTCCCTGACTCAGGGAGGCTGGAGCCCACCTCCCCAGGCTGTTGTGAGAGCCAGCTTCCGGTGTGTGCCACACGGCCCTGGTTCCCATCTCCTTTCTGCCATTTGCCACACTCTGCTGGAGTCCTGAGGTCGGCTGGGGATGGAGGAGGGAGGAGGCTGTTCTCGGAGCGCCTCCCTGGGGTCCAGGTTTTGGGGGGTGAGGGATGGGGACAGAGGAGCTCACTGCCTCGTGGCAACAGAACGAGTGAGGGTTTGGGGTGGAAAAGCCCAGAACCAGGGGTCAGGCTGATCTGGTTTCAGATCTGGGCTCTACCACTGACGGAGCTTGGGAGCCTTATCTGCGAAGTGGGAACGCTCAGCACCGGCCTTGCAGGGTTAGGTGTTAAGTAAGATGGCAAAGGTGTACCTTGTTCCTGGCACATAGTAGGTGCTCAGTAGACATCAATTTCCTTCTCTCCATGGCTGGCACTTTTGAGGTCATCTGGTTGACCCCCCCACTTCACTTGGCAAGTGGGGCTGGGAACAGAGGAGAGCCCTGGGCAGGGGGTCTCTGCCTGGGCAGGCAGGTCAGAGGTCAGCTGTGGTAACACATGCCTCATAGGGCGCTTGCAGCAGCCCCACAAGAGCGAGTGACAGGCCTTGCTGCCCTGGGGCACGGATGAGAGGTGGGGCCCAGGCCACGGCTGCTCAGAGTCTCCCTGCTGTCAGGGCGGAGTTGGGATGAGAGCCAGGGCTGGGAGTCCCGGACCTCTGCACCTCACCCATCCTCTTGCTCAGCAGGGCAGGCCCCTCAGCCTGGATCTCTCGGTGGATGAGGGGTCCCTGGGGAGTGAGAGGTCATTGTCCTTCCTTTGGGACCACCACTGCAGCCAGGCCTGGGTCTCCCCTCCCAGCTAGGCCTGAGGCCGGGGGAAGAACAGGGTGGTGGGTGACAATCACCTTCTCTGTGGGCTGGAGGGTGTAAGCCAGTGGCCCCCTCACTTTCCTTGGCTTCAATTGTGTCTGGCAGGTTGGCCCTCTGCCCACCTCCCCCAGGAAGCAACTGCTGGCCCCAGATTTCTCCCCTATTCCTCTGAGAGCCTGAGTCTCGTCCCCCAGCCCCTGCCGCCCCCGCCCCCTGCACTCTCTGGCTGCCTGGGGCTGTGAGAACCGCCCTGACCCTGCATCCCAGACCCACTGCCTGGGCGCCTCTGGCTCCGGGGTCTCCCCTTTCTCCCTCCCCCATTTCTCTCCCCTCTGGGGGCCACCAGCCCTTTGTGAGGCTCTTTGTGTGGATCTGAGCTCCCAAGGCCAGACAAGCGGACAAAGGGACACCCCTCTCCCCTTGCATTGTCCTCTCTCCTCCCAGGAGGCTGTGTGTGTATGTGTGCATGTGTGTGTGTTTTACAGGAAACCTAGGGGCAGGGAGGAGACTTGATGGTACTCAGGGATGCCGGGAGTGGGTGGGGCAGGGGCCGGCCCCCGACTGCAGCCCCACTGGATGCCAGTTGTTGTCACTTCACCACCACCACCACCTCTCCCTGGTTCTGCCCTTCCCTGTCTGTCCTCTCCCTCCCTGACCACCCCCTACACACACGGGCCTGTCCCTCCTGGCATCTGCCCTCCTTGGCACCCAGGAGAGAGCAGGCATGTCCCCATCTCCGCCCCTCAGGGCCAGCTCCAGGGTGGCCCCTGCGTCCTCTGCCCTTCAGTGTTCCAGCCCTACCTGCCTTCTGCCTCTTGGCCCTGGGCCCCCCGTCCTGCCCCTCTGCCCCTACTCTTCAGACCCCCTCCCCCTGTCATGATGTCTCCCAGAGCCTCAACCTCAGTAGTGCTCCCCGTCCCCGGCCAGCCCAATGACCCTACAGTCCAGAATAACCCGAGTTGCTGGCTGCCCGCTGGGCCTGGCTAAAAATAGCCGCAGGCGGGGTGTGCTTTCGGGGCAGGCAGGGGCAGAGGCAGGGTCCAGCCCACAAGGGCCCTCATGGTTCCCCCAGGCAACATGTTCTGCTGGGGCCTTGCTGCCACCCCTCTGTGGGTGCAAGCCTGGAAGGAGGGCTGTGAGCTGCAGCGACTCCTGGGAGGGGACAGGCGGGTGACTCTTGGGCAGCCAGTGAGTGCTGGGGTCAACCCAGGACCCTGCCGGTAAGTGCAAGCCCACCCCAGGTGACTGCAGGCACGGACGCACCAGGCCTCAGCGGCCTCTCTGCTTGCAGGCTGGGTGAAGGTGCAGCTATGCCTGCTCTAGGCTTTGGGCAACGGTTCAATGTCTGGGAGCCCCGACTGTCCGCCTCCTGGGGCTACTCTTTGGCCATCTCTGCTGGGTCTGTGGGCAGCAGGAGTCCAGAGGGACCTTCTAGAGGCTGGCAGAGCCCCGC